>NC_132926.1:50376681-51019812 GCF_047675955.1 Chlorocebus sabaeus
GCAGGCACCTATAATCCCAGCTACTTAGGAGGCTGAGGCAGGAGAATCCCTTGAACACGGAGGCAGAGGTTGTAGTGAGCCGAGATCATGCCACTGCACCACAGCCTGGGCAACAGAACGAGAATCTGTCTCAAAAAAAAAAAAAAAAAGCAATTTGATAAGTTTCGCATATATGCCTCTGAAACCATGACCACAATCAAAACAGTAATCATATTGCATCACTTCCAAAAGTTTCCTTATGCCTTTTTGTAATCTCTTCCTCTTCCTCCCCCTCTTCTTCTCCCCAGTTTCTCTGTTCCTCTTCCACCATCCCTACACAGCCACTGGCTTACTTTCTGTCATGATAGATTACTTGCATTTTCTAGAGTTTTATATGAATGGAATCATGCAGTATACACTTTGTTTGTCTGATCTCTTTCATTCAGTATAATTCAGATTCACCTATTTTGTGTGTATTAATAGTTTATTCCTTTTTAATGCTGAGTAGTATTCCATTGCATTGACTTTTTAAAAATCAAATTATTAGTAGTATTTTTAAAATTGGGACATTTAAATCCTTTTTTAATTCTACAGTCATTTGTTGACTGACTAAGGCTCTGTGCTATAAAGATGAATGATTTGGAAATTGCCCTCAAGAAGTCAACAGTCTAAGACTGTAGGTAATATATATGCAGAAAACAATAATAATTCAAGGAGGAACTATAAGAGAAATGAAAAGTTTAGTAGGAGTTGAACAGGGGAGCCTACTTTTGCCCAAGTGAGGATGCTTAGGTGGGAAGCTATGGACTGGCAGAGATATTGAGGAAAGGGACAGGACATCACATGAGTAAAGAGTAGGTGTTAAAAGTGCAGAGCATATTCAGTGGTCCAGTTTAACTGGGTCTTTGCATGAATAAAGATTTCTTCTTCTGACTGCCAAGAAGGAGAATAAGTATAAGAAGATAAAGCTGGAAAAGTAAAATGGGAATCATGAAAGACTCACTTGCCATACCAAAGTAATTTCAACTTACTTGGTAATTCGTGGGAATCGTGGGAGTAGTTTAGAACAGTGGCATGGTGATATTTGAGCCAGTGTGTTAGCCAGAGGAGAAAATTTATCATAATAGTACCTATAGCATGTATTTATTTGAGACCTGTTTATATTTGTTCCTTTAAAAAGTGTGAGGGCTTTGTAAAGTAAAAATAGAGGATTTTAAATGTATATACTGACAACTTGCAAAAATTAAATTAAGTTGAAATTAGTGGCTTTGTATTCTCCTTTTTTTCTTTCTTTCTTTCTTGAGACAGGGTCTCACTGTATCGCACAGGCTAGAGTGTGGTGGTGCGATCACAGTTCACTGCAGCCTCAACTTCCTGGGCTCAGGTGATTCTTCCACCTTTTCCTCTCAAGTAGCTGGGATTACAGGAGCAAGCCACCATGCCCAGCTAATTTTCTGTATTTTTTTGTAGAGACGAGAGTTTTGCCATGTTGCCCAGACTGGTCTTAAACTGCTGGGCTCGAGTGATCAGCCTGCTTCCACCTCCCAAAATGCTGGGATTACATGCATAAGCCACCATGCCCAGCCCTATTTTCCATAGTTTTGGCACTGAAATTATTGGATTAATTTGAAATATAGCATAAATATAGAAATGATAATTTCTAGTCCTGACCCCCTCACTTCCCCTGCTTTTAACATAATCGCTAGTCATGTTTAGAATGGGTTGAAAAGTGAAAATGAATTGCATGGCTAAACTTGTTGCCCTTTCTTTTCCTTTTAGTAAGGATGAGTCTCTCTCTTCCTGCCCTTTCTGGCCTATCCTGAGTACCCAACCCTCTAGGGAATGGAAGGGGAAAACAGGCTCTTACTAACATGGGAGCTGGTGGGATGGGGTGCTGGCTAGGGGAACAACAGTTAAAGTTTGGAGATATGACTTACTTTTTAATTTTATTTCTTTTTTTCTTTTTTTTTTTTTGAGACGGAGTCTCACTCTTGTCGCCCAGGCTGGATTGCAATGGTGTCATCTCAGCTCAATGCACCCTCTGCCTCCTGGGTTCAAGCAATTCCCCAGCCTCAGCTTCCCAACTAGGTGGGACTACAGGCATCCACCACAACACCTGGCTAATTTTTGTATTTTTAGTAAGTACAGGGTTTTACCATGTTGGCCAGGCTGGTCTTGAACTCCTGGTATCAAGTGATCTACCCATCTCGGCCTCCCAGAGTGCTGGAATTACAAGCGTGAGCCACCGTGCCCAGCCCCAGAGATGAGATTTAAATCAGGAATGGTTAAGTGTGTGGTGTGACTACTCTAGCTTTGCTCCATTTTACTGCTACTCCTTTCCTGTCCTTGCAAGCCAGCAGATATTGTGCTTTGTCTTTTCTTGATTGGATACAGCTGCAGAGTCCTTGTGTACATAGTACTTCAGGCAGTACTTCTCTAACCAGGTAAAAATGCTCTTCATGGAGCCTGGGTTAAAGAATATTCTTGGGATATGTGAGTTTCAGAACTGACTCTTTGCTTGAGGTTTCTGAACCATAGCATTTGTTTAAAGAGGAAGCCAGAAAACCCTTAAATTCACCTTTCTCTCTGGTTAAGACTCTTCATCTCATCTTCCTCCCTTGAATAGTCACTCATCTGTTGAAGAACTAAGAGTGAGGCCAGGCATGGTGGCTCATGCCTGTAATCCCAGCACTGTGGGAGGCCAAGGCCAGTGGATTGCTTGAGCCCAGGAACTCAAGATCAGCCTAGGAAACATGGCAAAACTCTGTCTCTACAAAAAAAAAATACAGATAATTAGCCAGGCGTGGTGGCACATACCTATAGTCCCAGCTACTCAGGAGGCTGAGGTAGGAGAATTACTTGAGCCTAAGAGGCTGAGGCTGCAGTGAACCATGACTGTACCACTGTACTCCAGCCAGGATTACAGTGTGAGACCGTGTCTCAAAAAAAAAAAAAAAAAAAAAAAGAGTAAAACCTAAACTGCTACTCACACGGTAAGATTAGGTTTCTGATCATTAAAAATAGCTTACTTAGCTGTGTCAGTAAAGGATGTGTCCAATAACTGATTTTTCCATTTCAGGAGACTTGTATGGCGCTATTGGCTCTCCTGTACGGTTAGCAAGGACTGTGGTAGTTGGCAAACGACAAGACATGGTCCAGAGGCTACTTTATTTTCTTACTTATTTTATAAGATGCTCTGAACTTCAAGAAACGCATCTTTTAGAAAATGGAGAAGATGAAGCCATCGTTATGCCAGGCACAGTAATTACTACCACTTTAGAGAAAGGTGAAATAGAAGAATCGGAGTATGTCCTTGTCACAATGCATAGAAACAAAAGCAGTTTGCTCTTTAAAGAGTCAGAAGAAATAAGAACTCCCAGTTGTAACTGTAAATATTGCAGTCATCCACTCCTTGGGCAAAATGTAGAGAACATTTCACAACAAGAGAGAGAAGATGCTCAAAACAGCTCTAAGGAGCTGCTAGGAATTTCAGATGAGTGCCGGATGATTTCTCCTTCTGACTGCCAAGAAGAAAATGCTGTTGATGTTAAACAGTACAGAGATAAATTAAGAACTTGCCTTGATGCCAAGTTAGAGACGGTTGTTTGCACAGGATCTGTTCCAGTAGACAAATGTGCATTGTCAGAGTCAGGCTTAGAGCCAACAGAGGAAACATGGCAGAGTGAGAAGTTGCTGGATTCAGACAGTCACACAGGCAAAGCAATGAGATCCACAGGAATGGTTGTGGAGAAAAAACCTCCAGATAAGATTGTGCCTGCTTCATTTTCTTGTGAGGCTGCCCAGACAAAGGTTACTTTCCTGATTGGGGATTCTATGTCACCTGATTCAGATACTGAGCTTCGAAGTCAAGCAGTGGTGGATCAGATTACCAGACATCACACCAAACCGTTGAAGGCAGAAAGAGGGGCTGTTGATCAGCATCAAGAAACTAAACAAACAACTAAGGACCAATCTGGAGAGTCTGATATACAGAACATGGTTTCTGAAGAGCCCTGTGAACTTCCCTGTTGGAATCATTCAGACCCAGAAAGCATGAGCTTATTTGATGAATATTTTAATGATGATTCAATTGAAACCAGGACTATTGATGATGTTCCAATTAAAACAAGTGCAGATAGTAAAGACCATTGCTGTATGTTAGAGTTTTCAAAAATATTGTGTGCAAAAAATAACAAACAGAACAATGAATTTTGTAAATGTATAGAAACAGTTCCCCAAGATTCATGTAAAACCTGCTTTCCTCAGCAGGACCAAAGAGATACACTCTCCATTCTTGTCCCCCATGGGGATAAAGAGAGTTCAGATAAAAAAATTGCTGTAGGAACTGAATGGGACATTCCAAGAAATGAAAGTTCAGATAGTGCCCTTGGGGATAGTGAAAGTGAAGATACAGGTCATGATATGACTAGACACGTTAGCAGTTATTATGGAGGAGAGCAAGAAGATTGGGCAGAAGAGGATGAGATACCTTTTCCTGGGTAAGTAGGAAGTTTTCACCTATAATGGGCCCTATATAAATATGTACCATTCTTTTCTTTAGCTGGTCTCTGAAGGTTAGTATAAAAGAAGAGATCATTGTCCTGGATAGCTCTCTCTTATTTTCATATTCTCGTAACTCATAAGGAGTAAAGGCTAAGCCCCAGAAATACCCCAGAAAGGTTTTATGAAGACCTCAGAGAAAAGTTAAGGATCTGGTTGATAAGTATAAGATTTCTTACTGCTTAGAAGGTTTCAAGCCATTTAGGAGTGACTTCTGCCCCAAAAAAGGACATATGCTGAGCCTGGCAGTTGGGGAGTACTAATCCCTGAGATGTTAGAATGACTGTTAGAAATAGATTTGGCCAAGCCGGGCGCGGTGGCTCACGCCTGTAATCCCAGCACTTTGGGAGGCCGAGGCGGGCGGATCACAAGGTCAGGAGATCGAGACCATGGTGAAACCCCGTCTCTACTAAAAAATAGAAAAAAATTAGCCGGGCGCAGTGGCGGGCGCCTGTAGTCCCAGCTACTCGGGAGGCTGAGGTAGGAGAATGGCGTGAACCCGGGAGGCGGAGCTTGCAGTGAGCCGAGATTGCGCCACTGCACTCCAGCCTGGGCGACAGAGCGAGACTCCGTCTAAAAAAAAAAAAAAAAAAAAAAAGAAATAGATTTGGCCAAGACTAAGAGGAAAACAGAGAACATATACTTTGAGTCAAAGTATGCAAGGAGAAGATTCATACTTGAGAAACGTTACATACCCAGCTTTGGACTTGTGAGGCATTTAATTGTTTTGTTTTAGATGATTGTTTTCATAATCTGGTTGTATTAAGAATGTGCTACAAACACAAAGTACAGTTCTCTTAAAGTCTGTTAGGGAAGATTGATCCTCACTTCATTAAGCAGTTGCTCATCAGACCTTCTCTGAATAAGAAGGAGTATTTTATTTTCTGATAGAGCACTTGAGCCAGTTTTTAAATAAGGATGATTTTACTCTTGATTTTACTATTATTACCATTTAACTCTTAATTTTTATGATTATTACCATTATATAAGGATGAATTTACAGTTGATTTTAATACAGACTAGTGTTAAATATGGACTAGTAGAATTCATGTTTTTTGTGTGTGTGTGTGTTTTTTTTTACTGGTTAAATATATTTATTACTAATTAGATGTCTTTTGGGGGCATTTTTCTTCCAGGTCAAAGTTAATCGAAGTGAGTGCTGTTCAGCCCAACATTGCCAACTTTGGGAGGTCCTTGCTAGGTGGTTACTGCTCATCTTATGTGCCTGACTTTGTTCTTCAAGGAATTGGGAGTGATGAGAGGTTCCGTCAGTGTCTGACGTCAGATTTATCTCATGCTGTGCAGGTGAGTGACCTTCACTGTTTTTGAGTTTATTTAGAAGAAACTCTGTTAACTGGCAGAACCCAAAATTGCCTTATATTTTTGGTCATACTTTTTACAACACAAGCATTGTTCTCTGAAACCATCACTTTATATTCAATGCCTATATCTTTGTATCTGTCACTGTGAAAGCAAATTAAGTTCCAGAAATCTATCCACATGGGTATCGGAATACAGAAAGTACTGTATGTATTCATGGATGTCCATCAACTAGGTTATTTACAGTATCAAAAATTTGCAAGTGCTTAAGTTTGAATGGAATTATTTTCTTAATTTCCTTTTCAAATTACTCATTGCTTACATATAGAAGTAGGATTGGCTTTTGTGTATTGATCTTATATCCTGTGGTCTTTCTGAAACTCTTATTAGTCTATTCATTTTTCTGTATAGGTTGCCTAAGGTTTTCTACACACAGGCTCATGTTATCAGTGAACAGATAGTTTTAAATCTTCCCTAACAATCTGGATGACTTTTGTCCCCGCTGCCCCCAACTTTTTTTTTTTTTTTTTTTTTTTTTTGACTCATTGTACTGGTTAGAATTTTCAATACAATGTTGCATGGAAGTGGTGACCATGGACATCATTGCCTTATTCCTGATCTTAGGGGAAAGACATTGCATCTTTCATGATTAAGTATGATGTTAGCTGTAAGGTTCTTGTGATGCCCTTTATTGGACAGAAGAAGTTGCCTTTTTATTTTTACTTTGTTTAACTGAATGCTTCTTTTAGAGGAAGGCAGTTCCCTTTTATTCCTAGTATTTAGATGATTTCGTTTTTTTTGTCCATCCTTTAATCATGAATGAGTGTGGGATTTTGTCTCATGCTTTTTCTCAATGTCTATTGAGATGGTATTGTCATATTGTTTTTCATCTTTAAACTCTTAATGTCATGGATTTCATTAATTAATTTTTAGATGTTAAACCAACCATTGTATTCTTAGGAAGCAATCCCCACTCTATCATGGTATGTAATTTTTTTATATGTTGCTGGATTTGATTTACCAATATTTTGTGTAGATATTGGAGTCTATATTCGTGATAAATACTGCTTTTTAGTTTTCTTTTGATGTCTTCGTCTAGCTCTGATAATCAGGGTAATACTGGCCTTATACAGAGTGCTGGGAAGTATGTCCTTCTCTGTTTTCTGGAAGAGTTTTTAGAAGATTAGTACTATTTTTTTTCTCTACATTTGGTAGAATTCACTAGTGAAACCATCTGCATCCAGGCTTTTAAGAATAAGAATATTTTAAATTGCTAATTTAATTTATTCACCTTTTATATATTTAGATTTTCTATTTCTTTCTGAGCCAATTTTGGTAATTTTTGTCTTTTAGGAATTTATTAGTTTCATTTAAGTGGCCTAATTTATTAGAATAAAGTTGTTTATGGGATACACTTATAATCCTTTTAGTTTTTATAAGGTCGCTAGTAATGTCCCCTCTTTTGTTCCTGAATTTTAGAATGTGTGTTTTTGTTTGTTTGTTTGTTTTTCAAATGGTGAGGGTTTCTCCAAAGAGAAGTTCATTCGTGGTTTCACTTAAATTATATATATTTTTTGCCCATATGCATCAAGGATGAGCAAGCTATGGACAGTGGGCCAAATGGTTCTGCTTTTTATAGATAAAGTTTTATTAGAACACAACCACAGTCATTCATTTATTTACTCTCTGGCTATGTTCATGCCTAAAAGCAGAGTTGAGTCATTGAGACAGAGACCTTTCAGCCCCCAAATCCTAAAATATTTTCTGTTAACTCTTTTTTTTTTTTTTTTCTTGAGACAGAGTCTCGCTCTGTCATCCAGGCTGGAGTACAGTGGTGCCATCTCAGCTCACTGTAACTTCTGCCTCCCAGGTTCAAGCGATTCTCCTGCCTCAGACTCTAGAGTAGCTGGGATTACAGGCGCTCACCACCACACCTGGCTGATTTTTGTGTTTTTAGTAGAGATGGGTTTTCACCATGTTGGCCAGGTTGGTCTGGAACTCCTGACTTCAGGTGATCCACCTGCCTCGGCTTCCCAAAGTGCTGGGATTACAGGTGTAAGCCACTGCACCTGGCCAGATCTGACAAATTTTGATCTGTTGTATTTTCGGTTTCATTCATTTCAAAATGTTTTTAAATTTTGCATGTAACTTCTTTGCTTATGAGTTATTTAGAAGTATGCTGTGTAATTTACAAATACTTATTGAATTCTCAAAAATTGTTTTGTTGGTTTCTAATTTAATTCCATTATAGTTGGAGAACCTACTTTGTTCACCTCTGGTAAATTTATTGAGATTTGTTTTATGGCACTTGAAAAGAATATATATTCTGCTCTTGTTGAGATGTTCTGTAGCTATCAGGTCAAGTTAAATAACCATTAGATAATAGTCTTAATTAAGTCTTTTATGCCCTTGCTGATTTTTGGTTTGGCTCTGCCATCAATTATTGAGAATGAAGTATTGAAGTCTTCAGCTATTGTTTTGTTGAATTTTCTATTTCTCCCTTCAATTGTATGTATCACTTTAATACTTCACTTTAATAACAAAATCTGGCCACCTCTCAATTTAAAAAGTTAATAAAGAAATGGAGAGGCCCGGCATGGTGACTCACGCCTATAAACCCAGCAATTTGGGAGGCCAAGGTGGGTGGATTACTTGAGGTCAGGAGTTTGTGAGCAGCCTGGCCAACTCCATGATGAAACCCTGCCTCTACAAAAATACAAAAATTAGCTGGGTGTGGTGGCGTGTGCCTGTAATCCCAGCTGCTTGGGAGGCTGAGGCAGGAGAATCACTTGAATCCAGGAGGTGGAGGTTGCAGTGAGCCAAGTTCGCGCCACTGCACTCCAGCCTGGGCAACAGAGCAAGACAACCATCTCAAAAAAAAGAAAAATAAAAAAAAAAAGAAAAAGAAAACAGAAATGAAGAAAGCCAAGTGGGAAATGATGGATGAGAAAATGTGGCTCAGAGGGGGGCGGAGCAAGATGGCTGAATAGGAACAGCTCCAGTCTCCAACTCCCAGCGCGAGCGACACAGAAGACCGGTGATTTCTGCATTTTCAACTGAGGTACTGGGTTCATCTCACTAGGGAGTGCTGGACAATTGGTGCTGGTCAGCTGTTGCAGCCCGACCAACGAGAGCTGAAGCAGGGCGAGGCATCGCCTCACCTGGGAAGCGCAAGGGGAAAGGGAATCCCTTTTCCTAGCCAGGGGAACTGAGACACACAACACCTGGAAAATCGGGTAACTCCCACCCCAATACTGCGCTTTAAGCAAACAGGCACACCAGGAGATTATATCCCACACCTGGCCGGGAGGGTCCCACGCCCACGGAGCCTCCCTCATTGCTAGCACAGCAGTCTGCCATCTACCTGCAAGGCAGCAGCGAGGCTGGGGGAGGGGCGCCCGCCATTGCTGAGGCTTAAGTAGGTAAACAAAGCTCCTGGGAAGCTCGAACTGGGTGGAGCTCACAGCAGCTCAAGGAAACCTGCCTGTCTCTGTAGACTCCAACTCTGGGGACAGGGCACAGTAAACAATAACAAAAGCAGCAGAAACCTCTGCAGACGCAAACGACTCTGTCTGACAGCTTTGAAGAGAGCAGTGGATCTCCCAACATGGAGGTTGAGATCTGAGAAGGGACAGACTGCCTGCTCAAGTGGGTCCCTGACCCCTGAGTAGCCTAACTGGGAGACATCCCCCACTAGGGGCAGTCTGACACCCCACACCTCACAGGATGCAGTACACCCCTGAGAGGAAGCTTCCAAAGCAAGAATCAGACAGGTATACTCGCTGTCCAGCAATATTCTATCTTCTGCAGCCTCTGCTGCTGATACCCAGGCAAACAGAGTCTGGAGTGGACCTCAAGCAATCTCCAACAGACCTACAGCTGAGGGTCCTGACTGTTAGAAGGAAAACTATCAAACAGGAAGGACACCTACACCAAAACCCCATCAGTACATCACCATCGTCAAAGACCAGAGGCAGATAAAACCACAAAGATGGGGAAAAAGCAGGGCAGAAAAGCTGGAAATTCAAAAAATAAGAGCGCATCTCCCCAGGCAAAAGAGCGCAGCTCATCGCCAGCAATGGATCAAAGCTGGACGGAGAATGACTTTGACGAGATGAGATAAGAAGGCTTCAGTCCATCAGACTTCTCAGAGCTAAAAGAGGAATTACGTACCCAGCGCAAAGAAACTAAAAATCTTGAAAAAAAAGTGGAAGAATTGATAGCTAGAGTAATTAATGCAGAGAAGGTCATAAACGAAATGAAAGAGATGAAAACCATGACACGAGAAATACGTGACAAATGCACAAGCTTCAGTAACTGACTCGATCAACTGGAAGAAAGAGTATCAGCGATTGAGGATCGAATGAATGAAATGAAGCGAGAAGAGAAACCAAAAGAAAAAAGAAGAAAAAGAAATGAACAAAGGCTGCAAGAAGTATGGGATTATGTAAAAAGACCAAATCTGCGTCTGATTGGGGTGCCTGAAAGTGAGGGGGAAAATGGAACCAAGTTGGAAAACACTCTTCAGGATATCATCCAGGAGAACTTCCCCAACCTAGTAGGGCAGGCCAACATTCAAATCCAGGAAATACAGAGAACGCCACAAAGATACTCCTCGAGAAGAGCAACTCCAAGACACATAATTGCCAGATTCACCACAGTTGAAATGAAGGAAAAAATCTTAAGGGCAGCCGGAGAGAAAGGTCGGGTTACCGACAAAGGGAAGCCCATCAGACTAACTGCAGATCTCTCGGCAGAAACTCTACGAGCCAGAAGAGAGTGGGGGCCAATATTCAACATTCTTAAAGAAAAGAATTTTCAACCCAGAATTTCATATCCAGCCACACTAAGTTTCGTAAGTGAAGGAGAAATAAAATCCCTTACAGATAAGCAAATGCTGAGAGATTTTGTCACCACTAGGCCTGCCTTACAAGAGACCCTGAAGGAAGCACTAAACATGCAAAGGAACAACCAGTACCAGCCATTGCAAAAACATGCCAAAATGTAAAGACCATCGAGGCTAGGAAGAAACTGCATCAACTAACGAGCAAAATAACCACTTAATATCATAATGGCAGGATCAAGTTCACACATAACAATATTAACCTTAAATGTAAATGGACTAAATGGTCCAATTAAAAGACACAGACTGGCAAACTGGATAAAGAGTCAAGACCCATCAGTGTGCTGTATTCAGGAGACCCATCTCACATGCAGAGACATACATAGGCTCAAAATGAAGGGATGGAGGAAGATTTTCCAAGCAAATGGAGAACAATAAAAAGCAGGGGTTGCAATCCTAGTCTCTGGTAAAACAGACTTTAAACCATCAAAGATCAAAAGAGACAAAGAAGGCCATTACATAATGGTAAAGGGATCAATTCAACAAGAAGAGCTAACTCTCTTAAATATATATGCACCCATCACAGGAGCACCAAGATTCATAAAGCAAGTCCTTAGAGACTTACAAAGAGACTTAGACTCCCATACAATAATAATGGGAGACTTCAACACTCCGCTGTCAACATTAGACAGATCAACGAGACAGAAATTTAACAAGGATATCCAGGAATTGAACTCATCTCTGCAGCAAGCAGACCTAATAGACATCTATAGAACTCTCCACCCCAAATCAACAGAATATACATTCTTCTCAGCACCGCATCGCACTTACTCCAAAATTGACCACATAATTGGAAGTAAAGCACTCCTCAGCAAATGTACAAGAACAGAAATTATAACAAACTGTCTCTCAGACCACAGTGCAATCAAACTAGAACTCAGGACTAAGAAACTCAATCAGAACCGCTCAACTACATGGAAACTCAACAACCTGCTCCTGAATGACTACTGGGTACATAACGAAATGAAGGCAGAAATAAAGATGTTCTTTGAAACCAATGAGAACAAAGATACAACATACCAGAATCTCTGGGACACATTTAAAGCAGTGTGTAGAGGGAAATTTATAGCACTAAATGCCCACAAGAGAAAGCAGGAAAGATCTAAAATTGACACTCTAACATCACAATTAAAAGAACTAGAGAAGCAAGAGCAAACACATTCGAAAGCTAGCAGAAGGCATGAAATAAGTAAGATCAGAGCAGAACTGAAGGAGATAGAGACACAAAAAAACCCTCCAAAAAATCAATGAATCCACGAGCTGGTTTTTTGAAAAGATCAACAAAATTGACAGACCGCTAGCAAGACTAATAAAGAAGAAAAGAGAGAAGAATCAAATAGATGCAATAAAAAATGATAAAGGGGATATCACCACCGACCCCACAGAAATACAAACTACCATCAGAGAATACTATAAACACCTCTACACAAATAAACTGGAAAATCTAGAAGAAATGGATAATTTCCTGGACACTTACACTCTTCCAAGACTAAACCAGGAAGAAGTTGAATCCCTGAATAGACCAATAGTAGGCTCTGAAATTGAGGCAATAATTAATAGCCTACCAACCAAAAAAAGTCCAGGACCAGATGGATTCACAGCTGAATTCTACCAGAGGTACAAGGAGGAGCTGGTACCATTGCTTCTGAAACTATTCCAATCAATAGAAAAAGAGGGAATCCTCCCTAACTCATTTTATGAGGCCAACATCATCCTGATACCAAAGCCTGGCAGAGACACAACAAAAAAAGAGAATTTTAGACCAATATCCCTGATGAACATCGATGCAAAAATCCTCAATAAAATACTGGCAAACCGAATCCAGCAGCACATCAAAAAGCTTATCCACCATGATCAAGTGGGCTTCATCCCTGGGATGCAAGGCTGGTTCAACATTTGCAAATCAATAAACATAATCCAGCATATAAACAGAACCAAAGACAAGAACCACATGATTATCTCAATAGATGCAGAAAAGGCTTTTGACAAGATTCAACAGCCCTTCATGCTAAAAACTCTCAATAAATTCGGTATTGATGGAACGTACCTCAAAATAATAAGAGCTATTTATGACAACCCACAGCCAATATCATACTGAATGGGCAAAAACTGGAAAAATTCCCTTTGAAAACTGGCACAAGACAGGGATGCCCTCTCTCACCACTCCTATTCAACATAGTGTTGGAAGTTCTGGCTAGGGCAATCAGGCAAGAGAAAGAAGGAAAGGGTATTCAGTTAGGAAAAGAAGAAGTCAAATTGTCCCTGTTTGCAGATGACATGATTGTATATTTAGAAAAACCCATTGTCTCAGCCCAAAATCTCCTTAAGCTGATAAGCAACTTTAGCAAAGTTCAGGATACAAAATTAATGTGCAAAAATCACAAGCGTTCTTATACACCAGTAGCAGACAAACAGAGAGCCAAATCATGAATGAACTCCCATTCACAATTGCTTCAAAGAGAATAAAATACCTAGGAATCCAACTTACAAGGGATGTAAAGGATCTCTTCAAGAAGAACTACTAACCACTGCTCAGTGAAATAAAAGAGGACACAAACAAATGGAAGAACATACCATGCTCATGGATAGGAAGAATCAATATCGTGAAAATGGCCATACTGCCCAAGGTGATTTATAAATTCAATGCCATCCCCATCAAGCTACCAATGAGTTTCTTCACAGAATTGGAAAAAACTGCTTTAAAGTTCGTATGGAACCAAAAAAGAGCCCGCATCTCCAAGACAATCCTAAGTCAAAAGAACAAAGCTGGAGGCATCACGCTACCTGACTTCAAACTATACTACAAGGCTACAGTAACCAAAACAGCATGGTACTGGTACCAAAACAGAGATATAGACCAATGGAACAGAACAGAGTCCTCAGAAATAATACCGCACATCTACAGCCATCTGATCTTTGACAAACCTGAGAGAAACAAGAAATGGGGAAAGGATTCCCTATTTAATAAAAGGTGCTGGGAAAATTGGCTAGCCATAAGTAGAAAGCTGAAACTGGATCCTTTCCTTACTCCTTATATGAAAATTAATTCAAGATGGATTAGAGACTTAAATGTTAGACCTAATACCATAAAAATCCTAGAAGAAAAACTAGGTAGTACCATTCAGGACATAGGCATGGGCAAAGACTTCATGTCTAAAACACCAAAAGCAACAGCAGCAAAAGCCAAAATTGACAAATGGGATCTAATTAAACTAAAGAGCTTCTGCACAGCAAAAGAAACTACCATCAGAGTGAACAGGCAGCCTACAGAATGGGAGAAAATTTTTGCAATCTACTCATCTGACAAAGGGCTAATATCCAGAACCTATAAAGAACTCAAACAAATTTACAGGAAAAAAACAAGCCCATCAAAAAGTGGGCAAAGAATATGGACAGTTCTCAAAAGAAGACATTCATACAGCCAACAGACACATGAAAAAATGCTCATCATCACTCGCCATCAGAGAAATGCAAATCAAAACCACAATGAGATACCATCTCACAGGAGTTAGAATGGCGATCATTAAAAAGTCAGGAAACAACAGGTGCTGGAGAGTATGTGGAGAAATAGGAACACTTTTACACTGTTGGTGGGATTGTAAACTAGTTCAACCATTATGGAAAACAGTATGGCGATTCCTCAAGGATCTAGAACTAGAAGTACCATATGACCCAGCCATCCGATTACTGGGTATATACCCAAAGGATTATAAATCATGCTGCTATAAAGACACATGCACACGTATGTTTATTGCGGCACTATTCACAATAGCAAAGACTTGGAATCAACCCAAATGTCCATCAGTGACAGATTGGATTAAGAAAATGTGGCACATATACACCATGGAATACTATGCAGCCATAAAAAAGGATGAGTTTGTGTCCTTTGTAGGGACATGGATGCAGCTGGAAACCATCATTCTTAGCAAACTATCGCAAGAACAGAAAACCAAACACTGCATGTTCTCACTCATAGGTGGGAACTGAACAATGAGATCACTTGGACTCGGGAAGGGGAACATCACATACCGGGGCCTATCATGGGGAGGGGGGAGGGGGGAGGGATGGCATTGGCAGTTATACCTGATGTAAATGACGAGTTGATGGGTGCTGACAAGTTGATGGGTGCAGCACACCAACATGGCACAAGTACACATATGTAACAAACCTGCACGTTATGCACATGTACCCTAGAACTTAAAGTATAATAATAATAATAATAAAAAGAAAAAGAAAATGTGGCTCAGTGAGCAACAGTCATTCAGTTGTTAGCCAATAAGGTTTAAACTTTTTGTGTCTGTAGAAAGTTACCTAAGTTGTAAAGTTTGGTGTTTTATTGGGTAGTAGAGAAATTATGGCAAATATAGATAAAAACAATTTGTGAAAAGAACTTATCAGAAGTTGTGATCTTCATATTTAAAGGTTAGTTTGCTCAGCTTTTGAATACCAATCAAAGAAGTGTTTATTGACCTACTGTGTTCTGAATATAGTGCCACTACTCCAAGGGATATATGTATGAAAAAGAAAAAGTTTCTGACTTCAAGTTTTTAACTTAGCAGCAGAGGAAATAAGGCCAAGTGTATTAATAAATGTAGTATAAAACATAACAAAAGTAGTGCCTGAGGAAGATACTTGAATGTGTTATTGCTTCAAGGGACAGAATTTTTATCAGTTGGTGGTAATGGATGCCCTTCAGGGTAAAGGAACTGTTTCTAGTTTTTTCAATGCTTTCCTCCCAAGGCCTGATATAGTGCCTACTATTTGTTGAATTACTTGGTTAAGGAATTATATATGAGTTCTTCTGATGCACTCTGTGTCTTCTAATGCATTCGTGTCTTTTTTTATGTCTGATCCTAGTTGCTTAGTCTCTTTTCTTCTTTCATGTATACCCATCGCCAAACACTGTCTTTTGACTTTCTCTGTGAAAGCCTGGCATTGGAAACCATTGCTACCTCCTAATGAAGATAAAGACAACATTTTGATTTTAAGGGTTTCTACCTGCTATTATAGGATGAATAATGATAGTATTTAGTTTTTATTGTTTCCTTACTGTGTCCCAGGCACTTAAATGTACTTAATCTTATAGTAATCCTTTGAGGTACTTATTATTGTTATCTTTGTGTTTCACATATGGCTCAGAGAAGTTTTTAAGTTACATAGATAGGGAGTGGCAAAAGTAGAATTCAGTCATTATCTGCCTGTTCTTAAGCTGCTATGCCATAGTGTTACTAAAACAGATGAACAAAGAGTAGTACAAATAGCAAAATCACCATTACAAAGTTTATAACACTTTTATATTAGTGGTCTCAGGTCTGTTGCTCTTATTCCTTCCACTGTGGTAAAAAGGAAGGAGCTATTTGTCTTTTCCCCTCTGTTTTAGTAATTGGGTTTCTAGTCTTTCCCTCTCATATTGTCATTTAGTGATGTAAGTATACTATCAAAGCACTATTGTAGAAAAATTTGACAAAAAGAAAAATAAAATACCTTCAATCTCAGCACTGACAGGTTGTTGAATTTTTTTATCAATCATTTTTCCAAAGCATGTATAGGATTTCTAAAAAAATTCTTTGGTCGGGTGCGGTGGCTCACGGCTGTAATCTCAGCACTTTGGGAGGCCAAGGCAGGCGGATCATGAGGTCAGGAGATCGAGACCATCCTGGCTAACATGGTAAAACCCCCTCTCTCTACTAAAAATACAAAAAATTAGCCAGGCTTGGTGGCGGATGCATGTAGTCCCAGCTATTTGAGAGGCTGAGGCAGGAGAATGGCGTGAACCCAGGAGGTGGAGCTTGCGGTGAGCTGAGATCACGCCACTGTACTCCAGCCTGGGCGACGCAGCAAGACTTCATCTCAAAAAAAAAAAAAAAAAATTATTTTAGGCCGGGTGCGGTGGCTCACACCTGTAATCCCAGCACTTTGGGAGGCCGAGGTGGGCATATCACAAGGTCAGGAGTTCGAGACCAGTCTGGCCAACATAGTAAAACCCCGTCTCTACTAAAAATACAAAAAATTAGCTGGGTGTGGTAGTGGGTATCTGTAATCCCAGCTACTTGGGAGACTGAGTCAGGAGAATCGCTTGAACCTGGGAGGCAGAGATTGTAGTGAGCCGAGATTGCACCATTGCACTCCAGCCCAGGCGACAGTGTGAGACTCTGTTTTAAAAAAAAAAAAAAAAAAATATATATATATATATATATATATTTTAATCCTTGCATACTTAAAGTTTATCATATTTAACATGAAAATATGTGATTACATGCAAAAACATGTAGGATCCTTTTAATATATAAGTAATGGAAGTGATACTTTAAAAAAATATATATAGTCCTATTTTTCTGAATTATAAGAGGAAAGTGTCTTTATCTCCCTGCTTTTTAAGAAAGTAACATTTTTCTTAATATATATTTATTATACAAAATGTTGAAATGTGAAGAAAGCCAAACACAAATTTTCCTAACTCTACCATCAGCTATTCTTAATAGAGAAACTTCCTCCAGGGATTAGGCAGCATTGTGGCTTCTCATAAAACCCAGAATTGGCCACTTACTAATGGTGTACCATAAGACAGAATATTTACTCTAGGAAAGCCTCAGTTTCTTTGGCTATAATGAAAGTAATACTGATGTTTGTATACCAGACTTATACTTTGTGGTTATATTAGTCATACTGTGCTTTGCATCTTCTTGTTATGGTTATTATTCTGTGTGTATGTATATTTATGTATCATATATATGTCTGAAGCCTTATATATAAAAGATATGCTTGTGTATATCTGTGTATTTATACAGTACATATTTTTATATAGTTGAGTCCTTATATATAAAATATATGCATGTATATATATTTATATATACCTATATTTTTATACTCTATATGATTTTATATTATGTTTTAAATTCTGCTTTTGTCACATAATAGTTAATATAAGAATATTTCCCCATACTGACATAGTGTGTAAACATTGTTTTTAATGTATATGGATTATTGCATGGTTTTTGTCATAGTTTATGTTTCTCACCATTCTTCTATTGCTGTTTTTTGCTTTTTGTTTTTTGTTTATTTTTTTGAGACAGGGTCTTGCTCTGTCATCAAGGCTAGAGTACAGTGGCACAAACATGGCTTACTGGAGCCTTGAACTCCTGGGCTCAAGCAATCCTCCTACCTCAGCTTCCCCAGTAGCTGGGATTGTAGGCACATGCCAGCATGCCCGGCTAACGTGTTTACTTTTTGTGAAGACAGGGTCTCGCTGTATTATCCAGGCTGGTCTCGAACTCTGGAGCCTCAAGTGATCCTCCCACCTCGGCCTCCCAAAAATCTTGTTCTAAAGAGAAAGGCAAGTTTCACCTTTGCATTAGTGTATTAGTAACGTTAAACCCAATTCTTAATAAGACCTTATAAACAAATCTATTCAATCTTAATTAGTTTAATCATAAGGTAAAATTTTAATAAACCTTTTTTAATCTTTTACAATTTTCTGTTAAGCAGTAGATTAATTCAGTAAGAAAACCATGTTATTCAGACACATGAGCCCAGATTTTGGCCCTGCATTAGTGTGCTCTTATTTTAGTGTTCAACATACAGAAAAATTAAATAATCCCCTTCAAATCTTAGCAAACTTGCCTATACCTACAGAACTTCCTTTATAAGATCAACCCTTCACAAACCCTTTACACCTTGCTTAAACCTTCAGTTTTGTCCCATTACTCTTTTAGGTTAAGACAATTGTTAAAACCCTCTGAGCTAGACAAAATTTCATTTCCTTTAACAAAAACCATATTCCCATGCCTTCTTATAGCCTCCTACCAAAACCACATTCTTTTTTCCTTCTACACCTTGCATATAAAACTGTTTTTCCAGTAGTCTCAAGTGCATGCTGCACTGTTAACTTTTAGCAAATTTTATTTTTGGTAAGAAACCTGGTAAACAAGCAGTTTTAGCCATGTATAATATTGCAGAACCCATGACTTTTCCCAGCCTATCCAGGGGACCTGCCTAACTCCATATGTCTCCAGGCCTTACCTAGAATCTATTGGCTGTAGAACAAGACAAACAATTAGTAAAAGTCACAGAAGCAGTTTATCACCTTAAAACATCCAGCAAACAGTGTTTGACCTGCCAAATTTAGAGTAAATATATAAACTTTGAAGACATTTTCATTTTACTTTACCAATAATCTTCTGGGTTTTTTTTATTTACAAAAAGATTATTAGAATCATGAGACCTACAGGCATTAAAGTTTCCATTTTTCTGACAATGTTTGATTCAAGTGCTTGTTTTTCTTTAAGCCAATTACCTGGAGCTCTGTATATAAACATCACACACTCAACACATATAAATACACAGAAACAGAGAATCAAGACAAAATTCCATTGACCGAGAAGGTTTTGGAGGGAAGGCTGGAGCTTTCAAACAACATCTATACATATAGCCCAAATATCAGCTTTAATTAAGTCGATTTCTAACTATAGAGCTCTCAGGAGAAAAGTTCTTTTAAAATCTTTTATTACCAGATTTCAGTGAGGACAAACTCCGCCTTTTGAATCCTTTTACTAGAGGTAACCTATGTGAAATCAATAAGCCTTAACTAAGGGGATGACTTAAACAGGGATGCAGGAGGTGTCTCCAAAGAGATGGTAAACGATTTATAAGATCTAGAATATCCCCCAGGCCAGCCGCTGTGGCCCACACCTGTAATCCCAGCACTTTGGGAGGCTGAGGCAGGTAGATCACCTGAGGTCAAGAGTTCGAGACCAGCCTTACCAACATGGCAAAACCCCGTCTCCACTGAAAATACAAAAATTAGCCGTGAGGCACAGTGGCACACACCTGTAATGCCGCTACTCGGGAGGCTGAGGCAGGTGAACTGCTTGAACCCGAGAGGCCAAGGTTGCGGTGAGCCAAGATTGTGCCACTGCACTCCAGCCTGGGTAACAGAGCGAGACTCCATCTCAAAAAAAAAATAAGAAAAAAAAAAATCTAGAATATCTCCAAAGGTGTAGTTCAGAGAAAAAATTCAAGATAAGAAATGAGAAGCTGTGCATGGAAAGGAAAAGAATCAATAAATGGCAAAAGTTCCACAAGTATTAAACCAAAAAGGACTTGCTCCCAAAGCCTAGAATTGAACCCAAGCCATCCACCACTGTGGGAGGGCAAAGCCTTTGCAACTGACCTGCAGTACAAGGTGACTGCTGTTGTCTTTACCAGAAGGAGTCTAGAGCATTTTCAAGCTTGCAAAGGATTTTAACTGCTCAAGAGAATTTTCTAAGACTAACCACGTCATTATTATGCATCCTTCTTTTAATTTAACCTTTTTCTTTCATTGAGGTAATCAGTTCCAATAGTGACTCAATCTAAGAAACCTATTAAAGTCTAGATGGTAATTTTCCAGTTTTTTTTTTTTCCTTTCTTTTTACATTAGAAGCAAAAGGTATCTAGGGTAGAAGAGGCATCTCCATGATCCCCAAGAATTCACTCTCAGAAATGGGCTTAAGATAGCAAAAGATGACAAAAGCCCTATAGAGATGGGACCTTTTCAGACAAAACTCACCCAAGGGCTTGACACATTTGGGATGAAGAATGTGCTGACTCATCTCAGACTCCCAGCACTTTCAGACTGGGTGCCTGACATGAACTTGAAAATTCCTGTTCTCTGGATGGTGGAGACCAAGAGAGACTATCCCCACATGGTCACAAAGTCATACTCTCAAGGATGTAAAACAAGATTAGAGGGAAGCCTCATTTAGTTTTTGTTTCAGGGACCCACGGCAAAGTTTATAACTGACCCATCGAGAAGTACACCAGAATCATTGCAACCTCAGAGTAACCTCTCACAGGTCCTTTTTCTTATTAATCAACAGTGATTTTTACCATTCACTTATCTGATTTGCTCAGAGAGAGAGAGGCCAGAAGCCTCACCGGTAGGAAATTCTTACCTTTTGTCAGCACGGCGGATTTCTGATTTCCCTTTCCCTGAGCGGCCCTGGCAGTGTTGCTCACCGCACCATAGTCACAAAGGAAAATTACTTTTGTGTGTTTCATGGAACCATAGGCAAAAACCTCTCGACTTTGTCAGATGTCACCCAATAGGCTGTACGGGGGAGCGAGGGAGAGGGGCGAGAGACCACCAAATTAACATTCTTTATCTCAACCTGGTGAAACACACATAACAAAACAGACAGTAGTCACTTTGCTCAGCGCCTAATACTGACTTGTCAAGGCTCAAACTTTTTCCAGTGTGTCCCTGTCATCTTTGATCCACTCAACGTAGGGAGCGATGACCTCTGACTGGGAATACATTGGGTGACGTCTGGACAACGTGAAGAGCAGACAGTCACCCCAGGTCAAACCCGTTGAACTTCCTTCACTGCTCAGCGAATGTGATCAAATAAGGAAGGTTCTCCAAGTTAGGTCTGCTGGATTTCCATCACCAATTCCTTTAGAGATCCCCTCTAGATGTACAAACACACACATACAACAAAGACAAGATGGACAGAAGGTCTCCCAAACCAAGATTCCTAAGCAGGAATTCCAAGAGTATGCTTTCCAAAGTAACCTATTCTCTGAGAAATCTCCCTGAAATCTTCCTTATTGAGGAGAAGTCTCCCCAACCAAGACTCTTCATACTAATTAGGGAGAGCCAATCGAGATCCCTGAAGGGGCCAAACTTAGATCCCTTAAGAAGCCAAACCAATTAGGAGAAGGAAGGAGGCATTGGCACCACCTAGAATACCCACCAGACCAGTTTAGAGATGTCTTTACAGGAACAATTTCTCTACTGCAATTAAATCCATGCACCATGGGCCAGCAGTGTGTTGCTGGTAGAGATAGTGCCAGCGTCAGCCCCCAGTCCAGGAGAACTATGCAGCCACTTGGGCTGGCCTCTGGATCTGTTGCTGGTGGGGGACTGCCAAACCGTGGGCAGGTAGCCACAAGGGTGATCCCAGACAAGTCTCCAAATTTGTAACCATCCAGGGGTTCTTCCTGCATAAAGACAGACCATGGTATTGTAGTAGAGAAAAAGTTCAGTAGACACAAGGTCAGCCACCCCATGTGGGAGATGGAGTTCATACTCAAATCATCTCCTTTAAAGCTTGTAGGTTAAGGGTTTTTTAAAGGCAGTTTGGAGGAAGGGGTGGGGTGGCCAGGTAACAGGTACTTGCGGCTGATTAGGTGGGGCAGAAATCACAGGGGGGTTGAAGCTGTCCTCCTGGGGCCAAATCGCTTCTGGATGGGGCTACAGGAGTGGGTTGTCAGTCCAGGTGGAGCCAAGGGTGTCAGACATGCAAAAAACCTGGAAAGATATCTCAAAATGCCAGTTCACAATAGTGGTGTTATTTGCAATTGGGAAAGTTTCATTTCTTGTAACCTCCAGAATAATGTCTGCGCCTTAGCAGGACTCAAACTCCTCTCCTCGTTTCAGCCTGATGGCTTCCTTTTAGCTTTACAAAAGCAGTTGAGTTTTGGACAAGGCCTATTATCATTTAAACTGTAGCCTGGGCCACCAAGACTGTGTCCACCCTGCAAGCACAGAGCCTCACCCTCACCACTCCGCCGCCCATCCACACCCGCCGCCGGTTCACCATGGATGATGATATTGCTGCGCTTGTCATCAACAACAGCTCCAGCATGTGCAAGGTCTGCTTCTCGGGCAACAATGCCCTGGGCTGTCTTCCCCTCCATCATACGGCACCCAAGGCACCAGGGCGTGATGAAGGGCATGAGTCAGAAGGACTCCTATGTGGGCAACAAGGCTCAGAGCAAGAGAAGTATCGTGACCCTGAAGTACCACGTCAAGCATAGCATCGTCACCAACTGGGATGACATGGAGAAGATCTGGCACCACACCTTCTACAACAAGCTGCATGTGGCTCCCGAGGAGCACCCTGTGCTGCTGACTGAGACCCCCCTGAATCCAAGGCCAACCGCAAGAAGATGACCCAGATCATGTTTGAGACCTTCAACACCCCAGCCATGTATGTGGCCATCCAGGCCATGCTGTCCCTGTACACCTCTGGCCGTACCACTGGCATCGTGATGGACTCCAGTGATGGGGTCACCCACACTGTGCCCATCTACAAGGGTTATGCTTTCCCCCATGCCATCCTGTGTCTGGACGTGACTGGCCGGGACCTTACTGACTACCTCATGAAGATCCTCACCGAGCACAGCTACAGCTTTACCACCATGGCCGAGTGGGAAATCGTGTGTGATATCAAGGAGAAGCTATGCTATGTCACCCAGGACTTTGAGCAGGAGATGGCTATGACAGCCTCCAGTCCTCCCTGGAGAAGGGCTATGAGCTGTCCAGTGGCTAGGTCATCACCATTGGCAATGAGCTCTCCCACTGCCCCGAGGCGCTCTTCCAGCCTTCCTTCCTGGGCATGGAATGCTGTGACATCCACAAAACTACCTTCAGCTCCATCATGAAATGTGACATGGACATCCGCAAAGACCTGTATGCCAACAGTTTTGTTTGGCGGCAACAACATGTACCCTGGCACTGCCAACAGGATGCAGAAGGAGAGCATCACTCTGGTGCCCAGCATGATGAAGATCAAGATCGTTGCTCCTCCCGAGAGCGCAAATACTTCATGTGGATGGGCGGCTCCATCTTAGCCTTGCTGTCCACCTTCCAGCAGATGTGGATCAGCAAGCAGGAGTGCGGTGAGTCGGGCGTCTCCATCGTTCACCACAAATGCTTCTAGGCGGAGTGTTACTTAGTTGCGTTACACCCTTTCTTGACAAAACCCGACTTGTGCAGAAAACAAGATGAGATTGGCATGGCTTTATTTGTTTTTTTGTTTTTGGTGGTGATTTTTTTTTTTTTTTTTTTTTTGGCCAGACTCAGGATTTAAAAACTGTAACAGTGAAGGTGACAGCAGTTGGCTGGAGCGAGCATCCCCCAAAGTTCTACAATGTGGCCGAGGACTTTGATTGTACATTGTTCTTTTTTCTAATAGTCATTCCAAATATTGTGAAATGCATTGCTACAGGAAGTCCCCTGCCCTCCTAAAAGTCACCCCACTTCTCTCTAAGGAGAATGGCCCAGTCCTCTCCCAAGTCCACACAGAGGAGGTAATAGCATTGCTTTCATGTAAATTATGTAATGCAAAATTTTTTAATCTTTGCCTTAATACTTTTTTGTTTTACTTTGAATGATCAGCCTTCATGGCCTCCCTTTTTTGTCCCCCAACTTGAGATGTATGAAGGCTTTTGGTCACCCTTGGAGTGGGTGGAGGCAGCCAGGGCTTACCTGTACACTGACTTGAGACCAGTTGAATAAAATTGCACACCTTAAAAAAAAACCAAAAATACTGTAGCCTAAATGTCTTCCAAAGTTAGCTTGGCCCCATATCCCAGGAATAATTAAGGGAAAGGCAAGATGGGTTTTGGGTTAGCTTAGTTCACTGTTATGATGTTCTCACTAATACAACTTTTGCAAAGGTGATTTCAGTATCATAGAAGGGCCCATGTAGTAAAAGAAATAAAAATCAGTCTTGAATAATATGAACCCTTCTGCTAGATTGTCTAACGTCAACTTGTTGTTTGGCCTTGCTGCTTCTGCGTCTTGTTCCTCATTGTCTGGCACTGGTTTGGAAGCACTCATCTCCATCAAGTTGTCTTTTGTTCATTCCTCTGGTATGGTGTCTGTTAGCTCTCTTGAATTTCTGCAAGATCCGTATCTTTTTTTTTTTTTTTTTTTTTTTGAGATGGAGTCTTGTTCTGTCGCCCAGGCCGGAATGCAGTGGCCCGATCTCGGCAAGCTCCGCCTCCTGGGTTCATGCCATTCTCCTGCCTCAGCCTCCCCAGCAGCTGGGACTACAGGCTCACGCCGCCATGCCTGGCTAATTTTTTTGTATTTTTAGTAGAGACAGGATTTCACTGTGTTAGCCAGGATGGTCTCTATCTCCTGACCTCGTGATCTGCCCGCCTTGGCCTCCCAAAGTTGCAAGATCCATATCTTGAAAGCCTTCATCCACCATTTTTTTTTTTTTTTTTTTTTTTGCCATATTTACAAGCTCTTTCATGATTTCCTTGATTGGCTCTGTTGTTAAATTCTGTGCGCAACATCTGGACACAGTTTTCTCCAGCAGGAAGTTATTGTTTCAGGCTTGATGGCTTTTGTGGCTTTTTCTGTAACAGCAGTGGCATCTTCAATGGGGTGATTCTTCAGTTTGTCACGATGTTCTCTCCATTGGGGTTCTTTTCCATAGCACTGACAATCATTTTTAAAGAATATTGTGTTTAATGGTCCTTATAGCACCCTGATCTAGAGGCTGAGTTAGAGATGTGTTTAGGGGCAATTAGACCACTTCAGCACTCTCAGTGTTAAACTCATAGGGTTCTGGGTGGCCAGGGGCATTGTCCAACATAAGAACTTTAAAAGGCAGTCACTTACTGGCAAGGTACTTCTTGATTTTAGAAATAAAGCATGGGTGGGGCCAGGCGTGGTGGCTGACGCCTATAATCCCAGCACTTTAGGAGGCCAAGGTGGGCAGATCATGATGTTAGGAGTTCGAGACCAGCCTGGCCAACATAGTGAAAACCCGTATGTACTAAAAATACAAAAATTAGCCAGGTGCGGTGACAGGTGCCTGTAGTCCCAGCTACTTGAGAGGCTGAGGCAGGAGAACACTTGAACCTGGGAGTTGGAGGTTGCAGTGAGCCTCCTGGGTGACCCAGCAAGACTCTCAAAAAAAAAAAAAAAAAAAAAAAAAGCATGGGTAGATTCAATCCAGAAAAATAGTTTTTGTTTTTCAGGCTTTCTTATTGTACAATCAGAAGACTTGCAGGGGTGGTGTTTATCTTTTTTCCTTCAAGGTCCAGAGGTTAGCAGCTCTATATATAAGGGTAGTTCTGATCTAATCCTGACTGCATTTACACGAAACAGTGGAGTTAGCTTATCCCTTCCTGCCTTAAATCTTGGTGCTTGCTCCTCTTCCTTACTAATAAATGTACTTTGTGGTGTCTTTTTCCACAATAGGGTACTTTCATCTGCAATAAAAACCTGTTCAGGCAGGTATCTTTTGTCCTCTGTGATTTTCTTGATGGTGTCTAAGAATTTGTGTATTGCCTCTGCGTCAGCAAAAGCTGTCATCTTGATATTTTTTAAGCTATAACTCTTTCTAAAATTGTCAAACCATTCTTTCTTAGCATTAAATTCTCCAGCTTTAGATCCTTTACCCTCTGTTTGCTTTAAGTTGTCATATAATGACTTCATTTAAAAAATAGTAATATTAGAGTCTATAGTTAGAGCTTTCTTACAGCAACCCTGTACCCACATAAGAGCTGCATTTTCATTATGACATTTAAAAGGTATTCTGCAAAAGTGCATGGTTTTCACACCTAGTGGCATTGCTGCAGTGACAGCTTCACAAATTTCCTTTTCTTATTTTACAACAGTCCTCATGGTGGATTCATTGATCTTGAAATGATGGGTAACCACAGCTACTTAATTTATGGTCTATATCAAGCCATTCAGGTTTTTCTTGTAATGTCTGAACTTCTCTCTACTTTTCTTGAGAGCATTTCCAGCATCACTAGTGGTACTCCATGTGGGTCCCATGATATTATTCAGGGTTTGCTGTATCACACTAACCATGATGAAAAATACATGAGAACCTTTAGACATCAGTTTATTTGTTATCTTTATGTCTTTTTGTTTTATTAGAGACAGAGTCTCACTCTGTCACCCAGACTGGAGTCCTTGGTGCAGTCATAGCTCACTGCAGCCTCAACACCTGGGCTTGAGGGATCCCCCTGCCTTAGCCTCCCAATAAATTAGTTTTTGTTTTTTTTTTTTTTTTTTGAGATGGAGTCTCGCTTTGTTGCCCGGGCTGTAGTGCAGTGGCGTGTTCTCGGCTCACTTCAAGCTCTGCCTCCCAAGTTCACGCCATTCTCCTGCCTCAGCCTCCTGAGTAGCTGGGACTACAGGTGCCCGCCACCAGGCCCAGCTAATTTTTTTTTTTTTTTTTGTATTTTTAGTAGAGACGGGGTTTCACTGTGTTAGCCAGGATGGTCTCGAAAAGAGTAGTTTTTAACTGAGATATGCTGTTTATTGGAGAGCGGAACTGCTCGTGCAGAGATGATTAAGTTGGCAGGGTGTTTGAAGTGTACATACTTGCAGCACTTGAACTGTGGGCAATAGCAACAGGAAGTGGCTACAAAACTATTACAGTAGTACAGTAGGTACTACAGCTAGTTTTATGCAGTTATAATCATAACTATATTATAACTATATTAAGTGTTATTTAAACTATATTAAACTATATTAATATGTCATAAGTATATTAAATACAAACAAATGTATTTAATACTATATATTTGTTAACATTTCTCTGGGCTGCAAATGTCACCTTGTATGCTTTGTAAGTGTGTAAGTTTTTATATATTTTAACTTATAGTAGATTTGTGTGTATTTTACAGTACTAAGTGATAAAATATACTATCTACATTTTTTTGTTTGTTTGTTTTGAGATGGGTCTTACTATGTTGCTCAGGTTAGTCTCCCGAACTACTAGGCTCAATTGATCCTCTTCAATGGTTTGACCATTGAAGCAGAAACAGTAGTAATGATAAAATATACTATCTACATTTTTTTGTTTGTTTGTTTGTTCTGAGATGGGTCTTACTATGTTGCTCAGGTTAGTCTCTCGAACTACTGGGCTCAGTTGATCCTCCCGCCTCTGCCTCCCCAGTAGCTGGGATTACAAATGCACACTACTGTGCCATGCATCCACATATATTTTATGTATTCATGACATGCCTAACTTTTTCTTATTTTCCATATTTCTAGGCTACACAGTTTTGTGTCTTTAAGTTTTTCAAATTGTTGCAAATTTCCAAAAACTTTACCCAAATATTATATTGGAAAAAATTGGCATTTAAGTAGACCTTCAGTTCAAACCCAAGTTGTTGGTCAGCTGAATATATTTCACAATATCACAGACGTATATATCTTTGCCAAAATTATATTTCCATAATTAAGTGATGAATAACAAAGTGTTTTATCCTTGGCAAGAGATGAATAAATATTTGAATACTGTTTTATAAAAAACAAATATAAATTTGGGGCTCCATGGAAAATCTTCCAAAGGTATATTTCTGGACTTTTTGCCATTCTCTTCTTATTTCTCTATATCATTTCCCACAGATGTAGCCATTTGCATCTACTTCTATTTCTGAGTCTTACTGAATTATCCATGTTCTTCTCCCATTTTTTCACCAGTAATTCTATCTATACACTTCAATGTCATATTCCTGTGTCCCTTTCACTGCGAAACTCCCTATCACACAGATCCCATGATTGCCCCCCTCTACTTCCCAGCACTTGGTTTCTGCTTCATCAGTAACACTTTTTTTTTTTTTTTTTTTAAAGCTAGATGTATTCATTTTGATCTCCCTCACAAGTCTGTGAGTTCTGTTGTGTTTGTTTCTTGTCTAGGAAGCAGCTTTATTCAGAGTAGTTGTTCATTAACTAGGCAAAGTAATATCATTTGAGGATGCTAAACCTGGGCTTATCCAGGAGTAAACTTTTGTCCTTATAGTAGTACCTTATTCTAATTATAGTTACATTAAAAGTTAGAGAGGAAAAACCATGGGTCTGAGTATTTCATATTATAAATGTTTTACTCTCAGTCTTGTTGCTGCTATTCCATTTGGCCAGTAGTAAAAAAATCCTTACCTTTCCAAATACAGAAAAATATTAAAGGTAGGGTCACTATCTGTTTCTGGCAGTCATGCTCTGTACTTAATTGTTGTTTTTGGTCTTTGTTTGTAAACCAGGGGAAGGCAAGGACATAGCCATATGCCTTGTGGCTCTTTCATGACTATGTATATATGAGTTAAAGTATTATTTTTCACTGTCTTAACATTTTTAACAATGAAAGTAAATACTTGTGATTAAAATTCAAACAATAAGGGCGGGGTGTGGTGGCTCATGCCTGTAATCCCAGCACTTTGGGTGGCCAAGGTGGACAGATTGCTAAGTCAGGAGTTTGAGACCAGCCTGACCTACATGGTGAAACCCTGTCTCTACTGAAAGTACAAAAATTAGCCAGGCATGGTGGCACATGCCTGTAATCCCAGCTACTCAGAAGGCTGAGGCAGGAGAATCACTTGAACCCGGGAGGCGGAGGTTGTAGTGAGCTGAGATCACGCCACTGTACTCCAGCCTAGGCTGGCGACAGAGTGAGACTGTCTCAAAAAAATAAAGAAAAATGAAAAAATTCAAACAGTGTAAAGATACACAGGGTAAAAAGTAAAAGTTCTTCATACTCTTAATATTCCTGCGTCTTTACAGAAATCTTCAGTACTGTATACTTGATTTGAGTATTTTCTTTCTTTTTTCTATACATGTTCATTTAGATGTAGATCCGAATTTTTAGAAACATAAGTGTATGTATAGTGACCCTTTTTTTTTTTTTTTTTTTGAGACGGAATTTTGCTCTTGTTGCCCAGGCTGGAGAGTAGTGACACGATCTCAGCTCACTGCAACCTCTGCCTGCCGGGTTCAAGCCATTCTCCTGCCTCAGCCTCCTGAGTAGCTGGGATTACAGCCATCCGCCACCATGCCTGGCTAATTTTTTGTGTTTTTAGTAGAGTTAGGGTTTCACCATATTGGCCAGGCTGGTCTCAAACTCCTGACCTTAGGTGATAGGTCCACCTTGGCCTCCCAAAGTGCTGGCATTACAGGCGTGAGCCACCACGCCCAGACTGAATTTTTTTTTCACTTAACAGTGTATCTTGGAGAACTCTGTTACATATTTTGCTGTGTCCCATTTTTAACTGCTGTATTCATACTCCGGACAGATGTCTTAGTCAAACAGAAAAATCTAATTCATGTAGGCAGCAAAGTACTTCATGACATCAAGGAATACCTTCTCTGGTGCTGACGGATATTAATGCCTGACATATTGGGATAGTTAGCTCAGAATCTTACCATTGACTTATTTGTGTAAATAAGTCTTGTTTTTGTTGTTGTTGTTGTTGTTGTTTTGTGGTTTTTGTTTTCTGTGGTTTTTTTGAGAAAGCGTCTTACTTTACTTTGACCCACAGTGGAGTGCTGTGGCACAGTTTTAGATCAGTGCAATCTTGAATTCCTGAGTTCAAGCAATCATTCCACCTCAGCCTCCTAAGTAGCTGGGATTACAGGTGCTTGCCACCATTCCTGGCTGATTTCTTAGATTTTTTTGTAGAGATGAGGTCTGGTTATGTTGCTCAGGCTAGTCTCAAACTCTTGGCCTTAAGCAGTCCTCCCACCTCAGCCTCCCAGTGTGCTGGGATTATAGATGTGAGCCACAGCATCTGTCCTGTCCTGTCCTGTCCTATTTTTAAAATGTTTGTTAGGCCAGGTGCGGTGGCTCACGCCTGTAATCCCAACACTTTGGGAGGCCGAGGTGGGCGGATCACAAGGTCAGGAGATCGAGACCATCCTGGCCAACATGGTGAAACCCCGTCTCTACTAAAATACAAAAAATTAGTCAGGCGTGGTGGTGCATGCCTGTAGACCCAGCTACTCAGGAGGCTGAGGCCGGGGAATGACTTGAACCCGTGAGGCGGAGCTTGCAGTGAGCTGAGATCACGCCACTGCATTCCAACCTGGTGACAGCCAGACTGTCTCAAAATAAAATAAAATAAAATGTTTGTCTCTTTCAGGGTAAAAAACATTTTCTTTCAATTGCCTGGCACATAGTTGAGAATACATTTGTCAAATTAATGAATGATCAAAAGACTGTTGAAAGTTAAGTTCTGGACTAAATAATACAAAGTCCTTGTAATGAATACAAAGTATCTATGATGATATCTATAATACGTCTCAGGGTATTTGTTAATGAGTTAATTATTTTCGTTGGTCAAGGAGATATTGAAACATTGAAGTTTAATTTTTTTTTCTGTTTTTGTTTAGTAAACCTTCATTGCTGAATTACCATTATTTTTGGAAATTTCATTTGCTAATCATAAGATGAATTATTCTTTTATTTCCAGCATCCAGTTTTGGATGAACCAATAGCAGAAGCTGTCTGTATTATAGCTGATATGGATAAATGGACTGTTCAAGTGGCCAGTAGCCAGAGACGAGTGACAGATAATAAATTGGGAAAGGAAGTATTGGTTTCCAGTCTTGTTTCCAATCTGCTTCATTCCACACTTCAGCTTTATAAGCATAACTTGTCTCCAAATTTTGTAAGTATGTGTAACGACGTTTGCATTACTTTAAGCACTGCTTAAAGCTTTCATCATTGTTTTTCTGGAAAAAAGCTGTTAGGGACTGAATGTTTGTGTCATTACCTGAACTCATATATTGAAGCCCTAATTCCCAGTATTTGGAGTGACAGTATTTGGAGACAGGGTCTTTGGGAGGTATCTAAGGTGAGATGAGGTCTTGAGGGTGGGGTGCTCATGATGGTATTACTGGCCTAAGAAGATGAGGAAGAGAGAGAAAGCTTGTTCTCTCTCCACCATGTGAGGACACAGTGCGAAAACGACTGTCTGCCAGCAGGAAGAGAGCCCTTACCAGAACCCAACCATGCTTGCACCTTGGTCTTGTATTTCTAGCTTCCAGAACTGTGAGAAAATAAATATCTAGGGTTTTTTGTTTGTTTGAGACAGTGTCTTAATCCCATCACCTGGGCTGGAGCTCAGCAGTGCAATCTTGGCTCCTTGCAGCCTCGACTTCTTGGGCTCAGGTGATCCTCCTGCCTTAGCCTGCTGAGTAGCAGGAACTACAGGCACGTGCTACCACGCCTGACTAATATTTTGTATTTTTTTAGTAGAGATGGCATTTTGCCCCATTGCCTAGACTGGTCTCAGACTCCTGAGCTCAAGTGTTCCTTCTGCCCCAGTCTCCCAAAGTGCTGAGATTACAGGCATGAGCCACCATGCCCAGCTATATATCTGTTTTTTTTTTTTTTTTTTAAATCCACACAGTCTGTGATACTTTGTTATGGCAGCCCAAGCTAAGACAGAAGGGGATGTGTACATGTCTGTATGTTCTGATTTCAGCAGCCAAAATTTTTGATCATGTGTAGTATAGTCATGCAACATGTCCCAACTTTGTGTAGAATGCCAGTACATTCCGGATCCTCATTGTCATGTCAGGACTTTTACTGATCTCTTTGTAATACTGGTAACCTCTTACTAGTAAAAGACCCCATTTCTAACTTTCAAGGTTCTTTCTTTCAGTTATTAGGAGAACTATAGCATAGCATAGTTAAAAAGCTCTGTAGTTCAAGATGATAAAGGATATCTATGACAAACCCATAGCCAACATCACACTAAGTGGTGGAAGACTGAAAATATTTCCCTAAGATTAGGAAAAAGACAATGATACCCACTTTGACTACTTCTGTTCAACATGCTACTGAGAGTTTTAGCCAGAGTAATCAGGCAAGAAAAATACAAAAGACTTCAAAATTGGAAAAGAGGAAATAAAATTATCTCTGTTTGCAGATGACATGATTTTCTCGTACATAGAAAACATAAAGATTCCACAAAAAACTGGTAGAGCTAATAAGCAAATTAAGCAGATTTGCATAATACAAAACCAATAAAAATAAGTTGCATTTATGTATACTTATTTGAACAATGAACACTCTGAAAAGGAAATTAAGAAAACAATTCCACTTACAATAGCACCAAAAAGAATAAATTACTTAGGAATAAATGTAGGGAGACAAAAGACTCACTTGTACACTATAAGGTACAAAACATTATTGATAGAAATTAAGGACATATGTAAATGAAAGCACTTCCCATGCTCTTGGATTGAAAGAATTAGTATTATTAGGATGTCATTACTATTCAAAGTTATCTACAGATTAAATGTAATCCCTATCAAAATCCAATTGATATTTTTTGCAGAGATTGAAAAACCCATCTTAAAATACATTAAGAATCTCAAGAGACCCCAAGGAGATAAAACAATCTTGAAAAACAACAGTGTGGGTAGATTTCACATTTCTTGATTTGAAAATGTATTACAAAGCTACAGTAATCAAAACATTGTGCTACTGGCATAAAGACAGGCATACAGACCAGTGAAGCAGAATGGAGATGCTAAAAGTTAACCCTCACATGTAAGTTTAATTAATTTTCAACAAAGGTGCCAAGACCATTCAACAGGGAAAGGAGTCTTTTCAACAAAAGATGCTGGGAAAACTGGATAGCCACATGCAAAAGAATTATGCCATATACAGAAATGAACTCCAAATGGATCGGAGATTTAAGAGCTAAAACTATAAAACTTACAAGAAAACCTGGGGGATAATCTTTTTGACATTGGATATGGCAGTGACTTCTTGAATTTGAAACCAAAAGCATAGGTAACAAAAGTAAAAAAAATAGATAAATTGGACTTCATCAAATTAAAAACTTCTATTAGCTATCACAGAGTGAAAAGACAACCTATAAAATAGAAAATATTTGCAAATCATATATCTCAAAAGGGATTGATACTCAATATATAAATAACTCCTACAACTCAACAGAAAGCAAACATTTGAATTAAAAAATGGCAAAGGTCTTGAATAGACATTTTGCCAAAGAAAATATACAAATGGCCAATAAGCACATGAAAATATGCTCAACATCATTAGGCATTAGGGAAATGCAAATAAAACCACAGTGAGCTGCCATTCAATACCTGTAAGGATGACTATGATAAAAAGAATTCACAACAAATAGTAAGTATTGACCAAGATGTGGCGACCTTGGAACCCTCATGCATTGTTGATGGTAATGTAAAGTGGTGCGGGAGCTGTGGGAAAAGTTTGGCTGTTCCTCAAAAAGTTTAACATTGTATTACCATATGATCTATTAATTCCACTTCTGTGTTTATACTAAAAACAATTAAAAGCAGGGATTCAGGCAGTATACTGTTGCTCATAGAAACATTATTCTCAATAGCCAAACGTTAGAAATAACCCAAGCGTCCATCAGCAAATGAATGGATAAACAAAATTTGGTATAATACATGTAATGCAATATTTACTCAGCCATGAAAAGGGCTGAAATTCTAATACATGCTACAACATGGATGAACCTCATAAGCATTATGCTAAGCGAAATAAACTAGACACAAAAGGACAAATATTGTATGATTCCACTTATATGAGGTACCACAAATAGGCAGATTCATAGAGACTGAAACTAAAATAGTGGTTACCAGGAGCTGCGGGAAAAAAGAGAATAAGGAGTTATTGTTTAATGAGTACAGAGTTTTTGTTTGAGATGATGAGTACAGAGTTTTTGAGATGATGAAATGTTCTAGAAATGAATGGTGATGATGGTTGCACAACACTGAATGCTCTTAGGACTATGGAATTATATACTGTGAAGTAGTTAATATAGTAAATTGTATTACGTATTTTATATCTACATATATTTTGCAGTTGAAATTTTCTTATGGCATTATCAGCCTAAAGCATTGTGAAAAAAACATACGCTATAAAACCACAACCATTTGGTTGTGTTTTTCCAGTAATAAAGTGGATTTTTATTAGGAACTTTTAATAGCTGATTTTCATTGGAAAGGAACACTCTGCAAGAATTTAATGTTTAGCGCCTGAAACTTCTGTTTTTTCCTCAAATATGTTTAGCATCAATTCACATGATAAATCACCTATTTTAGTAAATTGAACAAGTTAATTGACATTAAACAAAATGTATGTGTTTTAGGTTTTTGTTGTTTTTTATTTAACTTTTGTCGCCCAGGCTGAATTGCAGTAGTAGTCATGGCTCAATGCACCCTCAAAACCCTGGGCTCAAGCAGTCCTCCTGCCTTAACCTCCTGAGTAGCTAAGACTACAGGCACATATCACCATGCTCGGCTAATTCTTTTTTTTTTTTTGTATAGACAGAGTCTCACTATGTTGCCCAGGTTGCTCTCGAACTCCTGCCCTCAGATGATCCTCCTGCTTCCACCTCCCAGAGTGTTATGATTACAAGTGTGAACCACAATGGCCAGATGTGTTTTAATTTTCAGTCTTTCAGCTTAGAAATTGGGGAACTACATAGCATTCTTTATGAACTTTTGCAAACTGTTTTTAATTCTCCACAGGAGAATACATCCTTTCCTGTGTAAATACATTTGAAAAGTATTAATTTGTAAAAATTTTACATTTATCAAATTTGGAATAAAAACATAGTGAAAGCAGTTTTGGAATGGATAGTAGTGATGGTTGCACAACATTTTGACTGTACTTAGTGCCACTGAAGTATACTTAAAAATGGTTTTGGGGCTGGACACGGTGGCTCACACTTGTAATCCCAGCACTTTGGAGGCTGAGGTGGGTGGATCACCTGAGGTCAGGAGTTTGAGACCAGCCTGGCCAACGTAGTGAAACCCTGTCTCTATTAAAAATACAAAAGAAATTAGCCGGGTGTGGTGTGCATGGCTGTAGTCCCAGCTACTCAGGAGGCTGAGGCAGAAGAATCGCTTGAACCCGGGAGGTGGACGTTGCAGTGAGCTGAGATCATGCCATTGCACTCGAGCCTGGGTGACAGAGCGAGACTCTGTCTCAAAAACAAAAAACAAACAAACAACAATGGTTAAAAGGGCAAATTGTATGTGTATTTTTAGCACAGTTAAAAAAAAAATGATGCTGTAGAAGGTAATCTTTGATATGAGCTAGAAAAAGGTTCACTTCCCTCTTTAGCTAAAACTACATACTTTAAAAATGTGCTCCAAATTTTAGTTCATGTTGAAATAAATAAACAGAATTGTCAAAAACATTATGTTTTGGAGTTTGCCATGACTGAGAGTTGCAAACTGTTTTCTGACCTGGTTCTTGGTTCCTCCCTAACTGCAGTGTGTAATGCATCTTGAAGACCGGTTGCAGGAGCTATACTTCAAAAGTAAAATGCTGTCTGAATACCTGAGGGGGCAGATGCGTGTTCATGTCAAGGAGCTGGGAGTGGTTCTGGGGTATGTTAATCGTTTCTTTTCTGGCTTTGCTTTCGTTGCTCTGTCATCATGCAAGGAATGTTCCTCAGAATTGCCCTTTCTTCTTTTATGTATCTTCTCCTATTAGAAGCTGGAGGCTGTTAATCATTTAGGTTGCCCTGTACCATATAATAACCTGAAAGGCATTATCCTTTGTGCCATTATATATAGTCAGTTGAGAATATAATCAGAATGAATTAAAATCTGAATTTTTTTCTGAGAAAAATAAGTACATACTCATTTTTATTTATTAAATATGTTGCAAACTCATTATTCCAAGTATCTACCCTGCCTTCTAAATGAGCTGATTGAGGTAACAGAAGTCTGAGGATGGTAATACGTTATCCATATATTATTCCTTCCTCCCCATTAACTATATATTATGTCTACTCTGCATTATTCTCTGGTAGAAAACAGTTATCAAAAATGCTTACTGAAGGAGGAATGGGAAGTTGGTGGGGGAGCATAGTATGGCCCTATTTCATTATGTTCTGTGGTTACTTTTCTTGTGTTCTCTGGCCACTTTAGGTGGGTTCACATGAATCATTTCTTGAAATGCCATTAAAGAAAGCAAAACAAGCTAGAACTTTTATCTAATTTTGCTTTTATGATGGGAAAAGAAACCAGTATCACTGAGAACCTACTGTATGTCAGAAACCAAATTAAATTTTTTTACTAGTATTATTTCTTAATTCTTGTTACCATCCTGCAGTGTGTAGGCAATGTTATCCAGGTTGGAAACAGATGATTCTGTAAGTTAACATGCCAGATGTCACACACACTGGTGGGACTAATTAGGGATTTGAATGACTCTATATCTTCTTTCCTTTAGACCCTATTTATATTCTGTAGTACCACACTATTGGTCCAGTCCTGATGATTTTGACTTGAGTTATACAGAGAGAATTGTTCTCCAGTATTTGGAAAATCAATAACAAGATATAATGTTGTTTTTCTGGGGAGTAAGGTGTGTGTTTAATGCCTTTATGTAAAAATATTTAAGACAAGTTTTAAAAAGTAACATACATATAACCAAAATTTACAGTACATTTTGGCATACAATGAAAAGTGTCATTGTCTTCTTTCCCCAACTTCCAACCCCTACTCAAACACTGTTAACAGATTGTTTTATAGAATTTTTAAATGAATATTATTTAAAAATCTAACTTGACTTATACTCTTGTGTCCTTGTACAACTTTCCTTTTCCTATATCTTGAATGTTCATATAAGCACATAATAATCTCATTCTTCCTAATGGCTGTCTAGCATTCCATTAATGTTGGAATTTAGATTATTTTTAGTTTTTTGCTACTATAAACCAATGCTAGACTGAATATAAATCTCTGACATTTGTAGGATAAATTCCTTGAAATAGAATTTTGGGTTAAAGGGCCTGTATTGATAGATAGTTTGATAGATTATACTGAATACTCTCCAGAAAGTTTCAATATGAATTCCCACAAACAGTAAGAGGTGCTGTTCTCACTACTGGCTGTAACCAAATTTGATCTTTGCCAAGCTACTAGCTAAAAAATGGCATCTGATTTTATTTACATTTCTCTAACCATGAGGGAGTCTGATTAATATTTTCTATGTTGATTGGCTATTTTTCTATTCCTGTAAATTTGTGGTAGGATGTATTTTGAAGTAGCTCCCATTACTTCCAATACATCTTATTATAGAAACATCTGAATCTAAAACAATCTGGGTACACACTATTACTGTTTTTTTTTCTCTTTTTTTTTTTTTTTTTTGAGACAGGATCTTGCTCTGTTGCCCTGCTGTTGGTACATGGTTGACTTCAGCCTCAACCTCCCGGGCTCAAGAGATCCTTCTGCCTCAGCTTCCAGAGTAGCTGGTACCACGGGCACACACCACCATGCCCAGCTGGTTTTTAAAATTTTTTCATGGAGATAGGGTCTCAATATCTTGCCATTATCTTGCTTAAGTTGGTCTTGATCTCCTGGGCTTAGCAATCATCCCACTTAGGCCTCCCAAAGTGTTGGGATTACAGGCATGAGTCACCGCACCCAGCTGTTACTACACTAGATTGTAGTTGTTAGTCATTGTGCCTTGCCCAAATTCATGTTCCATCAGCATGTCATTGAGACACTTTCCTACATTTACGACGTTGTTACTCCTGTCTGTAGTTCTGTGATTTATTTACTGAAAATTTTTCATTTTGGCCAGAGTGGCCTAGCTCCTTAACTGTTGAGGTATAGTGACCTTACAGGTGATGGTTATTGCCTGTAGAGTTCATGTCCTCGGTACAGAAAATCAAAACTGAATTTTTTTTCCCCTTTATTTCAGGATTGAATCCAGTGATCTTCCACTTCTGGCTGCTGTAGCAAGCACTCACTCTCCATATGTTGCACAAATACTCCTTTAATATACCTAAAGATTGTTAGAAATTGGTGGGAAAATAAGTAGAAACCAAGGAAGCAGACACAACATGCATTTATGGAGATTCTTTTTCCCTTTTAAAAAAGACTTCCATCTGAATGAGTCAGTCACCAGGGTATCCTGCGTAGCATTGTGTATTCTGTGTATGTCAGATGGCTTTTTCTTTTTGACTGGACTTTTGGGTGGTGGTAGATTTTTAAACAAATGAAATTAAAGCAACAATAATTTTGAAGCATTTGAAAAAGCCAAAGTGTATGGTAGAAATTTCTACAAAATGAATATTATCAAGAGTTTCATGTGATCACTGCAGTGTTGTCACAACTCATAAATAGCAACAATGTCTCATGATTTAATGGCTCAAATAGCTATTTCATTAGTTTTTAATTTTTAATTTCTAAGGTACAGAGATCTATAAAACCTTGATTATTTGTTAGTTTTGCAATTCAAAACAGCTAATTTCTGGTTATTTCTCGAAATAAGTATTTTAAACAACCTATTAATTATAACAAACTCAGAATAATTGAGTGTAAATGTGTTATGTTATCCACCCAAGTGTACATATGTACCTATTTTTTTTAAAAAGCAGAGGTAGAAATACAAGATTGGTAAACATGCCTTTAAAAAATATATATTTTCAACTAGTATTGTCTATAATGCTGAAATGTTACTTATGGGTGATTTTTCTGTTTCACACACTCTAAAATATAAGTAAAGCCAACCTTTTTTTTTAAGACTGAGATTCCCAAAATGAGAATACTACTTTATATCATTTGTTTGTAAGTATGAGCTATTCTTACAAATATTAATATTTGCATATTCACTAATTTAACATAAATGAAAATTAGGATTAAAAATTGCACCAAAGCATTGGCAAAAACAATACTATATTCTTTAAAAGTGCTCAGGTAGCCAAGGCCCTTGCTTTTGGTATCAGCCCTCATGAACCCATAGGAGCTGAATATTTGTTTCACTGCTTAATAATACTCAATTTACACTAAGAGAACTCATAACTCTTAAAATTATTCTTTTTTTTTCTAAGAGCCTCTCCCTTCCAAAAGCGCATTTTTTTTTTCAAAGATTTTCACTTCTCAATTGTTGCCTTTGTACATACTATAGAATGTTGCTTGTAAGAAAGGCTAATACGGAACCAAACTCTTGTAAGTAATGTAAATAGAAAGGTGGGTGGATAAAGTTTTCAATACTCTCTACTACCTCAGTTTACTTGAATACTACATTATAGTTTATTCTTTGCTTATCTGGCCTAAGAGACTTTTAATGCTAGTAGTAAAGTTGGTTTCTGCTTTCATTGACTATTTTCATCATAATTTCATCATTGATTAAAAAAACCACTTGTTCAGTTATTAAATATATTTACTATATAACACATCCATTCTTGCTGTTTAAATTTTCAATAGATAATGGAAAGTTGTCTTTGACCTTGAATTTACAGCATTGGGTCACATTTTGCCTTGCTCTGTATGTATTCAAGAGACCTCCAACTAGACAAAGAAGAAATGGTTGTTTTAATGGAATGTAAACCTGAAATTGGTGGGTCTGCAATCTGTTTGGCCCATGACCTTTTACCTAGTCCCAGTTATTACCTGAGTCTCCCATGGATGACTTGCTGCCAAGGAGTGTTTGTGGATATATTTTCTTTGGCTTAATTTTATTATTCTGTACATTAGCAAAATTATCCAGTTGTCTAATTTTGAAATTCTATGAGTCAATCCTTTGGCAGAATTCAGAATATTAAAAAGTTCATACATTTGCGGGTCATTGTACCTTTTTTTTTTTTTTTGAGACGGAGTTTCACTCTTGTTGCCCAAGCTGGAGGGCAACGGTGCGATCTCAGCTCGCTACAACCTCTGCCTTCCAAGTTCGAGTGATTCTCCTGCCTCAGCCTCCCAAGTAGCTGGGATTATAAGTGTGTGCCACCACGCCCAGCTAATTTTGTATTTTTAGTAGAGATGAGATTTCACCATGTTGGTCAGGCTGGTCTTGAACTCCCGATCTCAAGTGATCCACCTGCCTCGACCTCCCAAAGTACTGGGATTACAGGTGTGAGCCCTGTGCCCAGCCTTGTACATTATTATTTTTTATTGTAGCTCTATGTAGCAGTTGGATAATGTCTGGGTGTTTCCTTAACCATCAAACTATTCTTTATTTAAAATGTTTAATTACCATTTAGAAATTCTAGTCCTCAATAAGTGGGTGGCTCATGCTACTGTTGTTCATAAAGCTAAGCTTTGCTGGGAAGGAAATGACCTATAGTTTCTTAAAGAATCATTAATCCTTATAGGATTCGTGAGTTACTGTTTTTTTTCCTCCCCCTCCCTCCCATTCCTGAGTTTTATAATCTAATCCCTCTATAATTTCTATTACCTTCATCATAGTCATTCTTTCCTTACGCAAAGCCCAAGGAATGAGCTGCTGCTACTTTGAAGTGTGGTCATTATGATGAATGTGAAAAGAGTTTTGGCTTGTTGGAAATAATTTTTACAAGTTATGGTACAGACAGTTGTTACATATCAAAAAAAAAAAACCCTGTTTATTGAAACAGGAAATAAAAAAGGGATCTTTTACATTATAGAATTAAAACTAATTTTTTCTTGTATATAAACTAATTGGTTTGATTTTAAATATTTCTGGCTTTTATTAATATGTCTTAATTTTGAGTTTGAAAATGTTAAGTGCAATAAAAACATACTAGTACAGATTTTGTTTTGTTCCAATTGGCATACTCTGGGGATGATCACTTAAAAAAACAGATTTTACATAATGCCTACTTCTGGTAGATGTCTTATGAGATTGTTTGCTTTTTCTAAGTTACTTAGATGTTGGATATGTAAAATGTACATAGTTGTTTCTTGTTCTGTATACATTTCTCAAATGTACACTTGTATTATAATAACTTCCCAGTTCTAGGGGATATTTGTGCAATAAATACACATGTCAATTTGATGGATGGTGTTGGTCTTTCTTTCATATATTAAGGTATACGTAACATTATGGACTGATGTCAGACCACCTAGAGTCTTGTCCAAAGTTTGACACTTCTAAGGATGTGACCTTTCCCCATTGGTATTTCCATATTGGTAATTTAATAGAATCTCCCTCATGAGGTGGTTGTGAGAATCAAATGAAATAATGAATGTTAAGGATTTAGCTCAGTGCTGGCATACTCCAAATGCTAAATAATTTTTGGCTGCTACTTTTACCAGATAATCTGTCCAGCCTTCCTCCTGTGCCCCCCCCCCCCACCTACTGTTGTGAGAATTTGTAACATATGTTCTTATGAATAAAAACATAGTAACAGAAAATATAAGAGTATCTTCTTACAGTGACAAATTGAAAAGTTCTTTAAATGCTTTTATGAAAGCAAACAACCCAACAATCTAAAACCTAGAAGTTATATAATGTTAAGAAAATTGTATTCAATACAGGCCAGGTGCGGTGGCTAATGCCTGTAATCCCAGCACTTTGGGAGGCTGAGGTGGGCAGATCACCTAAGGTCAGGAGTTTGAGACCAGCCTGACAAACCTGGTGAAACCCCATCTCTACTAAAAATACAAAAATTAACCTGGCATGGTGGCAGGCACCTGTAATCCCAGCTACCCCGGAGACTGAGGCAGGAGAGTTGCTTCTCTCCTGCCTCAGCCTCTAGAGGTTGCAGTGAGCTGAGATCGTGCCACTGCATTCCAGCCTGGGCAACAAGAGCAAAACTCTGTCTCAAATAAAAAAGAACATTGTATTCAATACAAATTACTATACTTTACAAAAAATTGGCTGATTAGTTTGGGTTTTAATCCTCTTAGTTCACTGATTTACAAGTAACTGAGCAAGTCTTTTGTCTTCATCTGTATTGTAGGGAAGTCAGCTTTGTGCTTGCTCTATAGCAGTGACTCATCAGTGAGTAGGCTTACTGGTAAGCTGTCTTGCTCAGGCTAGGTTGATCTGGGCAGAGTTAGTCCTGAGGGCGGGACTAGACCAGGGGCTTTTTGATGTACCTGTTTTCATATAATATTACATATTATCATTCTTACATTTAACCAAAGAGAATAAGTGAACTGTTTCAAAGCAGAGAAGTCCCAAGTATTTGGGAAACAGCTGTCAGCTATTTTAAAGGTTTAAAACTGGTAACATTTATGAGAAGATTTTTGCTAATGAAAAAAGGAAATACAGAGACTTTAATGTGATTTTCTGAACTCACAGTCTTTCCTGTGTGTTCATCTTGTCTCTCAGACCAGAATGTTTTCTCAACTACTGTGTGGTGACAGCTGTATTGTAAAGATATCCGGGATTTCTTCATTTGTCTTTGCCAATATGAAAGGTGGGGTAGGGTGGCAAGTAGGACCAAACCTGAGCTGAAGGTGCAAGGTGAGGCTGGAAAATTGTAGCTGTGAGTGGGAACAGCTTAGGCAGATAGAAATGGGGGACATAGAGGAGTGTAGTGCTTCCTGTTTTTATTACATACTGCATGCTGGGCTTTGCCCTGTTTGCTGTAAATTTAAGATTAGTTGAGACTTCCCCTTCCCGCCCTCCCCCACACCCCCCCCCTCCCGCGCCAAAAATACAAGCAGTCCAGAACAGAATATGTTCCCACCCATTATTTGTCAGGAGAACTTTAGTGTCCTTTGGTCTTTTTTTTTTTTTTTTTTTGAGACGGAGTCTCGCTCTCTGTCGCCCAGGCTGGAGTGCAGTGGCCGGATCTCAGCTCACTGCAAGCTCCGCCTCCCAGGTTCACGCCATTCTCCTGCCTCAGCCTCCCGAGTAGCTGGGACTACAGGCGCCCGCCACCTCGCCCGGCTAGTTTTTTGTATTTTTAGTAGAGACGGCGTTTCACCATGTTAGCCAGGATGGTCTCGATCTCCTGACCTCGTGATCCGCCCGTCTCGGCCTCCCAAAGTGCTGGGATTACAGGCTTGAGCCACCGCGCCCGGCCTAGTGTCCTTTGGTCTTAAAGCATGTGCTCAGTTACCCTCTCTCTTCCAATAGTCAGGTGACTAGTTCCCCTTATCTTTCTTTTAACACTAACTTTGTTTCTGGTGAACCTCAATCTAGACTGATCCCTTCATCAGATTGCAGACACCTCTATCTGGGTTAAACAGTCTTCTTAAACATCCCACAAATAAACCTGCATTTTCCTCTAAGGAGAGTATTAAGTTAAAGAGGCTTGAGCTTCCTTCCTTTTCAAGTGGCTATCTTAATCAGGACAGTCCTTATATTTACCTCAGTGCACAAATTCAAATAATGATAAAGGCAGTATTGCTTTCCTACATTGTCTCAAGGGGAAGGACGAAACTGTTGATAAATATGTAAGTACAGGGAAGGTATTATTTTCATAAGAATCTTGTGATACCATTCTTGGGCATATTTGGTCTAGCACTCACAAGTCAATGTCCTTCTTTAGTATGGTACAATGGCTGGGGTTAAAAATGGATCAGACTAGTTTAGAATCACAGTCATTATAGTTTAAAAGTGGTTCTCAAACTTGGTTGCATATTGGAAGCACCTGGGGTAGCTTTTGAAAAATAAGAGTTCCTAGACCCCCACTCCCAGAGATTCTGATTCAGTAATAACAACTGACCTGGATTTGAGTCAGTAAAAGCTCTTATTTGTCCATAGTTGTGGCTCAATCTCTAGCATGCTCCAAATCTCAATTCCTTACTTCATTTCAGGTACTGTTAAAACCAGAGCTCTTTACCCCGTTTTTGTTGGTTTGCAGTTATTCTGGAAAGATGGACATATGATTATATCTATTTATTGAGCATTCAGTTTTGCAATGCAGCAGCTATGTAACCAGAGATGATCTTTGTCACTGGAGAGCAATCAAGTACCTCTCTTCAAAAAAAAAATATATATATATATTTTTCACTCTTGAGCAGGTTCATGATATTCAAGTACCTCTCTTTCTAATAGCAAAATGCCCTCTTAATAAGTTAGTCGTTAGTTCTCTTTGGTCATTCAGCAAATATTTATTCAACACCTATTATGTGCTAGGCATAGGTTTGGATACTAGGGATATGCCAGTAAATAATACATTATTTCTGTTTTCATAGAGTTTACGTATTTTCCTTTTTGTGGAGGGGATAGACCAAAAAAAATTATATATACATGTTACTCATATGTAATGTGCTGTCAGGTAGTAGTAAGTAAACATAAATAGTTAAGCCAATTAAAAAGTCCTTATTTTCCCACAATTTAATAAATTACTTGCATTCAGACCATTATATTTTTCTTTCAGATACAAGTTAATGCTGGTGAATCCTGTCCTGAAGGTTACCTTTTGTCTGAAAATAGCTATTAGAACTTCACTGTCTCTCCTCACTTTTCTCTGTATATAACAATATAATACAAGATAGTAAAGGACAAGATAGATTTTGAAAATGTATACTTAAATTTAGTTACGGATAGTCACCATGTATATTAATGTAGTTTTTACTACTGCTGTCTAATGACAAAACCCAATTATTTTTGCATACTTTCTCTTATGAAATATATACAGAAAACAGAGTAAATATATACTCACATAACCATCACTAAGGCCAATAAGTAGATCATTTTCAGCAGTCCAGAAGCCCCCTCCTCCATGTGCCCTATCCTGACCATAGTTCTCTACCATCTCACTTTCGTAACTACCACTCTGACTTCATTTCCTTGCTTTCTCTTTATTATTTTACCTCTGTATATGCATCCCTGAAAGACCTAGTTTTGCTTATGTTTAAACTCTGTGTGTGTAATTATACTCTGTATTTTGTTTTGCTTTTTTTCTCTCAACATTATGTTGGAGAATCATCACTATGTGCTATGTAGCTATGTGCCATTGTAGATGAATATTTTACAGTTTATCCCTTCTAGTATTGATGGATATTTGGGTTATTTCCAGTTTTTGGCTTCTATGAATAATGAACATTTTTCTCCATCTTTTCTGTTAATAGGGCAGGGGTCCCCAGTCCCCAGTCCCCAGGCTGAAGACTGGTACTGGTCCATGGCCTGTTAGGAAGCAGCCACACAGCATGAGGTAAGCAAGCATAACTGCCTGAGCTCCACCTATCAGATCATCAGGGGCATTAGATTCTCTAGGAGCAGGAACCCTATCATGAACTGCACATGTGAGGGATCTAGGCTGTATGCTCCTTATGAGAATCTAATGCCTGATGATCTGAGTTGGAATAGTTCCATACTGAAACCCTCCCCCAATCCCCACAGAAAGTTTGTCTTTCACAAAACCAGTCCCTGGTGCCGTAAAACGTTGGGGACTGCTGCTATAGGGCATATATCAAGGAAAGGACTTGCTGTCACAAGGTGTGTTATGTTTCAGCTTTATTACTTTTTTTTTTTTTTTTTTTTTTCCAAAAGTGACTTCCCAACTTGCACTTAACCAGCAGTTTGAGAGAGTTCCTCTTGCTCCACATCCTCACAAATACTTAAATGTGTTTTGGGATTGTTATAAGTGAAAAAAACTATACTAAAAAAAATCTACTCAATTATTCAAAGTTGAATTTCTACTTTAGAGGAATTACTTCCCAGGCCGGGAGCAGGGACTCACGCCTATAATCCCAGCACTTTGGGAGGCCAAATTGAGTGGATCATTTGAGATCAGGAGTTCAAGACCAGCCTGGCCAACATGGTTAAAATGGGTGAAACACCATTTCTACTAAAAATACAAAAATTAGCCGGATGTGGTGGCGGGCGTCTGTAATCCCAGCTACTCGGGAGGCTGAGGCAGGAGAATCCCTTGAACTCCTGAGTAGTTCAAGGGATGTTGCAGTGGGCTGAGGTCACGCCATTGCCCTCCAGCCTGGGCAACAAGAGCAAAACTCTGTCTAACAAAAAAAAAAAAAAAAAAAAAAATCACTTCCCAGAGGCGAAATCATGGAAATAATAAGGAGTGCTTAGATTGTGCAGGCAACATACTAAGTGCTTCATGTAAAATTTCTCACGTAATCTTAAGAAAATTCTGAAACAACAAGTCCTTTACTATATATAGGAAAATTAAGATGTTAAATAACTTCAAGTCACTTAACTAGAAGAGGTCTAATATTAGAGACACAAATTCTAGGTCTGTTTGCCCCTAAAGTTCAAGTTCGTGGTGATCATGCTTTATAGTTCCTTTTCCCTCTTTCAGAATATTGATGTGACTCTGAAAAATGATCCTTGAAGAATGGAAGGGATAACTTTTGTTTGTGATCCTAGGCAGACCTTGGAGAGGTTATATTTGTACCAAAAATGATGAGGAAAACAGATCGTCTGCAACATCCTGTGATTTTTCCACGATTACTTTATTTCTACAATGGCTATGCCACACTTCCCTGGTAAGGTTTTTGCTCTATACCTGAAAAAGAGAAATGCTAATAGTATGTTGTAAACTCCCAGTTTGGGCAAGCCCCAGGACCAACAGAAAACAGCCCTTAAGTCATTGCGGGTCCCAGAAACGGTGTTGAACTCTCATTGCTTTCAAATATACTTTGAACTCTTATTATGTCATTAAAATTACTGTGAATCGGTCATTAGTTGGAAAGCATGTCATAATCATGAATCACCTTGTTTAGTGAACTATGCTAACTGCTGTGAGAAATACCAAAGTGTACCTAGATGTGGTTACAGCCATCAAGGAGCTTAAAATTCAGTGGAAAGGTGGTGTCGCCAAAGTTAGTTACCTATGAACTTACGAGAAAGGGTAAGGAGTATCCCAGAACGGTGGATTCTGAAATTGTCAGTGAGCTTATTGTTAAAACAGCCTCAGCAGCTCTCTGGCTGCTCCTAAGAGAGTTCTGTTTTTCTTACCAAGGGAGCAGTGAAACAAAATTGGCTTTATTCGATCTGTTGGGAAGCAGACTAGAATGTAAAAAGTATTGCAGAAGTTGCCACTCGAGTCCCAACACTAAACCCAGTTGCCTGAGGGAGGGTTGCCCCGGGCATTTAGTTACATGAACGCAGTCTAAATCCAGTTTTTTGACTCAAAGGTAATCGTGAGCTGGCCGCGGCACCGGCTGCCCATCCTGGCCGTGAAAGTTTGCTTTCTCTGCCCTGGTCTCATGACGTCCGTTTCGAATAGATCAAGCACTTCTCTGTGGGCAGCTTTCACAAGAGATTTCGTTTTATTTAAAGAGATATGGGGTGTGCGTGGACTTCCTTCTTTGCCGAATGGCGGCTTCTACTTCCGCATATTCAAAGTCGGCAGTAGAAGTTGCAGAGGGGAGTGCAAACCCGGGCTTGGCCACGCCCTGGGCTTCCGGATTTGGGCACAACAGTTCTCTCCACTCAGAACGACTCCCCACGGTTCTGCCCCAAACTGCTATTTTTGCTTAGGCCCTCAGCGCGTTTCCGGTCTCTCCAGCGGATGGAGAAGCCGGAACCTCAACGCCAAGGCCGATCCCGTGACGGATTTAGGTGAGGTCTCGCGAGGTGTCTTTAAATCTCACGACGACAGCAGGAAACGATTTACCCGCACCGCCCCAATTCTAACGTCACAGTGGAGTCACTCCCTTGGGCGTTCCTTAACTTGCGCGTGCGTGCTGCGCATGCGCACTTACTCTCCCCCGCCCCCGCCCCCGCCCCCGCCAGGGCTTGTCTCCGGCCAGTCGCGCGTGGGTAGAGGCCCTAGGCGGGCGTTGCGAAGGGTTGTTTGCTTGAGTTTGGACCTTGTTACGGCGCGAAGTTCCCTCCTTGGGGCGGGGGAAAGGTACCGCACCCGCTACCTAGGGTGAATGAACTGTGGCGTGGGCTGCTAAGGGTAGGCTGCAGAGTACCCAGGCCGTGGCCATGAACTCACCCGTGGATCCTGACGCTAGGCAGGCGTTGAGGAAGAAGCCGCCCGAGCGGACTCCCGAGGTGAGGCTGGTCGACCCTTATGTGCGTCCTACAGTCCAATAGACAGCATCCCCCTGTCTGTCCGAAACCCGCCGCGACTGCCCTCTTGCCAGAGTCTCGCACCTGCTACTGGGAATCTGTTCTCTTGAGTCTCTGCCCTGACCCGGCCCTTGTCGCCAGCAGGGTGCCAACCGCCCTTCCTGCCCGTGATGCGGTCTTAACCCGCGTACCCATCCCTTGCCGGGAACTTCTGAGTGTCGTTAAGAAAGCACCATTACTAAGTCGTATTTTCTGAGTTGAGTAATAACGAGTTTCGGAGTTAGATGCCCGTTCGTTTAAGTAGACTATGAAAAACGAGATGAAAACTGTAAGGGAAGTATCTCAGCCATGTAATTTAGAAATAGTTTTTCTTTAAAGGTCCCTGAAATATTGTACGGTTGCCTAAAAAAAGAGAGTTTTCAAAATTAGTTTAAAGGTTTGCATCCAGTCAAATGGTAAATTCTGTAGTAGATGATGCATGTTTAAAGAACACCGCTGTAGGTACTTTTTCAGACTGTCACTGGGAAATTTTACAGTATTTTGTGCTTGGATCCAAAATTTGCTGTGTCGAGTTAACAGTTATGGTGTCAGCTTAAAAGATTTTCATTCGACCTGAAGGCTTATTTTCTGGCATGTAACTAAAACCTGTTAGCTTTGCTTATCCCGGTAGAATGCTAAGGTTTTGGGGAAGGTTTTCCTTGATTTGGAGAAGTTTCTATGACAAGTGGGACATATTTTCTAAACAAAACACTAACAACAATGTGAGTGGATTGTTGGATTGTCTTGTTTAAAGTTGCAGTAATTGAAATGCTTTGGTTAATTCTTCCTAAGTCACTGTGGAGTTTTTCAGATATATAGTGTTTTGCATACTGAGTCTTAGTAACATTGGGCTGACCTTTTGGGTCGTGACAATTATTCAGGCCATAACGGATGCCATGATAGGTCAAATTATGTTATTGAAGATCCTGATGTTTACATAGGAACAACACAAATTCTACCACTTTCCAGAGTTCTCTTTTTGAGATATACATTTATAATTCGATGAGTTTTTGTTTCCTTATGCTGATTCTTGAAGTCAATGTGAGCTAATTGAAAGTATGAATTTGAGTAGGCAAATTCTCTTACAGCTTTTATAGCCTTGGAAAGTATTATACAAGGCTTACGATGTGTAATGTAGGTTTTAATTTAATGTTATTTTTTATTTTTTATTTGAGACAGTCTCACGCTGTCACCCAGGCTGGCATGTAGTGGCGCGATCTTGGCTCACTACAACCTTTGCCTCCCTGGTTCCAGCGATTCTTCTGCCTCAGCCTCCGGAATAGCTGGGATTACAGGCAGGCGCCACCACGCCTGGCTAATTTTTTGTATTTTAGTAGAGATGGGGTTGCACTATGTTGCCCATGCTGGTCTCGAACTCCGACCTCAAGTTATCTGCCCGCGTTGGCCTCCCAAAGTGCTGAGATTACAAGTGTGAGCCACAGTTGCCGGGCTGCTTTTAATTTTAAACATTACTTGTGCTACTAAATTCACATTTTAATGGAAAAATCCTACTGCTCTTTAACAGCAGAATTATTTATTTTGAAATTGCCTATTTTATTTTATTTTTTTTGAGATGGAGTCTCCCTCTGTAGCCCAGGCTGGAGTGCAGTGGCGCGATCTCAGCTCACTGCAACCTCCTCCTCCCGGTCCCGGTTCAAGCAATTCTCCTGCCTCACCCTCCCTAGTAGCTGGGATTACAGGCACACGCCCCTATGCCTAGCTAATTTTTGTTTTTTTAGTAGAGATGGGATTTCACCATGTTGGCCAGGCTTGTCTTGAACTCCTGACATCATGATCCTCCCACCTTGGCCTCCCAAAGTGCTGGGATTATAGGCGTGTGCCCTGCGCCTGGCTGAAATTGCCTATTTTTGAACCTTAGGAAATTTTCTAAACTGTTCATAAAGTTATGTTGGCCACTGTGTGCTGTGTTAAGTACTTTATTTTGTTTAACTGGAACAGCAGCATTGTTCAAGGAAATGCTAAACAGCTGCCCACAGTATGCAGAATGTAGCCCTGACATCTAGCAGCATAAGAGGTTAACTGATGCATTGGTAGTGCTTTTGAATGAGCGTAGAATTTGTTTGGGGTAAAGAAGTATGAAGAAGGAAATCTGAATCCTAGTGATTTGTTTGTGATAAATAATTTGACGAAATTCTCGCAAGTTCATTTCTGTTTTCAGAAGGTCCTTCCTTTTACTGGACTCCCAAGGGTCTATTATAAATATATTAGCTCAATAGTTGCTTATTGGGAGTCTAGCAGCTGAAGGCACTAGTCTCTGCACTCGGTTGTATCCATAAACAAAGCAGGTCTGCCCTAGTAAGACTGACATTCTGATAGCATGAAGAGGGGGAAAGGCAGATAATGAATATACTAAAAGGTAAGTTACATAATATGTAGCTTTTAATTGCTATTAAAAAAACGCAGAGTAAGAGGGGTTGAAAGCAAGGGGCAAGGGCTGGGTTGCAGTTTAAATAAGGTGGTTCGTTCGTCTGGGTTGAGAAGATGATTTTTGATCAAAGACTTGATGCATGTGATGGCATTAACTATAGGGGTATATGGAGAAAGTGCTTTCCCAGCAAAAGGAGCAATCGTTGCAAAGGCCCTATGTTGAGAGCATGTCTTGATGCATTCCAGGAATAGCAAGCAGCTCTGTGTGACTGGAGAAGGGTGAACAGGTGTGAGAGTAGTAAGAGATGAAGGAGTGGAGATAATGATGCATAGCATAGGGCACATCATATAGAACTTTCTAAATCATTGCAAATTATTTGACTTTTCAGTGAGGGAGAGCACTGAAAGATTTTGAAGCATAGGAGTGATATTGACCTACTTAAGGCCTTTTTTCTTTTATTTTCTTTTTATTTTGAGACAGAGTCTTGCTCTGTCGCCTAGGCTGGAGTGCAGTGGTGCAATCTCGGCTGACTGCAACCTCCGCCACCCGAGTTCAAGCGATTCTCCTGCCTCAGCCTCCTGAGTAGTGTGTGCCACCTCGCCCAGCTAATTTTTTGTATTTTTAGTAGAGGTGGGGTTTCACCGTGTTAGCCAGGATGGTTTCAATCTCTTGACCTCATAATCCACCTGCCTTGGCCTCCGACGTGCTGGGATTACAGGCGTGAGCCACCACACCTGGCCCTGCTTAACCTTTTTTTTTACTTTTTTTTTGAGACAGAGTCTCGCTCTGTCGCCCAGGCTGGAGTGCAGTGGCACGATCTCAACTCACTGCGACCTCCGCCTCCTGGGTTCAAGATATTCTCCTGCCTCAGCCTCCCAAGTGACTGGGACTGCAGGTGTGCACCACCACACCCAGCTAACTTTTGTATTTTTAGTAGTGTCGGGGTTACACCATGTTGGCCAGGATGGCCTCAATCTCTTGACCTCATGATCCGCCCACCTCGGCCTCCCAAAGTGATGGGATTACAGGCGTGAGCCACCGCACCTGGCCTACCTTTTGTTTTTAAAGAGGGTCTCACTATGTTGCTCAGTCTGGTCACTAATTCCTGGGCTCAACAGATTCTCCTCCTTCAGTCTCCCAAGTAGCTGGAACTACAGGCATGTGCCACTACACCTGACTCCCCTATTGGGTAGTCTCCTGGCTGCTGTGTTGAGAATAGATTGTAGGTGTTTAGGGGCAAAAACAGGAAGTTAAAGGCTATTATTGCATTAAATCAGGTAAGAGATGATGGTAACTCTGACTAAAGTGATAGTGATAGTAATGGAAGTGATGAGAAGTGATTAAGTTTTAGAAATATTTTGCAGGGTTAGCCAACAGGATTTGCTAATAGATCAGATGTGGACCTTGAGGAAAAGAGAAGAATCAAGCATGACTTCAAGGTTTTTGGCCTAAATAACTGGAGTGTTGGAGTTATAGTCAGAGAGATTTGAGCCGCCATCAGCGAGATGGGGAAAGCTGCAGGAGAAGTAGGTTTTAGGGGCAAGATCAGAAATTCAGTTTTGAACATGTCAGGTTTGAAATGTCTGTTAGAAATGAGTAAGAAGTTGCATATACAAATTTGTATTACTAAGAAGGCTGGGCTGGAGATAAAAATTTTATAGTCATCAGTTTATAGATGTTGAAAGTCATGAGACTGGGTAAAATTAGCAAGTAGTGAGTGTACATAGAGAATAGAAGAGGACCAAGGACAGTGAATGCCATAGGACATGAGATCAATATAAGGTTGGGGAGAAGAGTAGAAATCAGCAAAGGAGAATGGGTGGAAGCAAACATTGCAGTAGGAGAAAAACCGAGAGTGGTGGTGTCATAGAAGCCAAATTAATAAGCTGTAAAATAGAAGGGGATAAAATTATTTGTTCAGCTAATTTTTCCTTGAATACCTACTGGGTGCAAAATGTTGTGAAAAGTATACAAAGGGATAAGAATTAGTATGTTGAAATCATTTGTTTGTGTCGTATAATTGATGAGTAAATAATGAGTAAAGAACTCCTTGTGTTTCTAGGTCAAAATGAATGGTTCCTTTATTTTGAACCATCTGTTGTTCTTAGGTGGAACTATCAACTCAGGCATAGTCCTAGTGAGCCAGACATCAAGTACAGACACATGTAAAGTGTGCCATTTAGATATCTTTCTAACACTGTGTGTGTGAGAGAGAGATTTCTCCTACTTATAGAGTCAGCTTCCACAGAACATTGTCTTTCCTGAGCTAGTTCTCTGATTTCCTTTTTCAATTTGCAAAGATATTCTTATGGAAAATTTTAGACTTAAATACTCTATGGACAATTAAGTGCAGTAAAACAACAAAAGCTGTTAAGGTACAGACATACCTCCCAGATACTGCAGGTTTGGTTCCAGACCACTGCAGTAAAGCCAATATCCCAATAAAGTGAGTCACGTGAATTTTATGTCCTAGTGCATATAAAAGTTGTTTACACATATAGTAGTCTACTGTGTGTGATAGCCTTATGTCTAAAAAAATGTATATACCTTAATTTAAAAATAATTTATTGCTAAAAACACTAACCAGTCTTTTGAGCCTTCAGCTAGTTGTCATCTTTTAGCTGGTGTAGGGTCTTGCCTTAGTGTTGATAGCTGCTGACCGATCATGGTGGTGGTTGCCGAAGGTTGGGGTGGCTGTGACAGTTTGTTAAAATAAGACAATGAAGTTTGCCACATCAATTGACTTCCTTTCATGACAGATTTCTTTTTAGCATTCGATGCTGTTTGATAGCATTTTACCTACAGCAACTTCTTTCAAAATTGGTGTCCTCCCAGACTCTGCTCCTGCTTTATCAACTAAGCTTAAGCTTATGTGATATTCTAAATGCTTTGTTGTCATTTGAACAGCATTTATATCATCTTCACCAGGAGTAGATTGTCTCAAGAAATGACATTTTTTGCTAATGCATAAGAGGCAGCTTTTCATCCACTCAAGTTTTCTCATGAGATTGCAGCAATTTAGTCACACCTTCAGGCTCCATCTCCATTTTTTTTTCTTTCTCCCTTTTTTTTTCTCTTTGAGACAAGATCTCATTCTGTTGCCTAGGTTGGAGTACAATGGCATAATCACAACCCACTGCAGCCTCTACTTCCCAGGCACAAGCGACCCCACCACAGCCTCCTGAGTAGCTGGTACTAGAGGCGCATGCCATCATGCCTGGCTAATTTTTTTTTTTTTTTTTTTTTTTTGTAGCGACGAGGCCTTGCTATGTTGCCCAGGTTGGTCTTGAACTCCTGGACCCAAGCAGTCCTTCCACCTTGGCCTCCCAACGTGCTGGGAGCCAGCCCAGGCTCCATTTCTAATTCTAGTTCTCTTGGTATTTCTACCACACATACAGTTGCTTCCTTCACTGAAGTGTTGTACCCCTCAAAGTCATTCATAAGGGTTGGAGTCAACCTCTTTCAAACTCCTGTTAGTGTTGATATTTTGACCTCCTCCCATGCTTCACAATTTTTTTTTTTTCTTTTAAGTGATAGTCTCACGACATTGCCTGGACTGGTCTTGAACTCCTGGGCTCAAGTGATCCTCCCACCTCAGCCTCCCGAAGTATTGGGATAACAGGCATAAGTCACCATGCTTGGCCCCAGATGGTTTTAATGGCATCTGGAATGACGAATCATTTCAAGAAGGTTTTCAATTTTCTTTTCACAGATCTGTTAGAGGAATTACTATCTATCTCAGCTGTAGCCTTATGAAATGTGTTTCTTAAATAACAAGATTTGAAGGTTGAAACTTTTCCTTGATCCATGGGCCACAGCATGGATATTGTGTTAGCAGGCCTGAAAATATCACTAATCTCCTGGTATACCTCCATGTGAGCTCTTGAGTGACAAGATGCATTGTCAATGAGTAGTAGCATTTTGAAAGGAATCTTTTTTTCTGAGCAGTGGGTCTTATTGGTCTCATCAGTGGGCTTAAAATATTCAGTAACTCATACTGTAAACAAACGTGCTGTCATTTAGGCTTTGTTGTTTATTTATTGAGCACAGGCAGAGTAGATTTAACATAATTCTTAAGGGCCTTATGGTTTTCAGAATAGTAAATGATCATTGGCTTCAACTTAAAGTCACCAGCGGCATTATCCTCTAACAGGAGTCAGCCTGTCCTTGGAAGCTTTGAAGCTAGGCGTTGATTTTTCCTCTCCAGTTATGGAAGTCTTAGGTGGCATCTTCTTCTAATATAAGGCTGTTTTGTCTACATTGAAAATCTGGTTTTTAGTGTAGCCACCTTCGTTAATTATCTTAGATCTTCAGGATAACTTACTTTTTATGTTAGTGGAGGTGGCTTTTTTTCTTAAATTTCATGAACCAACTTCTGCTAGCTTCAAACTTCTTCTGTAGCCATCTCATCTCTCAGCCTTTTAAGAATTGAAAAGTTAGGGCCTTGCTCTGGATTAGATTTTGGCTTAAGGGATTGTTGTGGCTGATTTGATCGTCTATCTAGACCACTCACACTTTCTCAATATTAGCAATAAGACTTTTTCACTTTTTTTTTTAATAATTTTTTTGTCCACTAAAGTAACACTTTTAATTTTCTTCATGTGCTTTTTCTCTGCATTCACAACATGGCTAAATGTGAGGTGCAAGAGGCCCGGCTTTGGGCCATTGTTAGCCTTCCTGAGTTTAATCATTTCTAACTTTTGATTTAAAGTGAGAGATACGTGACACTTTTCACTTGAACACTTAGAGGCCACTGTAGGGTTATTAATTGGCCTAATTTCCATATTGTTACATCTTAGGGAATAGGGAGGCCCCAGGAGAGGGAGAGAGAGAGAAGAGGGAACAGCCAGTGAAACAGTCGGAACATATAACATGTATCAATTAAGTTTGCCATCTTACATGGGCACAGTTTGTGGTGCCCCAAAACAATTACAATAGTAACATGAAAGATTGCTGATCACAGGCCACCATAGCAAATATAATGAAAAAGTTTGAAATGTTGTGAGAATTACTGAAATGTGACATGGAGACATGAAGTGAACATGTGCTGTTGGAAAAAAATGGTGCTGATGGACTTGGTTGATGCAGGGTTGTCATGAACCTTCCATTTGTATTTTAAAAAAAAAGAAGAAAAATGAAAACAACCCCACAATACCAGCCAAGCACAATAAAAACAGGGTATGCCTGTACTTCTTTGTGTCATTGTGCCAGCATTCCTTAAAGAAGCCACAGTCATAATTAGACCTTGAACTTGGCTGTGTCTCAATTCAGTCCACATTTAATACCATTCTTTATAACCTTTCTTTTGTTACTTCAGAACGAACTCCTTATATTTCCCTTAATGTTTATTTCCCTCTCAGTGCTTGATGCCATGATTTGCACATATTAAATGATGAATAAATATTTTACAAGCCAAGATTTGGAAATACATTTTGTAAAGTCATATGTTAAAAAGGTAGTGCTTACTATTCATTAGAACTGCTAACTTTGTGTTTCTTGGACAGTCTTACTCAGCAGCTTGGTTTCAATTAGTTGTTATATGCTAATGCCTCCTAGGACTATGTTTTCCAACTTACCCCCTAAATTTTATGTGCTTCAGCCTCGTATATCTAACCACCTTGTCCTCCAGGTTCTTCAACCACTTGTCCTAAATTGAACCATCATCATTCCTCTTCCTTCATAATCTGTTGGCAACTGGCCAAGTTGCTGTCTCTAGACATTTGTATTATTTCTCTTCATTCCTCATAGATGCAACTTGCCACTAAACTTTATCCCCTGAATCTTTTTATTTGCCCTTTTCTTACTAGTTTTACTACTGTAGTTCAGGCTATTTTATTGTTTCTACCCCCAAATTATTGCTTGAGTCATTGAGTCTTGCTGCTAGAGTGATCTTCCTCTCCGATCTGATTATGTTCTACTCTTGTTCAGAATTTTATTTCTCATTTCCTAGGTATAGATTAACAATATGTTATTCAAATCATTTTTGTAAATTAAAAGAGGAGCTATTAATATTTATGTCAGAATAACAGGTTAAAGAGGGACTGTCCCACTTAAACTGAGATATGGTTACCTCACCCAGATGATAACATTAATTTGTACATTCATTTAAGAAATAATATATCTGGCCGGGCGCGGTGGCTCAAGCCTGTAATCCCAGCACTTTGGGAGGCCGAGACAGGCGGATCACGAGGTCAGGAGATCAAGACCATCCTGGCTAACCCGGTGAAACCCCGTCTCTACTAAAAAATACAAAAATCTAGCCGGGCGAGGTGGCGGGCGCCTGTAGTCCCAGCTACTCGGGAGTCTTGAGGCAGGAGAATGGCGTGAACCCGGGAGGCGGAGCTTGCAGTGAGCTGAGATCCGGCCACTGCACTCCAGCCTGGGCGGCAGAGCGAGACTCCGCCTCAAAAAAAAAAAAGAAATAATATATCTGACATATTAAAAACCAAGGTTGTAGAGAGGAGTTGGGACATGGTCTCTATTCATCAATGACTTGGGAGACTTAAGAAAACGTAAATGTAATAAATGTTTTAGTTATTAGTGACAAAAGAATGAGTAGGGCTTTGGGATTGCAAGATGGGGAAAGGAACAAGCTTCATGGAGGAGCATTGAATTCAGTGTTAAATGTTATGAATTGATTTCTGGATGATCAAGAGAGGTCATTCCAAGCAGAGAGGCAGGAGCAAAGGTACTGGTGGTGGCAAGCCATGTATAGTTGTAGAAGAAGCCAATCTGTAAGTCTAGAGCAGGCATTCCCATTGGAAGTGATACCACTCCCAAAGATGCAAAAATTGCTTTTTAGGGGAGTGGGAAAAAAATCATAGCTATTGGTATGGCTTGTGGCCCTCCAAAACTCAACCCTAAACTGACAGTGTCTTATTCCTTAGTATTTAATTAGAGATCGGGGAGTGCTTAGGAGAAATTGTCTGAAAGGTTCTTTGGGAGGGGGTGAAAATTTTAAAAAAGTTGCAAAACACTATGCTAATGTCTAGGATGTTTGGGGATGATGGTACATGATGTCAGATGTTAAATGATGAAGCTGGGTGTACTAGCAGGGTTTGGATAATTTCAGCAATTTGAACTCCATCTTATAAATAAGAGAGAAAGAACCATTGCAGGGTTTAAAGCCTCGAAATAAGATCACTTTTATAAAGACTACTATGTGAGCATTTTGGAGATGTAATTGAGTGAGGAGGAGCAGAGTAGAGACAGGGAGGCTTGTATGTATACAGGTAGACTGGACGTATATTTTATCCCAACTGGGATATTTTCCATGTGAAAAGTAAGACTACTAGTGATTATTCTAAGATAATATGGAAACCAAGAAGTATGTTTTGTTGTTAGAAACAAGTGCAGTAGTTCAGGTGTGAGATAAAGTCCTGGACCCAGTGGTGGACGCAGTTAAGTGGGATAGTGAGATATTAAGGAGGTAGAATTGGCCCAACCTGGTCACTGGTTGGAAAGATGATTTCTCCCCCTCCCCCAGACTTTTTTTGAAAACTTTGAAATGGACTGTAAAACATAAAGTCCATATGCCCTAAATATACACTGCCAGATTAGTTTGTTTTGTTTTGTGTTTTTTGTGAGATGGAGTTTCGCTCTTGTCTCCCAGGCTAGATTACAATGGCATGATCTCAGCTCACCACAACCTCCGCCTCCCCGGTTCAAGCGATTCTCCTGCCTTAGCATCCCAAGTAGCTGGGATTACAGGTGCCCGCCACCATGCCTGGCTAATTTTTGTATTTTTAGTAGAGATGGCGTTGCACCATGTTGGCCAGGCTGGTCTCGAACTGCTGACCTCATGATTTGCCTGCCTCGGCCTCCCAAAGTGCTGGGATTACAGATGTGAGCCCTGCACCCACGCCTGGCTATGTATTTTCAGTAGACACCGGGTTTCTCCATGTTGGTCGGGCTGGTCTCGAACTCCCAACCTCAAGTGATCCGCCCTCTTCGGCCTCCCAAAGTGGTGGGATTACAGGCGTTAGCCATTGTGCCCAGCTATTGCCACATTAATTTTCACAAACATATTTTACTGTGTGCATCATGATACAGAATATAGATAAAGAATATTACCAGCACTCTAGAAATTTCCCCTTTTTCCTTCTCAGTCAATATCCTCCCAAAGGAAACCACTGTTCTGGTTCTGTCATTATAGATTTGTTCTTTGTGCTTTTGAACTTAATTTGAGTGGAGTGGTTTTTTCCTTCGTTTGTTTTGTTTTGTTTTTAAAGACAGGATCTTGTTGTGTTGCCCAGGTTGGCCTCCAGCCCCTGGGCTCAAGCAGTTTTCCCAAGTAGCTGGGAGTGCAGGTGTGTACCACCATGCCCAGCTCATCGTGAGTATTCTTTCTAGCAGCCAAGAGGACTATGAAGCTACCTTAGTTCTTTGCATTTTGCCTTTGTACTGGACTTTGAACCTCCTCTCTTGGGGCTTTCCTTGTTATTCATCTGATTAGCTATCCTTTATATCCTGACACTAAAATCTCTCCTGTTTCTGTGCATTGCATAGGATGGGAACAGTATGATACGGCGTTACTGGCCTTTGCATTTTGCATTTGGACAAGCCTACTTCAAATCTGGACTCCAGTTCTGAGAATTTGGCTCTAGGCGAGTTATCTAACTTCTCTAGGACTTATCTTTTTGGGATTCTTGTGTGGACCAAATGAGATAATATATGTGAAATAATTAGCAAAATGTCTTGATAATAAACAGTAAATGATAGTCTACGTATTAGGTGACTATTTTCTCTGTCTGGAAAACCATCCTCTGGCCTGGCGCATTCTGATTCTTCACTAATATCTCTAGTGCTCTTTTGCAGAATTGTGCATCCTTCCTTCCTTACTTTTCCACTCCTCTGTGTTCCTAGATACTTTGCGCCTTCTTCCGCCATAGTAATTACTGTGCTGTGTTATGATTACTTGCATATTTCTCTGATTGTAAGCTCCTTGAAGACAGTGAGTGTACCCTTATCTCCCAGTGTTCATTACACAGTACTTGGTACATAGTAGATATCTAAATATTTTTAGAGTAAATGACTTTAAAAAGAAAAGCAAGGCTGGGCACAGTGGCTCACGCCTGTAATCCCAGCACTTTGGGAGGCCGAGGCAGGCAGATCACCTGAGGTCGGGAGTTCGAAACCAGCCTGACCAACATGGAGAAACCCTGTCTGTACTAAAAATACAAAATTAACCGGACGTGGTGGTGCATGCCTGTAATCCCATCTACTTGGGAGGCTGAGGCAGAAGAGTCACTTGAACCCGAGAGGCGGAGGTTGCGGTGAGCCGAGCTTGTGCCGTTGTGCACTCCAGCCTGGGCAACTAGAGTGAAACTCTGTCTCACAAAAAAAAAAAAAAGAAAGAAAAAGAAAAATATTGTTCCTTTACTATTCTAATAGTGATTTCTACTGGTGTAATATTTAAAGTGCTGAGGTGAAAAGGCTTGATGAAGTTTGGCAAAATGGCAAAATTTGCTATTACTATTCTCATTAAGAATAAAGTAACATTGCCATAAACACTGTTTTACCTGGCAGTTCTTGAGAGAGAATTCATATGGAGGAAACGTAGTAATATCTTGGAACAAATACTCCTTTTCTGCATGGCTTCAAAACACATTTGCAGGCAACATCACAGAAAAATATATATAAATGCCAGTTCTAACTGTTTATGTTCTTTCACCAGATGATTCAAAACTTCTGGGCAAATTTTCATGCTCTGCTAGGTGTCAGTGTAATTGCCTACTTAAAATCAGAAAAAGGCTTTTTTTTTTTTTTTTTTTTTTTAAAGAACTAGGTCTTTTTGGTTATTAAAAGTTAAAGAGGCAGCTGGGAATTTAAAAAATGTAAAATTTAGTATATTATAATCATTTATTAATCTGTTCACAGAATTTAGAAAAGTGGTCTTCAAATGTACACTTGTAGAGTTTTTTCCTGAATTGGCGAAAGAGCACCATTGTACTTGGAGTCATTTTGGAGTGAGTCACTGTGCACATCCCTGGTTGGCAGAACAAAGATTCTGTTGTACTTTTCCACAGCAGATGCACATTCAGAGGGTTCCTTGGAAAGAAAAATAACTTATTTATACTTCTGGGGCCCCTTGACCTTCGTTTGTAAATCCAGTTGGATAGAAAGGGAATGTTAGATCTGGATGAGACTTGGATTGTCTGGATGAACATCTTTTCCAGGCCCATCATTTTGCGTGTGTTGGAGATTCCCAACTCGATGAGCTTGACTACAGAATGAGCAATTTTATTAAAAACTTTAGATTGTGGAGGCATAACCAACGCGTGTTTGATGTTCCTTTGGCATGTAATGCCAAAGGTGAGACACATTCTCCCCTATTTTAATAAAATTGCTCATTCTGTTTTTATTTACAGCCAGACCTTAGTTTACCCAGGCTGGTCCAAGGTGAAGTCAAATGATAAACACAATATTACAGAGTTCACAATCAGTCTGTCCCTTGCAGGGACCAAGATTTTTGTCTTTAGTCAAGCTCATCATGCCTGCCTCCTCCTTCCCTTTGGAGAATTCTGAGGGAAGTTCCTCAGTCTCTCAGAATCAAAATCTTAAGTGTCTAGACTTCCAAATGACCACAGCTTTTCTCAAGTTAAGAAGCCAAACTAAAATAGGTTACCATCCTCTGGTTTTTTTTAGGAAAGAGTTTATGAGTGTCACAATGCCTGGTGTGGAGTTTGGATTATTTATAGGATTATTAAATGACATGACTCTCTGAGGCACAGGTGAATACATAATTTTTTTTTGAGGGAGACTGCCTAATGAACATTTGTGCAGTAAATATTTTTTAAGCACCGTTTCATGTGCCAGGGTTAAAAGATTAAAGGAAGTTCTTCCATCTGGGGAGGAGATAGCAAAACACATAGACAATTAAAATATGGCCTGATTAAATACTGTGATAATTATAAATATCAGGTGCTCAGGAGTTTGTAGGAAGGCCTTTGTGGGAGAAGAGCAAAGGGTAGGCAGGTGCTGTTCAAGTTGTTTTAGAAAAGGGAACCCTGGTAAGATACAGTTGGCCCTCCATATCCATGAGTTTTGCATTTGTGGATTCAACCAACCAAGGATGGAAGATAAGTTAGGCCCATGATCGTTGTGCCTGTGCTGAACATGTATAGACATTTTTCTTGCTAGTATTTCCTAAACAGTACAGTATAGCAACTCTTTACATAGCATTTCCACTGTATTAAGTATTAATAATCAATCTAGAGTAATGATTTAAAGCATACAAGGCCAGGTGTGGTGGCTCATGCCTGTAATCCCAAAATGTTGGGAGCTGAAGTGGGTCCTCAAACTCCTGGTTGCTTGAGCCCAGGAGTTTGAAACCTGCCTGGCCAACCTGGTGAAATCCTGTCTCCAAAAAAAAGTACAAAAATCAGCAGGGTATGGTGGCGCATGCCAGCTACTCAGGAGGCTGAGATGGGAGGATCGCATGAGCCCAGGAGGTTGAGGCTGCCGTGAGTTGTGATCGTGCCACTGCACTTCAGCCTGGGCAACACAGTGAGACCCTGCCTGAAAAAAAAAAAAAGAAAAAGAAAATAAAGCATATCAGAGGATGTCTGTAGATTATATGCAAATACTATACCATTTTATATAAGGGACTCAAGTGTCTGTGGGTTTTGATGTCCACAAAGGCTTCTGGAATGAATTCCCAGTGGATACCAAGGAACAACTATATATAGAAATTTAGATGAAGAAGGGAAGGTGTGTTTCTTGAAAGAGTAACAGCATATGCCAAGGCCACAAGGTAAGTATGGTATGTACATGCAAGTTGCCTAGGCAGCTGGAACACTGGGACAAGAATGAGTGGTAAAGTAGATGGAGCTGGAGGAATAGTCAGGATCCAGATCATGAAGAATTGTGTTCTCTTTATTAAGGAATTTAGATTTGGCTTCCAGAAAGATGGCTTTGGCAGTATATGTGAAGAGTGGATTTTACCCTTGGCGTGGTTTCTCATGCCTGTAATCTCAGCACTTTGAGAGGCCAAGGTGGGTGGATTACTTGAGGCCAGGAGTTTGAGGCCAGCCTAGCAACATGGCAAAACCCTGTATCTACTAAAAATACAAACAATTTGCTGGGCATGGTGGTGCACGCCTTTAGTCCCAGCTGCTTGGGAGGCTGAGGCATGAGAATTGCTTGAACCCGGGAGGCAGAGGTTGCAGTCAGCCAAGATTGAGCCACTGCACTCCAGCCTGGGCAACAGAGTGAGACTGTGTCTCAAAAAAAAAAAAAAAAAAAAAAAAAAAGGAATGGATTTTAGAGTCCAATTATTTCGGTTATTCACTGGGAAATACTGAATTTCTAAATTGCCTCATTTGCAATAGTAAATGGAGATATTTCCAAAGTAGAATTGACAGATTTCTGGCCAGAGCCAATGAACCTGAGTACTGTTACCTAAATAAGGGAACCGGTAATGAATTTTGCACTTGAGTTACTGATCGGTCAGCCAGGTGAAAGTGTTCAGTGTCCAGTAGAACATATAGTATCTGAATTTACTGGAGAGCTTTGGGCAAATATGGGAGTCATAGGCATATGTGATAGTTGAAGCTGTGGATGTGGAGGATATTCCTGACAGTAGAGAGTCTCTAGTGAATAAAAGGCAGATGTTGCAGTTCTGGGAACATAAACTTTATAAACATTTATAGGAGTAAGAAAAAAAATGAGAAGCCTACAAAGGAGACTTAGATGGAGCAGATGGACCCAAAATAACAAAAAGTAAAAATGGACAAAAAGCAGCCAGCGCAGAAAGCTAATAATGGAAATAAAATACTGAAGACTTGCATTCTATATGGTGGTTATTGGATACCTGTTGCTGTTATGAAAACTTTATATACATTTAATCCTTCAAGAAACCCTGTGAAAGAAGGTATTATTATCCACATTTTACATACAGGGAAGTTGAATCACAGAGAGATTAGTTAGTCTAATGTCACACAGCTAGACCCAATGTAGTCAGGATTCAAACCTAGGCAGTCTGATTTCATAGTCTGTGCCTATAAGCGTTGCTAAATGTTTGTCATAAGGACAAGAATCCAGAGAGAACCATACTACAGAAGGGATAGGAGAGAGAGTGACATGTCAGCAGTCAAATGCTGTAGAGAATTGGAAGAGAGATGAGGATTGAAAAGTACATGTGGAATTTAGAATTAACAAGTATTAGGTGATTTCATAATGCATGGTAGGATTAGAAAAGTGAAATGAAAGGCTACACTTTGAACTTATAGACAATTGGATGCTTAATCTTTTGATACATTGTAATTTTAGTGGTTAATTATTGAAGTCCTAAAGTTTGAGCATATCATTTGAGACTTTCATTCTTAAAAATTAAAATTTTAGGGTGTAGTTTTTTAAAATTATACTTTAAGTTTTCGGATACATGTGCACAATGTGTAGGTTTGTTACATAGGTATACACGTGCCATGGTGGTTTGCTGTACCCATCAACCCGTCGTCTACATTAGGTATTTATCCTAATGCTATCCCCCCCAACCCCCACTCCCCGCCGCAACAGGCCCCAGTGTGTGATTTTCCCCTTCCTGTGTCCGTGTATTGTCATTGTTCAGCTCCCACTTGCGAGTGAGAACATGAGGTGTTTGGTTTTCTGTTCCTGTGTTAGCTTGCTGAGAATGATTAGTAACTATGTGAGCCACTGTACCTGGCCATCTCACTTCTGTTTCATTTTTCAGTCCAGGGTCTAGTCAAGGTATGTTATGTTACATTTGGTTAACATAGTCTCCTTTAATCTAGAACAGTCCTGTATTTTTTTTCCTTTCATAAACATTGCACTTTTGAAGACCCTAGCCAGCTCTCTTATAGAATGTATCATAATCTGGATTCATCTGGTTTTTTCATGATTGAATTAAGGTGAAATGATTTTGTTGAGAAACTGCATAGGTGGTGGTCCATACTTCCCATATTGTCCCATCACTGACACATATTGTCAGTTCTTTCCATTATTGGGCATACTACATAGGATCATCTGTATCTCTTTTGTTGTAAAGGTACAATGCTATAATTTATAAGTGATCCAAAGTTACAGTTGGAGAATATGTGAATGTCATGTTCTCCAACAATGGTTTTAACTTGTGATTTTAGCATTCATTGATAATCGTCACCTAAATTAACTATTACTTTGCTGTTGCAAAGTGATAATTTTCTTTTTTTGAGACAGAGTCTCACTCTGTCGCTCAGGCTGCAGTGCAGTGGTGTGATCTTGGCTCACTGCAGCCTCTGCCTCCCAGGTTCAAACGATTCTTGTGCCTCAGCCTCCTGAGTAGCTGAGTCTGCAGGCATGCGCCATCACACTGGCTAATTTTTTTATTATTTATTTATTTATTTATTTATTTTTTAAGTAGAGATGGGGTTTCCACTATGTTGCCTGGTCTGGTCTGGAACTCCTGACCTCAAGTGATCCTCTCACCATGACCTCCCAAAGTGCTGGGATTATAGTTGTGGACCACGATGCCTGGCCATAATTTTCTGATTTTGTATTTCTTTTACATTTATTAGTTGTTTTCTGTATAAAACTGCTTTCCTCACCTTCCTTTCTCTTCCTCTCTTTTTTAAATCACTGTGAAGTAAAGGATTATTTTTGTATTCGATATTGTCATCCTTTTTGATTATTAAAGTACTCCAAATATAGCCAGTGGAAGCCCTTTCAAGGTCAGCTCCTATGTCCTTTTGACGTGACCCCATTAGTCTTTAAGTACTTTTTTGCTTTCTGGCATAAAAAGATGTTCCAGGCCCTGACTTCCTTTGCTCTAGTACTGAAGTCAGCCATTTATCCAAAGAACTTCAGTGCCCTTTAGTGAGAAATGAATTTAGAAACCAAAGTCTGGGCTCCAGTTGTGGTAAATGTTTTATACCTCTTTACTGCCATTTTGCCAAATATATTTATATGTCCATGAATGAGAAAATCAATAAGTTCTACGTTTAATATATGGTATTAACTTTGGCATATTGTTTAAATATTCAAAATGCTTTAGTAGTCTGCATATATTAATCCTTACTTTGTAATTTTAGAATACAAACTATAATACAAATATTACTGTTTACCATGTGATAGCCTCTCTGCTGCACATTTAATAAACATTTAAAAATTTTGTATTTTTAGTAGAGACAACGTTTCACTATGTTGTCCAGCCTTGTCTCGAACTCCTGACCTCAGGTGATCCACCCACGTCAGCCTCCCAAAGTACTGGGATTACAGGCGTGAGCCACTGCTAGCGCAGCATGGTGGCGGGTGCCTGTAATCCCAGCTACTCAAGAGGGCTGAGGCAAGAGAATCGCTTGAACCTGGGAGGTGGAGGTTGAGTGAGCTGAGATCGCAACACTACACTCCAGCCTGGCAACAAGAGCAAAACTCTGTCTCAAAAAACAATCATTTGTGTTCAGAGATATTTTATCCTTATCATTGTACAGACAGTAAACGTTAAGCAGATTTTCCAAGTTTACACAAGTAGTAACTGACAGAGCTGAAATAGGCAGAATTTGAACACAGGGTTGTCTCCAGAGTCCAAATTGGGTTGTGTGTGTGTGTGTGTGTGTGTGTGTGTTGCTGTTTTTTTAGAGACCAGGTGTCTCCACATTGCCCACATTGGCCTCCTACTTCTGGGCTCACGTGATCACTCCCGCCTCAGCCTCCTGAGTAGCTGGGACTACAGGCATCTGCCACTGCATCCAGCTATCTTCCACATTGTTAGACTGCCTTCCAAATGATTTGTAGAAGATTCTTCAGCATAACTTCACTGTAAAAACTACTGGCTGAGAGAGTGTAGCTGATCTGTTTTAGGAAGTGCTGAGTCATCACCACTTCCTCACCTTCTTCTTCTTTTTTTTCCCCCCTAGGTAGAACCCATAATTTTATTCCCTAATCCTGAGCTGGTACTTGTTTTTCTAATATCCCTGGATAACTTCTGCAGTATTTTGTTGTAATTACAGAACTAGTGCTGAATCAGATGTTACTGATCTGGGATGTCATGATATGCCAAATGGATAGTTTTCCCACCCTTCTCATGACTTCCCTCTTTTTTTTTTTTTTTTTTTTTTTTTTTTTGAGACGGAGTCTTGCTCTGTCGCCCAGGCTGGAGTGCAGTGGCCGGATCTCAGCTCACTGCAAGCTCCGCCTCCCGGGTTTACGCCATTCTCCTGCCTCAGCCTCCCGAGTAGCTGGGACTACAGGCACCCACCACCTCGCCCAGCTAGTTTTTTGTATTTTTTAGTAGAGACGGGGTTTCACCGGGTTAGCCAGGATGGTCTCGATCTCCTGACCTCGTGATCCGCCCGTCTCGGCCTCCCAAAGTGCTGGGATTACAGGCTTGAGCCACCGCGCCCGGCCTTTTTTTTTTTTTTTTTTAAATTGAGACAGAGTCTTGCTCTGTTGCCTGGGCTAGAGTACAGTGGTGTGATCTCTGCTCACTGCAACCTCCGTGCCCGGGTTCAAGTGATTCTTGTGCCTCAGCCTCCCAAGTAGCTGGGACTACAGGTGTGCACCACCAGACCCAGCTAATTTTTTTGTATTTTTAGTAGAGATGCGGTTTTGCCATGTTGGTCAGGCTGGTCATGAACTCCTGACCTCAAGTAATCTGCCCACCTCGGCCTCCCAAAGTGCTGGGATTGCAGGTGTGAGCCACCACACCTGGCCGACTTCCCTCTTGAAAGCTACATAGAGCAGCTTTCAAGTGCATTCAGCGTAAATGATTAGCACCTCCTTGAATCTAGCATTTAAATTTTTTACTGCCAAAGACTGTCTATAAGACTTCCAATCTGACTCTGTCAGGGTTCTTGTTTTTTTTATTTGTGACTTTATGCCTAATAGATCATATAGTACCTCAAGGTTATCTTGCAGATAATTGATACAGAAGCCCCAAGAAACCCTTTTCTAAGCTCAGCATTACAGACTCCACAACTCCTTGATGTCCTATGTAAACAAAATGCCATAACCCCCACATCATGTGAAAAAGAATTAATCAGCTTACCACTACAACCATTCTTTATTCTGTTTTGTGAATGCTTAGCATTCTTGTGACCCTCAAACTAGGTACACAAAGAAAGGGACTAGGGTTTACTAGGCATCTTAGTGCTTGTTGTCCTTCGCTATCAATAGGTTAGTCAGACAATCCAGAGTGACATAGATCCCACTTATAAACAGTGGTTCTCAAACTTTAGTGTGCTGAAGAATCACCCATAGGAGTTAATTAAATCACAGACTGCTGGTCCCTACAACCCAGAGATTCTGATTGGCTGGGTCTGGGGTGAGGCCTGAGAATTTACATTTATACAAAGTTCCCAAGTAATGCTGATGGTGCTGGTTCAGGATCTCACAGGGTTATTACTTATATGCAACAGAACCCAATTTTGGCCAATCAAAAGGAAGAATTTACTGAAAGGATTCCAGGTAGCTACAGAATTACTTGAAATACTAGAAAACCAGACTTGGGGCTAAGCTTGGAATACTAGAAAAACAGGCTTGGGTGTGTGACTCTTATCACAGATTTGGTAGATACTACTGCTACTAGCAGTGAATAGCGGATGCCACAGTTTGCACTGTGAACCACCTGTACTGTCCATTGCATATGTTGTAGACCCTTGATATGGTTTGGCTCTGTGTTCCCACCCAAATCTCATGTTGAATTGTAATCCCGTGTTGGGGGAGGGACCTGTGGGAGGTGATTGGATTATGGGAGCAGATTTGCCCCCTTGCTGTTCTTGTGATAGTGAGTTCATTCTCTTGAGATCTTGAGTTGTTTACAAGCATGTAGCACTTTTGTTCTACTTTGCTGTCTCTCTCCTGCTGGCTATGTGGAGATGTGCTTGCTTCCCTTTCACCTTCCACCATGATTTTAAGTTTCCTGAGGCCTTCCCAGGTATGCTTCTTGTACAGCCTGCAGGACCATGAGCCAAACCTCTTTTCTTTATAAATTATCCAGTCTCCAGTAGTCCTTTTTTTTTTTTTTTTTTTTTTTTGACAGAGTCTTGCTCTGCCACCCAGGCTGGAATGAAGTGGTGTGATCTTGGCTCGCTGCAAACTCCACCTCCCAGGTTCAAGTGATTCTCCTGCCTCAGCCTCCGAAGTAGCTGGGATTACAGGCACCCGCCACCACGCCCAGCTAATTTTTATATTTTTAGTAGAGACGGGATTTCACCATGTTGACCAGGCTGGTCTCCAACTCCTGACCTCAGGTGATCCACCCGCCGCAGTCTCCCAAAGTGCTGGGATTACAGGTGTGAACCACTGGGCCTAGCCAGGTAGTTCTTTATAGCAGTGTGAGAACAGACTAATACAACCCCGCTGCCGTCACTGGCTCCTCAAGTGGATTCTATGCAGTTGTTGCTTCTCAGTGTCACTGGCTTCTGAATTAAAGTCCAGGATGAACGTGTCTGATAGGTAACACTTGAATAATTGGCCCCTGCCTTTGTTGTATGGGAGGTTGGAAAAATAAAAATTTGTTGTTTTCAGCTTTCATGGTGGGAGACAGAACTCCACCAAAACTCACAAGGTGGTCTGTTGTCAAAGAGGAGCTCATTCATGCTTGGCCATGCTGTAGCTATTTTTGACCACATGTTTCAGGAGCTAAGAAAACATGACCAGCTATTTTTGTAAATAAAGTTTTATTGGAACAGTCACACCCATTCATTTACCTGTTGTCTATGGCTGTTTTCATATTATAAAAGCAGAGCTAAATAGTTGTGATAAAAAACCATCTGGGCCACAAATATTTACTTTTTGGTCCTTTATTGAAAAAATGTGTCAACCCCTGACAGGAATAATGCTGACATGTGTATATATATACACATAGAGAGAGAGAGACAGAGACAGACAGAGACAGAGACAGACAGACACATGGAGTCTTGCTTTCTCGCCCAGGCTGGAGTGCAGTGGCGCGATCTCGGCTCACTGCAAGTTCCGCCTCCTGGGTTCACACCATTCTCCTGCCTCAGCCTCCCGAGTAGCTGGGACTACAGGTGCCCGCCACCATTCCCGGCTAATTTTTTGTATTTTTAATAGAGATGGGGTTTCACCATGTTAGCCAGGATGGTCTTGATTTCCTGACCTTGTGATCTGCCTGCCTTGGCCTCCCAAAGTGCTGGGATCACAGGCATGAGCCACCACACCTGGCCATAATGCTGATATTTTAATTCAGGGTCATGCAGTCAACATTACAGATGTTGTGAAGAACTACATGTTCATTTGTCCAAATTGTCCCTTTAAAATAAGGAGATTACAAACATATTTGAAGCTATTTGAGGAGGGGCTTTTCAGATCTAAAGTAATAAACCGTGTTAGTGTCTCTTTAGGCGGAGAACTGAAGATACATGTATACCTGAAACTTGTGAGTGAAATTCTCTCTCAGACTTTAACATTGAAAAGTTAATTTCTAATTCTTTCTCATATATTCGTGGCATCGTTAATGATGTACCAAAGATGTCCTGTAACTTGATAACAGAGAAAATTCTGTAAGTTGAGAGTCTTAGAAAATTCTGGTGCCCTTTAACACTACCCACCTGGAGTAAGTCAAGTTATGGGAGTTCTGTTTGCCATACCTAACCTTTGTGTATTACAATTTTCAGAACTTGTTTGCCATCAGAACAAGTTGTCTTGTCAAAAATTACAAGCACATTTCCATAGGATAGACATTTTGTGAGTGCCTGCCTATCTACACCTAACTCAGTGGGGCCCAGGCAACTGTGTTTGTCGTACAGACATTCCTGGACTTAACAGTGGGGTTATATCATAGTACAACCATGGCAAGTTGAAAATCTTGTAAGTCAAAAATGGATTTAATGTACCTTACCTACCAAAAATCATAGCTTAGCCTACGTTAAACATGCTTAGAACACTTACATTAGCCTACAGTTGGGCAAAACCATCTAACACAAAGCCTATTTTATAATAAAGTGTTTGTGTATCTGGTATAATTTGTTGAATACTGCACAGAAAACAGTGAAAGACAATGATTGATGGGTATTCAAATTATGGTTTCCCAGGCTGGTCTCACCAAAAAAAAAAAAAAAAAAAATTAGCTGAGTATGGTGGCGCATGCCCATAGTCCCAGCTACTTGGAAGGCCAACATGGGAAGATTGCTTGAGTCCTGGAGATTGAGGCATCAGTGAGCCATGATTGCCGTCACTGCACTCAACCTGGGTGACAGAGTGAAACCCTGTCTCTAAAAGCAAAACAAAACAAAAACATAATTCAGTGTCCGCTGAATGCATATCGCTTTGGCATCATTGTAAAGTCAGGAAATCTTGTCGAACCATTGGAAGATGGGCACTGTCTCTATATGGCTATGCTTTCTCCAGCTGTTGTTACATAATAAGGCATAAAAAAATGGAGGAAAGTGTATAATTTGGGAAGGAAGAAATAATACTGTATTCATAGGCAGTGCTATTGTATATGCAGAAAATCGAAAAGAATCTATAAACCTGAAAATTAAGTGAATTTATTAAGATGATTGGACTCAAGTTTATTATATTATTATATAGAATCAGTTGATTTATGTAAACCAGCAATAAACCACAAAGTCTCTAGTTTAAAAAATGACTCTTTTTGAGACAAGAGTCTCACTCTGTCATGCAGATTGGAGTACAGTGGCATGATCCCAGCTCACTGCAACCTCTGCTTCCCAGGTTCAAGTGATTTTCGTGCCTGAGCCTCCTGAGTAGCTGGGATTGTAGGCATGTGCCACCACACCTAGCTAAGTTTTGTATTTTTAGTATTGATGGGGTTTCACCATATTAGCCAGGCTGGTCTCAAACTTGTGACCTGAGGTGATCTCCACCCACCTTGGCCTCCCAAAGTATTGGGATTACAGATGTGGGCCACCACAGCCAGCCAAACATCACATTATTTAAAAATACTAGAAAACCGTAAATACTGAAGAATAAATCCAGCAAAAAGTATAGAAAATTTCCTTACTGAGTACTACAAAGTGTTTATGTTAGTCTGGGTTCTGTTAGAAGCAGTTGTCACAATATTAGACATCCAAGGAATTTATTAGGGAAAATGCCTATGAGCAAAAATGGAGAGAGTTGGTAGAGCATTCACACCAGAATGCTCATGTGACATTTGTGAAGGAGAGACGAAAGGAAGGTTGAGTGGAAGAGCCTTAGACTGCACTGTAACAGAGGTTTAGCAAGGTGGAAGGAGAATCCTTGAACCCATCAGAGTCGTCCTGAGTCTCCCAGAATAGGCATTCCTTAGTATCTTTACCAGGCTCAGTTATCGATTGGGAATATCGCATGGGAAACTTGGACCCAATTCAAACATGATGATAAATTACAGAGCCCCGTAATAGAGATTTTGTTCAATTACACTTCCTGTAGATTTTCAAGGCCACCTGAGCTTACACTTTGCACCACACAAATCTACTTCACATAGGTTTGAGGTTCAGGGAGCAGCTCCTCCATGACTCTCAATGAGCTTCTTTTCCTGAGAAGAAACTTAGACAAGAGATGGTGGTGGGAAGAATGATAGGCCCTGTATGGTTGATCTCAGGGTTGCAACTGGTACTTATCCTCTCTCCTCCACTATGCATTTTGTTTTCTCCTCACATAATCACCTCTGCAGGTCTCAGTGGCTTATGTGATAGTATGACTCAAGCTTTCTTTCCTGAAATGTCTGAACCCTTGGTAATCATTCTTCTCAGGCTAATGTTGGGATATATGTCCATTTACAGTTATAGTGAGGTAAAGGAATAACCAAGTGAATCATGTGGTATTCCACACATTTCTCTCTGTTCACATTACATAAAAGCAGCCCTACTTCCACCTACTGCTCAGGATCAGTTACCCCTGCCAAAATGGCAACTCCTTTTACCTACTGACTCTTGGGCCCTAGTGTTTAAAGTGCCCTGGTGGCAGCTATAAACTTGTTCATTGAGACTCTTGTACTATTGCCTGGCAAGGGTATATGCCTTTGGAACCAGGGCCTGCAAACGTGTAGAGTCCATAGTTGCAGGAATGGGAAGTACAAAATCCTTTTGTGGCTTATTGGGAATAATGATAAATGGGTGACTCTTGCTTCTACTCATTTGTTCCTGGGCCCATCTATTCTTCCTGCTGTATATATTGCACTATATAGAGGTCTGTGGTTTGATGTATCTTCATATTAAAAGGTGTCAGTCCATTATTTCACATTATTGCCTTTGAGCTAAAAGTTCAGCTATGCCTTTATAAGGTTATTACAGCATTCTGTGAGGCCAGTTGCTCTTGATGGTGTGGTATGTGACATGACTAGTGGTCCCAAGGTTGTGAGCATACTCCTGTTGTGTCCGAAATTGGTGGGTTCTTGGTCTTGCTGACTTCAAGAATGAAGCCGTGGACCCTCGCAGTGAGTGTTACAGTTCTTAAAGATGGTGTGTCCAGAGTTTGTTCCTTCAGACATTCAGATGTGTCTGGAGCTTCTTCCTTCTGGTGGGTTCATGGTCTCACTGACAGGAGTGAAGCTGCAGACCTTTGCGGTGAGTGTTACAACTCTTAAAGGCGGCACATCTGGACTTAATTCGTTCTTCCTGGTAGGTTCATGGTCTCGCTGGCTTCAGGAGTGAAGTTGCAGACCTTCGTGGTGTTACAGCTCTTAAAGGAGGCATGGACCCAAAGAGTGAGCAGCAGCAAGATTTATTGCAAAGTGTGAAAGAAAGCTTCCACAGTGTGGAAGGGGACCCGAGTGGGTTGCTCCTGACTGGCTTGAGCAGCATGCTTATGTTCCCTTATCTGGCCCCACCCACATCCTGCTGATTGGACCGTTTTGACAGGGTGCTGATTGGTGCATTTACAATCCTCTAGCTAGACGTAAAAGTTCTGGAAGTCCCCACTAGGTTAGCTAGATACAGAGTACCAATTGGTGTATTTACAAACCCTGAGCTAGACACAGAGTGCTGATTGGTGTATTTACAAACCCTGAACTAGACACAGAGTGCTAATTGGTGCGTTTACAATCCCTTAGCTAGACATAAAAGTTCCTCAAGTCCCCACCAGACTCAGGAGCCCAGCTGGCTTCACACAGTGGATTCCTCACCGTGGCCGCAGTCAGAGCTACCTGCCAGTCCTGCACTGTGCACCCGCACTGCTCAGCTCCTGGGCGGTTGATGGGGACCGAGTGTCACGGTGCAAGGGGCGGCGCTCATCAGGGAGGCTTGGGCCCCGGGGGAGCCCGTGGGGGCGGGGGATTGGGCATGGCGGGCTGCAGGTCCCCAGCCCTGCCCCGCAGGGAGGCAGCTGAGGCCTGGCGAGAACTCGAGCGCATTGCCGGCCCGCCGGCACCCTCTGCAGCTGCTGGCCTGGGTACTAAGCCCCTTACTGCCTTGGGCTGGCTTGTGCTGGGCCCGCTGAGCCTGCGCCTGCTCCGCCGAAACGCCCCGGTTCCCGCCGGCCACTCTACCTCCACACCTCCCTGGGAGGTGTGGGAGGCGGCTCCAGCCTCCACCTGCCCAGAGAGGGGCTCCAACAGTGCTGTGGCAGGCTGCAGGGCTCATCGAGGGCCAGAGTGGATGCCGAGGAGGAGCCGAGAGCGAGGGCTGCTAGCACATTGCCACCTCTCACTGTATTTGCTTCGAATTGGGTCTACTGGTTGGACTCTTTGGTGTGTGGGATTCTAGTCCTGTGGTTCAGGCATTCTGTAAGCCCCTGGATTATGATCCTGGCTGAACCTCTGAGGTAAGAAAGATAAACCCAAACCCAAAATATAGGTATCTATCACTGTGAAATGAACTACTGGCCCTTCTGGGATGAGAGACACCTGATATAGTCTACTTGTTATCAAATGACTGGTTGCTCTTCTTGAATAATAGAATCATATCAGGAACTCATTTGGTTGGTCTCTGTTGCTGACAGGTTGGACATTCAGAAGTAGCAGTAGCTACACAGACCATGATAAGTGGAAGTTTATATTGTTGGTCCCATGTGTAGCCTCTATCTAGTGTCATTGTGATCAGTCTACTCATGTATTAATTGTACCAGTTCTGGGATATCCTATTTTATCTTCGTGGTGGTTCAGCGCCTCTTCCATGTTTAATGCTTTTTGGTGGGCATTAGTGTGGAATACAGAAAACTTTATACACTTTGTGCCCATTCCCATGTCTCCATCCTGTGTCTTTACCTGATCCCTCCTTGTCCCTGATCTTTTTGTCTTTTTCCTTCTAGACCGCTAACCAGAGATCCATGCACTGGAATTTACATATATTTTCACCTTGGGCCACTGTCTTAGTCTGTTTTGTGTTGCTATAACAGAATACTTGAGGTTGGGTCATTTATAAAGAAAGAGCTTTATTTGGCTCACAATTCTGGTGGCTGGAAGGTTCTAGACAGGCCACCTCTATCCAATGAGGGCCTCAGGCTGCTTGAAAGGGGAGCAAGTTTGTGCAAGAGGATCACATGGCAGGCTGGGCGCAGTGGCTCCCGCCTGTAATCTCAGCACTTTGGGAGGCCAAGGCAGAACTGCTTGAGCCCAGGAGTTCGAGACCAGTGTGGGCAGCAAAGCAAGACCTCGTCTCTACAAAAAATAAAATAAATAAATAAATAAAACTAGATGGGCATGGTGTCACGTGCATGTGCCTGTAGTCCCAGCTACTCAGAGGCTGAGGTGGCAGGATTGCTTGACCCCAGAGGTCGGGGCTGCAGTGAGCCATGTTCATGCTGCAAAAAAAGATCACATGGTAAGAGAGAAAACAAGAGAGAGAAACCAAGGAAGCCAAACTCTATTTAACAATCCTCTTTCAGGGGAATCAGTTGATTTCTGTGAGAGTGATAACTCATTTGCCCCCTCAGACAGGCATTGATCTATTCATGAGGGATCCACCCCCATGACCCAAACACCTCCTGCTAGGTCCCACCTGCTAACACTGCTACATTTGGGATCAAATTTCAGCATGAGTTTTGGCAGGGACGAACCACATCCAAACCATAGCAGCTGCTATCCTTTAACATGACCCACATCTGCTACTCAACAACTGTACCCACTGAGGAGATTTTTCCTTTTCTCTTTCTCTTAAACCCATTCCTGAATATAACTTCAATATTAGCCTGTCAAAAAAAAAAAATTAATAGAACAGATCTGAGACTGCTGTCCTTAGGAAGACCTGTTTGTAAAGTTGTCTTTTGGCGGCTGGCATCTGGGAGCTTGGATTTCAGGAATGTTCCCAGCATTTCATAACTGATAAGAATTAAAATATAGACATTCTTATCCAGGATTAACAGACTTTTTCTATAAAGGGCTAAATAGTAAATATTTTAGGTTTTGTGGCCCAGGTGATTTTTATTACAACTACTTAACTCTGTTTTTATAGCATGAAAAGAGCCATAGCCAATAGGTAAATGAATGGGCGTGGCTGTGTTTAGCAATATCTCTTCTACCTACATGATGCCAGTAGCACCACTCCCTCAAAATTGTGACAGCCTAAAATAACTCCAGACATTGCTAAATGTCAATGAGAAAGGAAGAATCAGTCCTGGTTCAGGACTACTACTATGATTTTTTCAGGTAGATCTTTACTTCACTTTAGGTATTTCCTGATGTCCTATCTTATGAAAAATGTTTTATATATTTGTCTTTTTTGTTGTGTGTTTAGTTGTTTTAGGTGATGGGTAAGTCTAGTTCCTCTTATTTTATCTTGACCTAAACCAGTCACTTCTACATTGCAGGAGATATCCTGACATGCCCCTAACCACTGTATCCCTAAAAACTTCACTGAAGTGGCAGATCTTTTGAATCTTCATAGTGTTTATCTCCCATCTTCTGGAGCCACATGTGTGTTACCAAGGACTTTAGGGTACCAGTCACCTCTAGTGCATTCTTTTGTTCATTCTGTCCAATCAGCGTGATGTAATGTATGTAAATAGATCAGGAGGTTTAGATGTCTGTTCCCCACCCAACTCCCACTGACTATTATGACAGAGAGCGGGAGAGTTAAAGGAGTCCTAAGATAAAACTAAGTTAATATTGCCCCGCATGAATGCAGATTTTTCTGATCTTCTAATTGGAATGGAAAGTAAAGTAATGGAAAGTAACACCACATCAGTACTTGACGCTTAATCAGCTTCAGCAGCAATATTATGTCTGAGACTGCAGGCTATGATTAGGGCTAGAATTTGGTTCATTCTTTGGTAGTCTGCACAGTCATTTTTCAGGATCTGTCTGCTTTCTCCATGAATTAAATAGAAAACAATGGAAACTATTACCTCTGCGTACTTCTGATTCTTTACTGGTGGCACTAGTCTTTATTCTGTGCTCCTCTGGAAGAAATAGTCCTTTATTTACTGTCTTGTTCTGGGGAATGGGGCAGAGGTTTCCACTTGGCTTTTTCCATTATGATTTCTTTTACCACACAGGTCATGGACCCATTATGGAGGGTATTCTAACTGCCAAGTGTATAAATTCTAATTATAAACTGAGGGAGTGGAGAATGACCATTATTAGGTGGATCTGCAGACTCAGTGGGCCCACTATAAGCCACACTTTTGCCATGAATCTGTTTATTACCTGCATTCAGCAGGTTCTGGCTAGTTGGTTGGTTCTTCTACCCCACAGAGCCTCAGTTGGGATCATTCTTTTAGTTCCATTCAGTTGGTAGTTCTAAGCTGTTCTAGGAAGGCATAACTTACTTATCTAGTACCTTGGTGTTACTCCATGTGGCCTTTCTGTCTCCCCAAGGCTAGCTGAGGCTTCTTCACAACATTAATGGTCTCAGGGTACTTGACTCTCTTATACAAGCTCACCTCTATTCTTTTGGTCAGAACTAGTCACAGAGCCAATTCACATCTGTGGGGAGGGCACATAGATTCCAGTTTTTGATGGGTTACAGGCAAGACTGCACTGCACAAGAGCATATGGGATAATAAATATCTCTGTGGCCATCTTTGGAAATACAGTTTACCATATCAATGCTTCATCTGCTATCTTCTAAAATTTGGTAGACCTTTCTTTTAACCTATTCAAATCTTTATTTTTGTATACTTAAACATCTTTTTCACTGTTATTTTAGTAAGGATTTAGCAGAAAAAAGTGTGGTTGTCAATCCACTGTGGTTAATTGGCAGTTGTTATCTTTGGAATTAGAGATTATTGCTTTTTTTTTTTTTTTTTTTTGAGATGGAGTCTCAGTCACCTGGATTGGAGTGCAGTGGTGCGATCTCGGCTCACTGCAACTTCCTCTTGCCAGGATCAAGCCATCCCCCACACCTCAGCCTCCTAAGTAGCTGGGACTACAGACGTGTACCACAAGCCAGGCTAATTTTTTAAAATTATTTTTTGTAGAGACAAGTTTCACCATGTTGCCCAGGCTGGTCTCAAGTGATCCACCCACCTTGGCCTCATAAAGTGCTGGGATTACAGGTGTGAGCCACTGTGCTCAGCTTGGTGCTTTTATTTTATCTTATCTTATCTTAATTTTTTGAGACGGAGTCTCGCTCTGTCACCCGGGCTGGAGTGCTGTGGCACAATCTCGGCTCACTGCAAGCTCCATCTCCCGGGTTCACGTCATTTTCCTGCCTCAGACTCCCAGGTAGCTGGGACTGCAGACACCTGCCACCACGTCTGGCTAATTATTTGTAGTTCTAGTAGACACGGGGTTTCACCATGTTAGCCAGGATGGTCTCAATCTCCAAACCTCGTGATCCGCCCGCCTCAGCCTCCCAAAGTGCTGGGATTACAGGCGTGAGCCACCGTGCCCGGCCTAGCTTGCTGTTTTTATTAATGGCTCCATGTTGTCTTTAGTTTGTCCCCCACTACCCCCACTACTATCTGATAATTTTCTTGGCCAGTTGCATATCAGAGTGGGAAGGCAGTGTTTAGAAGTAGTTTGCCCTGGTATAAAGGCATTATTCTTTATAGGAAATAGGAAGTATGTTTTTTATAGCGAATTTAAGCTTGTCTGCTTTTAATCTTATGACATCAGTGGTACAATACCATTTGCTGTCAAGGATCTGTAGAGTCTTTCACTTTCTTCTGCTATGCCACTGCTCTTAGTTGAGGTTATACTATGTCATCCTGAGGTTTTTGTTGTTGTTTTAATGCCTAGTTATCTGGGTGAGGAATAGAGAAAGATGTACTACCTCTTTTGCAGAGTGAACAATAGGATTGTACCATTGGAAATCTTTTTTATTTAGTGGTAGATTATGTAATTTTGAGTCTCTTTAGAGAGAAATTCTTTAGAAAGTTATATTTTAAGAGGAATATTGATAAACTGGGTCGTCTCTAAAGGTGTCAGTCAGGATATTGGATATCAAATATTTGGAGGCCACTAAAGAAGAAAAGTTTACATCTGCCTAGAAGTGAAATAACGAATTAATATACTTTCATATAAAATAATGATTTTGGGGTTCTGGCATTGTTCGAATGAATAGAGGCCATTGGTCATGTTGAAGAGGAGTTCCTTTGAGAGCTGAGGGGATCTCTTCTCTGCCTTTTCAAATCTTTTATGATTCAGAGGTTTTATGATTTTTCCATAGTTAACTGCTCTGCTATAAGTGACTGTTTAAAATCAGAATTGTGGGGTGCCTTATATTTTAAACAGTATATTTGAAAAATAATCTAATTTTTTTCTTCTGTTCTACAGGACTTAAATACTATTTATTCTTATCTTCATGGAATGGAAATATTATCAAATCTCAGGGAACATCAGCTTAGGTAAGTGTGGTTCTGTATTTAAGAGCACACGCTGTATAGCCATTCATTCATTTATTCACCACATATTTGTTAAGCACCTTTATATTCCTTATTGTTTTAAGGCCTTGGTATATACATTATAGATTAGATCCCTGGTTTCCTGGAGTTTATATTTTGGCAGGGGTGATTTTGGATTTGGAGAAAAACACTGACAGTAAAAACTGAATTTGTTTTTCTTATTTCAGTTTTTCTTAGCCATGGGACCTTAAGTTAGAACGAACATTTAGCTGCGGTTTTGTCTTCAATAAAATAGGGGTAATGGTAGTATCTTTGTTGAAGTATTTCAAGGATTAAATGAAAATAAGTACCTAAAGCAAAACACAGTGCTGAGGGTGTGCTGGCTAGTAAAGACAAAACTCCTGTTATCTTTTTGTAGTGTGTATTGGTATTTATTATGCCAAATGCTTCAGCTGGGTATGGTATGTTGTATTATAGTGTTGTATTAATGTAGAAGGAGCAGTAACCTTGATTTGGCCTAAGCTCCTATGGACAAGACCCATAAACTTTCTGAACCTCATTTTTTTCTTCTGAAAAATGGGCTGGCTATCTGTCCTGGTTATCATGTATCATTATGATTATATTTATAAAAACACTTTGGAGTGCTATAAAACACTTAACTATATAATATTTTAATTAAACGTGTGTTCCCACCATGAACAGCTTATCCAGTGACTTTTCCTGGGTATTCATCAAGTTTCTGGTTATTGACCAGATTGATAAAATATAATTGTTAGGGATTTATTATTCATTATATGTTTTCTGTATAACGTAATTCAGCTGTTAGTATATGCCAAATAATTAGGAAGAAAGAAAACTGAAAAATTAGCATTTTGTAATACTCAAAGTATTTTTTATTGCAAACTGATTTATATATTCAGCAATTTTTTTGTATGTACATGCCTCTGCCATTAACTGCTCTTCACACTGAGGATTCAGTAGTGAATCAGACAAATGTATATTTTTTGTAATGAAAACTTTTGATGTGAGTTGACAGATTTTATAATGTACATAAAGAGTATTGTGGTTGATGCCACTGAATATTATCTATATTATTGCATTATATATATAAAATATAGATATATTTCTAAACTCTTTGTACTTCGGTGAAAACATGCTGGTAGATCTGGTCATTTTCTGTTATAATTACAACAATTTTAAAAACAAAATGTAAGATAAAATCTTCAATTTTTTTTAATAGGTTAATGTCTGCAAGAGCACGCTATGAGAGATACAGTGGCAATCAGGTTCTCTTTTGGTAAGTATTTTTATAATTCACTTAAACTAATGACTTTTATGTTTAAATTTTAACTCTTAGCATTGAAATTCATTTGATTCTGGGACAATTTATGAAAAAATTCATAAACCATGAAGTATATAACATACATAGAATATACCAAAAGTGTACAATGCAATGAATTTTAATAAATATATACTAAATGTGTAATGACAACTCACATGAAAATAAAGATAATCAGTTTTCCAGAAGACTCTCATCAACTTTCTTTTGGAAAGGTAATCACAATTCTGACTTGTATCACTATAGGTTAGTTTTGCCACTTATTGAACTTGCTATAGAGAGAATCCTTTGGTAAGGCTTTTTTACTTAATAAATTTCCAAAATTTTCTATGTTTTTGCATGTGTTCTTTTTCACTGCTGTACAGTATACAATTGTGTGCAAATAATGATTTGTTTCTCCCTTCCACTGTTCATAGTTGGGTTATTTCTAGTTTTCCTTTTTTAGAAAGTTAGTTTGTTTGGTTTTTTTTGAGATGGAGTTTCGCTCTTGTTGCCCAGGCTGGAGTGCAGTCGTGTAATCTCAGCTCACTGCAACCTCCACCTCCCAGGTTCAAGTGATTCTGCTGCCTCAGCCTCCCAAGTAGCTGGGTTTGCAGGCATTAGCTGCCACGCCTGGCTACTTTTTATATCTTTAGTAGAGATGAGGTTTCACCATGTTGGTGAAGTTCAAGCTGGTCTCGAACTTCTGACCTCAGGTGATCCACCTGCCTCAGCCTCTCATAGTGCTGGAATTACAGGTGTGAGCCACTGCGCCCGGCCAATTTCTAGTTTTCAGTATGATAAATAATACAGTTTCTATTAACACTGTATTATTTCTGTGCCCTTATTGCTTACTACTGTTGAGGATATTCTTAGGAATAAAATTATGGTCATGTGCCATATAACGTTGTTTCAGTCAGTGATGGACTGTTGTGTCACAGTTGCCCGCAGTATTCAGTAGAGTAACATGCCGTACAGGTATGTGCACTAGGAGCAATAGACTATATACCATATAGCCTAGGTGTATAGTAGACTATACCATCTTCCAGGTTTGTGTTAAGTATACTCTATGATGTTCACATGATGAAATCATCTAATGATGCATTTTTCAGAAAGTATCACCATCATTAAGTAATGCATGACTGTAGTGGAAATGTGCATGTTCAAAAATTCAGGAGAATGTGACTTTTTTAAAATTAGTTTTATGAATTTTTTTTTTTTTTTTTTGAGATGGAGTCTCACTGTGTCACCCAGGCTGGAGTGCAGTGGCGCAATCTCAGCTCACTGCAAGCTCCGCCTCCTGGGTTCATGCCATTCTCTGCCTCAGCCTCCTGAGTAGCTGGGACGACAGGTGCCCACCACCACGCCCAGCTAATTTTTTTTTTTTTTTTGTATTTTTAGTAGAGACGGGGTTTCACTGTGTTAGCCAGGATTGTCTCGATCTCCTGACCTCATGATCTGCCTGCCTCAGCCTCCCAAGGTGCTGGGATTACAGGCATGAGCCACCGCGCCCAGCCAGTTGTACCAATTTTAATAACCATTAGCTCAGTATAGTTAAGTTCCAGTTGCTCTACATGTTTGACAGCCCTTAATATTTGTGTTTTATTGTTTGCTTATTTTGAATTTTTGCTACTCGGCTGCTGATTACGTTATGTTAGCTCATTGTGATTTTATTTTACATTTCCCTATTACTAATGATGATGAATGACCTTTATGTTTCTATCAGGTATTTAGATGGCTTCTTTTATTAATTGGGTTGTCAGTATCATTTCTATTGATTTATAAAAGTTCTTTTTGAATTCTGAATGGAAGTCCTTTGTTGGGTATGTTTATTCTGTTATCCACTGTGCCACTTTTCCTTTTTTCTGGGTGTTTTTTTTTTTTTGAGATGGAGTCTCACTCTTGTCGCTGAGGCTGGAGTGCAGTGGTGTGATCTCAACTCACTTCAACCTCTGCCTCTTGAGTTCAAGCGATTCTCCTGCCCCAGCCTCCTGAGTAGCTGGGATTACAGGCGTCTGCCACCACGCCCAGCTAATTTTTTATATTTTTAGTAGAGATGGGGTTTCACCCTGTTGGTCAGGTTGGTCTTGAATTCGTGACCTCAGGTGATCCACCCACCTTGGCCTCCCAAAGTGCTGAGATTACAGGCGAGAGTCACAGCACCTGGCCTTTTTTTTTTTTGCAATGGGGTTTCCTGTGTTGCCCAGGCCAAATCTTGAACTCCTAGGCTCAAGAGATCCTCCTGCTTCAGACTCCCGAGGATTACAGGCATACGCCACTAAACACAACTCTTTTTGCTCTATTATTGGCATCTTTTGAGGAAGAGTAATTCCTTTCTCAACTTCTCCTCTTGTGATTAGGGCCTTTTGTGTCCTTTTTTTAAAAAGTCAAATCTTTCCTTTCTTCATGATTGTGAAGATTTTCTTTGTTTCTCCTCTAAAAGTTTGGTGTTTTGTTTCTCAAATATAGATCTACAATTCATCTTGGAATTGAATTTTACTTGTGATGTGAGGTAGAATTCAGGATTCATTTTTCTTAATTTTAAAAATATTTATTAGTCATTTTGAATTTAATGAGAAACCCATCACGTTTTTTCCTTTCCTTCCTTCCTTCCTTCCTTCCCTCCCTCCTTCTCTTCTTTTCTTTTCTTTTCCTCTCTCTTTCTCTCCCGCCCACCCCTTTCTCTCTCTTTCTTTCCCTCCCCTCCCCTCCCCTCCCCTCCCCTCTTTCTTTCCTTTCTTCTCATTCTTTCGTCTTATTCTCTTCATCTCGCTCTGTCACCCAGGCTGGAGTGCAGTGGCGCAATCTCGGCTTACTACAACCTCTGCCTCCGGAGTTCAAACGATTCTCCTGCCTCAGCCTCCGAAGTAGCTGAGACTACAGGCATGTGCCACCACGTCTGGCTAATTTTTGTATTTTTAGTAGAGGCGGGGTTTCACCACATTGGCCAGGCTGGTCTCAACCTCCTGACCTCAGGTGATCTGTCTGCCTCGGCTTCCCAAAGTGCTGGGATTACAGGCATGAGCCACTGGGCCCAGCCTCATTACATGTTAACACAATTAACGTTTATTAGAACTATTTTCATAAAAGATTTAATTATAGTTTAGCAAATCTAATGTCTCTGATATTAGTCAGATTCTCATATCTGCTGCATTCAGTCTGTTGTGATATATTTTTTGAATGAAAGAAATCTTCCTACAGAGAAGTTGTAAAAAAAAAAAAAAAAAAAAAATGCGGGGGAGGTTCTTTTCAGATAAGTTGGGTATTCTTCTTTAAAACAGTACCAAAACTTGACAAGTTGCTTACAGGTTAGTTTCAGCATGGGGTCTGAGACTTTATCCATGAACTTTTTACTCTGTTGCATTAGAAACAATTGGTCTGTCTTGCACATTGAATCAGTCATTTCTCTATGTTTGATTTTTGTAATGCCATGCATTGGTCATTTGGAAAATATTGATGGTCCTCAATATTTCTCAATTTTTCTCATTTTGGCACTTAAAAAAATACTTTATCAAAAATGGCATTGCTAGTATCACCACCAGCCTCTTCTGAAAAGTTTAGGGAAGTGCTAAACTCACAGTAATGGATACAAATTTTCTAAAATGTAAATTGTTGACTGAAAGCATGGATTTTATTATTGGCAAGATTCATTAGGTATCCCTATGGATGTTCAGTTGATTCAGCACCATTTATTTAAAAACTGTTTATTTATTGAAAAACTGTCTTTTTCCCTCCGGCTCTGCAGTGTCCACTTTGTGTGGTCTCTCTTTTGTTCAGTTGTTTATTGCTCACTTGCTTATTGTTTATTTTGCTCATTTGTTTATTTTGCTCATGCCTGTGTTCATGTAAGTACTGCCCTGTCAAGCTGTGTAGTTTGGGTTTTTTGTTTGTTTTTGTCATTGTTGTTGTTTGTTTTTGAGACAATCTCACTCTGTCACCCAGGCTGGAGTGCAGTGGCAAAATCTCAGCTCACTGCAACCTCTGCATCCTGGGTTCAAGTGATTCTCATGCCTCAGCCTCCCGAGTAGCTGGGATCACAGGCGTGGACCACCATGCCTGGCTACTTTTTGTATTTTTAGTAGAGACAGGATTTAGTAAAAACGGGGTTTCACCACGTAGGCCAGGTTGGTCTCAAACCCCTGGCATCAAGGGATCCTCCCGTCTTTGCCTCCAAAAGGGCTGAGATTACAGACTTGAGCCCCCAAGCTCGGCCTAAGCTGTGTGTTTTGATATCTGATAGCATGAGTTTGTATTCAGTAGAGCAACTCAGGCTTGTACTCAGGCTTGTTCTTCAAGATTGTCTTGGCTATCATTGTTGCTTTGCCTTTCTGTGTAAATTCTAGAATCAGCTTGTCAATTTCCACACACAGATATACGCAAGAAAGCCTGTGGGAGGCTGTGGGCTTTGGATTAGGATAGCATTAAATTCATAAATCAATTCAGAGAGAAATGACCTTGTTGTTATAATGAATCTGTCAATCTGCGAACATCTATATTCTTCCATTTATTTAGTCTTCTTTAATTCTTCGCAGCAGTGTTTTAGGAGGGTGTTTTTCCTACATAAACAGTTCTAGCAGTTTTTTCTGTGACACTTTAAAGGTGTTTTATCATGTTCTTGCTTCTGTTTATGTTGAAGAGTCAGTAATCAGTGTTCTTGTTACCCTTTTGCAGTTAGTATGTTTTTTCCTCTGCTTCTGAGATTTTTCTTGCTTTTTTGCTTTTCAGCAGTTGTGTCTAACATTGCTAGGTATGATTTTCTTTGTATTTATTCTGTTTAGGGTTTATAGATCTTCATGATACCCTGATTTGATATCTTTCATCGATTTTGGAAAATTCTTATAGAATATTTTTTATATTATTGCTTCTTTCCTATTTTCTTTTTCCTCCTTCCTGCTTTATTTTGTCCCGTATTTCCTTTGCACTGTTTTCCATCTTCCTGTTCTTTTTTCTGTCTGTGCTTCAGTCTCCCATTTTCTACTGCCTTATTTTCTAATTTGTGAATTTTTGTCTTCTGCTGTTTCTAAAGTACCCACTCGTGAATTTTTAAGTTTTAATTGTAGTTTTTCAATTCTAGATTTTCATTTCTGTTACATAGATACCAGTTCTTTGGTTGAATCCATCATCTGTTTTCCTTTTTTCTTGAATGTAATAAATATAGCAGGTTTTTTTCCTGTGGGTTTTAGGTTATTTGGTCTCATTTCCAGCAATGTTGATAATTTTTTAACTTTTTAATTGACACATTATAATTGTACATATTTATGGAGTTCAAGTTGGTATTCCAATACAGTTATGTGTTGTTTATGCAATGTATCAGTTAGGGTAGTTAGCATATCCATCACCTCATACATTTAATCATTTTTTGGTGGTGAAAACATTCAAAAGCCTCTCTTCTGGCTATTTTGTAATATACACTACTTTACTGTTAACCGTAATAATCCTACTGTGCAATAGAACACCAGAACTTATTTTTCTTATTTTATTGTAACTTTGTACCCACTAACCAACCTCTCCTCATCTTTCTCTCCCACGTCCCCACTCCAGTCTCTGATAACCACTCTGATACTCCACTTCTATGGTACCAACTTTTTATTTTTCAGATTCCACATATAAGTGATATCCTACAGTATTTGCCTCTCTCTCTATGTCTTATTTCACTTAACATACTATCCTCCATTTCCATCCATGTTGCTACAGATGACAGGATTTCATTCTTTTTATGGCCGAATGATATTCTATTGGGTATATATACCCCCATTTTCTTTATCTATTCTTTCATTGTTGGACACTTAGGTTGAGTCTGTATTTTGGCTATTGTAAAATATGGGAGTGCAGATATTTCTTTGACATACTGATTTCATTTCCTTTGGATATATATCCAGTAGTAGGATTGCTGGATCATCTAGAAGTTCCATTTTTTTATTTTTTTAGTAACCTCCATATTGTTTCCCATAATAACTACTAATTTACGTTCCCACCAACAGTGTATAAATGTTCCCTTCTCCTGAAATCCTCGCCAACACTTGTTTTTTTTCTTTTTGATAGTAGCCATTCTCATTGGAATGAAGTGGTGTCTTGTTGTGATTTGGGTTTGCATTTGCCTGATGATTAGTTTATTTGAATATTTTTTGGTATACCTGTTGGCTCTTTTTATATCTTCCTTTCAAAATGTCTGTTAAGCAATATTTTGCCCTTTTTTAATCAGTTTTTTTTTTTTGCTATTAAGTTTTTTTAATATATATTCTGGATATTAACCCATTGTCAGATGTATAGTTTGCAATTCTCTCCTATTTCTGTAGATTGTCTATTCATTTTATCAGTTGTTTCCTTTGCTGCACAAAAACTTTTTGGTTTGATGTAATCAGATTTGTCTGTTTTTGTTTCTGTTGCCTGTGTTTTGAGGTCTTCGCTTTAAAAATCCTTGCCTAGCACAGTGTTGTAAAGCATTTTCCCCTGTTTTCTTCCAGTAGATTTCATGGTTTTAGGTTTCACATTTAAGTCTTTAATCCATTTTGAGTTGATTTTTGTATATAGTGAGAAGTAGTTTAGTCTTATTCTTCTGCAAGTAGATAACACATTTTCTAAGTGTTTTTGGCACCTGTTTTGAAAATCAGTTGTCTGTAGATGCATGACTTTAATTCTGGGATATCCATTCTGCTCTATTGGTCTGTTTTTATGTCAGTGCCATGCTTTTTTGGTTGCAGTAGCTTTGTAGTATATTTTGAGGTCTGTGTATCTGTCCATTGCTGAAAGTGGGGTGTTCAAGTTCCCTGCTATTACTGTATTATAGTCTGTCTCTCCCTTTAGATCTAATGATATTTGCTTTACAGACTTGGGCACTCCAGTGTTCGGGGTATGTGTTAATATATACTGTAAATATATATGAGAGACACAATTGTTTTTTTTTTTTTTTTTTTTTGAGATGGAGTCTGGCTCTGTCGCCCAGGCTGGAGTGCAGTGGCCAGATCTCAGCTCACTGCAAGCTCCGCCTCCCGGGTTTACGCCATTCTCCTGCCTCAGCCTCCCGAGTAGCTGGGACTACAGGCGCCCGCCACCTCGCCCGGCTAGTTTTTTGTATTTTTTAGTAGAGACGGGGTTTCACCGTGTTAGCCAGGATGGTCTCGATCTCCTGACCTCGTGATCCACCCGTCTCTGCCTCCCAAAGTGCTGGGATTACAGGCTTGAGCCACCGCGCCCGGCCGAGAGACACAATTGTATATTATATAATTATATATATTATAAGTAATGTAATTGTTATATCTTCCTGCTGAATTGATCCCTTTATCATTATATAATCACCTTTTCTGTCTCTTTTTACAGTTTTTGACTTAAAGTAAGCATGGCTACTCCTGTTTGCTTTGGGTTTCCATTTACATGGATGTCTTTTTCTATCCTTTAATTTTTTATTTTTTATTTTTTGTGACAGAGTCTCGCACCGTTCCCCAGGCTGGAGCACAGTGGTGTGACTCACTGTACCCTCCACCTCCTGTATTCAAGTGATCTTGTGCTTCAGCCTCCCAAACAGCTGGTATTACACCAGCTAATTTTTGTATTTTTTAGTAGAGACAGGCGCACCACCACCACACCCAGCTAATTTTTGTATTTTTTAGTAGAGACAGGGTTTTGCCATGTTAGCCACACTGGTCTTGAACTCCTGACCTCAGGTGATATTCCTGTCTTGGCCTCCCAAAGTGCTAGGATTACAGGCGTAAACCACTGCACCCAACCTCTATCCCTTAACTTTCAATCTATGTTTGTCTTTAACAGTGAGGTGAGTCTGTTATAGGCAGCATACATTTGGGTTTTATTATCCACTCAGCCATTCTGTATATTTTAATTGGAGGAACTTACCCAGTCACATTCAAGGCTGTTATTTATAGGTGAGGATTTATTGCTGCCTTTGTGTTAATGGTTTTCTGGTTGTTTTATAGATTTTTTTTTGTAGCATTCTTTCTCTCTTGTTCACGTCTGTGGTTTTGTTGCTCACTGTGGTGCTATACTTTGTTTCCTTTCTCTTTCTCCTTTGTGTATCTGCTGTAATTTCTTTCTTTATGTTTACTATAGAGCTAGCATAAAGAGTCTTGTTATAATGCACTATTTTAAGCTGATAGCAAATTAACTTTGGTCTCTGTATTGCTCCATTCTCATGTTGTCATAAAGAACTACCTGAGACTGGGTAATTTGTGAAGAAAAGAGGTTTACTTGACTCACAGTTCCACAGGCTTCACAGGAGGCATGAGTGGGAGGTCTTAGGAAACTTACAATCATAGCAGAAGGTGAAGGGGAAACAAGCACTCCTTACCATGGTGGAGCAGGAGAGAGAGAGAGAGAGAATGCAATGGGGGGGAAATGCCACACTTAAACCGTCAGATCTTGTGGAACTCACTATCATGAGAACAGCATGGGGGAAAATCTGTCCCCATGATCCAGTCACCTCCCACCAGGCCCCTCCCCTAACATGAGTATTACAATTCGACGTGAGATTTGAGTGGGGACATAGAGCCAAACCATATTATTCTACCACTGGCCCCTCCCAAATCTCATGTCCTTCTCATTTGAAAACCAATCATACCTTTCCAGCAGTCCCCAAAAGTCTTAACTCAATCTGACATTAACTTAAAAGTCCAAGTCCAAAGTCTCATCTGAGACATGGCAAGTCCCTTCCACCTATGAGCCCGTAAAATCAAAAACAAGTTACTTCCAAGATACAATGGAGGTATAGGCATGGGGTAAATGCTTCTGCTCCAAATGGTAGAAATTGGCCAAAATAAAGGGGCTACAGGTCCCACGCTAGTCCGAAACCCAGCAGGGCAGTCATTAAATCTTAAAGCTTCCAAATAATTTCCATTGACTCTATGTCTGACATCCAGGGCACGCTGAGGCAAGTGGTGGGCCCCCAAGGCCTTGGGCAGCTCTGCCCCTGTGGGCTCTGCAGGGTACAGCCCCTGTGGCTGCTTTCATGGGCTGGTGTTGAGTGCCTGTGGCTTTTCTAGGCTCTCAGTGCAGACTGTGGGTCTACCATTCTGGGGTCTGAAGGACAATGGCCCCCTTTTCGCAGCTCCACTAGACAGTTCCCCAGTGGGGACTCTATGTGGGGGCTCCAACCCCACATTTTCCCTCTGCACTGCCCTAGTGCAGGTTCTCCATGAGGGCTCTGCCTCTGCAGCAGACTTCTTCCTGGATATCCAGGCATTTCCATACGTCCTCTGAAATCTAGGCAGAGATTCCCAAACCTCAGCTTTTGCCTTCTGCATACCCACAGGCCCAACACCATGTGGAAGCCACCAAGACTTGGGGCTTGCAGCCTCTGATTCAATGACCTTAACTGTATCGTTGGCCCCTTTTGGCCACACACTTTTAAACCAGCAAATCTTGTGAGAGCTCACTATCATGAGAACAGCATGGGGTAAATCTGCCCCTGGATGGAGCTGGAGCAGCTGGGATGCAGGGCACCAAGTCCTGAGGCTGCACAGAGTAGCAGGGCCCTGGGCCCAGCCCACGAAGTCATTTTTGGTTGGCCTCTGGGCCTGTGATAGGAGGGGCTACCTTGAAAGACTCTGAAATGCCCTGGAAACATTTTCCCCATTCTCTTAGCTATTAACGTTTGGCTCCTGTTGTGCACATTTCTGCAGCGGGCTTGAATTTCTCCCCAGAGAATGGGTTTTTCTTTTCGACCGCATGATCAGGCTGCAAATTTTCTAAACTTTTATGCCCTACTTCCCTTTTAAATATAAGTTTGTTTCAGATAATCTCTTTGTTCATGCATATGAACGTACACTTTTAGAAACAGCCAGGTCACCTCTTGAATGCTATGCTGCTTAGAAATTTCTTCTGCCAGATACCCTAAATCATGTCTCTCAAGTTTCAAAGTTCCACAGATCTCTAGGGCAGGGGCAAAATGCCACCAGTCTCATTGCTAAAGCATAGCAAGAGTGACCTTTACTCCAGTTTCCAATAAGTTCCTCATCTCCATCTGAGATCACCTCAGCCTGGACTTCATTGTTTATATCACTTATCAGCATTTTGGTCAAAAGCATTCAACAAGTCTCTAGGAAGTTCCAAACTTTTCCACATCTTTTCTGTCTTTTTCTGAGTCCTCCAAACCGTTCCAGCCTCTGCCTGTTACCCAGTTCCAAAGTCACTTCTACATTTTCAGATATCTTTGTAGCAGTGCCCCACTACTACTAATAATTTGTATTTCTATTATTGCACATATAATTACAGGAAAATTAGAAAACATAGTAAGAAAAACTTCATCTGAAACTTTGTTGTGAAGAATAAGAGTGATTTCTCTGTGATAAATTCCTTGCTATAACATTGTTGGAGCTAAAGGTTATGACATCCTTGGGGCTTGTGCTGTGGATTCCTATATTGATTTGGAAAAAAGGTTGTGGTGATTCTGATTTGCAGTATTAGTAAGCAGTGAATAAATGTTTATCACAGCCTCTGTAAAATGGATACTATGTGTGGATTTGGTATTTTAGAATTGTTTTCATTTGCATTTTCTGTTTACTAGTGACTGTTTGTTTTGTGTACCTGTTAAGAATTGTCTGTTTTTATCTTTTGTTCATTTACTACTTGAAATAGTAATGCATTTCTGTGAGTACTGGTACCTATTACAGGTTAATTATCTTTAATCATATAACATTTAAGAATTATTTTCTGTTCATCTTTTCAAGTTTCAACTTGTATGGGCTAATATACTTCAGAATTAAATGTTATTTTCTTCTCGAGTGTGATATAATTCTTCTCTGTTTTCTTTTTTTCTAGGAAACGTGTTAATTGCTTTCTTAGCTTTAAAGCTTTAATTAAACTGAAATTTATTTCAAGGAACAGTATAAACAGTGATTGTTGTTTTTTGCTAAAATGTATTTTCAAAGTACTTTCTTCACTTTAAGTATTGGTGTTTTATAGTATGTATCTTAAGATAGTGATTATACTTTTATTTCACGTAAATGTGGTCTATATAAAACCTTAGGCAACAGGCAAAATATCCCAAATTTCTAAATAGTGTTACTTAATTTTTAATTATTTGTACTATTACCAGAATATATTTCATATTGAATTCATGTACATATGAACATGTGTGTTATTTTACTCATTTATTTACTTATTTATTTAAACAGTTCAGAAACGATTGCCAGATGTTGGTATATCCTACTTTCTGGATCTGTGCTTGTGAAAGGCTCCATGGTCTTGCCTCCTTGCAGGTACGTTCACATTTGCTGCTTAGTACATGTGGCAGGCAAAGTTAATATTAAACTATTTTGTATAGGATGTATGTTTTCTTTCAGTAGGTGATACATCTTTTAAATGTCTTTGCTTGTTGGCAGCATTGGAAATACTTGGCAGGAATCAGTTAATCTTTTGTATTTCTGGGGGTATAATCTGTAAGCTTACACCATGACATGATATCTTCTTCCTCTTTGAAAATTAGTTTTATGGGAGCTGGGTGTGGTGGCTCACACCTGTAATCCCAGCACTTTAGGAGACTGATGCTGGCGGATCACCTGAGGTCGGGAGTTCGAGACCAGTCTGACCAACATGGAGAAACCCCGTCTCTACTAAAAATACAAAATTAGCCGGGTGTGGTGGCGCATACCTGTAATTTCAGCTACTCGGGAGGCTGAGGCAGGAGAATTGCTTGAACCCAGGAGGTGGAGTTTGCCATGAGCTGAGACCATGCCATTACACTCCAGCCTGGGCAACAAGAGCGAAAATACATCTCCAAAAAAAAAAAAAAAAATTAGTTTTATGTATGATTTGAGCTGATTTATCTAATGAGTTTTTGATTCATTGCTATTATTGGATGTAGAGAGGTGATGTAACAGTTAAGAAATTGGTTTTTGTAGCAAATCAACTAGATTACAATTCTGATTTCATCACTAGTTATGTGACTTGGGACAAATTTTAGTTTTCTTGACTGAAAAATGGGAATAATAGTGGTACCTACTTAAGTATTGTCATGAGGTGTTAGGAAACTACTACAGATGCTCTCAACAGAAGTCTATAAGGGCACATTCTGGAGCCAGACTCCATGAGTTCATATCTGCTTTACTATTTCTTGGGCAGATTACTTAATTTCTTTGTGCCTTACTTTGTTCATTTGTAAAATGATCATAATAATACAACTTCTTTCATAGCATAGGCTAATGCTGAGAAATAAATGACTTACTCTATATAAAGCTCTTAGAACAGTACCTGGTTGTTAAAAGTAATTGTTAATTATTATCATAACTATTACGTAAAAGAGAAGGGCGGTGGAAAGAAGGTCAATTGTGGAATTCTGTTAGTAATTATTAAGATTTTGGGGCCTCAACATATGCTTTAGTGACATATAAATGTAATTTTTAGTGACTTTTTTCCCATAATGTTGAGAAGAAATTTCTAGGCTTTGAAAGTAAGACTTCCGATTGTAGTTAATTTAGTAGCATAACTATTTAACATAAATATCAGGATATGGGACATCTCGATTTAAATATCATTTTAGAAGTCATGCCTTGACTCCTGAAACTTTACATCATTGGCCTTTGCATGAAATGTGCTAATTGACTAGTTGAATAACACATGTAGTTGACTGCATTTATAAATATATAGTAGTTCTGGTTTTTTTGAGCTTTTTGGCCATTGTTCCTTTTCCCTGTATTTGTGAATCTCACATTAATGAATTTGTATTTTTAGCCCCTGAGAACTGAATAAGCTGGATTGATTTGCCTACAGTTATAGTTTAAAATTATAGGCCGGGCACGGTGGCTCAAGGCTGTAATCCCAGCACTTTGGGAGGCCGAGACGGGCAGATCACGAGGTCAGGAGATCGAGACCATCCTGGCTAACATAGTGAAACTCCGTCTCTATTAAAAAATACAAAAAACTAGCCAGGCGTGGTGGCGGGCACCTGTAGTCCCAGTTACTCGGGAGGCTGAGGCAGGAGAATGGTGTAAACCCAGGAGGTGGAGCTTGCAGTGAGCCGAGATCCGGCCACTGTACTCCAGCCTGGGCGACAGAATGAGACTCCGTCTCAAAAAAAAAAAAAAAAAAGATTATTAGTATTTTTCTTTTGAATACTCCTGCTGTGTTCTGAATGGTCAAGAATTTACTGTGAGGACATTTAGTAGCCCTTAATCAACTGCAATAATTCATTCCTAGTTTGTGATCAAGACAATGAAGTTTATCTTTTTAAGTAAATAGAATGTTTGAGATTTGAGAAAAAGTCATGGTATGCATTAATGTAATCATAAACTTTACAGCAAACGTGATTATGGAATTTTATTCTAAAGAATAATACTGATTAACGAATTTGTATCTTTTGTGTGAAAAATTTATAATAGGCTACTGTACGTTCAATTTTAGGATTAGTGAGTTACTATAACAAATAAACTGCCTAGAATAATGCTTAGCATACATTAAGCATCAAATAATTTTTGGCTTCTTCAGACAGAATACAGAAACCACAGCATAATTGGAACAGGTAAAGTTTGATTTTTTTTTTTAATTTTTTATTTTTTTAATTTGAAACAGAGTTGCTGTTGCCCAGGCTGGAGGGTAGTGGCAGGATCTTGGCACACTGCAACCTGCACCTTCTGGGTTCGAGTAATTCTCCTGCCTCAGCCTTCCAAATAGCTGGGATTACAGGTGTGTGCCACCACACCCAGCTAATGTTTGTATTTTTAGTAGAGGCATGGTTTCACCGTGTTGGCTAGGCTGGTCTCAGGCTCCTGACCTCAAGTGACCTGCCTGCCTTGGCCTCCCAAAATGCAGGGATTACAGACATGAGCCACTGCACCTGGCCTGAGCAGGTAAAGTTTAATTTTAAAATTAAACTAATTCAAGGGATTAGCTACTAAAAAGGATAAAGCAGAATACCCTACAGCTGAGGGCAAATTCCCAAGGACAAAACAAATTTGAAAGGGAGACCCTTTCCTCATGACTAGAGTTCAGACTTTGTTGAAGAATCTTAGTTGCAGCCCAGTAAATAGCAGAGACGTTCACTGGATTGCTCTGGGACAGAGCTGCTCCACAGTCATCTGGTCAAGGCTGGCAGGAAGGGGAAGGGAACTGCTGGCCAGGAGTGGCACGTAGGAGACCCCCCTTACCAGGATGCAGATGGCCCCTGAAGCTGGGGACAGGAAACAGAAGCCCCCGAGTTGCAGAGGAAAGACTTTCTTACTGCAGTGTTCCTCTAGCACCCTCTGCTGACAAAGCTGCAACATTTTCAGCTAGCAAAGAAGAATATTTGCACAATTCACATCCTTACCACAAAGTAGGGCAATAAAGGGTAGATTTGAAGCTGAGAGCCAGAGCCAGTATGTTTGGAGAGGCAGTAAATAACTGTCACAGTTCACTCCCCTGGCTGCTCAGCTTCCTTATGAATGCTTCTAAACACATTTGAAATTCCATTCAACGATCTGTGTCTACCTAACAAAATGCAACTATCCTTTATACAAATGAAGTTCTTACCCTCTGGCCCAAATAAGGAGACACACAACCACAACAACCATTGCTAGCTATATTTGTATATAATCTGTCATAGTGCCTCTGAATATTCTGTTAACTAAAGACTACCTTGTAAAGTTCACCTTCAGTATCTTATACTATATATAGAGTAATCTAAGAGAAAATATAAAAAGCTACTACAGTCCTTGTTTCTCTAATTGGACACAAGGCTATAGTTGTTATCTCTGTCTTTCACTACCCATTCAGTATTTCTTGCCTCATGTAAAACTTCAGCTGTTCTGTGTCCTTTACTTTGTGGTTGGAACAAAACTTTAATTTTGATGTATCTTCAACTGTCCTGCCTCTTTCTTGGTTGCTGTAGTTTTTGATTAACCTTTTTTTTTTTTTTTTTTTAAAGACAGCGTCTTCCCTCCGTCACCCAGGCTGGAATGCAGTGATGTGATCCCAGCACACTGCAATCTCTGCCTCCCAGGTTCTGGCGATTCTCCTGCCTCAGTCTCCCAAATAGCTGGGATTACAGGCGTGCACCACCATGCCCGGCTAATTTTTGTATTTTTTGTGGAGAGAGGGTACCATGTTGGCCAGGCTGGTCTCAAACTCCTGACCTCAAGTGATCTGCCTGCCTTGACCTCCTGGAGTGCTAGGATTACAGGTGTGAGCCACTTCACCTGACTGTTTTCCACCAATCTTTATTGTATCTTTTCTTTTCTTTCTTTTTTTTTTTTTTTTTTAAAGACAGATTCTCACTCTATTGCCCAGGCTGGAGTGCGGTGGCTCAGTCTTGGCTCACCTCAACCTCTGCCTCCCAGGTTCAAGCAATCCCTCTGCTTCAGCCTCCCAAGTAGCTAGGACTATAGGTGTGCACCACCACACCCAGCTAATTTTTGTATTTTTAGTAGAGATGGAGTTTCACCGTATTGGCCAGGCTTGTCTTGACCTCCTGACCTCAAGTGATCTACCACCTTGGCCTCCCAAAGTGCTGGGATTACAGTGTGAGCCACCACACCTGGCCCCATTAATCTTTAATAGTGGGCATGGAAGTACAAACAGGAGCATAAGAGAATGGCCTAAGTTCCACATGTAGTCTCTCTTGCCTACATTTTGTGCAGTAATCCATTATGCCTTTACTAATTGGAATCAGTCACATGGGCCAGTGGACTAACCTCTTTTGCTGGCTGTTGGTTTAATGACTGGGTGGAAGTCTCTAGTTCAGTGGAACCATTGTTGTGTTTACTGGTAGAAGCAATACTCTTTTGTACACTAAGCCTCCAAACCAGCAGAGCTTAGAGTTGTTGAGAGGGGAAGCAAAAATTGTGTGAATGAGTTTGTGAAAGGAAAATAAATCTCAGGACCCCCAAATCACTAAGTCAAAGAGAAAAGCTGCTCTTTTATTGTGAAATATAATATGGGGAAAAGTGCAGATAACATAAATCTACATGTTAGTGAATTACTATATATCGAATGTTTGCATAATCACTACCCATATCAAGAAATTGAACATTGTCATTACCTAGAAGCAGCTTCATGCCTTTTCTTAAATCTACTGTCTCAGCTTTCCTCAACACCAATTTCCTAAATTTTAATCAGTCTTGTATGTCTGAAGAGTTTTGGCCTGTGGATATGTACACCTTAGTTGAGGGCTATTATAAGTAATGCAGCTGTGAACATTTTTGTATATTAGATGCACATGTGGATTCATTTCTGCTGTATATACCTAACAAGGAATTGTTGGCTCACAGTGTTGTAGGACTTCCTCCTTAGTTCAGCTAAGAGCCGGGTCTTGTTACACAGCCATGAAATATTAGGCTCACAGAAACTTTGAAGGATGAGAATATTGGAATTTATTGCGCAAAAAGGAAAAAGGGGAAACAAGGATTCTCTGCAAAACCAGAGTTTCTGCTAGTGTGCTTCCTGCCTGGCACATTGAATCACAGGTACCATGCAGGAAGAGGAGGGGCCAACCTCCTCCTCACAGCAAAGGGCACAAACTTCTGTGGCTCCACTCCTGTGTGTGCTTCTCCCAGTGTGGAGGCCAGTTAGAATTTTTCTGGGAACCCCTTTACACTTGACTGTCTCAACAACAGGGTGTGCCTCCATTAAGCTTTGTTAATTCCAAGTTGTATTCCAAATTGATGCACTAATTTACACACCCACCAGTGGTGTGTGAGAGTTCTTATTGTTCCACATTCTAACCAACACTTAGTAGTATGAGTCTTTTTAAAGTTATTGGCTGCTTAATTTCAGTCATTCTTTTCCATTTTATTATAGTTTTCATTTGCATTTGAATGACTGCTGATGAATACATTTTCATTAGAGTGACTTTTTTTTATTATACTTTAAGTTCTAGGGTACATGTGCACAACGTGCAGGTTTGTTACGTATGTATACATGTGCCATGTTGGTGTGCTGCACCTATTAACTCGACATTTACATTAGGTATATCTCCTAATGCTATCCCTTCCCCCTCTCCCCACCCCATGACAGGCCCTGGTGTGTGACGTTCCCCTTCTTGTGTCCAAGTGTTGTCATTGTTTAATTCCCACCTGTGAGTGAGAACATGTAGTGTTTGGTTTTTTATCCTTGTGATAGTTTGCTGAGAATGGTGGTTTCTAGCTTCATCCATGTCCCTACAAAGGACATGAACTCATCCTTTTTTATGGCTGCATAGTATTCTGTGGTGTATATGTGCCACATTTTTTTTTTTTATTATACTTTATGTTCTAGAGTACACGTGCATAACGTGCAGGTTTGTTACATATGTATACATGTGCCATGTTAGTGTGCTGCACCCATTAACTCGTCATTTACATTAGCTATATCTCCTAATGGTATCCCTCCCGCCTCCCCCCCGACCCTAAAACAGGCCCTAGTGTGTGATGTTCCCCTTCCTGTGTCGAAGTGTTTGCATTGTTCAATTCCCACCTATGAGTGAGAACATGCAGTGTTTGGTTTTCTGTTCTTGCAATAGTTTGCTGAGAATGATGGTTTCCAGCTGCATCCACATCCCTACAAAGGACATGAACTCATCCTTTTTTATGGCTGCATAGTATTCCATGGTGTATATGTGCCACATTTTCTTAATCCAGTCTATCATTGATGGACATTTGGGTTGGTTCCAAGTCTTTGCTATTGTGAATAGTGCTGCAATAAACATATGTGTGCATGTGTCTTTATAGCAGCATGATTTATAATCCTTTGGGTATATCCCCAGTAATGGGATGGCTGGGTCAAATGGTGTTTCTAGTTCTAGATCCTTGAGGAATCGCCACACTGTCATCCACAATGGTCGAACTAGTTTACAGTCCCACCAGCAGTGTAAAAGTTTTCCTGTTTCTCCACATCCTCTCCAGCACCTGTTTCCTGACTTTTTAATGATTGCCATTCTAACTGGTGTGAGATGGTGTCTCATTGTGGTTTTGGTTTGCATTTCTCTGATAGCTAGTGATGATGAGCATTTTTTCATGTGTCTGTTGGCTGCATAAATGTATTCTTTTGAGAAGTGTCTGTTCATATCCTTTGCCCACTTTTTGATGGGGTTGTTTATTATTTTCTTGTAAATTTGTTTGAGTTCTTTGTAGGTTCTGGATATTAGCCCTTTGTCAGATGAGTAGATTGCAAAAATTTTCTCCCATTCTGTAGGTTGCCTGTTCACTCTGATGGTAGTTTCTTTTGCTGTGCAGAAGCTCTTTAGTTTAATTAGATCCCATTTGTCAATTGTGGCTTTTGTTGCCATTATTTTTGGTGTTTTAGACATAAAGTCCTTGCCCATGCCTGTGTCCCTAGGTTTTCTTCTAGGGTTTTTATGGTTTTAGGTCTAACATTGAAGTCTCTAATCTATCTTGAATTAATTTTTGTATAAGACATAAGGAAGGGATCCAGTTTCAGCTTTCTACTTAGGGCTAGCCAGTTTTCCCAGCACCATTTATTAAATAGGGAATCCTTTCCCCATTTCTTGTTTTTGTCAGGTTTGTCAAATATTGACCAGATGGTTGTAGAAAGTTGTATTATTTCTGAGGGCTCTGTTCTGTTCCGTTGGTCTATATCTCTGTTTGGTACCAGTACCATGCAATTTTAGTTACTGTAGCCTTGTAATATAGTTTGAAGTCAGGTAGCGTGATGCTTCCAGCTTTGTTCTTTTGGCTTAGGATTGTCTTGGCAATGCGGGCTCTTTTTTGGTTCCATATGAACTTTGAAGTAGTTTTTTTCCAATTCTGTGAAGAAAGTCATTGGTAGCTTGATGGGGATGGCATTGAATCTATAAATTACCTGGGGCAGTATGGCCGTTTTCATGATATTGATTCCTCCTATCATGAGCATGGAATGTTCTTCCATTTGTTTGTGTCCTCCTTTATTTCACTGAGCAGTGGTTTGTAGTTCTTCTTGAAGAGGTCCTTCATATCCCTTGTAAGTTGGATTCCTAGGCATTTTATTCTCTTTGAAGCAATTGTGAATGGCAATTCACTTATGATTTGGCTCTCTGTCTGTTATTGGTGTATAAGAATGCTTGTGATTTTTGCACATTGATTTTGTATCCTGAAACTTGGCTGAAGTTGCTTATCAACTTAAGGAGAATTTGGGCTGAGACAATGGAGTTTTCTAAATATACAATCATGTCATCTGCAAACAGGGACAATTTGACTTCCTCTTTTCCTACTTGAACACCCTTTATTTCTTTCTCTTGCCTGATTGCCCTAGTCAGAACTTCCAACACTATGTTGAATAGGAGTGGTGAGAGAGGGCATCCCTGTCTTGTGCCAGTTTTCAAAGGGAATTTTTCCAGTTTTTGCCCATTCAGTATGATATTGGCTGTGGGCTTGTCGTAACTAGCTCTTACTATTTTGAGATATGTTCCATCAATACCAAATTTATTGGAGAGTTTTTAGCCTGAAGGGCTGCTGAGTTTTGTCAAAAGCCTTTTCTGCATCTATTGAGATAATCATGTGGTTTTTGTCTTTGGTTCTGTTTATATGATGAATTACGTTTATTGATTTGCGTATGTTGAACCAGCCTTGCATCCCAGGGATAAAGCCCACTTGATCATAGTGGATAAGCTTTTTGATGTGCTGCTGGATTCGGTTTGCCAGTATTTTATTGAGGATTTTTGCATCAATGTTCGTCAGGGATATTGGTGTAAAGTTCTCTGTTTTTACTGTGTCTCTGCCAGGCTTTGGTATCAGGATGATGTTGGCCTCGTAAAATGAGTTAGGGAGGATTCCCTCTTTTTCTGTTGATTGGAATCGTTTCTGAAGGAATGGTACCAGCTCCTGCTTGTACCTCTGGTAGAATTCAGCTGTGAATCTCTCTGGTCCTGGACTTTTTTTGGTTGGTAGGCTATTATTGCCTCAGTTTCAGAGCTTGTTATTGGTGTATTCAGGAATTCAACTTCTTCCTGGTTTAGTCTTGGGAGAGTGTATGTTTCCAGGAATTTATCCATTTCTTCTACATTTTCTAGTTTATTTGCATAGAGGTGTTTACAGTATTCTCTGATGGTAGTTTGTATTTGTGGGGTCGGTGGTGATATCCCCTTTATCATTTTTTATTGCATCTATTTGATTCTTCTCTCTTTTCTTCTTTATTAGTCTTGCTAGCAGTCTATCAATTTTGTTGATCTTTTCAAAAAACCAGCTCGTGGATTCATTGATTTTTTGAAGGGTTTTTTTTGTGTCTCTCTCTCCTTCAGTTCTGCTCTGATCTTAGTTATTTCTTGCCTTCTGCTGGCTTTTGAATGTGTTTGCTCTTGCTTCTCTAGTTCTTTTAATTGTGATGTTAGGGTGTCAATTTTAGATCTTTCCTGCTTTCTCTCATGAGCATTTAGTGCTATAAATTTCCCTCTACATACTGCTTTAAATGTGTCCCAGAGATTCTGGTATGTTGTATCTTTGTTCTTATTGGTTTCAAAGAACATCTTTATTTCTGCCTTCATTTCATAATGTACCCAGTAGTCATTCAGGAGCAGGTTGTTCAGTTTCCATGTAGTTGACAGGTTTTGATTGAGTTTCTTAATCCTGAATTCTAGTTTGATTGCACTGTGGTCTGAGAGACAGTTTGTTATAATTTCTGTTCTTGTACATTTGCTGATGAGTGCTTTACTTCCAACTCTGTGGTCAGTTTTGGAATAAGTGTGATGTGGTGCTGAGAAGAATGTATATTCTGTTGATTTGGGATAGAGAGTTCTGTAGATGTCTATTAGGTCTGTTTGGTGCAGAGTTGAGTTCAATTCCTGGATATCCTTGTTAACTTTCTGTCTTGTTGATCTGTCTAATGTTGACAGTGTGGTGTTAAAGTCTCCCATTATTGTTGTGTGGGAGTCTAAGTCTCTTTGTAAGTCTCTAAGGACTTGCTTTGTGAATCTGGGTGCTCCTGTATTGGGTGCATATATATTTAGGATAGTTAACTCTTCCTGTTGAATTGATCCCTTTACCATTATGTAATGGCCTTCTCTGTCTCTTTTGATCTTTGTTGGTTTAAAGTCTGTTTTATCAGAGACTAGGATTGCAACCCTTGCCTTTTTTTTGTTTTCCATTTGCTTGGTAGATCTTCCTCCATCCCTTTATTTTGGGCCTGTGTGTGTGTCTGCATGTGAGATGGGTCTCCTGAATACAGCACATTGATGGGTCTTGACTCTTTATCCAATTTGCCAGTCTTTGTCTTTTAATTCGAGCATTTAGTCCATTTACATTTAAGGTTAATATTATGTGTGAACTTGATCCTCTAATTATGATGTAACTGCTTCTTTTGCTTGTCAGTTGATGCAGTTTCTTCCTAGCATCGGTGGTCTTTACAATTTGTCATGTTTTTGCAGTAGCTGGTACCAGTTGTTCCTTTCCATGTTTAGTGCTTCCTTCAGTATCTCTTGTAGTGGAGGCCTGGTGGTGACAAAATCTCTCAGCCTTTGCTTGTCTGTAAAGGATTTTATTTCTCCTTCACTTATGAAACTTATTGGGGCTGGATATGAAATTCTGGGTTGAAGATTCTTTTCTTTAAGAATGTTGAATATTGGCCCCCACTCTCTTCTGGCTTGTAGAGTTTCTGCTGAGAGATCTGCTGTTAGTCTGATGGGCTTCCCTTTGTGGGTAACCCGACCTTTCTCTCTGGCTGCCCTTAACATTTTTCCTTCATTTCAACTTTGGTGAATCTGACAATTGTGTGTCTTGGAGTTGCTCTTCTCAAGGAGTAGAGCATTCTACTTGTGGCATTCTCTGTATTTCCTGAATTTGAATGTTGGCCTGCCTTGCTGGGTTGGGGAAGTTCTCCTGAATATCATCCTGCAGGATCTTTTCCAACTGGGTTCCATTCTCACTATCACTTTCAGGTACACCAATCGACGCAGATTTGGTCTTTTCACATAGTCCCATATTTCTTGGAGGCTTTGTTCATTTCTTTTTACTCTTTTTTCTGTAAATTTCTCTTCTCGCTTAATTTCATTAATTTGATCTTCAATCATTGATACCCTTTCTTCCAGTTGATCGAGTTGGTTACTGAAGCTTGTTCATTTGTCATGTAGTTCCCGTGTCATGGTTTTCATCACTGTCAGGTCATTTAAGGACTTCTCTACATTGGTTATTCTAGTTAGCCATTCTTCAGATTTTTTTTCAATGTTTTTAGTTTCTTTGCGCTGGGTTCGTAGTTCCTCCTTTAGCTCGGAGAAGTTTGATCATCTGAAGCCTTCTTCTCTCAGCTCGTCAAAGTCATTCTCGGTCCAGCTTTGTTCTGTTGCTGGTGAGGAGCTGCGTTCCTTTGGAGCGGGAGAGGCAATCTGATTTTTAGAATTTTCAGCTTTTCTGCACTGCTTTTTCCCCATCTTTGTGGTCTTATCTGTCTTTGGTCTTTGATGATGGTGACACACAGATGGGGTTTTGGTGTGGATGTCCTTTCTGTTAGTTTTCCTTCTAACAGTCAGGACCCTCAGCTGCAGGTCTGTTGGAGTTTCCTTGAGGTCCACTCCAGACCCTGTTTACCTGGGTATCAGCAGCAGAAACTGCAAAATAGTGAATATTGCTGAACAGCAAATGTTGCTGTCTGATCATTCCTCTGGGAGCTTCCTCTCAGAGGTGTACCCAGCCGTGTGAGGTGTCAGTCCGCCTCTAGAGGGTGATGTCTCCCAGTTAGGCTACTCAGGGGTCAGGGACCCACTTGAGCAGGCAGTCTGACCGTTCTCAGACCTCAGACTCCGTGCTGGGAGAACCACTGCTCTCTTCAAAGCCGTCAGATAGGGACATTTACATCTGCAGAGGTTTCTGCTGCCTTTTGTTTGGCCATGCCCTGTCCCCAGAGGTGGAGTCTACAGAGGCAGGCAGGCCTCCTTGAGCTCCGGTGGGCTCCAGCCAGTTCGAGCTTCCTGGCCCTTTTGTTTACCTACTTAAGCCTCAGCAATAGCTGGCGCCCCTCCCCTGACCTCACTGCTGCCTTGTAGTTAGATCTCAGACTGCTGTGCTAGCAATGAGGTAGACTCTGTGGGCGTGGGACCCACTGAGCCAGGTGTGGGATATAATCTCCTGTTGTGCCATTTGCTAAGACCCTTGGTAAAGCACATTATTAGGGTGGGAGTGACTTGATTTTCCGGATGTTGTGTGTCTCAGTTTCCCTTGGCTAGGAAAGGGAATTCCCTTCCCCCTTGCACTTCCCAAGTGAGGCAATGCCTTGCCCTGCTTCGGCTCTTGCTCGTTGGGCTGCACCCACTCTCCTGCAGCCACTATCTGACACGCCTCGGTGAGTTGAACCCGGTACCTTAGTTGGAAATGCAGAAGTCATCCGTCTTCTGTGTTGCTCACGCTGGGAGCTAGAGGCTGGAACTGTTCCTATTCGGCCATCTTGGCGCCACTTCTGCCACATTTTCTTAATCCAGTCTATCATTGATGGACGTTTGGGTTGGTTCCAAGTCTTTGCTGTTATGAATAGTGCCGCAATAAACATATGTGTGCATGTGTCTTTATAGCAGCATGATTTATAATCCTTTGGGTATATCCCCAGTAATGGGATGGCTGGGTCAAATGGTGTTTCTAGTTCTAGATCCTTGAGGAATCGCCACACTGTCTTCCACAATGGTCGAACTAGTTTACAGTCCCACCAACAGTGTAAAAGTTTTCCTGTTTCTCCACATCCTCTCCAGCACCTGTTGTTTCCTGACTTTTTAATGATTGCCATTCTAACTGGTGTGAGTTGGTATCTCATTGTGGTTTTGATTTGCATTTCTCTGATGGCCAGTGATGATGAGTATTTTTTCATGTGTCTGTTGGCTGCATAAATGTCTTCTTTTGAGAAGTGTCTGTTCATATCCTTTGCCCACTTTTTGATGGGATTGTTTGTTTTTTTGTTGTAAATTTGTTTGAGTTTTTTTGTAGGTTCTGGATATTAGCCCTTTGTCAGATGAGTAGATTGCAAAAATTTTCTCCCATTCTGTAGGTTGCCTGTTAACTCTGATAGTAGTTTCTTTTGCTGTGCAGAACTGTCACCCAGGCTGGAGTGCAGTGGCACAATTTTAGTCCACTGCAACCTCTACCTCCCAGGTTCAAGCGATTCTCCTGCCTCAGCCTCCCAAGTAGATGGGACTGCAGGTGCATGACACCATGCCCAACCATGCCCAAATAATTTTTGTATTTTTAGTAGAGACAGGGTGTCCGCATGTTGGCCAGGTTGTTCTTAAACTGCTGGCTTCAAGCGATCCGCCTGCCTTGGCTTCCCAAAGTACTGGGATTAGAGGCTTGAGCCACCACACCCAGTCTAGAATGACCTTTTTTGTAAAGTGACTTCTCAGGTCTTTTCCTTATTTTCTTAATAAGATGTCTTTTTGTTTTCAAGATGTAGACATTTTTGATATATTCTGAATAAGAAACCTTCCTTGGTTATTTTTATTGGAAATACTTTTCCCCACTCTGTCTTATTCATTGTATTAATTCTGTTAGTAATGTCTTTCAATGAACATGAGCTCTTAATTCTAATGTAGAAAAATTTGTCTTTTCTGTTTCTGAGGTTGCAGACCCCAAAAATCTGAGATAGGTCTCAGTTCATTTAGAAAGTTTAATTTGCCAAGGCTGAGGACGTGCGCCTGTGACACAGCCTCAGGAGGTCCTGTGACATGTGCTTAAGGTGGTCAGAACACAGTTTTGTTTTATACATTTTAGGGAGACATAAGACCTCAATCAACATGTGTAAGATCAGCATTGGTTCAGTCTGGAAAGGCAGGACTACTTGAAACAGAGGGGGGGCTTCCAGGTCATAGGTAGATAAGAGACAAGTGGTTGCTTTTTTTTTTTTTTTGAGACAGAGTTTTGCTCTTGCTGCCCAGGCTGGGGTGCAATGGCACGAATTCGGCTCACTGCACCCTCCACCTTGAGGGTTCAGACTATTCTCCTGCCTCAGCCTCCTGAGTAGCTGGGATTACAGGTGCCCGCCACCACACCCAGGGAATTTTTATATTTTTAGTAGAGATGGAGTTTCAACATTTTGGCCAGGCTGGTCTTGAACTCATGACCTCAGGTTATCCATCTGCCTCGGACTCCCAAAGTGCTGGGATTACAGGTGTGAGCCATTGTGGCCAGCTGGCTGCCTTTTTTTTTTTTTTTTTTTTTTTGAGTTTCTGATTAGCCCCTCCAAAGGAGGCAATCAGATATGCATTTATCTCAGGGAATAGAGGGGTGACTTTGAATAGAATGGGAGGCAACTTTCCCCTAAGCAGTTTCCAGCTTGACTTTTCCCTTTAGCTTAGTGATTTGGGAGGCTCAAGATACTTTGCTTTCACAAGGTCATGGAGATGTGTGTGTGTGTGTGTGTGTGTGTGTATTTTTCTTATTATTTTCTAGAACTTTTCTTGTTTTCTTTTCACAGTTAAATCTGTAGTCTACCTGGAATTGAGTTTTGGGCATGGTATAATGTTGAGTCGTTTTCCATAGGGATACCTAGATGTCCTTTTCCCACTCATTCATTACCACTTTTTATGTAAATCAAATATCCACGTGTGTGTGCGCCAGTTTTAATTTTCATGTTTTTGATGAATAATGATGGTGAACACTTTTCCTTATGCTTATTGGCCATTGCTTTCTGTTTTTTCTTTAATAAAGTATCTCTTTACGTTTTTTGTGTGCCTGTTGTAAACTCCTGTTGTTTATTACTGTAACTGTCCAGTGGATTCTTCCTGCCCACTTGTGCAGACAAAACCAATTCTCTGAGACCATGGCATTGTAATAAATAGTTTAATTGACACAAGCCTGGCCACACCATGTGGGAGATGGAGTTATTACTCAAATTCATCTCTTCCAAAATTTGGAGGTTAGGATTTTTTAAGGACAGTTTGGTGGGGCAGGGAATCTGGATTCTGGGTGAAGCCACAGGACTGGTCAGTGGGAGGTCTGTGGGTCCTGGTGGCCACTAATGAATCATCAGAAATGCTAAAAACCTGAAAAGACATCTCAAAAGGCCAATCTCAAATTCTACAATAGCACTGTTACTTGCAGGAGTAATTGAGTTGCAAATCTTGTGACTTTTGGAATAATGACTGGTAATCATTTATGTGTACACCTTAGCAGAATTCAGGCTCCTCATCCTTGTAATCTGGTGGTCTTTCTTTCATTAGCTTTACAAAAACGGTGTAGTTTTGGGGAAGGGCTATTATCGTTTAAACTATGTATGTCTCCCAAAGTTAGGGTGGCCAGGGCCAAGGAATGATTGAGGGCAGTTTAGAGGTTAAAGTTAAGATGATTGTGGATTGTCTTACAGTGAAGGCAAGTAGCTGTAATTTAGAGATACGTTGCCTCTTGGCGGCTTCTTCTCTGTTACTTAACACCTTGAAGGTGAGGTTGTTTAAATCCTGTTGTGGGGTTTGAGGGCCAGAATCCAGCTTTTGGAATTTTTTCCTAATGTCAGGAGAGGATTGGGTGATAAAATGCATATTAAGGATTAGGCAACCTTCTGGCCCCTCTGGGTCTAGGACTGTAAAGTGTTTAAGGGCAGCTGCTAAGCGGTCCATGAACTGGGCTGGGTTTTCATCTTTACCGTGGGTAGTTTCCTTTAGTTTGTCATAATTAACAGGTTTGTATGCTGCCTTTTTGAGCCCCTCGACTAGGCAGGAGACCATGTAATCTTTCCTGTCTTTACATGGGGAGTCTGTCTGGTATTGCCAATGGGGATCCTCTCGGGGAACTGCCCTGGTGCCCTCTTGGAAGCCTGGCTCATGAAGCCAGCGGGTATCTGCGTAGGACTGGGCTAGAAAGTAAACTCTTTCTTGTTCTTCTAGGGAGAGGGGAGAGGTCAGGATGACATTTAAGTTACTCCAGGTTAAATTGTAGGACTGAGTTAGATATTGGAATTGCTGTATATATTTAGTGGAGTCTGATGAGAAAGACCCTAAACACTGGCTGGTTTGGGAAAGGTCTGATAGAGAAAAAGGCACACATACCCTGACTATGCCTTCAGCTCCAGCCACCTCTCTAAGAGGAAATTGTTGGGCAGGTGGGGGAGAACTAATTGCTAAATTAAACTGTAAGCCAGACCAGGTGTGAGGTGGGGAGGTAATAGAAGGGTTATAGGGTAGGAGAGCTGCAGAAGAATTGGGACCCGATCCAGCCTGGCATGGAGTGGCAGGGGGAGAAGGAGAGAGGTCAGAGGGGTCAGTGGAAAAAGGATTCAGAGGACTCTGAGCTTGGAGCGGAGACCGAAAGGAGCAGATGGGAGAGAAAGAAGGAAAATCTGGGACAAGTTGCATTGGGAGCAGAGGCTAGGGAGGGAGCGAAGTGTAAAAAATGCCTGGATATAAGGCACCTCAGACCATTTGCCCAGTTTTCGACAAAAATTATCTAGGTCTTGTAGGATAGACAAATTGAAAGTGCCATTCTCTGGCCACATGGAACTATTGTCGAGTTTGTATTGGGGCCAAGTGGTATTACAGAAGAAAATAAGACGTTTAGGTTTTAGGTCAGGTGTTAGTCGAAGGGGTTTGAGGTTTTTAAGAACACAGGCTAAGGAGGAAGAGGCAGGAATGGATGGCGGAAGGTTGCCCATAGTGGAGAAGGTAAGTTTCAAGAGGAAGGTAGAGACATGGAGAAATGGAGGTGGGCAGCTACACTGTATATGTTTAGTGGAGTCTGATGAGAAAGACCCTAAACGCTGGCTGATTTGGGAAAGGTCTGATAGAGAAAAAGGCACATGTACCCTGACTATGTCTTCAGCTCTAGCCACCTCTCTAAGAGGAAATTGTTGGGCAGGTGGGGGAGAGCTAATTGCTAAATTAAACTGTAAGCCAGACCGGGTGTGAGGTCTGCTTCCAGTAGGCGTCCCTGACTGAGTCCTGGGCTGTAATGTGGGTGAGCAGCCAAAGCAGGTGTCCCCGCAATTGACCTGCCACCAAGGGAATGTGGGTGAATGATCAAGGTAGGTGTCCCCGCGGTGATCAGACACCAAGGGAAGACTGTCTTCCCAAGTCAGTAACTGAGGTCAGAGTTTTTGAATGCACAGATGAAGTGTGTCTCCTTTTTGTCTCTGCCAAGAGGGGAGAGAAACTGAAATTGAAAGGAGAGAGATTGAAGGGAGGCGAGAGAGGTTAGGTAGAGAGCGAAAAAACCGCTTACCCGAGTGTGAAGAACCACTTACCAATTTGAAATTGGTGAGATGGTCCTTGGGCTGACTGGTTTGATGACCCAAGGTGGTAGGTGGATCTCCTCACGGAGGGAGTGTGAGGACAGGGGACCAGTCTCCCAAAGGAGTTCCCCTGTCCTGGGTTTTTGGCACCAAATGTTACGCGCGTCCATATCAGCGACCACCTGATCTGGTTTAGTGTGAGCAACAAGGCTGTTTATTCACTTGGGTGCAGGTGGGCTGAGTCCAAGAAAGGAGTCAGCGAAGGGTTGTGGGGTTATCATTGGTTCTTACAGGTTTAGGATAGGCGGTGGTGTTAGGAGCAATTTTTGCAGTCAGGGAATGGATGTTTACAAAGTACGTTCTCAAGGGCTGGGAGGATGTTACAAAGTACATTCACAAGGATGGAGAATATCACAAAGTACATTATCACAAGGTGGGGGTGGGGTGGGGGATGTCACGATGATGGCTTGACCATGTGCAACCAGCTCAAAGGACTTTACAGTATGGATCCTCCGAATTCATAAAAATTGTTTTGGTTATTTGTTTTCATATGTTCTTTGCAGCTCCATATGATTTCTAGCATCAGTTTGTCAATTAAAAACAAAAATGCCTGCTGGGATTTTGATTGGGAATGCACTGAATCTATAAACCAGTTTAGGGAGAAGTGAACATCTTAATAGTTGGTTCTTTTAAACCATGAATGAGGTACATCACTCCATTTATTTAGGTCTTTAATTTCTCTCAATGATGTTTTGCAGTTTTCAGTGTAGAGATACTGTATATGCTGATCTTACATCTTGCAACCTTATTAAATCACTTATTCTAATTGCGGTTTTATATATTTTTTAGTATTTTTGTACATAAACGATCTTGTCATCTGTGAATAAACAGCTTCACTTCTTATTTTTCTGATCGGAATGCCTTTTCTTTTTCCTATTGTACTAGGGGAAAGCTATAGTACATTGTTGTGACAGAGTGGAGCAAACATCCTTGCTCTCAATCTATTAATTAAAAAGTAGTTGGGGGCCAGGCATGGTGGCTCACACCTGTAATCCCAGCACTTTGGGAGGCCAAGGCGGGTGGATCACCTGAAGTCAGGAGTTCGAGACCAGCCTGGTCAACGTGGTGAAACCCCGCCTCTACTAAAAATACAAAAATTAGCTGGGTGTGGTGGCATGTACCTGTAATCCCAGCTACTTGGGAGGCTGAGGCACGAGAATTGCTTGAACCTAGGAGTCGGAGGTTGCAGTGAGTGGAGATTACACCACTGCAGTCCAACCTGGATGACAGAACGAGACTCCCTCTCAAAAAAAAAAAAAAAAAAAAAGTAGTTGGGTATGAAGACATGGGGAGTTGGAAGCATTCATTCAGCTTTTCACCAAGTATAATCTTAGCTCTAAATTTTTCATAGATGACCTTTATCTGGTTGCCCCTCTGTAATCTCTACTTTCCACACCTTCATTATCAGACAACCATGGTTCGGCTTTCTGGAGAGAGAGTATTTTACATTTTCTGCTATTTTCTGTAAATGGAATATGTTGTATAGTTTTAATCTAGTTTTTTCATGTAGCATAATGTTTTTATGGCTCACTCATGTTTTAGCACACATCAATTCTAGCATGTCCATTTTTTAAAAAAATGCAACATTGTCTTTAATTCTTTGTTGATACTGCGTTCTGTCCATTCAGAAGATTTAAAAAATTTGAAAATTTTAGTTGTTTTAATTTGGGGCTGTCACAAAAATGCTTCTATCAAAATTTACATAAAAGGCTTTATATGGCCATGTGTTTTCACTTCTTTATTATAGATATGTAGGAGTGGAATTGCTATAAGTACATGTTTAACTTCTTGGGAAAAAACTAAATTGTTTACAAAATGACTGTACCATTTTACATTCTGACCACCACTTGGTATTCACAGTCTTCTATATTATTTGCCATTCTGGGGTATATTTAACAGTATCTTACTGTGATTTAGATTTGTAGTTCAGTAGTGATGAGGGATGTAGGGGATCTTTTTATGTGCTTACTAGACATTCCTGTATCTTCTTTGGTGAAATGTCTATTCAGACATTTTGTCCATTTTAAAATTGTGCTGTCTTATCAAGTAGTAAGAATGTGTGTATTTTGGATACAAGTTCTATGTCATATATATGATTTACATATATTTTCTCTCAGCCTGTGGCTTTTTTTTTTTTTTTTTTTTGAGATGGAGTCTTGCTCTGCTGGAGTGCCGTGGCGTGACCTCAGCTCACTGCAACCTCTGCCTCCCAGGTTCAAGCAGTTCTCCTGCCTTAGCCTCCCAAGTAGCTGAGATTGCAAGTGCCCACTACTATGCCTGGCTAATTTTTGTATTTTTAGTAGAGATGGGGTTGCACCATGTTGGCCAGGCTGGCTTCAACTCCTGACCTCAAGCGATCCGCCCACCTCAGCCTCCCAAAGTGCTGGGATTACAGGCATGTGCCACCGTGCCCAGCCAGTCTGTGACTTCTTAATAGTGTCTTTTAGGCCGGGCGCGGTGGCTCAAACCTGTAATCCCAGCACTTTGGGAGGCCGAGACGGGTGGATCACGAGGTCAGGAGATCGAGACCATCCTGGCTAACACGGTGAAACCCCGTCTCTACTAAAAAATACAAAAAACTAGCCGGGCGAGGTGGCGGGCGCCTGTCGTCCCAGCTACTCGGGAGGCTGAGGCAGGAGAATGGCGTGAACCCGGGAGGCAGAGCTTGCAGTGAGCTGAGATCCGGCCACCGCACTCCAGCCTGGGTAACAGAGCAAGACTCCGTCTCAAAAAAAAAAAAAAAAAAAAAAAAATGGTGTCTTTTGAAGCATAAAACTTTAATATTGATGATACATAATTTAAGGTTTATTTTTGAGACTGGAACTTTTGGTGTCATAGCGAAGAAATCTTTGACTAAACCAACCTCACGATTATTTAATCTTACAGCTTTTTCTAGAATTTTTCTAGAATTTAGTTCTTACATTTTGGTCTGTAATCCATTGTGAGTTAATTTTTTGTTTTGTTTGTATATATGTATTTTTGCATATGGATATTTGTATATTCATTTTACCCAGCACAGTTTATTGAGAAGGCTGGGTTTTTTTCCCCATTGAATTGCCTTGGTACCTTTATTCAAAATCAGTTAACCATAAATATTTGTATGTTTGTTTTCTGGACCATTTGTTCTGTCTCATTTAAATATTTTTCTGTCTTGGTACCAGTCCTGACTATCTTGATTATTATAGCTTTATTGTAACTTCAAATCCAGTAAGTCTTACAGCTTTGTTCATTTTTATAATGGCTTTGGCTATTTTAGGTTTTTGTATATTTATATACATTTAAGGATCTGCTTGTCAGTTTATACCATAAAGCCTGTCAGGGTTTTGATAGGAAATGATTTGAATCTATAGATTTAATTTGGGGAGAACTTCAGTCTTAACTGTATTGTGTCTCTAGCCTATTGAACATGGGTTGCTTCTGCATATATTTATCTTTTATTTCTTTCAGTGATATTTTGTATTTTTCAGTGTATAAGTCTTATACTTTTGTTAAATCATTTCCAAATATTTTATTCTTAATAGGATTATGAATGGAATTGTATCTTAATTTCATTTTCATTTTATTCATTGCCAGTGTATAGAAATACAGTTGGTTTTTGCATATTGATCTTATATTCTGTGACCTTGATATAATCTTTTATTAGATCTAGTAGTTTATATTTGTAGATTCCTTAACATTTTCTATCTACAGGATCAGTCTACTATGATAAACATAGTTTCATTTCTTTTTTTCCAGTCTGTATGCCTTTAATGTATTTTCTTGCCTTATTGTACTGGCAAGAGTCTCCAGTATGGTATTCATTGGAAGTGGTGAGAGTGGACCACCTTTGCTTGTTCCTGAAGCATATTGCAATCCCGCAGATCCACCAAGAATATAACAAAAATCAGCCAGGTACAATGGCTCATGCCTGTAATACCAGTGGTTTGAGAGGCCAAGGCCAGAGGATCACTTGAGGCCAGGAATTTGAGATCTTCTTGTCAACACAGGGAGACCCTTGTCTCTACAAAAAAACATGTGTGGTGGTGTACAACTGTAGTCCTCGCTACTCAAGAGACTGAGGCGAGAGGATAGCTTGAGTCCAGGAGTTTAGTGCTACAGTGAGCCATGATCATGCCACTTCACTCCAACGCGGCAACAGAATGAGACCTTATCGCTAAAAAAATAAAACAACAAAAATAACATTTACACAATCAACAAAGGAATTAAAAGGGGACACTAAACAAAAATATTTGACAGAAATGATGGTAGTACAGGAAGAACAGAGGAACAAAACAGATGAGACATTTAAAAAATAGGAAAATGGTAGACATAATCCAGACAAGTTAGTAATTTCATTACATGTGCATAGTCTAAATATTCCAATCAAAAGAGATTATCAGGTTCTATGACAATTCAAAATCCTATTACATGCTGTCTACAGGAAACACACTTCAGCTGTAAAAGCACAAATAAGTTGAAAAGGATTGAGAGATATACCAGGCAAACTGTATTCATGAGAGAACTAGAGCCTGAGTCAAAATAGATTTTAAGACAAGAAATATTACTAGAGACCAGGAGCAAAATTTCGTAGTGTTAAAAAGATTAATACATTAGGAATACATAGCAATTTTTGTTGTCTATTTAACAGCAGAGCTTCAAAATATATGAAGTAAAAACTGACATAATTGAAAGGATTAGTAGGAGTTCAACAATTATAGTTTGTGATTTCAAAAGTCTTTCAATAATAGAACCACTAGACTGAAATTAGTAAAGGTAGAGCTTGAAAAGTATTACCAACCACTTTGATCTGATATATAATCTTTTTTTCAAGATTTATGGGCCATTCTCCAGGATAGGGCATATAATCTAGGAACATAACACAAGTTCAATACATTGAAAAGAATGAAATCATTTGAAGTTTGTCCACTGACTACGATGGAATTCCATTATAAATCAATATCAGAAAGAAATATGAGAATTTAGATAACATATTTATAAATGGACCAAGGACAACTTCACAAGAGAAATTAGAAAAAAATATTTTGAACTCAGTGGAAGTGAACACACATCAAAATTTATGGGATGCAGCTAAAGCAGTACTTTCAGGGAAATTTAGATCATGTTTATGAGAAAAAAATGGTTTTGATCCAGTCATCTTAAGTTTTCATCTTATGAATGAAAAGAACAGAATATACTCAAAAGCAAGCTCAAGAAAGGTTCCAGTGGAAATCAGTGAAATAAACACAAGAAAAATAATAGAGAAATATCATTGAAACACAAAGTTGGTTCTTTCAAAAGTTATTTGAGTATATACCCAGTAATGGGATGGCTGGGTCATATGGTACATCTAGTTCTAGATCCTTGAGGAATCGCCATACTGTTTTCCATAATGGTTGAACTAGTTTACACTCCCACCAACAGTGTAAAAGTGTTCCTATTTCTCCACATCCTCTCCAGCACCTGTTGTTTCCTGACTTTTTAATGATCGCCATTCTAACTGGTGTGAGATGGTATCTCATTGTGGTTTTGATTTGCATTTCTCTGATGGCCAGTGATGATGAGCATTTTTTCATGTGTCTGTTGGCTGTATGAATGTCTTCTTTTGAGAAATGTCTGTTCATATCCTTTGCCCACTTTTTGATGGGGTTGTTTGTTTTTTTCTTGTAAATTTGTTTGAGTTATTTGTAGGTTCTGGATATTAGCCCTTTGTCAGATGAGTAGATTGCAAAAATTTTCTCCCATTCTGTAGGTTGCCTGCTCACTCTGATGGTAGTTTCTTTTGCTGTGCAGAAGCTCTTTAGTTTGATGAGATCCCATTTGTCAATTTTGGCTTTTGCTGCCGTTGCTTTTGGTGTTTTAGACATGAAGTCTTTGCCCATGCCTATGTCCTGAATGGTACTACCTAGGTTTTCCTCTAGGATTTTTATGGTATTAGGTCTAACATTTAAGTCTCTAATCCATCTTGAATTAATTTTCGTATAAGGAGTAAGGAAAGGATCCAGTTTCAGCTTTCTACTTATGGCTAGCCAGTTTTCCCAGCACCATTTATTAAATAGGGAATCCTTTCCCCATTTCTTGTTTCTCTCAGGTTTGTCAAAGATCAGATGGCTGTAGATGTGTGGTATTATTTCTGAGGACTCTGTTCTGTTCCATTGGTCTATATCTCTGTTTTGGTACCAGTACCATGCTGTTTTGGTTACTGTAGCCTTGTAGTATAGTTTAAAGTCAGGTAGCGTGATGCCTCCAGCTTTGTTCTAAATTATGCTGCTATAAGGACACATGCACACGTATGTTTATTGCAGCACTATTCACAATAGCAAAGACTTGGAATCAACCCAAATGTCCATCAGTGACAGATTGGATTAAGAAAATGTGGCACATATATACCATGGAATACTATGCAGCCATTAAAAAGGATGAGTTTGTGTCCTTTGTAGGGACATGGATGCAGCTGGAAACCATCATTCTTAGCAAACTATCACAAGAACAGAAAACCAAACACCGCATGTTCTCACTCGTAGGTGGGAACTGAACAATGAGATCACTTGGACTCGGGAAGGGGAACATCACACACCGGGGCCTATCATGGGGAGGGGGGGAGGGGGGAGGGATTGCATTGGGAGTTATACCTGATGTAAATGACGAGTTGATGGGTGCAGCACACCAACATGGCACAAGTATACATATGTAGCAAACCTGCACGTTGTGCACATGTACCCTACAACTTGAAGTTTAATAATAATAAATAAATTAAAAAAATAAAAAATAAAAAATAAAAAAAAAAGTTATTTGAGTTAGACTGACCATGAAAAAAGAAAAAAGACGCGAATTTCCAAAATCAGGCATAAAAGAGGGGACGTTACCATCCTAAAGAAAAATATTACAAAGGGGTTTTTTTTGTAGAGACAGAGCTTTGCTCTTGTCACCCAGGCTGAAGTGCAATGGCATGATCTTGGCTCACTGCAACGTCCGCCTCCTGGGTTCAAGTGATTCTCCTGCCTCAGCCTCCTGAGTAGCTGAGATTACAGGTGCCCACCACCATGCCCAGATAATTTTTGTATTTTTAGTAAAGACGGGATTTCACCATGTTGGCCAGGCTGGTCTCGAACTCCTGACCTCAGGTGATCCACCTTGCCCAGCCTACAAAGGAAATTTATGATCAACTTGCGATCAGTAACTTGGGCAAATCTTGTGAAGACATACATAACAAAAAAAGGCTCAAAAAAAAAAAAAAAGAAACTTTGAGTACAGAGAGCAGTGTAGACCCAGATAACTTTACAGCTGAATGTTTTCAAACATAAGAAGCATTATTACCTACATTCCAAAAGAGAGTGTATTAGGGTAAGGGTAGAGAAAATGCTTTCAGCTCATTTCTGTGAGTCCAGTGTTACTGCTGCCAATAGTAGGCAAAGATCACAAGAAAAGAAAATTCCAGATTATTATTCCTCATGAATATACATGCAGAAATTGTTACCAAATGACAGGAAACAGAATCCTGGTTTATATTTAAAGTATTTTATACCATGACCAAGTTGAGATTATCCCAGAAATGGAAGGTTGGTTTGACATTTGTAAGTCAGTTCATATGATATACTTTATTAATAAAATAATAGGCAAAAACCACATGATCCTTTCAGTAAATGCAGAAAAAAACGCATCTGGGAAAAATCTAAAACTCATTCAGGATAAAGTATTTGAACCAACTAGACATACAGAAGGGAACTTTCTGATATAGGGCATGTACAAAAATTTTATTGTTATTATATTTTAGTTTTAATTTTTAAATTTGTGTCCTTGATCCTTTTTTTTTTTTTTTTTCTTAGACAGAGTCTCATTCTGTCACCCAGGCTGGAGTGCAGTGGCATGCTTATGGCTCACTGCAGCCTGGACCTCCCAGGCACAAGTGATTCTCCTGCCTCATCCTCCCAAGTAACTGGGACTACAGGCATGCACCATCATGTCAGGCTGATTTTTTTGTTTTTTGTAGAGACGAGGTTTCACCATGTTGGCCAGGCTGGTCTCGAACTCCTGAGCTCAAGCTATCTGCTAGCCTCTGCCTCCCAAAGTGCTGGGATTACAGGCGTGAGCCACTATGCCCGGCTCTGATCCACTTATAATTAATGTTTGTTTATGGTGTTATATTAAGAGCTCCATTTCCCACTGCGTTTGTTTCTTCTGTATTGGTATCTGGTTGTTCCCCACCATTTATAGAGAAGATTGTGTTACGCCATTGAATTCCTTTGGTACCTTTGCCAAAAATCAGGTCTCCTTTTGTTCTCTCTATCCTGTTTTATTGATCTATAAGTTGATCAAATACCACATTGTCTTGAGTATTCTAGCTTTAATAGTGTGTCAAATCTGATACTATAAATATTTCAACTTTGTTCTTATTTTCCAAAGTAGTTTTAGCTATTTTAGGCTCTTTACATTTCCATGTAAATTTTAGGGTCATTATGTCAGTCCTCCAAGACGACTTTCTGGGGTTTTTAGTGTGGTTGTATTGAATTTGTAGAACACTTTGGAGAGAATTGCCATTTTAATGCATAAACAAGATACATCTCTTTTTAATCAGGTCTTCTTCAGTTTTTCTCAGCATTATTTCATAGTTTTTAAATTTGTAGCTTTGTAGAAGTCTTGTATGTATTTTGATAAATGTATCATTTTTATTCTATTTTTAATGGAGTCAAAAGATTTTGTTTTCTGATTGTTGCTAATATACAATGAAACAATTGATTTTTGGGTATTCTGCTTGTATTCTTCAATCTTGCTAAATTAATATATTTCTGAACCTTTTTTCTAGGATTCATTTTATATACAGTGAATTCACTTTATATAAACAGTAGTTCTAGGAACTCAAATAGTTGAGAGTTTTTCTTTATATTAGTGCCCCACAGCTAATACATTCAGAAAGAATGATCAAAATATAAAATATGTATTTTAATAGCCCTAATAACGCTTTCAATCTACATACTGATAAAAAAAAAATGCTGAAACTAATAGATGGAAAATTGAGAGGAAACTTTATAAATGGTGGATCAAATTGACACTGTCTGAAGCTACTCACCAATTTTAACATTACTAGTAAATGGAACAAACAGACCTTATGTGTCTGCATATGTGATTTGATAGAACATTGCATTAGGTCTTTTTTATATCTCTTTGTTGTGGTCATATGTATTGTTACTTTCTTTAACATATGAAACATACATAGAAATAGCTGTTATAATACTGTTGTCTGTTGATTTCCATGTGGATCAAATTGACACTGTCTGAAGCTACTCACCAATTTTAACATTACTAGTAAATGGAACAAACAGACCTTATGTGTCTGCATATGTGATTTGATAGAACATTGCATTAGGTCTTTTTTATATCTCTTTGTTGTGGTCATATGTATTGTTACTTTCTTTAACATATGAAACATACATAGAAATAGCTGTTATAATACTGTTGTCTGTTGATTTCCATACTTCTGATAGCTCTGGGTCTGTTTTTATTGATTGATTTTTCTCTTGGTTATGGATTATATTTTCCTGTTTCTTTGCATACCTGGTTTGTTGTTGTTGCTTGTTTCTTTATTGATGTCATTGTGAATTTTATGTCACTGGGTTCCAGCTTTTGCATCTCTTTAGGTAGTATTGGGTTTTGTTGTAACATATAGTCTAGCTAATTGGAATCTATTTGATTATTTTTAGCTTTATCTTTTAAATGTGTTCGCACAAGTTCAACACTTTAGTGTGGGACTAATTTATTTTGTTACTAAGGAAATACATTCCTGAGGACCCTACCTAGAACCCCATGTATTATGTCATGTATTATGTCATCTTTCCTCTGTGACTCTTAGGTTTGTTCTCACATATCCACAGTACTCACTCATAGACTCAAGAGGACCTTTCTTCAAAGCATATATGCACACAAACGCTCCTGCATACTGTTGGGCACAATCTTGTTCTCTCTCCCCCCCTTTCTCTTTGCTGCTCCCTCTTTTCAGGAACACTGCCTTGCAAATTCTAAGCATCTTTCCCCTGTCATTGACACCCCAAAACGCTTAGCTTTTCAACTCACCAAAATTGTCAGGCTGTGTTAGGCTTCTCTATTCTTGCATTGTATCCTAGAGCTTGCCTGTAGGTGGTAAAATGGTGTATTGTAAGAGTCATCTTAGTTTTTTGTTTCCTACCTCAGGAAATACAGCCCTGCCCTGCCTTCTTTTTGGTGTCTTGAAATTGTTGTTTTATATATTTTGTTTTGTTTTCTGTTTTTGTCCTCAGGTGGGAGAGTAAACTCAGTCCCTGTTATTCCATCTTGCATGAAAGCAAACTTTTACAGATTTGCTTTTTTAAATGTATTAGGTGATACAAGAATTTGGGGAAACAAAAGATAAAGATCTTCTGCTTAAGAAAATACAAGTGAGGCCTGGTGCAGTGGCTCACGCCTGTAATCCTAGCACTTTGTGAGGCCAGGGTGGGTGGATTGCTTGAGCCCAGGAGTTCAAGACCAGCATAGTGAAAATGACGAAACCCCTGACTCTACAAAAAATTTAAAAAATTTGCCAGGCATGGTAGTGCATGCCTGTAGTCCCAGCTACTTGGGCCTGATATGGTAAGATCACCTGAGCCCAGGGATGTCGAGGCTACAGTGAGCCGTGATTGCACCACTGCACTGCAGCCTGGGTGATCACAGAGTGAGACGCTGTCTCAAAAAACATAAGTGGTTTTTTGGTTATGTTCAAAAGTTACTTTGTTTGGATTTTGAGTAGAATTTTGTTATTAACTATTATTTGTGTAGAACCTTATACTTTGGGAAATTGACATTTTTAAATATTTAGCCTTCTCATAAAAGTATATGCTATGTTACTTTAAGCCTTGTTTCTAGCCCATCAGTGAAGTTGTATAATTTTCTTTATAAATCGTTTATTTATTTATTAGATTTGTTTTTGGTATTTTCTTTTGTTTGAATAATTAATGTTTTTTTTTTCTGTTTGGTTATTTTGGAGTAATATTTATATATTTTATTTATTAACTGACACTGGCACTACATTTTCATAATTAGTGAAATATGAAATTTCATAATTTCATAAATTTTCATATAATGATATTTTTGGTTGCTTTATCATTATTTTAAGTGCACTCTGTATATTTCATATGTAAGTCATTTGTGTCTTGGTATAGTTGACAGGGTTTTTTTTTTTATTCTCCATTAAAAAAAATTCAGGTTATCTTTTAAAATGAAAACCTATCTTTTTCTCTGTGGTTGCTTTCTTTTTTAATATGCTGAGAAATCTTTCTCAGACCAAGAATATAAAAAACATTTTATTTTAGTACTGATCCAGCTTTAGTTTTTCCCAAAGAGCTGTGGCTCTAACACTTTCTTTTAAAAAGTCATCTTTGTATCTAACTACATTTCTTTATATATAGTTGGCCCTTCATGTCCATGGGTTTCATGTCCATTAATTCAAGCAACTGCTGATCCTGGAAAAAAAAAAAAAAAGATGAATAGTTGCATCTCTACTAAGCATATATTGACTTGTTTTGTCATTATTCCCTAAGCAATAAAGTATAACAACTATTTATGTAGCATTTCCCCTGTATTCGGTATTATTAAAAATCTCAAGTTGATTTAAAGCATATGGGAGGATGTACATAGGTTATATGCAAATGCTACATCATTTTATGTTAGGCGCTTGAGCATTGGTAGATTTTTGTATCCTTGGGGATTCTGGAACCAATGCCAGTTGGATACCAAGAGACTACTCAAGTGTGAATATCTTTTAAGGTTTTTTTATTTTTAATATCTTTTGTCTTAATACTGCTCCCAAAAGATAATAATAGTTTACTTTTATAAAACATTGCCTAATCAGGTTATCACTTTTATTAGATTTTTATTAAGTGTATTTTTTTCCTTTGTTCAGCATATATTGACAGATGTTAAAAATTTGAGATTAGATCGGTATCTTTTATAACTAATTTTAGGGACTAGTTAAAGGCAGAAGTTTAAAAAGAATTTTCATGTAGTATTATATTGAGATCTGTTATGTCTGGGAAATTGAGAAAGTTTTCTTTTTCTTTCCTTTTTAGAAAATCTTAATATAAGTGACAGGATCAGAATTTCTTGGCTAAGGGCATCTCAGGGCTTTTTTTGTTGCTTTTTTTTCCTATATTGATATATTTTATTAATAACCTTTGCTAAAGAAATTGTTTTTCTGTTTTTATAGTTTTGGTAAGCAGTTTGGAGGAAAAAGAGGATGTGATTGTCTTGTATTAGAGCCTTCAGAAATGATTGTGGTAAGAACTTTAAAGAATGCTGAATTGTTTTTGATATGCTTCAGTTTTAACTTTAAATGTAGTAGGCTTTAAATGCTTAAGGAGGTTTTATTACTGTGACCTTTTAGAGATTTTATCAAGTAGCGTCAGAACCATCTACCAAGTTTATCTGTTTCTGTCTATTCAGACTTTTTTTGATCCTCAAGAGAGTGTGAAACATAATACACTTATATATAATTTGCAGATTTGGTGTTTTTTACCCCTTCTACCAGAAAACTAAAAATTTTTAAAAGGGGGCCTTGAGTTTTCAAGTGCCTTTTTTTTTTTTTTTTTTTTTTTTTTTTTTTTTTTTTTTTTGAGACAGAGTTTTATTCTTGGTGCCCAGGCTGGAGTGCAGTGGTGCAATCTTGGCTCACTGCAACCTCCACCTCCCGGATCTAAGCAATTTTCCTGCCTTAGCCTCCTGAGTAGCTGGGATTACAGGCACCTGGCACCATGCCCAGCTAGGTTTTGTATTTTTTAGTAGAGATGGGGGTTTCACCATGTTGGCCAGGCTGGTCTCGAACTCCTGACCTCAGGTGATTCACCTGCCTTGGCCTCCCAAAGTGCTGAGATTACAGGCGTGAGCCACCGCGGCCAGCCTCAAGTGATTTCTTCTTTCCCATTCAATTTCATTTCTTCAATAAACTTTGAATTCTGTAGTCTGTGCCCAAGACTAGAGAGAATGAAGCAGAGAAAAGTAAAAAGACATATGATTGGATCCAAGTAAGAAATGGTCTTAGTATTTTCACTTTTTAATTATTTGAGATAAGTTTTTATTTAAGTCTGTATTTAAGGAATAATTCTTTATTTTTTCTTAAAAGAGCTAAGTAGTCGATCTAACTTTAGAATATGGTTTTTGTTTGGTTGGTTTTTTTTGTTTGTTTGTTTGTTTGTTTTAAGTATTAGAAGAATCAAGAACACAGCTTGCTTTTACCTTGTTCTAAGATGACCTTACTAGAAAATAGCATATACTCAGTGGACTCATTGTCCTGCTAGGATCTCATGTAGATGACCATGTCATCTGATTAGATTTGAACTGTCGAGAAGAGAAATTGAATTCTTAATGAAGCATTTTAGTGTAAGGCCTCAAAACTAAACTACTTTTCCATTTCGTGGTGCTATAGTCAGATATCTTCAAATATTTTGTTTTCTCTTTCCTAAACTGGATCATCTATATAACCATGAACTCACTATCCCTAATTTTATGTGAGCAACTGGATTTTAAGCTCTTACAGGGCAAAGGTTATGTCTTATTGTATCTCCCAGAGTATTGCAGAGTGCTGCCTGCATAGTAAGTATTCAGTAAATGTTTCTTGAATTCAAGTTTGTTCAAGGATGGAGTATGTATTGTTTCAAATTTGTTTTCTTTAAGCACTGAATATATGGGATTCCTATTAGAGCCTCAGAATTCTTTATTTTAAATGTATGTATTGAGGAACATGGCAAGGAAACTGCCCAGGCAGTATTGATTTTTCTCACTTTTTAGTTGTATTTTGTATTTCTCATACTGTATGCAAAAGAAATACTGCTTTTACTTCAGTGTTATGCATCCTGTTTTAGTGCTTATTTTACATACTTTATGTAATATTTTCATATGAGGAGGAAGAAAAGGAGAAATCATAGGCATAACTATAAATGACATTATTGGTACAATTGATAAATTCAAAATATGGACTGCAGATTGGATAATATCAAATTCCCTGAGTTTGATAACCATATTGTGGTTCTGTAAGACAAAGTCCTTATTGTTAGCAAATACATGTTGACGTATTTTGGGTTCAAGAAGCATTATATCTCCAATTTATTCTTCAGTATTTCAGAAAAACAAGTATATAAAATAAAAAGTCACATCAAATACATATATTTATGGCTGGTAGTTTTTAAATTTCAAAAATTTAATTTATTGATTGGTATAATTTTAAATGCTTTATGAGTTATAGGAGAAAACAATCCAAAATAGGTGAAATTTTTCAGAATTGTTAAAAATGACTGGTCAAATGGTTTTGTCTGTTTGTACAGATTTGAATAACTCCACTGGTGATTGGAGATGTCTGTTACTGAACACATTCTTGATCGCCTGATAAGTTAGTCATCTTAATCTGACACATTATAAAGTAATCTCCTTGTTTTAACTTCATCTTTTTTTTTTTTTTTTTTTTTTTAAAAAGAAACAGAACCTTGCCCAGAGTGGAGTGCAGTAGTGCAGTAGCTCACTGCAGCCTTGAACTCCTGGGCTCAAGTGAGCCTCTCTCCTCAGCCTCTCAAGTAGCTGGGACTACAGATGCATTCCTCCATACCAGCTAATTATTTGTTGTTGTTGTTGTTGTTGTTGTAGAGACAGCCTTGCTATGTTTCACAGGCTGATCTCGAACTCTTGACCTCAAGCAATCCTCCCACCTCAACCTCCCCAAGTGTTGGACTATAGGTGTGAGCCACCATGCCTGCCCCAAAGTATACTTTTAGGCAAGAAGCGTTATTTAATGTAAGAATGGTACTGTATAGTTATAAAAGGTTAATTGTATCAAGGTTACACAATCCTGAAGCTTTACATGCCTTCAAAATATATAAACCAAAAATTGTCCTTAGTAAAATCAGAACTAGAGAAACTCACAATCACAGTGGGAGATTTTTATTTTTAGGTTTTTTTTGTGATGGAGTTTTGCTCTATCATCTAAGCTGTAATGCAGTGGCACAATCTCAGCTCACTGCAACCTCTGCCTCCCAGGCTTAAGTGATTCTCCTGCCTCAGCCTCCCAAGTAACTGGGATTACAGGTGTGCCCCACCACACCCAGCTAATTTTTGTATTTTTAGTAGAGACAGTGTTTCGCCATGTTGGCCAGGCTGGTTTTGAACTCCTGACCTGAGGTAATCCTCTTGCCTCGGCCTCCCAAAGTGCTGGGATTACAGGCATGAGCCACTGTGCCTGACCAAGAGATTTTAATATACCTCCAAAGTAACTGACAAAACCACCACCACGAATCAGTAAGGATATTGAGGATTTGAACCTCATCATGTACACATTTTACCTAAGAGACATACAGGGAACACTACACCTATCAACAACAGAGTGTGCCTACTTTTCAAGTGTGCTTGGAATGTTTTTTAAATTTGACCATATACTGAGACATGAAGCAAGTCTCAAAATTTCAGTATTTGAAATTTTATAGTTTCTGACCACCATGAAATTAATTTAAAAACCAATTATAAAAACACAGCTGGAAAAAAAATACAAATTCTGAAATTCAGGCGTATGCTCTAAATTGCTTGTAAAAGAAGAATTACTTAGAAAATTAGAAAATATTTTAAATGAATAAATATGACCTATTAAAATGTGTAGAATTCAGTGTAAGCTTTCTTGTTGTGAAATTTAAGCCCTAGTAGTATAAGAGCAAAGGCTAACAGTAAAGTGTTCATGTCAGGAAATTAAAAGAGCAGTATATGAATAGAAATCACAAGCCAAGAAATAATAAAGATCAATATAAAAATAAATATCAATGGCATAAAAGCAAACTTAGGATAATGAGGATTGACAAAGGACAAGGTTGAGTCTCAGAAAAGACTAAGGAAATTGATAACCCCCTGTCAAAGATAATCAAAAATAAAACATGCCATACGATCAGTATCAGGAATGAAAAAGGATTCACTACTGTGATCAAGCAAACATTTTTAAAATGCTAATAAGGGAGATGGTATGGAAAGCTTAAACCTAGTAAGTTTGAAGTTTTAGTCAAATTCCTTTAAAAAAAAAATCACCAAACTAGCACATACACACACAAATAGAAGATCTGCAGAGAAAGTGAATCTGTAATTATAAACATTTTCATTTAGAAATTCAGACCCATGTGACTTCACTGGTAAATTTTTCCAAACATTTAAAGAAGAAATAATACTTAGCATCTAACAGGAAATAAAAAAAGATTAACTTCTTTGCCTTATTTTGTGAGCCTATTATAATTTTTATAACAGCCTAACAAGGGCATTATACAAAAGCAGTATTACAGGTTAGTATTTTTAAATAAAAATAAATGTAAAAATCTAAATATTTTAGGTAGTTGAATCTCAGTGTACATACAAAGGATAAAACAACATGACTACATTTAATTTAGTTCCAGAATCACAAGTTGATTTAGCATTTGAAAATATATGGGATTCACTACATTGATATAATTAGAGAAAAAAAATCGGGTAATAATTTCTGTAGATGCAGAAAAAGCTCTTGATAATCAAAACCCATTCATGATTTTAAAAGCTTTTAGCAAGGTAGGAAGAGAATGAAACTTTTATAACGTAATTGTTACCCGCAGAAACCCTATAATAAACATTTGAAAACTTTCTCCCAACATTTGGGATTATATGAAGAAAGCTCACCATACCAAAACTATTGGCTAGAAGATGCATTTAGGCAGGGGAAGAAAGAGATTGGAAAAAAATATAAAACTGTGATTTACAGATGACATAATTTGTATGTAGAAAACCCCAAATAACCTAAGTGTGAACTTTTGAAATTTATGTCATTTCAGCAAGGTCATTGGATACTTGTCCATACATAAAAATCAATTGTATTTCTCCTTACAAGCAAGTAGAAAATTGAATTTTATAGACATACCATTTATGAACATCAAAACCATCTATATACATCAGATTAAATCTAAAAAAAAGTAGGAGACCTTTACACAGAAAACCATAAAAAGTTGTTTTTAGATCTTCTTTAAATCAGTTGAGACAATATTTTTAAGATATAAATTATCTCAAAATTTGTCTAAAATTTAGTGCCATTCCCATCATAATCCCAGGATATTTTTAAAATAGGGATAAAGGAATTGATCTGTAACATATGTCACATAAGGGAAGAAGAATAAATTTACAAAAACTGTATGAAAAATACTTAAGCTGGGTGTTGTGACACACGTCTGTAGTCCCCATTATTCCTGTCTGTGAATAGCCACTGCACTCCAGCCTGGGCAACATAGACTCCATCTATAAAACCAACAAACAAAACACTTAAGATTAAACTTAACAAATGTGCAGAAACAATGTATTTAAATACCCCTGAAATAAAAAAAGTAAACTTGAGCCAAAAAAGAGATGCCATGTTCTTAGGTATGGAGTTACCAGAATAAGGATATTACTTTTTGTTAGTTTACCTTATGAATATAATGAAATCCCAGTGAAATATACCATCAGGTATAGTGTTTATTTTGTGTTTTGCATTTTGTGCCATTTAAAAGAATAAAAAAGCAAGGAGAACTAGAAGAAACCTGAGAAAGAAGAGCAATTTTAGGGGAGCCATGTAAATATTTTTATATACTAAAAACAATTCAAAAGGAGAAAATATTTACTCTTTCCCCCAAAAAACAAAATACATGATTTTAATATATGTAAAATTTTGGTATAGTTCCACGAATAATTATTATTTCTGGTGACTTTAAGAGACAGTATTTTACCTGTACATTCCTAATGTAGTATGTCCCCTAGCACAGAAAGAGCCAGTTGTCTCGTTGTTGGTGTTACTAGTGGTATTTTTTTAATATTATTATTATTTTTGAGACGGAGTCTCGATCTGTCGCCCAGGTGGGAGTGCAGTGGCATGATCTCAGCTCACTGCAACCTCCACCTCCTGGGTTCAAGTGATTCTCCTACCTCAGCCTCCCGAGTAGCTGAGATTACAGGCACACGCCACCACTCCCAGCTAATTTTTATATTCTTAGTAGAAATGGGCTTTGACCATGTTGGTCAGGCTAGCCTCAAACTCCTGACCTCAGGTGATCCACCCACCTCAGCCTCCTAAAGTTCTGGGATTACAGGCGTGAGCCACTGAGCCCAGCCTGCTAGTGGTCTTCTTACAGTTTTCTGTACAGTCATGCACTGCAGAGCAATGTTTTGGTTATGACCAATCACATGTATGACAATGGTTTCATAAAATTATAATACTGTGTTTTTACTGTATCTTTTCTGTGTTTCAGTACACAGATACTTAACATTGTGTTATAATTGCCTACAGTGTTCAGTATAGTAACATGCTTTACAGGTTGGTAGCTTGGGAGCAATAGGCCATACTATATAGCCTAGATAAGTAGTAGGCTGTACTGTCTATGTGTAAGTGCACTCTATGATGTTCACACAATGACAAAATTGCCTAACGACTAATTCCTCAGAATGTATCCTTATCGTTTGAGTAACACATGGTTGTATATGTGTGTGTATAGATGCCCATTATATGTAACTAATTATAATTAATTTAACATAACACATATACATAAATCTATACATATATAAATATTAGTATTCAAATTAGTATCCAAGATGATGGAACCAGGATGTTAGTGGTAATGTTGATTTTGTTAATTTAAAGCAATTATATATGTGTGGGTAATATTTATGTATAAATTATGAAAAATTCTATATATTATGATACATTTAATTGGAAATAATTGAAATTTATAATTATAATTATAGTTAATATAACTAATAGATGCATAAATAAATGTCATTAGTAATCAAGATTTTTATTTTAGCATAAGAGTTGTGTAAAATTAAAGATGTTAAGAAAAACTCCAGTCTAAAACATCAATAGGAAGTGTCAGCATCGACACATGACTATTTTTTTCTCTTAAAAGTATTTACCAAATTATTTCACCTTAAGAAGAAAAATGTGTTTCCTAGGGTTGTTCATTGCAAAAGCTTAGAAGCAGCGATATCCAAGTAGTTAAAGCATTCCTAGTGGTTATAGAGCTCAGATTATGATGATAGTAAGTAGGTGCCATTTCCCCACTAAAAGGATAACAAACCTTCATTAAGTTAATGATTTATAGCGGGTGTGGACACCAAGAAATGTATTAGATTGGGATTTCCTTCACCAGAAAGCAGAGAAACATTTAAAATTATTGGGCTTCTCTCAGAAGTATCAGGATTCTGTGAATCTTAATACTTGGGGTCTTGACGTGAGATTCTTTTTTACCTGGAAAGACTCTTCTATTTGTATTCATTGTCATTGCTAATAGGTCTGAATCTACTTCTACCACGTTATGTGCTTTGTATTTGTTCTTGTTCCCCCCCCCCCCCTTTTTTTTTTGCCCTCCTTTATTTTAAGTTCTTTTCTCCTTCCTCTCCTCCCCACCATACTCTTGGAGAAATAGTCTCTTCTTTTAGTGCTAATTCTGACTATTTTAAAATTCCTACTTAGGCCAGGCACAATGGCTCCCTCCTGTAATCCCAGCACTTTGGGAGTCCAAGGCTGGTGGATCACCTGAGATCAAGAGTGCGAGACCAGCCTGGCCAACATGGTGAAACCCCATTTCTACTGAAAATACAAAACTTAGCCAGGTGTGGTGGGCACCTGTAATCCCAGCTACTCGGAAGGCTGAGGCTGGAGAATCACTTGAACCCGGTACGTGGAGGTTACAGTGAGCCAAGATTGTGCCACTGCACTCCAGCCTGGGCAACAAGAATGAGATTATGTGTAAAAACAAGAAAAAAAAAAATCCTACTTAAAAACAGCTGAGGCTAACAAGTAGCTAAACTGATAAGAGTTTAATGCTGGTATCCAAATGTAATTCCTATTGTCCAGTATTTTAGCTTTGTATATTCTGTAAATTTTGCCTTACTGTTTTATGCAGTCATTATTTATTCCTATTTAACCACGTATTTAATATTTTTTGCTTTTAGTTCTTTCTTGTATATGAGACCGTCCTAATGGTAACACTTGTGTTATGTTTAAAGTACACCCATTAAAAATTCTTTCCTGAAGATCTTTTGTTGTTAAGTATCTCAGGTATTGTTTTCTTTTTTCTCTGAAAATAACTTTATTTTTCTTCATTCTTGGAGGATTGTTTTGCCATTAATACAATTTTAGGAGGAGAATTATTTTTTATTAACACAATTAATACATTCTATTTTTTTACATTCATTGTTTTTTGAGGCATCAGACGTTAATCTAATTGCCTTCCTGATCTCTTTTTTCTCTCTGGCTGCATTAAAAGTCTTCTGTTTGTATTTTCTTTGTAATTTGGTATCGTGGTTTTTCATTATCCTGTTTTGGATTTTTTGGACTGCTTTGGGCATCAAAAATTCTTTTTTTCCTTAAATATTGTCTTGTTCTGTCACTTTCTTGAACTTTTTTTTTCAACCTTTCATCTGTATATTCTTAGCTTTCTTATTTTTCACCTCTTCATGATGACTTTGTGCTGTATGTTGAGTAAATCTTCTGGATTTATCTTCCCAGTTTACTATACTAACTCCCTTTTTAGTTGCATCTTAGTATGCCATTCAATTCCTTCATTTTTCTTATTTAACTCTTTTCCTCTCTCTCTTTGGTAATTTTATTGTCCTATGTTTAATTTCATTGATCTTAACTCAATTGTGTTGAGTCTGCCAATGAGCATGTCAAAGACATTCTTCATCTCTATTACTATATCTTTTGTTTCTAACATTTTCATTTTACTTTTATATTTTTCTTTTATCTGCGAAAATTCTCCATCTGTGTGTGTTGTCTGTACCTTTTCCAGTGAACCTATAACGTATTTAATCATAGTTGATTGAAATTCTCTGTCTGGTAGTTCCAGCATCTGGATCCACTCTGATTTTTGTAGACTGCTCTGTTGATTGCTTTGTCTCTTGGCAGTGTTTTTTGTTTGTTTGTTTTGTTTTTTGTTTTGTGTTGTTTTACCTTTTTTATGTGAGTTATAATTTTGGATTTAATGTTAGGCATTGGGTATAGGGCTATGGCTTTTAAGCCTAGAGATGAACGCATTTCTGCTGGAGTTGAGCTAGGTTTGGATTCTCTTGCTGTTATGGTTGCCTTCAGTGCACCAGTGGTTTCAAATTTGTTTATTGTTACTTTGTCCTTGAGTTTGCTGGAAGATTTTTCTCAGTCAGTGTTCCTGCTCCACTCAGTTTTAGGCCTTCTCTGTGCTCTTGTGCTTCAGCAGGGTCTCTTCATGTTCTCATCTCTCCTGCAAATGTAGATTGCTATTGGTTGCCTGGCAATGGGGAGGAGGGCACTTAGGGCTTTTTGTCCTGGTCAAGCCTCACCTGCTTGGTTGCTGTTTATCATCTCTGGCTCTTTTTCAAGTTTTCTTTTGTTTGAAAGTTTTTAAATTTTGGCTTTCTGTTCTCTAATACTTTCGGTATATTGGAGTGTTTGCAAGTGTCATTCTGCTTTTTGGGGGGTTTATTATTTTTAATTATGTCTTGCTTCCTCACATGATTTTGATGTAGCTGGGATTTTTTTATGTTTGTCTATGAGTTCATATGTCTTGGAACTTTAGGCACGGTAATACTTTGAGGTTTATGTTAAAGTTGCATTTTTGTTGACCTGGTACGGTGGCTCACGCCTGTAATCCCAGCACTTTGAGAGGCTGAGGTGGATGGATCACCTGAGGTCAGGAGTTTGAGATCAGCCTGGCCAACATGGTGAAACGCCATCTCTACTAAAAATACAAAATTTAGCTGGGCATGGTGGTGCATGCCTGTAATCCCATCTACTTGGGAGCCTGGGGCAGGAGAATCACTTGAACCTGGGAGGTGGAGGTTGCAGTGGGCCAAGATTACACCATTGCACACCAGTCTGGGTGACAGGAGCAAAACTCCATTTCAAAAAAAGAAAAAAAACCCTGCATTTTTGTAAGGAAGTTTTGCATTTGTTGTTTCTGCTATTGTATATTAATAGTGCTGAATGTCTTTCAGTTTACTTGCACGCTTGAGGTATTATGAATTCAAACTACAGATCTGCATGAGGGATGGCTTGTGGTTTTGAATTCTCAGGGGAAGGCATTTTTTGTTTAGTTGCTTCCCCTCTTCCCCTTTTCCCAGTGCCAGGCAAGTTTTCTTCCTGTCCCCTTATGCTTATACCTTGCTTACCCTTGTAATGAGGGTGTAGCTGTTTGGGATGAGCTTTATCAGTAGGTTTCTATTAGATTCCTCAACTTTGGTAGAGTCTCTTGTTTCATCTCTTGTCTCTCTCACTCCCTGCAAACATCAGAGTGAAAAATCTTTAGAGTTTAACAGAAACTGTCTGGTAGATCAAGGACTTTATTGGTTTCCCAAGTTCAAGTATTTTTGCTTTCACATCATTCTTGGCCTTTGGATTCTGCACCTTTTGTGCCATTTCAGTTGTGTTTGTGGTTTTATTTTTTAAAAATCTTAACATTGTTTTTAATGCAGGCTTTAATGTTTTAAATACCACAATTCAGTTATATTCAGTGGGAACTTTGTTAAGGGCATTTAATTCTTTATATTCCTGGAATAAAAGTCATGATTAGATTTTTCTTGGCATTTGGTACTTTTCCCAAGATTTTGAAACGTAGAAAGCCTTTTCCTAAATTTATTTTTCTTTCATTTTTACTCTGTAAAGCCTTTATTATTTAAATCTCTGCATTGCTCAATAAGTGGTAGATATTAAAAGACCTAAGAATCATGTAATGTTGGACTTTTGCCTAAAGTAGATAATCTGTTTTATATTTTGGGATAGAGCAATATGAAGTTGGACTTTTTAGTCACACTTGGGTTTTGAGTCCTGATTCACCTACTTGTGTGAATTTACTTTTTTTTTTTTTTTTTTTTTTTTTTTTTGAGACAGTGTCTCACTCTGTCACCCAGGCTTGAGTGCAGTGACATGATCTCTGCTCACTGCAACCTCTGCCGCCCGGGTTCAAGCAGTTCTCCTGCCTCAGCCTCCCGAGCAGCTGGGATTACAGCGCCTGCCACTGTGCCTGGCTAATTTTTGTAGTTTTTAGTAGAGGTGGAGTTTCACCATCTTGACCGGGCTAGTCTTAAACTCCTGACCTCATGATTCACCTGCCTCAGCCTTCCAAAGTGCTGGGATTACAGGCGTGAGCCACCCTTCCCAACCTGTGAATTAACTTTATGATACTCTGTACCATCTATACAATAGGAAAAGTAACTATGTAATAGAGTTATTGTGAGCCTTAAATGAGATAAGCTACAGTTTCTGGTATATGGCCTTGTGTATACCTTTTGAGGACCTTATACATAATTCCAAGGACCTATGTATTTGAGGCAAAAGGGAAAATTTAGTTAAACACCCATTTTGGCAAATGTCTTGAATATTAGGTGAACAAAGATGAATGTAATATTACATAATACAGTTCCTGCCTTAGAGAACTTGTTACCGTATTAGTGAGGTTGGTATGCTTAGTGCTATAGAAGGAGTAATACCTTTCTGGAGTAGAGGAGGGATTGGTTGAACTAAGTCATAAGATGTAGGTAGGAGGCAAATATGTTGGCAAAGACAGAATGGGCTTTTAGCCAGAAGTGACAGCTGCATATGTAAAGGTCTGAAGGCAGTAGAGAACATGTACCATTTTTTAAAAGTCTAGGTGTGTATACACAATAAGCCAATCGAAGTCTGAGGAGTGGTATATCTTTTGTGATTATGGAAGAGATGGCTGTTGAGATAGGTAGTGTCTGAATGATAGCATGTGAAGACAGAATGGGTATGATAACCCAAATTGAAGAAATAAGTTACTTGGCATAGTATAAGTTATTTATATATAGGGGCACAGGAATAGTCACATTGAGTTGGCTGCTACTTATTCTTGAATTCACACCTGAACAAAACAGATTAGATATCAACTCTTAGAAATCATTAGGAAATTTTGTGTATCTAATTAGAATTTTTGTGGGAAAGCAAATAAGGGAGCAGCTTTTCCATGATTGTAAGTGTAAGATAAGGTGATAAAAGCATTTTGGGAATGGAGTTTATAATGACTTTGAATATCAAATGTAAGAGTTTAAAATTTATTTGGTGTCAACATTAGAAGTCCCTTGTGGCATTTTGAACAGGAAACCTGAGAAATGGTGATTATCTAGGTGATTTGTCTGACCATGCAGGATAGAATTGGAGAGGAACATGCCTAAAGCAGCAGGATCACCTCTTGCTGTGGTTTGGGACTGAGGTGATTAAGACGTGAATTAAGGAGAGGTGGTAATGGGAATGAAAGAGCATTATGGGAGGGATTTATAGAGAATTGACGATCTGAGAGAGAATTGAACCAAAGATTTGGAAGACAAGCAGGGGTGCTGAGAATGTTGATATGATACAGTAGTCTCCCACACCCCCATATCTGCAGTTTCACTTTCCACATTTTCAGGACCGTGGTACTGTTGAAAGAGAGAGGAGCTAAATGATGAGAACACATGGACGCATAGAGGGGAACAACACACACTGGGGCCTTTTGGTGGAGGGTGGGAGCAGGGAGAGGATCAGGAAAAATAACTAATAGGCACTAGGCTTAATACCTGAGTGCTGAAATAATCTGTATAACAAACCCCGTGACACAAGTTTACCTGCGTAATAAACCTGCGCTTGTACTGCTGAACTTAAAATAAGTTAAAAAAAAAAAAAAAAAAAAAGACCATATTCACATAACTTTTTTTTTTTTAAGAGACAGGGTCTTACTGTGTTGCCCAGGCTGGATGTTAACTCCTGCGCCCAAGTGATCCTTTCGCCCCAGCTTCCCTGGTAGCAGGGACTACTGGCACTCGCCACTGCGCCTGCCCCCCCACATAACTTTTATTACAGTATATTATTATAGTTATATTTATTAATCTCTTCTGTGCCTAATTTATAAATTAAACTTTATCATAGTTCTGTAAATACAGAAAAATACGTGGCATAGGTAGGATTTGGTACTGTCTGCAGTTTCAGACATCTAGTGGAGATCTTGGAATGTATCCCCCTCAGATAAGGGGACACCACTGTGTTTGGGTGGGTGCCTAGGAAATTTTTGGTAATATCAAGAACTCTGACATCAGCAAAAAGAGCAGTTATAGGGAAAAACTAAAACCACCACTTGTTATTTATTAGATGTGAGCTTAGTTATACAGGTAGATTTTTGGCACATATCAATATACCTTTATAAAAATAATTAATTTAAAAAATTATGGTATAGTCTGTGATTGGACAGGCAGTGCAGTCTTGTATCAATGGCATAAGCTGTTGAGATACATAGGTCTATATTCCTCTTCACTTTAAAAAAAAATTTTTTTTTTAATTTTTGGAGACAGAGTTTTGTCCTGTTGCCCAGGCTGGAGTGCAGTTGTGCAGTCATAGCTAACAGCAGCTTTGAACTCCTGGGCTCAATCAATCCTCCCACCTCAGCCTCCTAAGTAGCTGGTACTACAGGTGCACACCACCATGTCTGGCTTATCTTTTCTCCCCCTGTAGAAATGCGGTCTTGCTCTGTTGCCCAGGTTGCCAACTCACCTTTAATAAGTGTCACTGTTGTGAGACTGGAATGTCACTAATATCTTTGGTTTTTTCTTTGTCTACAAAGTAGAGATAGTAATACCTGCTTACAGGGCTGTTGTGTGAACTAAGTACTTAATGTATATGCATGCTGGCCTATTTTAAACTCCTAACAAATGTTAATTTTCCATTTTATTATTCTTACTTAGAAGATGCCAGCCTTACTTGTGGCTATTGTCATGCATTAAGTTGAAAATTAAAGAATATTGCGTAAAGTTTTCTTGTTTTACTTTTTAACAGTTAACTAAAACCATAACCAGGATTGTTTGCTAAGTAAAATATGTTTATAATCAGGCATTTTGTAATTAGAGGAACTCTGAAGTTGTAATTATTGAATATGTAGGTGTAGTTAACAGCCTTCATTTCTGGTAAGTGACTTTGCTTAGAGGATGTATATTTATGTGAGACTGTTTATGTGCACAAGAGAGACTGTTTCCTGGACGGAAACTGTGGTCTCCAGATCTTTATAATAACATCACCTTTAATCTTTAACTCATGAGCATTGTGCTATACAGACGGTTTTCTTGAGGCAGTTTTTTATAAGAAGTAAATGAAGCTTCCTTATGAACCTGTTAAGACTCCATAGACTGTCAATAATATGGAAAAATTTGATATTTAATCAGGAATATGAACATGTGTTTCAGGTAGAGAATGCCAAAGATAATGAAGATAGTATTCTACAAAGAGAAATTCCTGCCAGACAATCCCGAAGAAGATTTCGGAAAATTAACTATAAAGGAGAGCGCCAAACCATTACTGATGATGTGGAGGTTAACAGCTATCTTTCTGTGAGTATATTTAGGAACACTTCATGAATCTTCCTTAATTTTCATATATAGTATCTTTACATGTATCTTTGGTAGTAACACGCTGGGTTCTGTATGTAAAAGTTTGGGGCTGGTAAATATATAATCTTTTAAAATACTTCTGTTTGGTAGAATTGGTTAGGAATACTCTTACCAGTAGGAGTTCTGTTTTTGCTTTTTTGTTGTTGTTTAAATAATGAAAAAAGTTCTTAGGCCAGGTGCGGTGGGTCATGCCTGTAATCCCAGCACTTTGGGAGGCCTAGGCGGGCGGATCACAAGGTCAGGAGTTCAAGACTGGCCTGGCCAATATGGTGAAACCCCCATCTCTACTAAAAATACAAAAATTAGCTGGGTGTGATGGTGTGTGCCTGTAGTCACAGCTACTCGGGAGGCAGGAGGCAGAGGTTGTAGTGAGCCAATCAGCCTGTGCAACAAGAGCAAAACTCCATTGCCAAAAAAAAAAAAAAAGTAAGCTTTATCTTCAAAAGTCTTTAATTTTGTAGTTGTGAATAGCTTCTTTTTAGACTGAAAAGTAGTTAAATCAAGAAATAAGGGTAATCTAAAAAAAATCATGTGTATTTTTGAGGGGAGAGGTTTCATAGTTACCAATTTCCAAAGTACGATTTCTAGAATATTAAAACAATTAGTACAGAGCATTTCCTCTTGTTTGCATGTGTTAAAAATAATAATAAAAAGGGTGATTGATTATAGTGGAATTCCCAAGGATGTGTTTAGTTCTTTCAGTTGTTATAAACAGATATTTACTCATTCCATGTTAGGTGTTAGGAATAAGAAAGATTGTTTCGAGAGCTGTTTGTACTGGAATAAGTGTTAGCATTAAGACAGCTCTGATATTTGTCACACAGGGTTTCACCGTGTTAGCCAGGATGGTCTCGATCTCCTGACCTCGTGATTTGCCTGCCTCGGCCTCCCAAATTGCTGGGATTACAGCCATGAGCCACAGTGCCCAGCCTTTTCCTTATTTTTAAAAAATTAAGGTGCTAAGTGCAATGTATGCCCACATTTTCATCTCTGTAGAAAAAATGTCAAGAGGTAGAATTAATAAATGAATCTTTAATTGTAATATTTGGTTTTCCTTGTATGAGCTAGAGTGCATACATTGTGTGTGTTTTGATTGCTTGCTCATTCTAGTCTCAATTTCAGTATCTTCTTTTCTCACATTTTTTTGGTGTGCTGTCATGAATCCTAGACAGATTGCATATTTTCTTTATTAACTGTGGGCCATGCTTGTGAGTCATTTGCTTTTAGCCCTCCTCTGTACTGAGAGTTGTCGTCTTCTAGATATACTGTTTTCCTGGGATCAGAAAGAGCAATAGACATACTCCTTATGGATTCCATTTGTTTGATAACGCTAAGTATAGTGGCATTTTTGCATGTATACCTAGTGTTAGATGGTGATCCTACTAAGTACTGTCAAGAGTTTGACAAATCATGAAAAGGAGAAATTGATTCATTTTAGACAAAACTGATTTATTAACTATGAGACCGGGTTAGAGAAGCTTTTTGGTCATGTTATGTACATGTGCTGTTTCTTGAATTAACGGAGTCATTTTTTCCTAAAAAGGATATATTTCAGTTAACTTAGAAAATATGGTATTGAAGGTTTCATTTACTTTTAATTAATTATACCAATTATGTAACACCTGTGCGTCTGGCCAGTGTCCTACAATGTTGGCAGTTGGTCTAGGTAAAGATGCTATGTAGCAAAAATCTTAATCATGTTTATGAGAGCAGCAAGAAGACAATTGGTTTAATGGCCTTTATAGGGTTCTTTATGTCTTTTGTTCTATTATCAGCAATTCAGAGAGAAAAAGATCAGGAAGAATCATTTCTTCTTTTAGACAACAGTGGAAATTTGAGTTTGTTTTTTCCCTTAATGTGTAAACCATCATCTACTTTTTCTTGCTAGAGTGTTGAAGGGTAAAAAAAATTTAAAGATGTTACTGTTGTTTATCGTAATTATTCTTTAGTACCCAACTTGTACAAGGGTTTGCATTAAAGATTTTGCGTGTATTTTAATTATTTTCTAACTAAATTCTTAGAATGACTGAAAAAGATGATTTATTCGTATGAAATATTTTTATAGTTTTGTCGTTTTATTGCTTTGTATAAACATGAACCCTAATCTTAATGTGACTTTTTTTAATGTATGGTGAGCACTTCTATAATAGTAATAACATTTTTGAAGCTCTGTTGAATGTTGGTCTTGAGTTTGCAACAATTTTTTGATACAATTTCTTATCACTTTATTGAGATATTATTAAAGTTAATGCATTACTCATATTTAAAGTGCACACTTTGGGCCAGGCGCGGTGGCTCATGCCTGAAATCCCAGCACTTTGGGAGGCCAAGGCAGGCAGATCACTTGAGATCAGGAGTTTGAGACCAGCCTGGCTAACATGGTGAAACTCCATCTCTACTAAAAATACAAAAAATAGCTGGACGTGGTAGCACTTGCCTGTAATCCCAGCTACTCAGGAGGCTGAGGCAGGAGAATCACTTGAACCCAGGAAGTGGAGGTTGCAGTGAGCCAAGGTCATGCCATTGCACTCCAGCTTGGGCTACAGAGTGAGACTCTGTCTCAAAAAAAAATAAATTTTTTTAAATGAAATTTTGATTTTGATCAATTTTGACATATGTATAATAAACTTTTGAAACCATCACCATATTCAAGATTATGATTACTTCCATCACCCTAAAGTTTAGGGTTGTCTCCCTTTGTAATTCATCTTTTCTAAATCCCCATCTTCAAGCAACCATTTATCTGCTTTCTGTCACTGTGGATTAATTTTAGTTTCTAGAATTTTATGTAAATGGCATCATATAATGTGAATTTTTTGGGAGCGGGCTTCTTTCACTTATTATAATGATTTTGAGACCATTCCCTGTTGTGTGTATCAATTGTATTTTTTCCCCTCTCTTATTGGTGAGTATTACTTCATTATATGAATATACCACAATTTCTCTGTTTGCCAGTTTATGAATATTTGCATTGTTCCAGTTTTGAGCAATTGCAAATAAAGCTACTATGAACATTTATGTACAAATCTTTGTTGATACATATACTTCCATGTCTCTTAGGTTAATACCCAGGAGTGGGTGACTGGTCATAAGGCAAATGTATGCTTAATTTTATAAGAAATGACCAAAATTGTTATTTAGTGTGGATGTTGCATTTTACATAATTTGTGTTCTTTGAAAATGACAGTTTCTACATCCTCACCAACACTTGGTATTGTCAGATTTTATTATTATTTTTTAAAATTTTAATAGTTATATAGTGGTATCTCATTTTGATTTTAATTTACATATCCCTGATGACTTACAGTGTTGAGCCTCTTTTCATGTACTTATTAGTGATTTGTATATTCATATTCCTTTGTAAAATATTCAAATATTTTTAGAGTTTACAACAAATTTAAATGTCTTCATATAGTCTCAGAAATTTCAGAGCTTTGATCTTTGAGGCAGATGACTTTGGCATTTAGACAGCAGAAAGGTGATCAAGAGCAATATTTAGTGAGCAGGATGAGTAATCAAGCCAAGTATAAAAAGTCCAGTATTTAGATGAGCCATCTATCTTGAATTCTTGCTTCACTAACTGAATGATGCCAGTTCATCTAAATCTTTGGTGTTTCACCTCTAAAAATGAGGATATTGTAATACCAGGTTTGCCTGTCTTGGGGGTGGTGGTTGAAATTTTTAGAACATGTGTGTGTATTCACAGTCTAATCAGTCAATAATATCTACAGATTCTTCCTTTCACGTGTTTCAGAATTTGTGCTTTTCACTTAATTTGCCCATGTCATTTCTTTACTGTTCACCTTTTTCTTTATAGGTCTGTTGTAATAGCATCTCTCAAAATCTCCCAGCCACCTTTCACTGTAAAAGCAGTATTGTTTCATTTTAGGAGATTTTGAAAAATTAGAAAACCTGAAAAGCATTGTTTAATTTCTTTTTTCTTTTTTTTTTTTTTTTTTTGAGACGGAGTCTCGCTCTGTCACCCAGGCTGGAGTGCAGTGGCCCGCTCTCTGCTCACTGCAAGCTCCGCCTCCCGGGTTCGCGCAATTCTCCTGCCTCAGCCTCCCGAGCAGCTGGGACTACAGGCGCCCGCCACCTCGCCCGGCTTATTTTTTGTATTTTTAGTAGAGACGGGGTTTCACCATGTTAGCCAGGATGGTCTCGATCTCCTGACCTCGTGATCCGCCCATCTCGGCCTCCCAAAGTGCTGGGATTACAGGCTTGAGCCACCGCGCCCGGCCTGTTTAATTTCTTTATCAGAAGATACCTACTTAATCAGTTTGTTTCTTTGATTTAAAATTTTTTATCTTCTTTCTGAACTTGTTTCCCTATCGCTAGCCCTGCTTTCTACATCCTCCCCTTTACCTTTGCCAGTAACTAGTCCATTTATTTTGCTTCTGTCCGTTCTAAGTGAAGCTCTAACAGTGTCACTTGTTTTAAACTCTTAAATGTTTATAAAACTGTTATGGCCTACCACCAGTTATCAGAAAAATTCCAGTGATCTAGCATGCAAGGAAATTCATAGTCTAGACCAGTCCTGTTTAATAGAATTTTCTGTTATGATGGAAATATTTTATGTCTGTGCCATCGAAATTGATAGCAGCTAGCTAGCCATAGTATTGAGCTATTGAGCACAATTTACAAGTAAATAACCACATGTCCCTAGTTGGACAGCACAGATCTAGACTTTGTTCACTTCTCCAACTTTATCTTTTACCTGTTTTCTCTGTATTTCCTATTTTTTGGCCATACTGAACAAGCTTGCTGACCCTTGAAGAAACCATGTGTTTATGTACATCTCTTGTATATACAATTCCTTTTACTTAAAATGTATTTTTATTCTTTGTCCTCTTAACAAAAGTCTCAAGACTTAATTTCACATCATGTCGTGGAGAACTCTGATTTTTTTCTTGGGAAGGATTAAGCACATATCTGCACTCCCATAATGTCTTGTTTATGTGCCTGTAAGCACTCATTATGCTGAGTATAATTACAGTTATACTACATTGCAGTGTAATTGTTTATTTAAATATCTCTCTCATCAGAATGGATGCTCCTAGAAGATGTCAACCATCATAATTGTAACCTTAGAGTATAAAAGAAAATAAGAGTGCCTGTTCTGTCAGCTTGCTTAGCATCCTGTGTAACTTTGGGCAAGTTGTGTGACCTTTGTATGTCTGTCTTGATAGATAACTTATAAATTTATAAAAGGATTAAGTGAGGTAATATATAAAAAGGGCTCTGCCTAGTGTCTGGTGCTCTGAAAAATAGTAATGTTAATAGCATCCTATTGCTGTTGTTATTATTGTAAATATTTTAAAAACCTTTGTTCCTGTTGCTTACAAAATAGTATTATTATTTATTCCATACCTGGATGTAAAAAGTGCTTACCAAAATGTGTAAATATATTAAAGTAAATGTAAACAAGTAAGCTAAAGAATCAGAACAAAGGGAGAATAAAGGTAAGAAAAGTTAAATCAAGTTAGCTTGAAGTTAGAACAATCAGACAATTAAAATTTACCCTCAGAATCATTCACTTTGAACCAGTAATTTCTTTGTCCAATCTTAAAAGATAAAAGTAGTTACAAAATTTATGTGAAAGTCACTGGATGAGTCACTTTACTGTATAGAATGAGTAGCTAGAAGCCAATCAAATGAGATGGAGAATGTCTGCCTAGAAATGATGAATCTGATTTTGGAATTAATCACTTGTAGGCCTGTTTGATAGTAGTTAGCAAGGCCATTTGTTTAGCCCAAAACAATCTCCAGGACATGGGAAGAAAATACTATTATCTTACCCTTTTAAGTTTCTGGGGATTTTGTGTATATTTTGTAATGAATACAAAATATTTTGCCAGCAACACATGTATTAATTTTTAAATACATTATGTATGTTATAAATGTAACTCATTTTTATCCCCAGTGCTATGTGTGATTTTTAAAAGTTGTGAGGCCAAATGGAGTGGCTCATACCTAATTCTAGCACTTTGAGATGCCAAGATGGAAGAATCACCTGAAGCCAGGAGTTTGAAACCAAGCTGTGCAACAAAGCAAGACCCTGTCTCTACAAGAAAAGATAAAAAAAAAGTAAAAAGAAAAATTAAGAATCTTGAGAGTATATGGTATATAAATCCTTTTCTTATTTAGTTCCAGTTTACCTTTTCAGCTTTCTGCCCCATTATGTTTGGAGGTCCCTACTTTTGGTCCTGTTCTCTTTACCTGTAAGGCTCTTAATGGCTTCTTTACCTAATATAATTCTATCCTTTGATGAGTCACTTTGAATCTTGCCACTTGCTCCTTTTATCCAGAATGGGCTTCTATCATGTTCTTCTGACAAAGTCGTTCAGCTCCCGAGAGTCCATTCATCCATGACCTCTTTAGAGAAGCCTTTTCTGACATTTCCTGTTCATAGAGTGTACTTCTCTTCGTTGGTCCCGTAGGATAGTACTTGCATGAAGTGTGCCCATATTATTCTGCACTATTCTGAGATAACAAAAAATGGAATTAACAGTTTATTTAAGAATGTTTTAAATGCCTGTATTTTTTGTATAATGTTCGTTGTTTCATTTTGAATAGCATGTAACAATAAACATTTTGAAATGTATTGAATTGAATTTTTTTGAGACGGAGTCTCACACTGTCACCCAGGCTGGAGTGCAATGGCGCGATCTTGGCCTCCCAAAGTGCTGGAATTACAGGCATGAACCACCACACCTGGCCTGTGAGTTGAATTTTTAATATTGGTACATATGTAGAGTTAAATGGTAAAATTAAACCAGGACCAATAAACATGAAACATCTTGGTTTCACCAAGTGTGCCTTTCTTTGACTTGATTTCTCTAGAATATCAGATCTCATTTGTGCTCATTTTTATAGAAATATGATTGAGCCAAATATGAATCTGGACATGTTTCAAAGGTTTAAAAAACTTTATTGGTGTTTGCGTACTTTAGGTAAGAAATTATAGTCCTTCTCCTTGATTTCTCCTTCCTTTTGCTACTGTTTATTTTTTTTGTTGCTGTTTTTGAGACAGGGTTTCACTCTGTTGCTCAAGCTGTGAAGTGCAGTTATGTGATCATAGTTCACCGTAAGCTCAAACTCCTGGGCCCGAATGACCTGCCTTAGCCTCCTGAGTAGCTAGAACTACAGGCATGTGCCACCACACTCAACTAAGTATTTTTATTTTTTGTAGAGACAGTGTCTTGCTATGTTTCCCAGGCTAGTCTCAAACTCCTGGGCTCACGTAGTCTAATCACTGCAGCCTCCCAAAACACTGGGATCATAGACAAAATGAGCTTCTGCACCCAGCCAGCTGCTGTATTTTTAAATAACCAACAGTGTGTCTGTATGAGTGTTGGTTATATGTTTGTTGTCTTATTAACTAGATCTCAAGTTCCTTAGTAGACTACATCATAATTTTTTTAATTTCTTGTTCTTTGTGTTGTTTAGGGAATTTTTATATTCTCAGGGACAGAATAAGGTGCTAGTCTTCCTCTCTTTCTTCAGCGTAGCGTCTGCACAGACATGGAGCCAGCCAGCCCTTCCTAAAAGAACATTTGCAAAGAAGGATTTCCACGGCAGCATTATGGATTGGGGTTTTTAATTTGAAGGGTTTCCCTTCGCTGAGTCTTCTTTATGTATTTTCTTTCCATCTAGTCTTTTGTTCTGGGTTTGTATAGTGGGTAGAAGGATGATATGACACACTAGAATCTACTTTTTCATTTTAGGCTCACACATTACTAATGTAGCAGGCAGTTCTTTCTCATTGCTATTCCTGTGATTATATCATGTTCTCCATTCTCTTTCAGTGCTCCATGTTTTGTTTAGATTCAGAGTATGTTTAGAGAGTTAATGTACATTTGTCAATGCAGCTCAATAAAAGGTGATGATTAGGACACCACATCACTTACCACCTTTGTGGTGATATACTGAAAAATGGCTGGATGCTTTTACTTGACCATGGCTGTGACCTCTTAAGGTATTATTGCAAGTGTGTTTTGCTTTTATGGAGTGTGTGTGTGTTTGTGTGTGTGTGTCTTATTCATCAAGCCATTCCTATAGTAAGAAATAGGTCCATGCCCCCACCTCCTCATGAGAAACTAGAGGACTTTGGTACAAACATGTGATTGCTGAGGTCTCTTCATGGAGCACCAGTAAGCAAGAAGTTTAAACATTTATTCAAGTCAAACTAAAGGAGGTGTAAGCACTATTGTTGCATCAGTCATCAGGAGAATTTAGAATTTGAGCTGTTTAAGTGAAAGTCAGTGTTTGATGAAGAAACTTGTTAACATTGTGAACTTTATTTTGTATTTGTGGGCTTGATAAATCCTGATTGTTTTTAATATGGTATTTCATAAGTAATTTCAGAATGAAATAATGAATGAACAGACTTTTGTTACTTCTAAACTCAGGAAGTTTGCAAATGGGATCTTTGATAATCCTATTTGTATATAAGACAGTGAGTGCTGATCACACTACTACTGAGAAATTTGAAGCCCCACCTCTAAGAATCTTCAGCTTTTCAATATTGCTTCCCTTCTCCCTTTATTTACAACCCACAATACTCTGAACAGGTGTATATTCTTTGTGGTTCTTTCTACCATAAAAACAAAAGAGGACTTTGTTTTTGTTCACGAGTATCTAATATCCTTTAGGAGAATTCTCCTCATTTATCTTCCAGGAAGTAATACAGAATTCTTGATAGGTTTTTGTACCTAGTTAGAAGGTATTGAGTCCACAAATAGAGAAAAAGCATAGAAGTGATACAACTAAAACTAGGACAAAAGCCAAGTTAGAGCAGTTTTTTTTTTAAATTTTGTGAAGAAATGCTTATTGTAGAAATGTAAAATATATAGAAGAGTATGAAGAAGGAAACGAATTTGCTATCATCCTTAAAACTGGAGATAGCTACTGTCACTTACATTTTTTTTAGTGTACCATGGTCCCTAAGTATCCATGAGGGCTTGGTTTCAGGACCCTCTGCAGATACTAAAATCTGAGGATGTTTGCGTCCCTTTTATAAAATGCTGTAGTATTTTTGTGTAATCTATGCACATCCTTACATATGTAGTCATGTGTTGCGTAATGACAGACCACATAAATGACATCAGATTTTCCTACCTGTTTTTACTGTACATTTTCTGTGTTTAGATACACAAATACTTAACATTGTGTTACAGTTGCCTGCAGTATTCAGTAGAGTAACATGCTGAGCAGGTTCATAGCCTGGGAACCATAGGCTATACCATGTAGCCTTAGTGTATAGTAGGCTGTACTGTCTAGGTTTGTGTAGCTACACTCTGTGATGTTTGCCCAAGGATGAAATTGCCTAATGACACATTTCTCTGAATGTACCCCAGTTGTTAAGCAATGCATGACTGTATTTTGAATCATTTCTAGATTACTTATAATACCTAATACAGTGTAAATGTGGTGTAAATAGTTGCTATACTGAAATTTGTAATTTTTTTTTATTGTTGTAGTGGGATTTTTGTTTCTGGTTTTTTGGGTTTTATTTGAGACAGGGTCTCGCTGTCAGCCAGGCTAGAATGCAGCGGAACAATCACAGTTCATTGCAGTGTTTACCTCCCAACTTAAGGGATCCCCTCATCTCAGCCTCCTGAGTAGCTGGGATTACAGGTACATGCCTCTAAGCCCAGCTAACTTTGTTTTTTTTTTTGTAGAGACAGGGTTTCATCATGTTTTCCAGGTTGGTATTGAACTTCTGGGCTCAAGCAATAGCCTGCCTCGGCCTCCCAAACTGTTGGGATTATAGAAGTAATCACCACCACCCCCAACCTCTACTATTATTTTTAATGGAATTTTCCCAAAATATTTTCGGTCTACAGTTTTTTGAATCTGCAGGTACAGAACCCATGGACACAGAGGCCTGACTATATATCTTTTTATTAATTTAAATATTTTAATTAATTTAGGTGATGCTGAATGTTTAGTTATGTATGCTTGTGTTTGTGTTTCTCATGCAGTTAAACTTTTTCCAAAACATTATTTTCAATATTAATGTAATACTTTAAGAGTGTAATGAAGTATTCTCACATAGCTTCCAATTTTTCTGCTATTACAAACAACTTTTAGGGAAAAATCTGTACATGACTCTGATTATTTCCTTAGGATAGAGTTACAGAAATTACTGTGTTAAAGGTATGAAAATTATTTTAAGTTTCTACATAAATATTGGTAACTTGTAAATAGGCATTTAAAAATTGTCTTTATTATTCACTATGTATAAAATTCTTGAGTACTGAGAGGAGGAGAGCAGGGCATGCCCCTCTGGTTGTCTGGGGCAGTTCTTCCTCCCTTAATGGTGTGACACTAACTCAGACAGATTTGCCCAGGGAACCAGAATTAGAAAGACTTTTTATCATACTTGAAATATTTTATGGAGTAATTGCTAAAGAAGGCTCTTTTGATAATTGTTTAAAGCAACTCAGATATTAATGTATACCAGTGGTCTAAGACAATGATTATGACGGTGTTCCAGTTGGAAGGGGAATAACAATTACTCAGACGTAGCAAACAAATTAATGCTGACTGTTGTTTAGTTTGATTTGGTATGTGTTTAGTAACTGTGCTATGTTGTGTATGTGGCTTTAACAGTGCTAGAAAATGTAGTATTTAAAAGTAGAGAAGGGTTGTAATGGTTATCTTTATGAACAAGGGATACAAAGGAACCCAGTAATTCAAAGATGGTTTTAAATGAGAGTTCATTTTTTGTCATTTATATGTGTTGCTCTGTTTTTGAAGAAAATTAATATGCTGTTTTGAAACTTTAGGTTTGCATATACTTGAATAACTGTATACAAAGTGTATTCTTTTGTGCAGGTGTGAAGATTCTTGATACACAGCCTAGAGGGAAAGCAGAAGCATAGTGGTGCCTTTTATTGTTCTTTCAATTTCACTGATTCTAATTATAGAAGCTTACATCACCTTGGTTGATGATGACAGTTTCTCTCTCCTTCTTGGTTTTTCTTCCTCTATTACTCCCTAAGGATGGATCATATTTCATAGTGCATGTGTGTCCAGCTGGTGGCTGTGACAGATTTTCAACAAAAATGGGGGTGATCAGTTAGTGGATATATATATGACATATGCTGAAGCACACTGTTTCTTACAAGAGAATAAAAGAATGCTGGTACTCTTGCCTCGCCTCCTTCATGAAGGCTGAGGAATAGGTATGCAGTTTGAAAGCAGAAGTCCTGAGGGGCACCAGTAATTAGAGTTAACTGTCTGATAACTGCAAAGATGCGTTTCAGATGTTCATGTTAAACATGGAGGGAAAGGGGTGGAAAAGATTGTTATGATCCTTTGAAAGGGCTTGTATGTTACCTATGACCATTGCAGTCATTTATTCATTTATTTTCCAAAAGACTTAAAAGTGTTTTCACTCTGTAAATCAGTACAATTTAAGTTTATATTTCAAAAACCAAATACAACTAAAATGCAGAAATGAGTGTACTCTTTATTTTGTAAAACTGCAGAATTTTTCTTTTGTTCTTTAACTTCTTTGGAGTTTGACTTCTCTAAATTATGATTATAATATTTCACTGCAGATTGGGAATAAATTCTATTAATGTAATAAGTAAATAAAATGCCTGGGTTAGTATAAATCCAGTTTTTGTTATCATTAGTTTTGTTTGTTTTTCATAATGCCTAGAATGTATATCCTCTTATGGCTTACCTTCATCTGTGGTAACCTTTCCCTGTCCTTCTTTTCAGTGTTGTCACATATTGACATAAAAGATATGTTTACGGCTAGTTTAGTAACTATCAGAACCTTATCTTTGGCTTTCTAAACAATATGATTTCAAGTATTTCAGTTTGTATTTTTGTTTATAAATAATATGCACAGTTAACAAATTTTAATAACTACATGGCATTTACACTTTTATAAAAGTATTTCATCATGATTTGAATCTTTGGAAAGTCAACATACATTGCTCTATTTTATAGTAGTGCAAAAGACCTTTCTGAAGCTAAAGATTTCATTAATAGGGGTTAGCATCATGACATTTCATATGCAGGGGAAATGTGTTCATAAGTGGCTGTCTTGTAGTGATTCCTAGACAATATGTAAATCAGGACATTCTCCTTTGCTGCATTTAATTCATTTGAATTGATAAGATAATGAGATGAGATCGTGATAAAATTCTAAAAGTGATGCAAGTGAAAAATAGGTTATTTACCTAGTCATTTATTTTAGTTATTTGATAAATTACTATTCTCTTCAAAGGATGTTTATTTCTTCATTCAGTAGTTAAAAGGCAAAGTCATTATTTCATCAGAATGCTGGTGGATCCCCATGTTGAGTATGGAATTTGGCCTGTTTCTTTTCTTGGTATTGTTACACAGGGAGATTTCGCATGATAGGTTCACTATACAGTTCCCTGGAATCGAAGATACTATGAGATGATTGGTAAAGGATGATGTCATGTTCACTTACAAGTCAAACTAAAGGAAAAGAGAGTTTTGTTCCTTTACTGAGTTGGTGTTTACTACAGTAGGTCTAACATATGGCACTAGTGGATTACATTTCTCACTCTGGGCAGCAGGTTTTTAAAGCAGCTAAGAGATGGCTGTCTCCCTTGCCCAACTTGAGGTCCTTCTTTGTGTGTTGATCAGCATGATTTATAAAAAGGGGGAAAGGTGTGTATTAAAATTTTGCTTTTTGATTTGGCTATAATATATTCTGTTGGTACTATACATGAATATAATTACTGTCTGGTGTTGAAATTCCTAGTATTCTTGAATCTTGCTACTGATATTTATGTGTAAAATACTCATCTTTTAGAAATTTTATCTTTAGTGAGTTTGTCTTCATGTACATACAAAGTACCTACTATCATTTTTCTATTTTAAAGAATGATTAACTTAATATTACTTAATATTAAGTATCAAGTGGAATTCCAACTCACATATGGTTGATTTAAATTAAACTGAAAAAAAAAAAAAAACCACACTGGTGCTTGAAAATCAATCTGTATAAATATTCCATGTTTTATGTTTAGAAAACTAGTCATGCTTGTTTGCATTTGTGAGATTTAATTTTATATTTAAATGCAGGTATTGTGTATTTTGGTATTGTGTCTTTGGAATTTTGGCAGAAAAACATTCTTTAAAACTTTATGAAAATCTAAATAATTACATATTTTGAAACCATAACTTGTCTTTGTTCAAAATTATACTTAGTTTAACTTAAATTCTAGTTTCATAAGTAGCAGCGTAATTCAGATTGGCAGCATAGTATTGTTCAGAAAGTGACTCAGACTTTTCTCAAAAATATTGAAGAACTTATTTTTTGTGTGCCTAACGACAAGATGTTTCTTCTGCAGTCAGTGGAGTCCTTTGTTAAAATACCTGTCTCCCAGGTAACATGTCCTGTTATGTTGCACATCCCGTTTTCCCCAAAATAAAAGTGTTTGGTGAATAAAGCAAAATAATTCTATTGCTTTGATTTGTTCACTGATTGGTTTTCTCATAATTTTGCTGCCTGGAGGTATAACTATATTTTACTCTTGGGAACTGTCTTACTTTGGCCATTAGGAGCAACCATCACAAGCTTAGTTGGAGTATCTAGTGCCTTGTAGCAGAAGCATGAAGAACAAGGATGGGTACTAGTAGTATTGTGTTTTCAGATGGAAGAGGGTGTGGCAAAATTAAAATCTTTTTCTGTAATTTCTATAGAAAAATGGGGCAATTTTTTTTAGTTCACACTGTGGAAGCAGGTTTAATCATTTTCTTTGATTTCTTCTGAGTTACTTTTGCTGGCTTCTTGTCTTTTTCTAGGAACTGAGCATTGGGCTACAGGAAAGTACCTTGTTGTGCAGATTATTCTTTCTCAAAGGAGTTGGTGCGTGCTCCAACTATTGGTGTACATGTGATTTTTTTCCAGCTTCCCTTTGCAAAATGAAATTCTATTGTTTCCATTTAAATTTACTATCTACCTACAAATCTTAGTACTAGTTTGTATATTCTTAATGTTAATTTAGAGTGATCCTGAAGTTTGTATCTTTCAGAACATTTCTTCGATAAATAGCAAATTTTGCAAGCAGAAACCCCTTGTTAACAAATACATGTGACATCTGAGAACCTAGGCTGCCTTCTTTATTTGGAATGCAATGGTATCTTATCAGAGCTTATAATTTTACCTTGGGAGGACAATACTGTATTACATTTGAATAATAATAGGAAATATGGCTTCCCAAATATAGCTGTGTATCAATGTACAGAATTAAAAATCAAAATGGATTTTTAAAACTGTGAAGTCGAAAGGGTGTTCAAGCCAATTTTTTTCTTAAAGAATTTAGCTTGCTGACGTGTCTCATGGAAGGGAGGATGGGGTGTGTGTGTGTGTGTGTGTGTGTGTATGTGTGTGTGTTCAATAAATTGCTCTTTGGGCTACATCTGCAGATACAGTAGCCAATTGATCTAATGCAGTTTCTGGAGGCTTTCTGTACAGGTGATGTCATCCTTTTAGCTCTATTCTCCTCCCACTCTCTTTCCTTCTTATTAGATATTTCATCTTACTGCAGAGCATAGAATCAATAGGAGCTTCTCCTTAGGGAGCTGCTTTGAAACAGGCAAGGACAGTAGGAATTAAGACAGTAACATTCAGTCTTGCTTTAGCAGAAGATATAGTGGTTTTGTACTGTATTATATAAAAATGTTTAACCAGAAAAGCCAGACTTACATCAAGAGTGCTGTTTTACTGATGCATTAGAATAAGAAGCAGTGCTGCAGAGCTGTAAACAGTGCATGTGAATAGAGAAAATAATTACAATTTTGGAGATTCTTAGGCATTCTACAGGACAAACCTGTTACAGCATATGTCATCTAACTGCCATTTGCTCAACGTTTTTTTTGTTGTTGTTGGTGGTGGTGGTGTTTTTTTTTTTTAACCTCTGGTGGTTAAGAATATAAAGAAGAAACTTTAATCTTCAGGATACAATGTTTGCTTTTGATGCAGAAGAATCACTGAGTGCTTGTTCTACAGAATGAAATAAGTTGAAGAAAAGACAAAGCTATATCACAGAGAGGAAAGGTTTCACGGAATCCAGGAACACAGATTTGGTGCATGTTGCCTGGTTTGCTTTGATTGATATTGTATTAACTGTTGTGCTACCACTCTGCGTGTCTGTGTCAGGTGCCTGAGGCCGCATGTATATGTTTGAATATTCTGAGCCAGAATTGTAAACATCTTCATTTACTGTGATTTGCTTGTTAAAGTCAACGTTTTAATTTAGAACAATACTTTACTGAAAGCTCCTGATTTCACTTTTAAAAGGGGTTTGGAGAGGCTGCCTTTATATAAACACTGCAGTGGTGTGTGATTTGTAAAAAGAAACTTAACAGAATTTTATCACCATACTCATCACTGTGGCTCTGGTTTGAAAAGGAAACTACCCTTTCCAGCCTAGGAAATGGCTTTTCTTGTTCGCTGTTATGCCAATTGTCTTCAACCATGGGCCTCCAAAGTAAGTAATTGTTATTTTCTTAGCAATTGATTTAATCCAGTTATTAAATTTTATTTTGAATTGTAAATGAGCTTTATTGCACTGTTATATTTTCTAAACTTTAAAAATAAGAACTACAAAGTAGTTCTTCTCATTGCCATTTTGTTTTTAAATTTAAATATCTAAAACATTCTAATGTGACCTCTAAGAAGATTTGAAAGGTGCGTTTTAAATCTACAGACTTAAATTGCAGTGCGTTTGAGATGTACTCTCTTCAGACTGAATTATTTTTTGATTATGGCTATTGCTGTACTTATCAGTGATCGTACTCTAACTTGCTTCATTTTCTTAAATGGCTGATGTATTTAGGTATGTTAGTCTAATTTCTAGATTATATGACATGTTTCATTAATATGCTGTCAGATAAATTATGATTGAATTGTGCTATTTTACAGTTGAATTGTGCTATTTTACAAGGATTAGTTGATAATTCTTAAGCAGTGAAATAATATGAAGAAAATACTCATGAAAATCAATTATGTTAAAATATTTAAATAATGATTCTAAGTATTTTCAGGATAGTAAACCATTAGCAGCTGAAGACTATTTAACGTCATCTATCATACTTGTCATTTTTAAATAAACATAGTAACTCACAAAAAAGCAAAGTGCTACGCAACCTTCCAGGCTAGGTTGTAGGAAAATATATGCTCTAAATCAGTAAGTTTTATTATACACAGTGACTATATAGTCAGTAATTTGATGCCACTCAAGTTATCTTTCCTGTCTCATGTATGTATTATAAAACAATGTTTTTTCAAAACATTTAAATTGTAACATTTAATATATTAAGATTTTTTATGGTTCTCTTGCATACAGACAGGCACAATAGAGGCACTTCTTAGTATGGTCTGAAATCATGTCTTTGTTTCAAGGTTGTCCTGTTGATGGTGACTAAGGAAGAAATGCTATGATAGCATCATGGTCTCTTTTTCTGTTTTATCTGGCCTAGCTCACTGCGTATCTTTCTTAAAGGCAGCTTCTGGAAAGACATTTAAATTCACTGTCCATTTGGCAAACAGCTGATTGAGATGAAAAGAAGCCTAGGTACACAGTATATTTGTGCTATTATCTGGCTAGGGCTTAAATGGCCTTTTTAGTGAAAATGACACCTATATGGTCAAGCATTGCTGATGCTTAATAGCTGCACTATACTACAAAGCTTTAAACCACTTGTAGAAAGCAAGTGAGTGAGACTATGTAAAAAAAAACTTTAAAGAAAATTAAGAATGAGATATAGGGGTTGTTTTTTAAAGTAACCAGCAAAATAAAGTAGCCTTTGGAGTGCTGATAGCCAACTTTCAATCCCAGATTTAACAAATATGGAAGAGTCAAAGAAAATTTCAAAATCAGCTTCCAAGATTTCACGAAATGCCAGCAAACATTATATGAGCAGGATTCTGGATTGGTACTCTACTGTGTAAATCAAGTATTTGTAAGAGTATATGTCTCTGTCCCCCTTCTGTCATGTTACTGTTGATGGAATTTTGACTCTGGATTGCAATTAAACACATAAAGCTTAGAATTTTTTTATACTTCTTTTCATTTTCCGTACATTTTACTGGTTTTATTTTTATTCATGTGTTTTTGCCTATGCTACTATGTACTTGCATTTTACTACTTCTGAATTCATTAATTTTCTTGCTAAAATAGTCTTATTAGCACAGTTCTGTTGGGGGTTGGGGAAGAATGAATCATAAATGCCTTCCTTTATATTTACTCTTAACATAATTGTTTAGTTGAATACAAAATAATAAATCCAAAGTCTTTTTCCTTTAGCACTTTGAAAAAGTTACTACACTGTCTTCTGGCCTCCAGTGTTGCTGATGAGAAGTCTGAGCTCATTATAATTTTTTTTCCTTTGTTAATAACTTTTGTTAGTAGTTAGTTATGTGTTTGTTATTTTACTTCTTCTTCTTTTTTTTTTTTTTTAAAGAGACGTGGTCCTCCAGCTTGGCCAGCATGGTGAAACCCCATCTGTATTAAAAATACAAAAATTAGGCCGGGCACGGTGGCTCACACCTGTTATCCCAGCACTTTGGGAGGCCGAGGCGGGCAGATCACCTGAGGTCTGGAATTTGAGACCAGCCTGACCAACATGGAGAAACCCTGTGTCTACTAAAAATACAAAATTAGCTGGGCGTGGTGGCGCATGCCTGTAATCCCAGCTACTTCGGAGGCTGAGGCAGGATAATGGCTTGAACCTGGGAGGCAGAGGTTGCTGTGAGCAGAGATCACACCATTGCACTCCAGCCTGGGCAACAAGAGCGAAACTCCGTCTCAAAAAAAAAAACAAAACAAAAATTAGCCAGGTATGCTGCCATACATCTGTAGTCCCCCCTACTCGGGAGGTTGAGGTGGGAGAATCGCTTAAATCCAGGAGGCAGAGGTTGCAGTGAGCTGAGATTGTGACTCTGCACTCTAGCCTGGGTGGACAGGGAAAAAAAAAAAAAAGAGAGAGGGACAAGGCCCTGCTCTGTTGCCCAGGCTGGAGGGCAGTGGTGTGATCATGGCTCACTGCAGCCTTGAACTTGTGGACTCAGGGGATCCTCCCACCTCAGCCTCCCACACAGCTGGGACCACAGATGCACACCACCATCCCTGGTCAATTTTCTAGTTTTTTTGTAGAGACAAGGTCTCTCCATCTTGCCCAGTCTGGTCTCAAACTCCTGTACTCAGGCAGTCCTCATGCCTTGGCCTCCCAAAGTGCTAGGATTACAGGCATGAGCCACTGTGTCCAGTCTTTGTTTTATCATTATTATTATTATTTTTATCCTTGATGCCATGAAATTTTGCCCTGGATTGCCTAATTTTTGTTCCCCTATGGACACTTTTAGAGTATTCTCTCAAGCTGAAAATTTTCATTTGTCTTCAGTTGTGAGATCTTTTTTTTTTTTTTTGGACAGAGTCTCACTCTGTTGCCCAGGCTGGAGTGCAGTGGCGTAACCTCCACTCACTGCAACCTCCACCTCCTGGGTTCAAGCGATTCTCCTGTCTCAGCCTCCTGAGTAGCTGAGACTACAGGCACCCGCCACCACACCCGGCTAATTTTTGTATTTTTAGTGGAGGTGGAGTTTCACCATGTTGACCAGGCTGATCTTGAACTCCTGACCTCAAATGATCCACCCACCTCAGCCTCCCAAAGTGCTGGGATTACAGGCATGAGCCATCGCGCCCGGCCCCTAGAAGCTATCTTACAATTCTGGTGGCTTACTTTTAATTTTGTAAGGCCTCCATCGTCTTGTGCTTCAGCTAGTGTCTCCTATCTCTTGTGTGTACCATTTTCTTCTATTTCACCTTCTGTCCTTCCAGAGTGATCTTAAGAGTAGGTACCCTAAGTAGAATATTGAGTCATAAGATAGATATGTTTTAAATGTAATCTTACATTTGCTCCCCAAAGTGGCTACTCCTCAAATTGTTGTCCAAAATGGTTATACCAGTTCATACTCCCATTAGCAGTTTGTGAGAATATTGTTTTCCTCCATAGTCTTTCCTGCATTTTGTATTATCAGACTTACTTTTTGCCAATTTGATGGGGAAAAAAGTATTTGTTTTAGTTTTTATTTCCCTGATTACTTGCAAGATTAACATTCTCTTCCAGCTGTTGTTTGTTTGTTTGTTTGTTTGTTTTTCCTGCTGTTGTGACCTCAATGGCCTTATGTTGAGATGGCAGAGCCAAAAACACCTAAACAGTTTGGATATCTGAGTCTCTGTATACTACGGGAGTTACCCCATAAGCTGCCTGTACACTTCACTAGGGTAAGCCTTAGTGATCTGAGGGCCCTCTATTGTAACAAAATCTAGTCTAACTGAGATATATAGTAGCTCTTTTATCACTGCCCTTCCCAGAAACCTATAGTAACTCTATATTGTCTATAGGAACCAAATTCAAAATGCCTAGCTTGGCATTGCTGATTATATTCTACCTCTAGCCTTTTCTCAATACCTCTCTTTCCCTGCCCCCCCTCTCTATATACAAAGTATTCAGCAGACTTTGTAACTTCATAATGTCTGTATTCAAGTTGTTAGCTAAAAAAGTTTCTTGCCGCTTCAAATAGAACTTTAACAGTAGGCCTTGTGGACATGTTATCTCCAGCAGAGCACAGAAGTTCAGGTATAGGAAATGGATGAAGGATGCTGTGAAAGATGGGAAGTTTTGCCAGACCTGGTGGGCTGGAAGGACAGTGAGGTAAATGAATTGAAGTTGCTGATGAAAGATCAGCTGTTGAGTCCAGGTGGATCAGGAAGAGAAAGAGAAAGGGCAGGTAAGCTGAGAGATAGTGGAGAAGATTTAAGGAACCAAGAACTTCTTTTGGAGGAAAAGCCTTTCCTTTGTGCTTCATTTGTTACAAAGAAAAGATAAACTATTGGGTGTTGTGAACTCCCAACTGAGTATCAGGAAACAACTTAGTAGAAAAGAGCAATTGTTTTAGTCAGGCTGCCTGGGTTTCAGATCCCAGGACCCCAGTTTCCTAGCTATGTGACTCTGGGAAACCTTTATAACATCTCTAAGATTAGGTTTCCTACTCTATAAATTGGGTATAATCATAGTATTACCTCATCTGGTTGTTTGAATATTAGATGAGATAATCTGTGTGAAAGACATGTAGAAGTGTGTGTTCGGTACAAATAACTCAGATGTTAACTGCAGTCAGCATCATTATTCTCATTATGTAAAGAGGTTGAGGGAATTCCTGTATGACATTTTCTTCATGAAGTAGAAAGCAGATGCTGTTTGCTTATAAATCTGTCTCCATTGTCCACTATTAGACTGAGCTCCTTGAAGGCAGGGCCCATATGTTTTCATTTTTATGTCATCAGCAGAGTTCCTGACACAAAGTAGAATATAACAGAAAAGTGCTAGAGTCAGACCTGGGTTTGATTCCTAACTCTACTACTTACTTGAGTGTATGATCTGGGCCAAGTTGCTTAATCGTATTGCCTCTGTTTCTTCATCAGTAAAATAGAGATAATAATAGCACCTGCTTTTTAGGGTCTAGTGAGGGTGAAGATTGCTCAGTACATTGTCAGTACTATGAAGCCACTTGGCGGACTTCTGGCTTTGGTTCATTGTGTTACTTTTATGAATGACATTCTTCTCCTTGGTCTTCTTACCTCTGTGGGAATTTGCAATATATACTATCTCCTACCCCTGACACCCCAACCAAACACCACACACTTTAAAGCTATTTTCAGTGTTTGCCTTTCCAATTACTTCATTCCCAGATGAGTTTTTTTTTTTCATATCTAAATAACAAACCAAGTGGGAGCAAGGTCTTTGAACTGTATCATACCCTCATAAATATTTCTGCATTATTGTAAGGAATTATGAGCTTGTTAATTTTTTTTTGTTGCCTTTTATTAGAGCTATAAATGGCCTCTAAGCATGACTTTAACTTATCCCACAGGTTTTGATATATGGCATCTTAATTTTCTGTTTTAATATTTTCTAATTTCTGTTTTAATATTTTCTAAATTTCTAATTTCAGTGTGACTTCATTGATTTATGGGCTATTTCAATAGAGGATTATTTACAATTTTCTAACATGATAGTTTTCTATTTATCTTTTTGTTATATATTTCTACCTTATTTGCACTGTTATTGCTGAATATTCCCTGGTTTCAGTCTTTTGTAATTTGTTGAGACTTGCCTTATTGTAAATTTTTACAAATGTTTTAATATGTGCTCTAAAAGAAAATGTGTTCTGGAGTTTTTGGTTCCGTTATTCTATGTCTATACTCTTTAGGTCATTTGTTAATTATGTTCATTTCTTGTATATCTTTACTTGTTTTGTTTTTGTGTGTTTTGCTTATTCAGACTGCTACTGAGATCTGTATTAAAAATTTATAGCATAATTGTAGATGACATTTTTGCCTTATACATTTTTTAAATTTTAATTTATTTTTAATTCACAAATAATAATTGGATGTATTTGTGGGGTACAGGGTGATGTTTTGATACATGTTCACGTTGTGAAACTATCAAATCAAGGTAGTTAATATATCCATCATCTTGGCCAGGCATGGTGGTTCACACTTGTAATCCCAGCACTTTGGGAGGCTGAGGCAGGCAGATTACTTGAGGTCAAGAGCTGGAGACCAGCCTGGCCAATGTGGTGAAACCCCTTCTGTACTAAAAATACAAAAATTAGCTGGGCACGGTGGTATACATCGGTAATCCTAGCTATTCAGGAGGCTGAGGCAAAAGAATCACTCAAACCCGGGAGGCAGAGGTTGCAGTGAGCTGAGATTATGCCACTGCCCTCCAGCCTAGGTGACAGAGCGAGACCCTCTCTCTCTCTCTGTGTATATGTGTGTGTGTGTGTGTGTGTATCCATCTATCTATAGATATAGATATAGATATAGATCTCCATCCATCACCTCACGTACTTATAAAATGTCCCCTATTGGCTCTACTAATGCTTTTGCACCAAGTGTACTTTAGGCTATATCAACTTCCTTTTGGTTGTGTTTGCATGGTGTATATTTTTCCATTCTTTGATTATTTAATATTTTCCCCTCTGTTAACTTGGTAGGTATACACTTTTTTACTGTGCTTTTCCTAAATCAGAAATTACAACACACATTCTTCACCTATCAAGTCTGCTACTACAGCTTCATGGACAGTGCAAGGAACTGAGAGCACTTCAGTAGCTTCATTTACCCTTCTCCGGACTTACATTCTGTTGTTGTATTTTAATTATTGTATTTTAAACTTCATGGGTTATTAATGTTACTATTTTATATAGTCAGCATTCATGTAGATTTAGCCACACATTTCCCATTTTCCTTGGTTTTTCTTCTTTCTTGTGCCTGAAAGCTTCCATCTGGAATCATTTTTCTTCTCCCAGTGGATTTTGTTCATTGTAGGACTGCTAAGGAATTATTTCCTTCATTTTTCTTTATTTGAAAATTATTTTTCCCCTTTTTTGAGGACTGTTTTTGCTAGGTATAGAATTTTAGCTCTTGGAGATATCACTCAATTGTCCTCTGGCTTCCAGAATTTATGTTGAGAAGCCAGCCATCAGCTTAATTTTGCTTCTGCCAAAGTAATTAATCTCTCAGGTTTTTTTCCTGGCTACTTTAAAACTTTTATCTTGGTATTCCACCTCACCCCCTGACACATGTACCCTGGTGTGAATAGGTATGGGGGGAGGGGGATTGTTTGTTTGTTTTGGAGTGGGTTTTTGTTTTATGTTTTTTGTTTTTTGTTTTTTTATCTTGCTGAGAGTTTTTAAACCTCCTTGATCTGTGACGTTAGGTCTTTTGTCACTTTTGGAAAATGCTTAGCCATCATCTTGCTTCTGTGTACTCGCTCCTCTCAGACTCTGGTTATTCAGATGTCATGTTCTTACTGAATCTCCTGTGGCTCTTACCCCTTCTCTCCCAACTTCACCTTTTTTCCTCTCCATGCTTCATTCTGGATATTTTTCAGACTAGTCTTTACTTTTCAAATTCTGTTTTTAGCTCTGTCAGATCTTTTTTTAAGCCTACTTGTCGGCTTTTTAATTTCCATAATTGCATATTTTAGTTCTAGATTTTTCATTTAATTCTTTTTCTTTCTTTGCTGAAATTGTTAGTCTTGTATTTTTCTCTCTATATATGATAAATCACTAACTGGACCAATTCTGACCAGTGAGCTATATGACCTGTGAGCTAAGAATGGTTTTTACATTTTTAAAGAGTTGTTAAAAAGATTTTTTTTAAAAAGCAGCATACAGCAGAAACTGTATGTGGCCTGTGAAACCTAAAATATATATTCTTTGGCCCTTAGCGAAAATGTTTGCCAACCCCTGGTATATATTAAACACAGTTATTTTAGAGACTGTGTCTGGTAACCCTATTATTTGAAACTTCTTTGTTAGTTTCTGGAGTTTATTCCGTACTTTTCATCAATACCATCCTGTCTTATCATATATGCCTGGTTTTATTGGACTGAGCAATGGATGCTGTATATGCGAAAAAAATTTTTTTAATTGAGACCTAGGATGACTTTCTTCCTATAGTGAGGATTTGTGTTTGCTTCCAACAGTTGATTGGAAATACTAGTAATCCTATATAACCTTATTTTAGCATCAGGCATTGAGGTGATTCTAAAAGTAGCATCAGTTTACTTTTGGGTGACTTTTACTCTAGAGTCTAATTTACTCTGCAGGGTCCCAGTCCAAAGATGGCCCTTCCATCCTAGGCCTTGGAATTTAACCTTTGTCCCTTTAGCCAGTGGCTGTCACAGGTACTTCTTGGCCTTTTAGCCTTTTCTTTAGGAATCAGAAAATATTCTTAAGAGAAAAAGTAACCTCAGAGGCCAGATACTCTGTGTGTATATGTATGTATGTATTTCAGGTTTTCTGTTTATCTTAGTACTAGGATTCATCTGAATTATCTAACATATCGTTATCAGCAGGGGAAGTTCGTGATGTACTTTATGTGTAATTTTTATAATTACATTAATTCCTCTTGAGATAATATAATTCAGACTCAGTCATTCCCTCAGTACATTTAATATACACTATGTGTGTGTTTCTTTAATGTTTTTCAGTAGTAAAGCAATAAGAAACCCTATTTTTAAAATTAAATTGATTTTTTTTAAGCCCTGAATAGCAAGTTGCAGAGAAATCATTTGAAAAATAAATAAACATACCTCTTATGTAAAACTTTTACTACTCTGGAATGCAATGGTTTGTTTATTGTCTTAATTTCTGTAGCTTTTATTTTGTGAGATGTCTGTTTTATGGTATGAAATATATTATACAGCCTGCATACCTCATAAGAGTGTGACCATATTCAAGATGAGGTGGTGGAGTCACTTACTTTTTGTGTTTCTCGTATACCTGCGCCTAGTACAGACATTCATTAAATCATGTTGATTACTAAGAAATCTCTCAGGGGCCAACTAGAAGCTAATTCAATATTAAGTGTAAAGATGCTTACAAAGTTTTTGGAATATTGAATGTAATCAATTTGTTACTGGTCTTAAGTCTTGCTTCCAGTAGCTGAATTCCAAGATATTGCTGTTTTATTCTTGTGTTAGTCACCATTTTTTATTAGGAGGGAGGGTGGGAGGGGGGGGGGAGAGAGAGAGAGAGAGTGTGTGTGTGTGTGTGTGTGTGTGTGTGTGTGTGTGTGTGTGTGTTTAAAGGGTAACATTGCTACCCTTAAATGGACAGATCTGATGTTTTTATTTTTATTTTATTTTTTTTGAGACGGAGTCTCACTCTGTCGCCCAGGCTGGAGTGCAGTGGCCCGATCTCGGCTCACTGCAAGCTCCGCCTCCCGGGTTTACGCCATTCTCCTGCCTCAGCCTCCCAAGTAGCTGGGACTACAGGCGCCCGCCACCTCGCCCGGCTAGTTTTTTGTATTTTTTAGTAGAGACGGGGTTTCACTGTGTTAGTCAGGATGGTCTCGATCTCCTGACCTCATGATCCACCCGTCTCGGCCTCCCAAAGTGCTGGGATTACAAGCTTGAGCCACCGCGCCCAGCCGATCTAATGTTTTTATTTGGGAGGATAGAAGGTCCAAGTTTTTCCTCACAAGTATCATTAGTAATGGCTTTTGAAAACTGTTCAGTGAGCTTACCATTGTAGAATTGCCTAATCGTTTCAGAGAGTACTATATGGTTCTTATTTCAAAAGATCTTTTTGCTAAAAGTGGAGAACTTGGATTAGAAATGAGATGGCACAGTAATGTACGTAAAAATTTGTTGAAGTTAACGTGTCAAAACCGCTTAAAAAGGTAAAGACATTTAGAATAACTTAAATTATTTTTTTTTCAGCTTCCAGCTGATCTTACCAAGATGCATCTCACAGACAACCCTCATCCACAGGTGACTCATGTGTCTTCTAGTCAGTCTGGTTGTAGCATCGCCAGTGACTCTGGAAGCAGCAGTTTATCTGATATCTATCAGGTAATACCTTAGGAATTTCTGTGCTGTGTATATGGTTTTTTTTATTCTGCCAGATATTCTGTGCTTGTGCCTTAGATGGTTAACGTATCTTTTAGAGTATGAAATTCAAGCGTAAGGTCTTTGAAAAAATAAACTTTCAAAAATATATTGTGTCAAATTTGTAAGCCTGATTAAAGAGACAATCTCTCTTTTGAGAATGATTAAGTATGGTTCAGCAGAGTATGAATCTAGTGTTCTCTTTCATTTATCCAGGTGAATCCATATTAATATCTAATGCTTGTTTTGGTTAAAAAATTAGTTCTTGGAATAACTGAACTTATAAAAACACTGATTTTTGTTATAATTGACTGTATGTGTCTTCTGTAGTTAGAAGTCATGAAGAAAATTAGAGCTGCTTTTCTACCATAAGCCTCTGTTGTTGTAGTATGGCATGAATTAAATAGCAAATTAGTGAGAATATTTATGGACTTTTCCGTTTTCTAAAACCCAAAAGACACAATTTCAAACCTACTGAGCTTTTCAGTGATCCTTATAATAGTGGGGAGAAGATTCTAGGAAGACCCATAAACTGAGAGAATCCTCACATGATCGTGCTGAGATTGAACCCAAGTTAGGTTTAAGCCAGGGCAATAAGCATTTCGGGATCCAGATAGTGGAACTTCCAGTGATGTCTCCTTTAATGCAAGTTGTAAGGAGCAGTTCCCTGGGTGTGGAGCCCAGTGATTGATTTTGTCAGAGATTATGAGTATAGAACATAAAACAGTTTAAATAAAATAACAAGAGGAATACATGATATTCAGGATTGGTTTGTTAAGGAATTCAAATACATTATCTATTCCAGAGCTTTCAAATAGAAATTTAATGTGAGCCGCGTATTTAATTTTAAATTTTCTAGTAGCCACATTAAAAAATATAAAAGGAAACAGGTAAAATCGATTTTAGTAATATGTTTTATTTAGTGCAGTATAACCAAATATTATGATTAAAACATGTATTTAATGTTTTAACATTATGAATGAGTTACCTTACATTCCTTCTTCGTACTAAGTCATCAAAAAACAGAGTTTAAAGTTATGGCACATCCCAATTTGACTAGCCATGTTTTAAGTGCCTAATAACCACCTATGGCTAGTGGCTACCATATACTAAGATTTGTAGAAATAGTATCATTATTGTCTGAGGAAAGCATTTTAGACTGGTTCTACAGAGTTACCCTGATTGAGATATTTTAGGAAAACAGCCTTCTTCTATTCAGGGAAGTTTGTAGGCAGATGCAAGATGGAACAAAGACAATACCCATTTTTTTGGTTTATATGTGACTTTTCTCAACAAAGGTCATTGCTGTGGTCATCTATATCTCCCTGTTTGCTTTTTACAGTATACAGAACAAGGAATTTTTCCCTGTTCTCCATTTTATAGTAGAGAACAAAGAATTAAAAGAGAGATGAAACAAGTTAATACAATGGCTCTGGGACCACTTAGTGCTTGTGTACCTATTGGGCTTCATGCATTCTGCCTGTCCCCAAAAGAGTTAGCTTGTGAAAGAAGAATTGTTGCACATGTAATAATCAAGGTAGACTGTGTTTTTCCAGAAGAAAACGCTGAGGAAGATTGACCCTGGATCAGTGAAGTTCAGGGATGTGGCTGTAGATTTCTCTTAGGACATGTGAGAATATCTGGACCTCTCAGAGACTATACACAGAGGTTTGGTGTTGAAAAACTATAGGATGGGAGGCCAAGGCAGGCGGATTACTTGAGGTTAGGAGTTCAAGACCAGCATGACCAACATGGTGAAACCCTGTCTCTACTAAAAATTCCAAAATTAGCTGGGCGTGGTGACACACCTGTAATCCCAGCTACTTGGGAGGCTGAGGAAGGAGAATTGCTTGAGCCTAGGAGGCGGAGGTTGCAGCAAGCCAAGATCATGCCAATGCACTCCAGCCTGGCCAACAGAGCAAGACTCTGTCTCAAAAAAGAAAAGAAAAGAAAAACTATAGGAACCTGGTATCACTGGGATATCCATGTCTCTAAGCCAGAATAGTGCACAGATTAAGATTCAAGGTCACTTGGAAAGACCAATGCTTTGTTGTGAACTAGAAGATGGACTGTACACAGTTGGTCCCTACATCTTTGCAAAGATGCTACAGGAGCTCCTATAGCATTGCACTTATATTAGCACCTGCAGATTACTCGCCTTTTAGCTGGACAACCTGAGGATGAGACTGGAATACACCTGCTGGTGTTGGTTGGAGGTGTTCTATTGCAGGACCAAGGCATAGCCTATGTCAATATGTAGAATATTTCCATCACTTCAGAAAGTACCCATATGACCCTTTGCAGTCAAGTCCCTTCTCCTGACCCCTATCCTAAGCCCTGGCAACCACCAATCTCTTTTCTACCCATAAAGTTTTGCCTTTTCCAGAAGAGAGGCACTGAAAGTCTAAGGTTCTGGCTTAACACTTGCCCTAAATTTGAAAGTGTGGTTTTTGTAAGTTTGTATAACTCTTTCTTCCAGCCTATAGTTCTCTTCATTGTAGCTTCATGTTTATCTAGATGGAAACAGGAAAAGGATATCCTCTGGTGGTTTATTTGGGGAAGGCCGAGTCATCAGAAAATCACCTCAGACTGTCTGCCTCACCAAATTATATTTATACATACAGAGACACATTGATATGTCAGGAAAAGAAAAAAGTTTCATACTGTCTTAATCCTATCACCAGTATATATGTTTTTCCTGGACTTAACTCATTTATCATAATTAAGGGTCTGATATATCCCAGGTGCTAGGATAAATTAACTGAAAGGCCTGGGCTCAGTCTTCTATGTACCCTACCTTCATGAATACGGAGTGTCTTTTGACCCACATATTTCCACTCTTGATATTACGATATGAGTCTCTAAGGCTTTGTTAATATTTTTGGGGGGCTTTTTTCTCATCTCTACTTCAGATTGGGTAGCTTTTGTTGCCCTTTCTTCAAATTTATTCTTCTTACAGTTTATATCTCCTTACTGAGATTATCCATTTTTCCTCTAATTGTTTTTCTTCTAAATTCTTGAACTTATTTATAATAAATGTTGAAAGTTCTTGTCTCTTACTTTCATTATCGAGTCTCTTTATAGTGATTTGTTTCCTGTTTATAGGTCACATTTCCCCACTTCACTTATGTAGTAAGTTTTTATTGTATGCTGAACATTGTGGATATTACGTTGAAAAAAATTCTTATCTAATTATTATAGCATTAAACTTTCTGCCCAGGAACTTATAGCATTAAACTTTCTGCCCAGGAACGGCATCTTCAGAAGTGTCATGCGGTGACGACTTGTCCTGTGGTCGTAATCATATCTACCTTTCTCTTAAGGACCTGGCTTTCCTTTGTTTAATCAAGGAATTAGTCTCTACATTTTTTTTTAAATTTAAGTTTTAAAAAAATCCTTTTAAATTTCCTGGCATGTTTTTGACCAGTCTTATTTTTTTACTCTTAATTTCTATTTTATCACCTTATGCTCTTGTATACTCTTAATATTTTAATAGTTTAGTGTATTTTCTTAACTAATTTTATTCTTTTTCTTTTTATACTACTATGTAAAAAGTAGAGGTATAAGAAAGGTAGTTGTGGTTTTTTGGGGGTTTTGGGTTTTGTTTTTGAGACAGGTTCTCACACTGTCACCCAGACTGGAGTGCCGTGGCAAGATCTCGGCTCGCTGCAGCCTTTGCCTCAGAGGCACAAGCAGTCCTCCCACCTCAGTCTCCTGAGTAGCTGGGACTGCAGGCATGTGCCACCACACCTGACTAATTTTTATATTTTTTGTAGAGACAGGGTTTCTCCATGTTGCCCAGGCTGGCCTCACACTTCTAAGCTCAAGTGATCTGCATGCCTCAGCTTCCCAAAGTGTTGAGATTACAGGCAGGAGCCATTGTGCCTGGCCTAGAAAGGCAATTGTAAGGGTAGATTATATTCTTTCCTTTGCAGTTGGTGTGAAAAGGTTCCTTAAAAAGTTCTTTTAGTAACCTCTAAGTCCCAACCCATGACTTCGTTCTTCCTAAAGAGCTGTCGTCTTAGTTGTCTTTGCTTCTCATGCAGATGATAATTAGCCTTCCCTATTGTCCATATAACTAAATTCCATCTTGCCTTTTTATGTTGTGAGCTATCTATCTTTTTATGCAACATAATCTAAAATATGGGAATGAAACTAGGTTGAAATAATCTGGGTCAGGGGATGAAAATCTTAGATTAAGATGAAGACGGTGATTTAAAAACCTGAATTTTTAATGCAGATTACACTTAAAAATTGATAAAATAGGAAAGGGATATTCCAGGAGTGAGCTCTCCTGCACATTGAGAAATTAAATTGTGTAGAAAATACTGTTGTAGGTTTCTTCCCCAGTTGTTTCTTAGATTAAATCAGTGTATATAAATAAGATTTTTCAAAAGTCTTTTTAGCATGTACACATATTTAAATTTAAAAGTACTTGTCTTTAAAAAAGGATTATAACGTGCAAACAAGTTTGTGGTTCTATGTATTATTCAGAAATATACTCCATTTAAACCCTATAATTTCATAGCCAGAAAACAACTCAGCATACTAATCAGTCATGAGATAAAATTGCCCTTATATGATCCTGTCTTAGTCCATTCAGGCTGCTATAACAAAATACTGTAGACTTAGGGATAGCTTATAAACAACAGAAATTTATTTCTCACTGTTCTTGTGGCTGGAAAGTTTAAAGATCAAGGCACCAGCAGCAGATTTGGTGTCTGGCAAAAGACCTCTTTCTGATTGCTAGAGGTACCTTCTAATCGTAGCTTCACAGGGTAGAAGGGGAGAATGAGCTCCCTCAGGCTTCTTTTATGCTAATCCCATTCATGAGTGTTCTCATGACCTAATCACTTCCCAAAGTCTACACTTCATAATTCCATCAGTTTAGGGGTTATGATTTCAACATAAGAATTTTGAGGAGATAGAAACATTCAGACAGTCGCAGACCCTTAAGAACTAGCTTGTCTAAAGATCACAATTTGAGTATTTAGTCTGGATTGTTAAATGACTATTACTTAAAGCTGTGCAGAAATCCAAAGGAAGTATAAGACATGGTTTTAGGAAACACATCCGGACTCTTCCAATTGTAGTTATCAGAGCCTTAACTTGAATTAACAAAAGCCAAAAGGCCAGTGGTTGTGGTCCTAGCTACTAGGGAGGCTGAGGCTACAGTGAGCTATGATCATACCACTACAGAAGCTTGGGTGACAGAGTGAAACCCTGTCTTTAAAAAAAAAGAAAGAAGAAAAAAAAAAATTGTAAAGCCAAAAGTTTAGTTTATTGACCCCCTAGAGAAAGCAGAGGCAACTCTAGCCTCAGGATACCTGGATGCTTGCAGGTATGTCTGCCCCGTCTGCCTGTTTCTGGTCTTTTAGCTCTGTATAGCTTGCTTATTTTTCCTTGCTTGCTTTCTTTGTGACACTTTCTGTCACAAATGCTCTTTGCTACACATACTGTGCTCTTTCTTTCTCTGTCCTGCATGCTCTGTTTCTGTTGCTTTGTTGCTCCGAGTCTTTGTTTGACTCTCTTGTTCAGTGTCCTCCTCCCCATTCCCCTTCCCATTTCCCGGCCTATTGGTTTCATTTTCTCCTGCCATAGAAAGGAATTTCTATGTGGCTATAGGCTGCCTACTTTCAGATTCTTCCAATTTAGCAACCAGATAAGAAAGGATGCTCTGCTTCCAGATCTAATTGTGTACAGAAATCTAGAGAAAAGCTCTTTCTACCTTAATTTGCATAGCTAGGGAACAGGGCACTGTTTCCCACTGGAATCTCTGGGTTTAAGATGCAGAGGAAAAGTAGTCCTCAAAAGAAGGAAGATCAGCTGGGCATGGTGGCTCACCCTGTAATCCCAGCATTTTGAGAGGCCAAGGTGGGTGGATCACATGAGCCCAAGGTTCAAAACCAGCCTGGGCAGCATAGGGCAACCTCCCCCCAAGTCTCTACAAAAATTTCAAAAATTAGCTGGCTATGGTGGCGCATACCTGTGTTCCCAGCTATTCAGGGCGCTCAGGAGAGAGGATTTCTTGAGTCCAGGAGGACAACGATTCAGTGAGCCGAGATCTGCAGTGCACACCACTACACTCCAGTCCAGGTGATAGTGCGAGAACCTGTCTCAAAAAACAGAAAAAAAAAAAAGATCTCTTGGCAGAGGAAAGGGTAAATGTTCAAAACAGGAGATACTTAATGAATTAAGATTCTGTAGTCTTTGCTAATACTCATTTGAGTGCTTTCTACTTATTATGGAATTCTTGTGTGTTCACTTATTTTTTCTATAATGCCTTTAATATCCATGCTTTTTCATTAACAAGATTAATCAAGTGAGTATAATATTTAGAAATACTTTTTAAGAATCTACTTAGTACCATTTTATCTTCTAAAAGACATTTTCATTATTTTCTATGACTTTTTAATTTATGGTTTTTAAACATTTTATAGTTTCTTTAAAATATGTGAGACTAATATGTTTCCAAATTGTAGTTGTAAGTATAAGGTCATTTTATAGAGTGATTCAAAAATCACAGCTCTTTGCACACTTTTAGATCCAACAGTAAAGTATTGGGAAATGAAAAGTATTTGTTCAGTCTTTTACGATGGGTCTATTTTAGTACATTTTAGTACTATTCTTTACCTTACTTTAAACTTCTGTTCTAATTTATCTGATTACCTACCCTACTAAGCCTAAGCCTCTGTGATGAAAGAACATTATCTTCTTCACAACACCCAGCATAGACTAATAGGTACTCATAAGGTGATTGTTAGTAAACTTTTTCTTTCCTGTACTTCATGTTTTAGTAAACTTTGTACTTTTAAGAAATGCAAGTGTTTGGTGGAAAACAGATATTAATACATTTAGTGATGTTTGAGTCTCCTGACCATTTTACATTTACTGACGTTGATTTATCACCTAATTGTCACATTGTGGAAAGATGCGCCTGCAAATTTGGGGCAGAAAGAAACCTTTTATAAATAAGTATCATTTTATTGTATCCTTGATGCAGCATACAGTGTTGCCCAAATCTTCTATTTTGTAGGGATTGGTAGTTTTGATTAATTCAGACTGTGACTTACAGTATTTTTAACATGAAATGGTAAGTGATCAAGATTTCTTTTGATAGGCTACGGAGAGTGAGGTAGGAGATGTAGATTTGACACGTCTTCCAGAAGGACCTGTTGATTCTGAGGATGACGAAGAGGAAGATGAAGAGATTGATCGAACAGATCCATTGCAGGGGCGAGATCTTGTTCGAGAATGTCTTGAAAAAGAGCCTGCAGACAAAACTGATGATGACATTGGTAAGAAATACATGTGTTCACAGTAAGAATTTGTAGCTTAATTTATATGGTCACCTATAGGTGCATAACAAATCATTCTAAAACTTAATAAATGTATGTTGTGTTAAGCCATTATCTTAGAATTTTTGTGAGTCAGAAATTTAGGAGCACCTTACCTGGGGGTTTCTGGCTTGGTATCTCTCATGAGGTTGTAATCAGAATTGGCAGAGGACTGCAGCCATCCAGGTCTTCCCTGGTCTGAGCTGTAGAATCTGTGTCCAAGATAGCTATTCAAATGGCCTTTGGTGCATGACCTTCAGTTCCTCTTCATGTGGGCCTCTCATAGGCTGCTTAATTGTCCTTACAACATACTTAGGGGGAACTTAGGCTTCCTCCTAAGTAAGTAATCCGTGGGAGAATAAGGCAAATGCCACAGTGTTTTTTATTATCTGTATTCAAGAGTAATGCATCATCACTTCTGCTAAATTCTGTTTGTTACACCAGGTAACTCTGATACAGTATAGAATGGGTCCGTACAAGGACATGACTATCAGGAGGCAGGGATCACTGGGAGCCATCTTTGAGGTTGGCTGCCACAATATAAAATAAAAGCTTTGATTGCATTAAACTGATTTTTCCCCTCATGTCTATAAGACATTTAAAGCACAAGCATAGTACAGTGTTCGCTGTCTGTGAATTTGCTTTTTGAAAAACTTGCAGATTTTTTAAAAATTTATATTTTTATTCCCCTAGCTTAAATATCTGTATGTTTTGTGTGTACTCTTTTTTTTTTTTGAGACAGAGTATTTACTCTGTTGCCCAGGCTGGGGTGCAGTGGTGCAATCTGAGCTTACTGCAAGCTCCGTCTCCCAGGTTCATGCCATTCTCCTGCCTCGGCCTCCCTAGTAGCTGAGACTACAGGCGCCCGCCACCACGCCTGGCTAATTTTTTGTATTTTTAGTAGCAGTGGGGTTTCACTGTGTTAGCCAGAATGGTCTCGATCTCCTGACCTTGTGATCCACCCGCCTCAGTCTCCCAAAGTGCTGGGATTACAGGCATGAGCCAGCGTGTCCGGCCATGTGTACTGTTAAAACATTATAAATTTTTGTATGTAATTTTTTATAAAACTAGTTACCCCACTTTAGTTGGGAAGTTGAATAATAACTAAAGATATTAATGTTATCTTTAAGAAGCAAAGATCACTTAGTATCAAATATATATTGTTAGGATTTAATTAAGATTTTTTTCTTAGATTGCATTGTTATAATAGCTACCATTCCAATTAGAAGATGCTGCTACTATTAAAAATCATTTATGTGAGTGAAGATCAATGTATTTGAACATTCCTTGCCATTCTAAAGATATAATATAGTTAAATAACCTGCAGTGTGGTCTCATGTTATGAACATTATCTGGACAGAAATTGAAAGTGCAATTTTACTGATAAAGATTTGTATACTATACTATTTTCATAAAACTTTTAAAAAATCAAAATATAGTTAATTCCTGTTCTCTATGGGTATGTAGCACCTTATAGTTATTCTTAATCTCTTTGCTGTCTGCTTATATGTGTTTCTTCCTTATATTTGTATCTTCCTTACACATATATCCATACCAGGGAGTGACCTGAGGCACTCATAAACATTTGTTGGTTAAAGAGAGTTACCTAATTAGACAAATCTTGAGCTAGAATTCACATTTATTATCCCTGTTTTGATTACTTTTTGGTATTTGTTAATGGCATTTTAAAATACTTTTGTTTAACAAGAACTAGACAAAAGACTTTTTCACTAACCTGTTAGATCAAAGGCCATACCTAACTAAACCCATGGAGTGGCTAGGAATATTAGATACACTCTCCACTTTCATCTGAACCTGTGTAGTCCTTGTTCTCTCTGGAGGTTGTGAATTCTGGTATCTTTCAATATGCCCAGGTTTATACGTGAGTCTGAATATATGTGTAAATCAAATAATTGATTTTAAAAATCAACAGTCAAATAGTACCTTAATTTCTCTACTTTAGCAACATAAATTTATAAGTTGATTGTGAAATTGGGAATTGAATTCTAGATTTCATTGTCTTTTTAAGGTATAGTCCTCGATGGTCTTTATACCAGAATTTCCGTTTTCTTATAGAACAACTGCTGGAGTTTATGCACCAGCTCCCTGCTTTTGCAAACATGACCATGTCTGTAAGGAGAGAACTCTGTTCAGTGATGATTTTTGAAGTGGTAGAGCAGGCTGGAGCTATTATTCTTGAAGATGGGCAAGAGGTATGTCAGTAAATAAATTATGTATATGTATTATGGATACTAACTTTTAAAATAATTTAATTTCCATGAACTTGTCCTGATTTTTGAGTCCTGATTTTTGAAATTTATACAAATGTTTTAAATGAATGCCAAGTTTGAGGTAGTTATAATTTCCGAAGAGGTAAGTTTTTGTTTTTGCTTTGCCCTAATTTTAAATTTACTCACAGTGGACTTTGCTCAAAGTCAGTGCTCCATAAATAATATTCAATGAACCAGATGTTTTTACTTCTCAAATACATTATAATTTAAATAGATTAAATAGATTTAAAATATTCTTAAATATTTTTATATTTGTGTAATTATATCATTATTATTGTTTAAAATGTTTATCAAGAATTTTTCTTATTCCTTGTCTCTATTACACATTTAAAAGAAAAAGAATGAGGAAAGTGTGTTGGTACCAATGCATCCTAGGGAACTGCTGACAGTTGAAGCATTTAGGTGACAATTCTACGTTCAAAAATGCTCAGATGACAGCTTGTGAATGGGTGGAGGAAGGATGCAAAGGGATTGGAAGGTATTATTACCATCAGGAAGTGCTTCATTATTTTTCTTACCAAATGTACTCATTTGATTAATGCTGAGATATGGGTAAATGAACATTGTCTTCTAGTGGGAATGTAAATTGGTACAGCATTTCCAGAAAATTATTTTTAAATTCTTAGCATGGTCCTCCAAGTATTCACAGCTGCTAACCTGTTATTCCACTTTTGAGTGTCTAATCTGAGGACACATGTAGAACTCAAAGAGTTATTTCAAAAGGTGTTCATTGCAGTACATTTATAATATAAATTATATACTTATATAGTCTATAAGTAAGTTACATATAATTACAGAATATTTATACTATAATATATATTTATATTACATGTATTTTATATATATATAATATTACATGGATTTTATATATATATAAAAAAGTAAAAATTGGACATAACAAAAATATCCAGTGATAAGCAGTGGTTAAATTAATTATTATATAGCTGTAGGTTATAATATATAGGTATTCAAATTATTTTTAAAATTATTTGATAGAATATCTTTGAGGATCCCTGTCTTTAGGCTCTGTTTACATATTTTCTCCCCATATCCTAGAAAACGTCAGTTATAGAGGATGGACTCCCCCGAAAAGTTTAATGAACAAATGAATATAGTATTTATTTTTTAAGCAGAATATTGTAAATATTTCAGTAATATAAAATATATACGTAAGAGAGAAATAAACTTTAAACAACTGTATATGGTGGGATTTTAAGTAACTTTTATTTTCTACAAGTTTTTGCATTCTCTAAATTTTCCACAGTTGTATAAGCAAAAATTTGTCATATGCCTACTTTGTGCCAGGTACTGTTCTAGATATGGAAATATAGTGGTGAAAAAGCCAGATACACTCTCTGTCCTCCAGTAGCTTAATCCACAAGTTGTGTAGTGAGTATATCTTATTTTTAAAATAATAAAGGTATAATTTTGAAAAAAAACCTTATTGCCATTGATTACCCTTCAGAACTAACCATCTTGATTTCCCTTAAATCACATTAAAACGATTGAAGGTTCAGGCTTATAAGAAGGTTTGATATTAAAGGAGAATAAGTGGTCTTTCACTGATAGATAGTAGACCTTTAAAATACATCTTCTTTGGGCCAGGTGCAGTGGCTCATGCCTGTAGTCCCAGCACCTCAAGAGGCCTAGGTGGAAGGATAACCAGGAATTCAAGACCAGCCTGGGGAACATAGCAAGATCCTGTCTTTATTAAAAAATAAATTGACCAAGCATGGTGGTAGACACCTGTAGTCCCAGCTATTCAGAAGGCTGAGGCAGGAGGATCACTTGAGTCCAAGACTTTGAAGCTACAGTGAGCTGTAATCATACCACTGCACTCCAGCCTGGACAACAGAGCAAGATGCCATCTCTAAAATAAATAAATAAATAACTTCTTAGAGCATTAAATATTTCCATATAAATGAAGGCATTATTTTCTTAACATTAGCAGAAATTTTGAATCTTTTGTTAGATATGCCTTAAAATTCAGGCTTTTAATTCAGCTAGTTAAAAAAATAGCTGTCTATTTTTTTTCTTAAATGTTTGCTTTTTGCCAGGCACTATTCTAAGCACAGTGTATGTATTAACTCACTTAACGTAATAATTCTGTGATAGATAATTTCCTTACGACCATTGTAGCAGTAGAGAAACTGAGGCCCAGAGAAGTTAAATAATTTACCCAAAGTCATTCAGCTAGTTAGTGGCATGGTATGGATTAATATCCCAAGAGTTTGTGCTCTTGAACATTATGCTATTTTGTCTCAGAGAATCTGGTCAATTATGACAGTTCTTGTTTGGTGACTAAAAGAAGAAAGAGTAAAAATAAACTTTTAGTAGTTTGCATAGACTCAAAGCATAGGGTGTTACAGAGTATTTAGTAATATAACCAGATCCTCGTTTTTCCTTTTTAAATTATTCAAGTTATATATATTGTTAGATTCTTTTTGAAAGTTAATATATACCTTTTTTAAAAAGATTCATAAAACCTTTCTTTTTCTCTATAGCTTGACTCATGGTATGTTATTTTAAATGGCACTGTGGAAATCAGTCATCCAGATGGAAAAGTTGAAAATTTGTTTATGGGAAATAGTTTTGGAATTACTCCCACTCTGGATAAGCAGTACATGCATGGAATTGTCAGGACTAAAGTAGATGATTGTCAGGTAAGATTATCTCCTTGGTCAAGTCTTCTTGCTTGTCTGTTGATTTAAAGTAGCTCAGCCTGTTTTGTCTTCCTCAAAAGAAAATAGCTTTATTTGAGAATTAGGAGTTTCAATAGCTCACAGTTAATAAAGGAAACTTGATTTTGTATCTGCCTCACATATTTGTGGCATTTAACAAGCTATAAATTTTCAAAAGAGATACACCAAATAAATGCTAGTTTGTTACATTTCTATTTGATATTAGCCAGCTCAGAGTCCTTTATTTAAAAAAATAGAGGAAAGAAATAGGAACTTCTGAGTTGTTTGTTTCTAACTTACTCCTGCTTCATGTTTTCTTTACATAGTGTCAGTTTTGAGAGAAGTAGTTCACTTCTCCTTTTAAAGAGCAAAATTCAAACAGATTAGACTTCTTTAGTCTCTTCGTATGTGAATTGTTTCACCTTGATTTTTGTTAAAGATTAAAGGAATTAAGTGAAAAAGAACTAATGCCACTAGATTTCTTACCTTTGTGCTCTGCTTTGGTACATAGTGACATATTTATGTACTATAGGTTCATTAATTGTCCCCATGTTGTTCTTGGACAGTTTGTCTGCATAGCCCAGCAAGATTATTGGAGAATTTTAAACCATGTGGAAAAAAATACCCATAAAGTTGAGGAAGAGGGAGAAATTGTTATGGTACATGAGCATCGGGAACTAGACCGGAGTGGAACCAGGAAAGGACACATTGTAATCAAGGTGGGTGTTTTTACTTATTATTCTAGTCACTGATAGAATAAAGCTTTCGTCTTGTTTTAAACTATTTTTTAAGTAGTGCAAGATAATTCATTAACACTTTGGAATCTAACTTAAATGTTGACTCTCTGTCTTTTTCTAAATTTTTTTTTTTTTTTTTTTTTTTGAGATGGTGTCTCACTCTGTCACCCAGGCTGGAGTGCAGTAGCGCAATCTCAGCTCACTATAACCTCTGCCTCCCAGGTTCAAGCAATTCTTCTGTCTCAGCCTCCTGAGTAGCTGAGATTACAGGCATGCACCACCACGCCTGGCTAATTTTTGTATTTTTAGTAGAGATGGGGTTTCACCATCTTGGCCAGGCTGGTCTTGAACTCCTGACCCTGTGATCCTCCCACCTCGGCCTCCCAAAGTGCTGGGATCACAGGTTTGAGCCACCATGCACATTTTAATGATGAAGGATGACTTATTGCCATTTAATATCAGAGTAGGTAGGGTATTATTTTAGAATATACTGATCAGAGTTTTCCTTTTCAAACTTAATATTGTATGCCACTGCGAGTAGGAGTCAGTTTCATCAAAGACCACAATATTAAGAAACAAAACAAAATTTAAGGACCAGCCATAAAAGTGTAAGTAATCCTAGGTTAAGATGCAGAGTGCTTCTGGATCTCTGTGGCACTGAAATATGCATTAACTTCTCTGAACCTCACTTTTCTTACCTGAATATGGAAGTAATTCAAGACTTTATTAGGGCTAAATGAGGTAAATCAAAACCCGTAGCACAATTGTAGAGTCTGAATATTAACCCCCATACTGTTTTCTCTTCTATAAGTTCTGCCCTCTCCTAATGTTTACCTTCTCTCCTCCTTGTCTCTTTAAAGACTTGGATATAAACTGAACAATTATAGTTGAAAGAGGGGAAATAAACACATAACTGTTTCTCTTTTCAAGCTAGTCTTGGCAAAATTACTGCCACTATTAATTGCAGATGAAGCAGTTTACTTAGTAATATGAGGGAGTTAAGTCAGAGAGATAATTTGAAAACTGGTGTCATACTTCTTCTTCCCTTAGAGTCAGGCTATTCCTCAGAGATCTTTCTTTTCCTAAACGGATGAGTGTAAGCTTTGTATGTACAAATGATTAACATATTGGTGGAATGCCATAGGTTTACACATATACTTTTTCATTTTAATTCATTTTTATCTTTTTGTGAGGACTCATGTGTTTTAGTAATTTATTTCTAAACAATTTCAAACTTACAGAAAAGTTTCTAGAACAGTAGAGAGATCTGTCAGTGATTCCTCAACTGTTAATATTTTCACCACATTTGCTCCATTATCAGTCTTTTTCTGAACCATTTGAGAGCAGTCTGCAAATGTGATGGCTCATCACTCCTAAATATCTTGTTGTTTATTTCCTAAAAACAAGGACACTCTCTGACATAAACACCATAGAATCCTTCAAGTTAGGAAGTAAACATTGCTAAAATAAAACCATTCAGGGCCGGGCATGGTGGCTCACGCCTGTAATCCCAGCACTTTGGGAGGCCGAGGTAGACGGATCACTTGAGGTCAGGAGTTCAAGACCAGCCTGGCCAACATGGTGAAACCCCATTTCTACTAAAAATACAGAAATTAGCCAGGTGTGGTGGTGGCTGCCTGTAATCCCAGCTACTTGGGAGGCTGAAGCAGGAGAATTGCTTGGACCCAGGAGGTGGAGGTTGGAGTGAGCCGAGATCACACCATTGTACTCCAGCCTGGGTGACAGAGGGAGACTGTGTCTCAAAAACAAACTAACTAACTAACAAAAAACAGACTCAGTCTAGAAACCCTATTTAGATTTTCACCAACTATCCCAATAATAACTTACTTCTGGTCTAGAATGTTGTCCAAGAACACAGTTGCATTTAGTTGTCATGTCACTTCAGTCTATACAAGTTCCTCAGTCCTTCACTGTTGTTAATATCCTTAGCAGTTTTAAAGAATACAGATCTTATATCCTGTAGTATTACCCTCCACCTGGATCTTTCCAGTATTTCCTCATGACCAGATAGATTCAAGTCGTGCTTTCCTGGCAGGAATTCACAAAACTCAGAGGGCACACAATGTCAACCTGTTGTCCTACCAGTGGTGAAGTTAGCCATGATTACCTGATCAAGTTGGTGTCTGTCTGCCCAGTTTCTTCAGTGTGAAGTCATCATTTTACCCTTTGTAACTGATAAATATTTGGTGGAGAGATGTTCTGACAGAATCAAAATACTATCCTCAGACTTTTAGCTTATGTATAGTATGCACTGAGTACAAACTTCTGTTCACCACTTTTTACTTCCATTACTATTCTTGTCTGAAACGGTGATTTTAAAAATAATTTCTCGTACATTAACTCATTTTATTGTAGGAATGAACTGTCTATTCTTCATTAATTTATTTGTATTGGTATAAACTTATGTTACCATCATTATTATTCTAATCCTCAAATTGTCCCAGATTTTAAGTAGTGGGACTCTTAAACTGACTCCTGTATTTTTTGACGTATCCCCATCATTTGAGCACGTCTGTATAATCTGGCAAATAATAAGGCTCATCGTGAACTTAACTGTACCAGCTCTGTAATTAGCCATGTCTCAAGAAGACCCTGGATCTTTCTAATCAAATGTAGTATTTATAAACCAAGATCTGGGCATTCACTGTTTTCATTGCTACTGAAGTGTCATTGCTTTTATTAGAGTCTGTCATCAGAGCTAGGAAATATATGTATGTATTTGTTATAAACACATACACATCTATAATTTTATGTATATATTAAACAACCATGAGTTACAATTCCACTACTACCTGTACTTCCAGTTCCAGTACCAGCACCACAGTTTTCCCTAGTCTTTTCCCTTCTATATTTGTAAGTACCTTCTCCAGCAGTGCCTCTTGTTATACCCTGTATATAATTTGCTCATTGTAAGCAGTTTCTACCATGCCAGTAAAACAACACCAGCCTTCTCTTCTGCTTGCTACCTCTGTGCACCCTGTCTCCCAGCATCCTACCTTCTAATATATTTTACAATAGATTTTGAACACTGTGTTGATTTTTTTAAATGAAAGTTCAGAACATTGAAAATACTTGAACATAAATTTGCCATGAGTTTATATACACCTTAAAATAAATGTTTCCAGATTCTGATTGCGTGATGATGGGTTGCTTTTGTGACAGAAATATTGAAAATGTATTATTTTTACTGTACCACAATCTTCACATTCAGATTTAATTGCAAATCATAACCATCTTTTGCTCATAGAAGGATTGATCATTTGGGGTTTTTTTGTTTGTTTTTTTTGTTGTTGTTGTTGTTTTTTGAGACAAAGTCTCGCTCTGTCACCCAGGCTGGAGTGCAGTGGCACGATCTTGGCTCACTGCAACCTTTGCCTCCCAGGTTCAGGCAACTCTTGTGCCTCAGTCTCCCAGGTAGCTGTGACCACAGGCGCATGCCATCACTCACAGCTGTTTTTGTTTGTTTGTTTGTTTGTTTTTGTATTTTTAGTAGAGGTGGGGTTTTGACATTTTGGCCAGACTGATCTCTAACTCCTGACCTCAAGTGATCCTCAGGTCAAGGCCAGGCATGGTGCCTCAGACATGTAATCCCAGCACTTTGGGAGGCCAAGGTGGGCTCCCAAAGTGCTGGCATTACAGGTGTAAGCCATCGCACTTGGCCTTGACTTTCTGTTTACTCCTAATCACCCAGAAAGCAGTTATTTCTTTTCATTTCATTCATTTCTTCATTCAGTTCATTTCTTCATTTATTCAGCAACACCGACTTTATGGTACTCTATGCCAGGCCCTGTGTGAGATCTGGGAGATACTAATATATACTTAGATTCTGCCATCAGTGAACTCACAGTCTTTTGAGAAAGACAGGCGATAGTTTTAGCATAACTTGATAAATCTCAAGATGGAAGAGCAAGAGAGACATAAAAAGAGGGATCTAAATTAGGCTAGAAGAAATAGCAAGGAGCAGATATAGGGAGGAAGGGTGGCCCAGACAGAGAAATATGCATGTGCTATGTAAAACTGCATAATATATTTAAGAAAAAGCAGGAAATTTGTATGGCTGGAATCAAGGGCATTTTGAGGTAAGATAGATTTTAGTCTAAAGAGATAAGGGCTCATCTTTAAATAAAATTTAGAATGTGTGACCTAGTCTCTATAGGGACCCTGCCTCTGTGATTTTGCCTTCAGAATAATGGCCTCTCTAACATGTTGATCAGTTTCCGTCTCTCACTCAGGTATTCTAGGAAATGGAATTAAGTGACCCTAAACCAGGATTGGCCTGAATAATAAAACAATTTGGTACTCTTAGTCTTAGGATGTTTTGGAGGATAGGAGAATAGGAATGACCTATGATTTTCTTATCACTTAAGGAGGTTGTTTCTGACTTCCTTCTAGACAAACAATTTTCATACCTTATTTTTAATAAATAAAATAGGGGCAGGCACAGTGGCTCACGCCTGTAATCCCAGCACTTTGGGAGGCAATGGAGGGTGGATCACGAGGTCAGGAGTTCGAGATCAGCCTGACCAACATGGTGAAACCCTGTCTCTACTAAAAATACAAAAATTAGCAGGGCGTGGTGGTGCACGCCTGTCATCACAGCTACTCAGGAGGCTGAGGCAGGAGAATTGCTTGAACCCAGAAGGCGGAGGTTGCAGTGAGCTGAGATCACGCAGCTGCACTCCAGCCTGGGCAACAGAGCCAGACAATGTCTCAAAAATAAATAAATAAAAATAAACTACCTTTTAATAAATAAGGTACCTTTTTATTTTTAATAAATTCTTACATAAAGAACATTGTTAGTGTTAATGTATGTTTACCATACAGGTATCCTAATGGATGAATGCAACAAATTGAAGGTTGGGTGTTATGGGTAATGGTTTTTATATCAGGCTTAACATCTTGTTTCTGTATTTGTTCTTATGCCAACCTTTGAAAAAACTACAAAGGGTAGTAAACATTGGTTCAGAAGCTCAAAGAAGAGCAGTATGGAAATGTTGGTTTATATTCTTTCTTTTTGAGACAAAGTCTCGCTCTTGTGGCCCAAGCTGGAGTGCAATGGCATGATCTCAGCTCGCTGCAACCTCCACCTCCCAGGTTCAAGGAATTCTCCTGCCTCACCCTCCTGAGTAGCTGGGATTACAGGTGCCCACTACCATGCCCAGCCAATTTTTGTATTTTTAGTAGAGACGGGGTTTCACCAGGTTGGCCAGGCTGGTCTTGAACTCTGGATCTCAGGTTATCCACCTGCCTCTGCCTCCCAAAGTGCTAGGATTACACGCATCAGCCACACTGCTCCTAGCCTGTTTATATTCTTTTATAAGGTTGGAAATAAGCATTTACAACTCTGAATTAATTTCAAAACTGTCTGTAGAACTTCTGGTTCCTCTCAATATGGTGACCTAGCATGGAGAGGAAACTGTATGAGAGGAACTGTAGAAAAGGAAACATTTATTCTGGGAAGTACCAATAATAATAATACAGGCTCTCTTGAACTGGTGTGTTCTTCCTACAGCCTGGTCAGAAAAGATTTTTGAGGTGGATTAAATTTGGAGAAAAGCTTTCTTTTTTCTTTCTTTCTTCCCTTTCATTCCTTCTTTTTTCTTTCTTTCTTTAGTTTAAATTTCACCTCTTTTGTTGCCTTGAGACAGTAAGTGCATGCCCTGGTTGTAGGAGAAGTGGCAGTAACAGCCCACACCAGGGCTAAGTTAGTGAAGTTCAGAGGTCCTGCTATGATGAAATGCCAGTGAAAACAGCTTCAGCTGAGTGAGTGCTGTTGGCTATCTATTTCTCTGCCTTTTCTGTCTCTCAGCCTCTGGATGCTGGTGGATTAAAATTAAGTTTGGATTCCAATTCTCCCAGCACTAAGGATTTAAGGGTGAAACTCTACTGTGATGATTTGTCTAATGAAGTAGCTACAAAGGGGAGTAATCAACAGTAGTTCTTTGGTTCTTGGGTCATTTATTTTCTAATCCTTCCTATCCTTGGATTTTTAGGCAACACCTGAGCGTCTCATAATGCATTTAATAGAAGAACATTCTATCGTGGATCCAACTTATATAGAAGATTTTCTGTTAACTTATAGGACATTTCTTGAAAGTCCTTTGGATGTTGGGATCAAACTATTGGAATGGTTTAAGATCGACAGCTTAAGAGATAAGGTTGGTTTTATAAAGGGAATGAAAGTGATTTTAACCCGAAATTTTTTTCATGAAACTTTTATAGTTGATAGATTACATGTTTATTATGATATTAAGATTCAGCACACCTAAAAAAATTAGTGACCTTGAAAGACATTCTCTGCTTACTTTTATGACAGAATAGCATGTTAAAAGTGGACGAGAGCCTTAAAAGGCAAAAAGTGAAATAAAGCTCTGGTATAGCTATAAGTTCGGGAAACGTAATAGTTACATGAGAGTATTTTAGAATTTTACCGAAATATTTGATTGTTTCCAGAGATCAGTAAAACATTTTAAAACGGATTTAATATTTTAAAAAGAATATTCATCAAATATATTTTTTCAAGAGGGCAGATTGCTTTTAAGTTTCAAAATGGGAATATATTTATTTTCTTGAGTTAATTTATAATCATTTGAAAACAATTTATCAAACCTTAATATATCCTGTGACTTATTTAAATCTACCTTTTGAATTTTTTTTGTATTATTGTTCATTATTTTAAATTATCTTCATGGGATATGTTTGTACATTTAATGAAAAGACTAGTGATACCTCCACAAATTGGTAAGAAATAAGTTGTTTCAAGAAAATAAAAGTAGGATCATAATTGCCTGGTGTGTCTTTTTGAATTATATTTTAAAGGAAATAAACTGGTTGCAGGTAGACTGCAGAATTATGTAGGAGACTAACATCTAAAACTACAGGCTTGCACACCTCTCACATTTTTTCTTAGAATTAAATATATTTACTTTAGTTGCCAAAAAAATAAAGGTGTGCTTTGGGAATGAACAAAAATATGATTTAGTAATAATTATCTTTATGCAAAAGAATGAAAATAGATTGTTACCTTATACTGTAAACAAAAATGTACTCAAAATGGATCAGAGACAGAAGAGCTAAAACTATAATGCCTTAAAAGAGAAGATACGGGTAGATTATCATGGCCTTGGATTTGGCGATGGTTTCTCAAATATGAAAACACGACACCCAAGCACAAGCAACAAAAGAAAAAAATAGATAATTGGACCTCATCAAAATTAAAATTATTTTTGCATCAAAGGACACTGTCAAGAAAGATAAGACATTGCACAGAATAAGAGAAAATTATATATCTGATAAAGGTTTAATATCCAAGATATTTTACAACTCAACAACGAAAAGGCAGCACAGTTTAAACATGGACCAAGAACTTGCATAGACATTTCTCCAAAGAAGATATGTAAATGGCCAACAGGCACATGACAAAGATGTTCAATATCTTTTTTTTGTTTGTTTGTTTATGTTATCACTTACCAGAAACAAGTTTCACATATTAATGTAGTCATATCTGTTAGTCTTTCTTTTTGGTTTCTTCTGTGTTTTTTGTTTGTTTTTTTGTTTTTTTAATACTATTAAGTTCTAGGGTACATGTGCACAACGTGCAGGTTTGTTGCATATGTATACCTGTGCCATGTTGGTGTGCTGCACCCATTAACTTGTCATTTACATTAGGTATATCTCCTAATGCTATCCCTCCCCACTCCTCCCACCCCAAAACAGGCCCCGGTGTGTGATGTTCCCCTTCCTGTGTCCAAGTGTTCTCATTGTTCAGTTCCCACCAATGAGTGAGAACATGCGGTGTTTGGTTTTCTGTTCTTGCAAGAGTTTGCTGAGAATGATGGTTTCCAGATGCATCCATGTCCCTACAAAGGACATGAACTCATCCTTTTTTATGGCTGCATAGTATTCCATGGTGTATATGTGCCACTTTTTCTTAATCCAGTCTGTCATTGATGGACATTTGGGTTGATTCCAAGTCTTTGCTATTGTATTTAATGCTGCAATAAATATACGTGTGTATGTGTCTTTATAGCAGCATGATTTATAATCCTTTGGGTATATCCCCAGTAATGGGATGGCTGGGTCAAATGGTATTTCTAGTTCTAGATCCTTGAGGAGTCGCCACACTGTCTTCCACAATGGTCGAACTAGTTTACAGTCCCACCAACAGTGTAAAAGTGTTCCTATTTCTCCATATCCTCTCCAGCACCTGTTGTTTCCTGACTTTTTAATGATCGCCATTCTAACTGGTGTGAGATGGTATCTCATTATGGTTTTGATTTGCATTTCTCTATGGCTAGTGATGATGAACATTTTTTCATGTGTCTGTTGGCTGCATAAATGTCTTCTTTTGAGATGTACCTGTTCACATCCTTTGCCCACTTTTTGATGGGGTTGTTTGTTTTTTTCTTGTAAATTTGTTTGAGTTCTTTGTAGGATCTGGATATTAGCCCTTTGTCAGATGAGTAGATTGCAAAAATTTTCTCCCATTCTGTAGGTTGCCTGTTCACTCTGATGGTACTTTTGCTTTGTAGAAGCTCTTTAGTTTAATTAGATCCCATATGTCAATTGTGGCTTTTGTTGCCATTGCTTTTGGTGTTTTAGACATGAAGTCCTTGCCCATGCCTGTGTCCTGAATGGTATTGCCTAGTTTTTCTTCTAGGGTTTTTATGGTTTTAGGTCTAACATTTAAGTCTTGAATCCATCTTGAATCAACATCATTAATCATAGAGAAATGCAGTCATAACCTCAATGAGATACCACTTTACACCCACTAGGATGGCTTTTAAAAAGGGGGAAGAAAGAAAAAGTAACAGACATTGCCTAAGGTATGGAGACATTGAACCCGCCTCCCCACCCCCACCCTACACACATTGATGATAGGAATGTAAAATGGTATTACCTCTGCGGAAAAACAGTTTGAGCAGTTCTTCAAAAAGTTAAACATAGAGTTGCCATATAGCCCAGCAATTCTAATCCTAGGTATATACCCAAAGAATGAAAAACACGTGTGCAAATGAAAACTTGTACATAAATATTTGTAGCAGCACTATTGACAATAGCCAAATGACCCAAATGCCCATCGTGGATCAACAAAATGTGGTATAGCCATACAATAAAATATTATTCAGCCATAAGAAGAAAAGAAGTACCTAATACTTTACTATACCATGATGAACCTTGAAAACATTAAGTTAAGTAAAAGAAGCCAGTCACAAAAGACTAGGTATTGTATGATTCCATTTATGTGGAATAGCCAGGACAGACAAATAGACAGAAAAGCAGACTAGTAGCTGCCAGGGGCTGGAGAGAGGGCAGAATGGTAAGCAAATGCTTAATGAGTTTGAGGTTTTCTTTTGGAGTGATGAAAATGTTCCAGAACTCAGAACTAGACAGTGGTGATGGTTACATAATATTGTTAAGGTACTAAATGCCACTGGATTATGAACTTTAAAATCATTAAAATAGTGAATTTTATGTGGATTCTACCACAATTTAAAAAAATACGGCTCATTCCTTACATTGTTAGGCACATTATTCAAATCAGCTTAATTTTTAACTTTTCTTGAGCAAAGTAAACGATTCTGCAGTTTGAAAATTTACAGTGTTTATAATGAAAGAAGTTTCAGATTTTTAAGAGTTTTTGTTTTGTTTTTTAATTTTTATAGAGACAGGGTTTTGCTATGCCCTGGCTGGTCTCAAACTCCTGGACTCAAGGGATCCTCCTTGCTTCAGCCACCTGAGTTGCTGGGATTGCAGGTGTGAGCCACCGCACAAGACTCAGATTTGTTTTTGTTACAATTTTGGTTAAACATGTTCTTGACCATGGAAACGCTTTTGATATGGATTTTTGATTGATAGGATTGCCTGCTTTATGACATGAAGTCTGCATTTTAAGGTGCTACCTGAAATAGATATTCTATGTACTTCTTTTATCTTAACAAACAGGCTTGTGTCTTCTCACTGAGTGGACAGAATCCTGGCTCTGTTACTTCTGTACACAGGGAAGCAAAAGCTCAAACTAAGCCATGCCTTTCTATTAGAATGAGCCTTTTTTACAAAGGGAGGAATCAAGAGGGTTGTCAGTTCTTCATGAGTTTTAGACATGCTTTTAGAATCTAGTTTTGCAGAAGGAATGCCTCTTATAACCGTATGCTGCCTATTTATGTTTCCACAGGTGACACGGATTGTATTATTATGGGTAAATAATCATTTTAATGATTTTGAAGGTGACCCTGCTATGACTCGATTTCTAGAGGAATTTGAAAAAAATCTGGAGGATACAGTAAGGCTAAAAATAATTTATATTCTTCAGAGTGTCGTGGTTTCCCCACCCCCAACACCAGCAAACTCAGAACAGCAGTAGCTTTCATCTCCTTTGTCTTAAATGTCCATTCTTAGAACTTCCAAATCTATATTTTAGACTTTTGTTCTATTTTGTTCTATTTTGTTCTATTATTCTTTACCACCCTAATTAAAACAATATTTACACTCCTTCCTGACTCTTCCCTTTCTTTTTTTTCTTTTTTTTCTTTTTTGAGACAAGAGTCTCACTCTGTTGCCCAGGCTGGAGTGCAGTGACACAGTCTTGGCTCACTGCAACATCCGCCTTCTGGGTTCAAGCAATTCTCCTGCCTCAGCCTCCTGAGTAGATGGGACTTCAGGTGCATGCCGCCACGCCCAGCTAGTTTTTGTATTTTTAGCAGAGACAGGGTTTCACCATATCGCCCAGGCTGGTCTTGAACTCCTGACCTCGTGATCTGCCCGCCTCAGCCTTCCAGAGTGCTGAGATTACAGGCGTGAGCCACCGCGCCCGGCCCTACTCTTCCATTTCTGTATTAAGACTAATGACATTCTTATCTCTTAGTCACTCAGGCTTATAAACCTGGTGTTATATGTGTACCCTCACTCTCTTGAATTCCCTGGCCAGGATTTCCAGTCAGTTGCTAAAGTCACCTAGGTCACTGATATAGTCATATACCTGTATGTTCACATATTTTCTTATGGTCTCTCTCAGCCATTTCTTTTTTACTGCCTAGTTTAGGGCTTAATTATTTCATTATATCTGATCTGTTATAATAACCTAACCTGCTAACTGATCCTAGTTCTAGTTGCTCTTCTAGTTCATTCTGTGTGGCCAAAAGATTGCTTTTAAAACACACGTGTGATGACTATTATTCTCTTTGTCAGTAAACTATACTTACTACCAAAGCAGTTCCTCCCCCATATATTCAGGTCCCTTGCCTACCTTTTTGCCCTTTTTCCTGTGTACCCTAGATTATAGCCAAATCAAACTATTTTATTTTATTTTCCAGTTCTGCATCCAGACCATGCTAGAATTTTCTTTTCCTCACCTATTGAAACTGTTTCATTTTCCAGTGCATATCCTAAATATCAAATCTATATTAAGACTTTCTACGTTTCTTTTCTACATGGGATTCACCTTTTCTAAATGTACAGCACCTAAGATAATTCCCTCAAAGTCCACAGTAGCTATTCATGAATTCATTTTATTCTCCCTGTCAGATATAAAACTTTGAGCTGTGACTTGGTTACCTGCTCCAAGTAACTTAAAATTTTAGGAAATAAGTAGTAATGTAGCATAGTGTTTTAGGAGTACAGTTCAAGCTCCTCCATTTGCTAGAGTTGTAAACTCAGACAGATTGCCTGATCTTATGCCTGAGTTGTGTTATTTGTAAAGATAGTAGTTCCTAGTTCATTGAGATTGTTATAAGGATTATAATGAGCTGATAAGCATAACAGTCTGTACACAAAACCTGTCACTTAGCAAATGCTCAAGAGCTGTAATTATTAGTTACAGAGCATAAGTGGATTGAGTTGAATGAAGTGGGAAAAATTGACAAATCTGGTCCCTTTCGTTACTCCATGGTTCCTGTTGACTTCTCAGCAGCACATGTGCTCTATATAAAATGGGGAGAGTGAACAACACTGGGAACTTGATTAAGGGTTATAGAGGCACTCTACTATCATTTGACTCATCCTGTGTTGGTTGTGTAAATATTCAAGGGACATCAGAGTGTGGAAAAAAAAGTTATGAGATTTTTTTTCCACTAGTCAGTTAGCCATCAGGTATTCATTGCATTCTACTTTATACTCAAAGGCATTAATGTAGGATCAGAACAAATATTAAGACTTGGTGACTGCTTTAAAAAAAATACAACTTTAGCTTTTTGTGATTGACATGAGATTTGCACATATTAACACTATTTGAGACAATTGAAACTGGAATTAGAACTGGAAGTCAGACTATTACTGAGTTTAAGGAAGAGCTAAAATAATACAAGAAGAAAGTCTTTTCTGGACGAGGTGAAAACTTGAATGTTTCTTTGAACAGTATTTGAAAAGGTGGTTCAAGTCATTCAAGGTTTTGAATAAAGGTTTTAAAGATTCTGGTTTTATATAACAGCCAGGAGATAAGCAAGGTGGGGGAAGAGTGTGTATTAGGAAAAGTTTAAGAAATGATAAGTAATTTTTTGTCATCTCTCTGTAATTGAGACATCGCTTAGAAATCTTTTTTAACCTATGATAATTTAAAGGTCTTATAATGATATTAAGAAATCTCATTGAGAGTGCTTTGGAGTGGGAGTGCCCCCTTCTTCAGTTTTGTTTACCTCAGCTTATACGTGTATATTTATAACTCTAATTCTAATAATTTTAGGTGACTTTTTAAAAACCTGTAGGAATAGATACATTTATATACATTTACCCTTTTCTGCTTTACAGAAGATGAATGGTCATCTCCGGTTATTGAATATTGCCTGTGCTGCAAAGGCTAAGTGGAGACAGGTTGTGCTGCAGAAGGCTTCCCGTGAGTCCCCTCTACAATTCAGCCTTAATGGAGGAAGTGAGAAGGGATTTGGTATTTTTGTTGAAGGAGTAGAACCTGGTAGCAGAGCTGCTGATTCAGGACTGAAACGTGGTGATCAGGTAAGCAGATAACCAACCACTTATATTCAAGCCTTCTTAAAAGTATTGTGCCTGCTGCTTTTGTTCTCATCTTCCAGAAAGCGTGATCAGTTTAAGGAAATATTTTTCTGAGCCTTTTTTTAGAGGTAGTATCTGCATATGGTTTATTTTTAAAATGTATTTGTCATATATTTATTACTTTTAATGGAAAATTTGGTGTAGTGTGACCAGAAATAACATGGTCTACTGAGCTCTATCAACATGACCTCCTTTGAATGGGCCTGCCTGTCCTTCATGGATTAGGGAACTGTATAAGCTGGCAACTTGAGAATACTCCAGAACGATCAATATATGAATTAGCACCCTTGCAAGTTTTGAAGGAGACAGCACTTCTACCTCATAGCACTCTCAAATGTAAGTGGCTGCAGATTACTGAAGGTTATGGTAATCATTAAATTATGTTCATATGGTAACATAACTATATCCATAAGCAAAGTGAGCCAAATGGGGGACTAGGAAAAAAGACACTCTTAGGAATTTGATGGTGATTTATTCTTTTAGTGTAGGCATTAGGAAAGTATAGAGCAGCCTATTCGAAATGTGACCTGCTGGCAACTTTGTTACATAAAAAATGCAATTCCCAGTCTTCTCTCAATCCTGTTAATTATATTGACCACATTCTTAAGCAATGATGTCTGAACATCTGTATTTTTAACAAAACTCTCTAGATCAGTGGTCCCCAACCTTTTTGGCACCAGGGACCAGTTTTGTGGAAGACAGTTTTTCCACGGACCAGGGAGTTGGAGCTGGGGGGATGGAGATGGTTTTTGGATGAAACTGATCCACCTCAGGTCATCAGGCAGTCAGACGTTAAATTTTCATAAGGAGTGCCCTAGATCCCTTGCATTTGCAGTTCTCATCAGGGTTCACACTCCTATGAGAATCTAATGTCACTGCTGATTTAACAGGAGGTGGAGCTCAGGCGGTAATGCTCACTGGCCCACTGCTCACCTCCTGCTGTGTGGCCCAGTTCCTAAAAGGCCATGGGTTTGTGTCCTGGCGGTTGGGGACCTCTGCGCTAGATGATTCTCATGTACTTCAAAGGGTGATCTCCCAAATCTGCCTGATCATCAGAATCATTTAGGAAACTTGCTTTTTCCCCATTTAAAATTTTGTTCTTTCATTTTAGAATGTGGCTTTATTTTAACTGAGACATGCTATAATTTTTTTTAAATTATGAGCTCATTCATATTATGAAAGGTTCTACACTCTAGAACAGTGCTTCTCAACTAGTGGCAATGTCTGCAGATATTTTTTATTATTATGACTTGGGGATTACTACTGGCATGTTGGTGGACAGAGGCTGAGGATGTTGCTGAACAGCATACAATTCCCAGGACAGCTTCCACAGTAGAGTTTTCTGGGCCTTACCCCAGACTACTCATTAGGAATGTCTAACAGCTAGGATCCTGGAGTCAGTATGTTTATTGTTCAGTTATTTGTATCACAGACACATTTAATCTAATTCTTCACACACACACACACACGTGCGCGCACTAGTAAAATCATCCCTGAGAATGAAATTTATCATGCTTTTACTTCTTCCTTCAATCTTCACAACTACCGCTGAAATGATCTGAGATTTTAGATCTACATTATTATTGTTATTTTTTAACATTTTGTATCTTCTGTTTCAAGAAGGCTTTTGACATTTGCATTAAGTTTCATAAGCTTTTAAACAAGCATTTAGAAATTTATACTTGTTTAACTGATTTCATTGATCACTTCCATTTCATTTGCACTGTATATCCCCATTTCAATTCATTTCAGTTATCTTTGGTACTTCTTTTAGTACTTTTTTAAGGAACAGATGGGTGATATAGTATTATATGTTCTTGCCTTCCTGAAGATACTTGTGTTCAATGGAGTATAACATCTTTTTCCAACAGTGACTTTTCCCTCAGAACACTAAAGTCACAGAAAGTTATCACATCAACTTAACGTTGCCCAAGAGAAGTCCAAACTCTTTGCAAGAGTTTTTTGTAGGTACCTTTGGGTTATCTTCCCACAATGATGTTTATAGATACTTTATTCTTTCTCCTTGGAACACAGAAATTTCATTGGGATATGTTTTTAAAAATAGATGTCTTTTTATTATTTTTGCATGGTACTAGATAAGACATTTTAGTGCATAGATGCAAGTCTTTTTTCAACTCTGGGAATTTAACTTCTATGGAATTTTTTTTTCCTTTCCCTAATATTTTTTTCACTCTTTTTCTTATTCTTTTGAAATTTTTATGTTGATCCCCTAGATCCACCCTCTGTTCTGACTAGTTTTTGACTAGTTTTTGCTAAATTTTTTTATCCTTTTCCCTTAGAATCAGTACTTCTTAAAATAAACTGCTTCTGTGATTCTGAGGTACAGCCAAATTGGGGAAGCCCTGTTGTGAAGGGTCAGCAGTGTTTACCTGGAAGAAGAACCCATTTCAGTTGTGCTTCTTGCTATTTGGCTGCCTGATTCAATCAGTGGCAGAAAATCATATTAAATATATTTAGAGTACTCCTTTTAAAAGATTACCTCTCTTTGAAATGCAATAAATTTACATTGAGAATATTTGACAAATTTGTATATACATTTGCAGGCAATAATTTTTATGAGCTGATCTGCCATGATTAATTTTTTTCCTTCATAAACCATCTGGTGTGGGTATTTTTAAAATTTCCTCAGTGTGATCCCAGAGGGCATTAATTTTAAAAAATGTTTATAGTAAAGAATTTGGAAAATAAAACAATGTAGAGAAAAAGAAATACAGTAGTCCAAATTCTCACAGAGATAACTGTTGTTCACATAGGAGTACATTTTATTCAAGTTTCATTTTATTTATTCACTAACAAACTTTTAAGGTTGTAGGAGTAACTAATACTGTTCTGTACTAATTGGTATTTTTTAAATACTTTTGAGATTATGGAAGTAAACGGACAAAACTTTGAGAATATTACATTTATGAAAGCCCTTGAAATTTTGAGGAATAATACTCATCTTGCACTTACTGTGAAGACCAACATTTTTGGTGAGTTTTGTTGTAAAAATTGCCTGAACTCTTTCTTCTTAATTTGGTAATAGAAAAGTCATTACAGTGGAAAAAAAGATAGTAAAGTGTATACATGTTTTTGTCTAAGCTCTTAATCTAGTTTCAGAATCTTTTGTGTTGAACTGTTGTGTATTCTAGAATTTTCATTTTTCATTATGTTTTCAATTATTTTGATAAAAAGTAAGTTTTAAAATAGGTGTATAGCTACAGTTAGTCATTTATGAAATTCCTACTGAGCATATATTATATACTCTGCTGGAGGGATACTGAATGAAACGTAGAATAACCTGAATAAAACTAAGGAGTTATAAGCAGGCATGTTTTCCCCCAGCTAGTGTGCAAATCAGTCTACTTCTAATCTTTAAGCTAGCTTTCTGAAGTAATATGAATGCCAGATTAGCTGTTTTATGGAAATAAACTGAGTAAAGCATTGACTTGAGTACTCAGTAAATTACAGATTTCTAATAAAAGCATATTCTACCTTTGTGTGGAAAAATGATTACAGTGCCTCTGTTGTGTTTTTATCATGTTTATATTTAAATCAGTGACTAAGCTCATACTTTTAACCAAATCTACTGTTTGTTTTTGTAAACGTGTAGGAAAGATATACTGTCATTTGATTGCCTTAGACACTTTAGGATTTTTGCAGAAATTCTGAAAAGAGTAACAGTAAAATCATATAGCAATTGAAATATCAAAGAAAATTTAAGAGTCCTTATGAAGTAGGGAGGAAAACAATCTCTCTAGGTTGTTTAGGTTACAATTCGAGAAGTAAGAGTTGGCTTTAAAAGCTATGCCTATGGAAAGAAAGTGTGAGTTTTATTTTTTTCACTTTGGCTTTTTTATATTGTGCTTAGTCATAATGAAAAATGAAACATGGGTTTTTTCCTCTTTTTGAGTCCCTTTGACTGAATTACATCATGTTAAATCTGGTATGTAACTGTCAATTGGCAATTTAGTATTATGTTACTTTAGCATAGAATAAGTAAGTAAGCCCTCAGAATTTTTTGATTTCCTGGAGTTTGTACTAGTATCTAGAAATGCCAACTTTTAGGTTAAACGAAAGAGATTTCCAGTTTCGAAAAATATGAAAGCAGGACTTGCTCTCTTTGAGCAAATTATTTAGTCTTTCCAAGCTTCAATTTCTCTAGCACTATTTCCTAGGTTTCTTCTAAGCATCTAATACCTTTAAACCTTTTGTACCAGTCACATAAAGATTACTAACTGGTATTAAATACTCTGAATAAAAATAATAAAAATACAGAGATAGTGTGAACCCCCATGAACTCTGGGATACAGAAAAAGTAGATCTGAAGGATGCAAAAGACAGAAGTCATACCCTCAGAACCCTTTGAGTAGCGGGAAAGCAGTTGGTCAACAGAACCCTAGGTTGGATATGGCAGAGGATAGAGGTTACATGGTGCCACAAAGGGGGAACATAGCAGTCAGCTCTTTCTTCCTTACCCTAGGTGGAAAGCAAAACACCAAGGAGAAAGCTAAACACCTCATGTTTAGATTTAGCAAATGCACCCAGAGAAGAAAACAGCTGGCAATCTCAGTTTACTCTCTTTCTATTCTGGAATTTTAATTTATCTATTAAATTACAACAGAATACTTGTAAAATATTTGTAGAAATGGAGCATTTTACTCTAGATGTGGGGATGCCCATAATAAATCCCTAATAACTCTGGCATTCCATGAAATAGAGTTGAGCAGTTAGGTCATCCTGTATCAAACTTGCAGTCTGGAGAGCTACAAAAAGCAAAGCTGTGACCAGAAGACATTTGTTCAGTGATACTGAGAGGTGAAGCCAGCTAGACTTCCTGGGTCAAGTGGGGACTTGAAGAACTTTGCTGTCTAGCTACAGATTGCAAATGCACCAATCAGCACTCTGTAAAAATGCACCAGTCAGTGCTCTGTGTCTAGCTAAAGGGTTGTAAATGCACAATCAGCACTCTGTAAAAATGCACCAATCGGTGCTTTGTGTCTAGCTAAAGGGTTGTAAATGCACAATCAGCACTCTGTAAAAATGCACCAATTGGTGCTTTGTGTCTAGCTAAAGGATTGTAAATGCACCTGTCAGCACTCTGTAAAATGGACCAATCGGCACTCTGTAAAATGGACCAATCAGCAGGATGTAGGCAGGGTCAAATAAGGGAATAAAAGCTGGCCACCCCAGCCTGCAGGGCCAACCTGCGGGTCCTCTTCCATGTTGTGGAAGCTTTGTTCTTTTGCTCTTCACAATAAATCTTGCTGCTGCTCACTCTTTGGGTCTGCACCACCTTTAAGAGCTATAACACTGGCCACAAAGGTCCACGGCTTCATTCTTGAAGTCAGCAAGACCACGAACCCACCAGAAGGAAGAAACTCTGGACACATCTGAAGGAACAAACTTCAGACACACCATCTTTAAGAGCTGTAACAGTCACCATGAAGGTCCCCGACTTCATTCTTGGAAGTCAGCGAACTAAGAACCCACCGGAAGGAACCAACTCCAGACACGATACCAGAGCAAACCATTCTCGGTCCTTTTATATTACTTAAAACCGACGTTCAGGGATCACCAAGCATAAGGAGAATCAGGATCATTGAGAGGGTGTGGTAGAGACCTAATGAGTGATCTTACACATTCTGGAGAAATATTTAAAGAAGAGAAGAAAAACATTTCTAGAACGCTGCACAGAGCAATTTAAAAGTTTATCCCTTGAGAGGGAGAACTTGCAGTGAGCTGAGATTGCACCACTGCACTCCAGCCTGGAGGACAGAGCGAGAGTCCGTCTCAAAAAAAAAATTATCTGTTGAAACAAGAACAGGATATTAGGAAAGAATAAACAACAATCATTGAGAAAGAAATAACTTACAGACAAAAACATTCATTTGAAAGAATAGATAATAAAGTTGAGAAAAATCTCCCAGACTGTGGAACAAAAAGACAAAGTAAAATTAAGCTCTATTCCAGGATATCCAAAAGAAAATGTGAGGAAGAAGATATGTAGGAAATAATAGCGGAGAATATCCCAGAGTAAAAGAAAGGTGTGACTCATATTTCAAAGGCCTTACTATGAGCTGAGGAAAATGTGTTAAACAAAACTTGTGTCAACTTTCTACTTCCAGTATTGACTGAAGACAACTTAAAAGAGCTAGACTAAATATGAAAAACTATAAACAACAATCCAAAAAGATAGTGAAAAAGTCTGGATGTGTCAAAGCCTTTTCCCACTCCTGGGACCGTATCCCAAAGTGACGTCTTTTTTTCCAGGGCCATTTTCCCATCCATAGAATACAACTGAGAGGAACTCCTTGATAAACTTACAGGTTTGTAGTTCAGTGCCCAAAACTATAGCATTACAACCTTCGTTAGGATTGAGACTTTGAAAAGCTCTGTCTGAAGTGGATGTGGGCTGTACCTAACTGACCATCTAGGTGACCCAGGAAAACTTACAGTTTTGGCCCTGGATTTAGATTACAGGTGCCTGACAAAAGAAAATAAATATCTTTTTTAGTGGATACTAACAGCAACTTGTTATTTCTAAAAATAGTTTTTTTAAAAACAGAGTCAAGCAAAGATTATGAGGTACTCTTAAAAGTCAGTATGAGCCAGAACCAACAGAAACAGAAGCACAGGTGCTTCAGAATATCAGACACAGATTGTAAGTTTGCTATCTTATGTCCATGAAGATAAAAATCAAATTAAGTATTCCATTTCCAGATAAGATGGAGTAAACACAAACCATCCTTCATCTCCCACTGAGCTTAGTAGTAAACCTGGACAGAATCGTGACCCACTTATTTGAGAACTCTGAACAGCAAATAGCAACAGGCAATTCACAAAAGAATACTGTAATTCAAAGTACCGCCACCAGCAATGAATTCACTATTATTTTAGTTCTAGTATGCCCTAGGTTGGACTCAAGGCAACCTGAAACCTGGATGTGACTACTGTGGTACAGTACTCAGGAGAGGCCTGGCTTAAGGAGTGAGAAAAGGGAACTCCTACTAATAGCAGTTGTCCTGTCGAGAAAAGTGACACTGCTTTTAGGCTTCATTGTATTCTAGTTCCATGCAAGCGCTCACAGCCATCTGAAGTTCTCTTTCTCCTCGAAGAGTTCCTCTACCTGACCCACACCTCATGTTTAGATTAAGCAAATACACCCAGAGAAGAAAACAACTGGCAATCTGTTTACTCTCTTCCTATTCTGGAATTTTAATTAATCTATTCCTCTTGGCTTCCTCAGCTTTCTAATATCTTTAAAAATCCCACTTCTAGGCCGGGTGCGGTGGCTCATGCCTGTAATCCCAGCACTTTGGGAGGCCAAGGCGGGCGGATCACAAGGTCAGGAGATCGAGACCATCCTGGCTAACACGCTGAAACCCCGTCTCTACTAAAAAATACAAAAAATTAGCCGGGCGTGGTGGTGGGCGCCTGTAGTACCAGCTACTCAGGAGGCTGAGGCAGGAGAATGATGTGAACCCGGGAGGTGGAGCTTGCAGTGAGCCAAGATCACGCCACTGCACTCCAGCCTGGTGACAGAGTGAGACTCTGTCTCAAAAAATAATAATAAAATAAAAATCCCACTTCTAGCCAAGCATGGTGGCTCATGCCTATAATTCTAGCACTTTAGGAGGCTGAGGCGGGAGGATCGCTTGAGGCTAGGAGTTCCAAGACCAGCCTGGGCAACATAGTGAGACCTGGTCTCTGCACAACACTAAAATTTAGCTGGGCATGGTAGCGTGCACCTGTAGTCCCAGCTACTTGGGAGGCTGAGGCAGGAAGATCACTTGAGCCCAGGAATTCAAGACTATAATGAGCTGTGATTGTGTCCCTGCATTCCAGCCTGGGCAACAGAGTAAGACTGTCTCTAAATCCCAAAATCCCATTTCTCAGATAACTTGTCTTTTTGAGTTTTAATAAAAGTAATACGTGCATATATTTTGAAAACTAAAATACTAAAAATAGATATACAGTGGAACCATACTGTGTACAATATTCTGTGCCATTTCACATCAGTTCATACAGACCTACTTGTTATATAATTTTTATTATTACATAGAATTCTATTATCACCATAATCTGTTGAGTTAATGTCATATTGCTAGATATTTTCGATTGTTTATAGCTTTTGCTATTAACAGAGATATAATAAAAATTCTTTGTACTTTTATGCTCATATAATCCATCTATATGATAAATTTCTCAAAGTGGAATTACTTTTGACAGACACTACAGGGTTTTACTTTCTGAAAGTTTTATCACAATCTATGCTTCATTCATCAGTGTATAAGAGTGTCTTGGCCGGGTACAGTGGCTCACGCCTGTAATCCCAGCACTTTGGGAGGCCCAGGCGGGCAGATCACGAGGTCAAGAGATCGAGACCATCCTGGCTAACCCTGTCTTTACTAAAAATACAAAAATTAGCTGGGCGTGGTGGCGGGCACCTGTAGTCCCAGCTACTCGGGAGGCTGAGGCAGGAGAATCGCTTGAACCTGGGAGGTGGAGGTTGCAGTGAGCCGAGATCGCACCACTGCACTCCAGCCTGGCAACAGAGCAAGACTTTGTGTCAAAAAAAAAAGCCTCTGCCGTGGGTATAATCAGCCTTTTAAATTTCGATATATGTTATTTAATAGCAAGTAAGGTTGAGCACCTTTTTTGTGTGTTTTGGCATTTACTTTCTATGAAGTCTTTTTTTTTTTTTTTTGAGATGGAGTCTCGCTCTGTCGCCCAGGCTGGAGTGCAGTGGCACAATCTCCACTCACTGCAAGCTCCGCCTCCCAGGTTCAGACCATTCTCCTGCCTCAGCCTCCTGAGTAGCTGGGACTACAGGTGCCCACCACCACACCCTGCTAATTTTTTGTATTGTTTAATAGATACGGGGTTTCACCGTGATGGCCAGGATGATCTCAATGTCCTGACTTCGTGATCCACCCACCTCAGCCTCCCAAAGTGCTGGGATTACAGGCTTGAGCCACCACACCCGGCCTCTATAAAGTCTTTTAATTTCATCTGCCCCTGTTTATAGTTACTCATCTTTTATTGACTTGTTTGAGCACTTTATAAATTAAAATAGTATCTTTCAACTCTTTTTAAAGAGTTGAAAAGTTGAAAGTATTTTCCACAAGTGGTTTGTGTTTTAACTTTTGTTCCTTGTGTTTGTGAACTCATATACATGTATGTAAGAAGAGAGACATTTTTAGTTTTTATGTAGTCAAATTTAAGCTTTTATAGATTCTTTGGCACTTTTACTTTTGGTTTATGTACAATGTCTGATGCTGCTGTTTAATAGCATTGTAACTGTGTGCTCGTTATCCTTTCATTTTTGTCCCTATTTTTTTAAATTTAACACAGTTGTTTCTCTTCTTTAAAACAAACTACAAGCTCCACACATTTTTACTTATAATTACATACTCAGGTCCAGTGGAGAAATTTAACAGGTTTTTTTTTTTTTTTTTTTTTTTGAGGCAGAGTCGTCTTGCTCTGTTGTCCAGGTTGGAGTGCAATGGCTCAACCTCGGCTCACTGCAACCTCCGCCTCCCAGGTTCAAGCGATTCTCCTGTCTCAGCCTCTGGAGTAGCTGGGATTGCAGGCATCTGCCACCATTCCCAGCTAATATTTGTATTTTTAGTAGAGGTGGAGTTTCACCATGTTGACCAAGCTGGTCCCGAACTCCTGACCTCCGGTGATCTGCCCTCCTCAGCCTCCCAAAGTGCTGGGATTACAGGCATGAGCCACCACACCCAGCCAAATTTAACAATTTTTAAAAATAATTCAGTTACCTTATATACACACTACTAAGGAAATCTGCCCCCTCAAAGTTTTCCTGTTGCTCCAACAGAAAATTTGAATACTTTAGCGTAGCGTTATCTGGCCTCATCTCTACCTTGTTCTCTAGTCATTTTCATTTTCTTGAACTTTCCTTCTACCACAGGGACTTTGAACTTGAGATTTTCTCTACCTAGGATTACTCATCCTTCTCCTTCTTTGCCTAGTTAAAATCTCATCTTTTTTATTTCTTTTTCCAAGGTGACTGACTTGCTTAAGGAAGATTGCCCTTTCCTGCTGTTTTAAGTAGTTCCTCTGGTTATGTTTTATGTGTCTTAGACTGACTGTAAGTTCCACAACAGGAGTATTATACAAACATCAAGTGAAGTACCTGACCTATATTTATAGGTTAATATTTTTTGAATGAATGAATGAATGTCTGAATTTTAGATTTAAAAAGTATTGGCCGGTCATGGTGGCTCACCCCTATAATCCCATCACTTTGGGAGGGCGAGCCAGAAGGATCGTTTGAGCCCAGGAGTTCAAGACTAGCCTAGGAAACATAGTGAGACCACATCTCTACAAAAATAGAAAAAATGAGCTGGGCGCAGTAGCACATGCCTGTAGTCCCAGCTACCCAGGAGGCAAAAGTGGGAGGATCACATGAGCCCATAAAGTCAAGGCTGCAGTGAGCTGTGATCTCCAGCCTGGACGACAGAGTGACACCTGACCCTGTTTCCAAAAAATTCATATATAAATGTACATATTTATATATGTACACACATGTGTGCGTGTGTGTATATATATATTATTACCATATGGCTTAAAATAAAGTGAAATTTTAAAAATATTTTACTTTATTTTAATCATGCAGACTGTATGGAAGGTAACTTCTAAAAAGTCTCCATCATTTTGAAAGCAGAAAAATGTGCTTTTCATAAACTTGCACTGTGCTTTGGTAATGTGATACCGTCCTTCTGTTGAAACCCTCAAATCAGTCCAGATTTTATTTACAAGTGAATACCAAGTTGTAAATGTTTTAATCCATTCTTAAGGCTTTATCCATTTCTGTCTTACTTGTAAGTTCTTTGATTTCGTGGGAAACTCTTGCTTTTCTTTTCTGTTGTTTTCCAGAAAAATTCTCTGTGATTGGATTTTTCAGTGGGCATGTTTACATAATTTATAGCTTAAAAAATAAAAAAAGGTGCCGCATATACTGCTCAAAGCTATATCTAATGATAAGCTGAGTGTTTGCTTCCACAGCTCATGCAGCTGAAGACATTTAACTCTATTCTAAGAATACACAACCACTATTTCTCTGTAATTCAGACTTCCTCAGCGCCATGACTCATCACTGCTAGATATTTACCTTATACAGATTTATCTTTGCTTTATCCCAAGGAGATGTAGCCATCCTCACAAGGCAAAAATTTGGTGTAGACAAATAGATTGCTAAAAAAGTAATTTCCCTTGGGCCGGGCGCGGTGGCTCAAGCCTGTAATCCCAGCACTTTGGGAGGCCGAGACGGGCGGATCACGAGGTCAAGAGATCGAGACCATCCTGGCTAACACGGTGAAACCCTGTCTCTACTAAAAAATACAAAAAACTGGCCGGGCGAGGTGGCGGGCGCCTGTAGTCCCAGTTACTTGGGAGGCTGAGGCAGGAGAATGGCGTAAACCCGGGAGGCGGAGCTTGCAGTGAGCTGAGATCCGTGGCCACTGCACTCCAGGCTGGGCGACAGAGGGAGACTCCGTCTCCAAAAAAAAAAAAAAAAAGTAATTTCCCAAATGTACCTGCACCCTCATTAAGGATGAAATAATTCACCAGACTTAGGTAGACTTGATAGATATCTGAGGCCAGGCACGGTGGCTTATGCCTGTAATCCCAGCACTTTGGAAGGCTGAAACAGGCAGATCTCTTGAGCCTAGAAGTTCGAGGTCATCCTAGGCAACATGTCAAAACCCCATCTCTACAAAAAAATACAAAAATTAACCTGGCATGGTGGCACACTCCTGTAATCCCAGCTGCTCAAGAGGCTGAGGTGGGAGGATCACCTGAGCCCAGGAAGGCCAAGGATGCAGTGAGCTGTGATCTTGCCACTGAACTCCAGCCTGGGCAACAGAGTGAGACCCTTTCTCAAAAAAAGAGAAAAAAAAAAAAGGGCCAGGCATGGTGGCTGATGCCTGTAATGCCAGCACTTTGGGAGGCCGAGGCGGGCAGATCACCTGAGGTCAGGAGTTCGAGACCAGCCTGACCAACATGGAGAAACCCCATCTCTGCTAAAAATACAAAATTAGCCAGGTATGTTGGTGTCATGTCTGTAATCCCAGCTATTCGGGAGGCCAAGGCAGGAGAACCGCTTGAACCCAGGAGGCGAAGGTTGTGGTGAGCCGAGATTGCACCATTGCATTCCAGCCTGGACAACTAGAGCGAAACTCTGTCTCAAAAAAAAAAAAAAAAAAAAAAAAAGCAGTATCTAAGATATGATTGGTTGTTTACTTGTTTAGTTCAGACCACTGAAATGGATATTTTTTAGCAGCTTTACCAAATGACATAGCGTCATAAATGTGACCGTGAGGAATCGTTATATATTACCAAATTTAAATTACCAAAATTAGGCCAGGCATGGTGGCTCATGCCTGTAATCCCAGCACTTTGGGGAGCCGAAGTGGGTGAATCAACTGAGGTCAGATGTTTGAGACCAACCTGGCCAAGATGGGGAAACCCCACCTCTGCTGAAAATACAAAAATTAGCCCGGTGTGGTGATACGTGCCTGTATTCCTAGCTACTCTGGAAGCTGAGGCAGTAGAATCGCTTGAACCCGGAAGGTGGAGGTTGCAGTGAGCTGAGATTGCGCCACTGTGCTCCATCCTGGGCGACAGAGTGAGACTCCGTCTCAAAATCAATCAATCAGTAAATAAACAAAATTACTGTTTTTTGGTAAAAGTAAAAATAAAGACCAACAAAGCTTTTCTCATCTAAATTTTACATCTGAACCTGACTATAGTAGTGAGGTCACATCTCAAGTGACATATGTAGTTATCCCTCGGTATATGCATAGGGTTGTTTACAGGACCTCCACCCCATGTATACCAAAATTTGTGCATATTCCAGACTCTCAGTTGGTTCTTCAGAGCCATACACAGGTTTTTGCATCCCAAGAATACTGTATTTTCAATCCATGTTTGGTTGAAAAAAATCCAAGTATAAATGGACCCACATAGTTCAAACTGATGTTGTTCAAGGGTCAGCTGTATTATAAGGAATAACATACAATAGAACCTAAATATCTGTTTCTATAAAATTAGTTGATTAGTGTTATATTACTTACTACCTCAATAGGAATCTGTTTTTTTCAGACTTGCCTGTAGTCTGCCCTCTTCCTTTCCCTTTCCCCCCACTGACTTTCCTTGTATTAGTGTTGGGCAACATCAGAAGTATAATCAGGTATAAAAACTAAAGAAAGAAGTAGATATAGCTGCTAAAGGATGGGTAAATACTTGACAATGTTTAGTTGAATGAGACTGCGAAAGTTCAAATAATGGAAAATCACTGTGTTTATCCTTAAAATTTGTTGTTGGTGTAAAATTTTTCTAAAGAGAAGAAAAGAAATGACACATTTGTTTTATTTCCACAGTGTTCAAAGAGTTACTTTTTAGGACTGAACAAGAGAAATCTGGTGTTCCTCATATTCCCAAAATTGCTGAAAAAAAAAGTAATCGCCATTCTATCCAGCATGTGCCAGGAGATATTGAACAGACATCACAGGAGAAAGGAAGTAAGAAAGTTAAAGCAAATACTGTTTCAGGTGGAAGAAACAAAATCAGGAAGATTTTGGATAAAACACGATTTAGTATCTTGCCTCCAAAGCTATTTAGGTAGGTAATGCCAATCTTAGCCATGCAGGAATTTTCATCTTCACTATAAAGTTTTTATTTGGGGTGGGGGGAGACGGGTAAGTTTTTCTTTATTATATAACTAGTGTATCATAAAGTCTTCAAACAGTACTTAAATAAGAATACATTTGAACTTCTCCCTATCACTTTCATGAAGTTACAACTTTCAGATTATATAATAGCATTATTTTGAATTTTGGAAAAGACTGCTCATTTTATTTTGTGAAATCTATTTTTAAACATTTTTGGTCCAATTTTAGTCTCCTGATCTGTGCAAATTGTACACCTTAAATCTTGGGACTCATTCACCAGTTTTTGTTTTTGTTTTTGTTTTAATCATTTTTCCTTTGCAGCACCATTTATTCCTCCTTGAATTCTAAAGTTGAACTTTTTAATCGGACCTATTTCTATTTCCAAAATGGGATATCACCAAAACTTAGTAATACTTGAAGATTTTAAATGTAAATTAAGGTCTGTAAAATACTGATGGAATTAGACCACTAAATTGTCATGATTGGGGGATGACTCTAGTATATATTACATTAGCAACTTCCTGAAGCAATTACCAAAGTTCTAATCAAGAGCAGTACAATACTTAGCACATACTAGGCATTCAGTTCATATTTATTGAATAAGTTAAGACAGTGAATAATCAGTGAACGAAGTAAAGCAAGTTCAAAAAAATACATTAAAAGAAAATATTTATTTGCCTCCTGAAAGTTCCTGGTAATTTGCCAGATGATAGTTATAGAAACAAAAAGAGATAGTCCTTAACTCTGAGAAATTCACATCAGGAACCCTTATTCTCCACACGTTTATTATATCCTAAGCCAGAGACAGGAAGATAAATAGATCAAGGTTCTTATCCTCCAAGTGTTGATAATCTAAGCAAATTGCAAAGTTCTCACATTATAGGTTGATAAGTGGAGGCAGGAACAAACTTGATAGGTTTGAATAGATTGTGTTTCTGTGTATATAACTAGAGCCGGAGCAAGAGAAGTAGGTTATGAGGGACCTTGAATATTATGCTAAAGATAATAGACTTCATCGTGTCATGACTGGGAGCCGTAAGAAGACATGTGATTTGATAAAATTTGTTCTTTTAGGAAGACCTCTCTGATGGCCGTGTTGGTGATTTGGGGTTGTGGATACAGCACAATATAGCAGTGATAGCAGAGTTAACAATTGGGAGGCAACTTGGAGTTGTGTCAGCTCTCATCTTTAGTGATAGCTATTTTAAAATATTTTTTCAGTAATTAAAACATCTCAGAGATTTTCCAGTCAGAAATGCTCGTCTTCCTGAGTTCTTACTTCCAGCCAGGGAAACACATTTGCTCTTCATTTAATTTGGAACTCAGAGGATTAAAATACCCTGAACTTTTTCTAAAAGTTCATTACTCATTCTATCCTTGAGGTCGAGTGGCTTATATAAATCATTACTTTAAAATACAAAAATTTTTGAATATTGAGTGTACTGTAGCAAACACTATAAGAAAATGCGTGGTCTCACAAATGGGGATTGAGTAAGGAGAATGTTAGAGGAGCCAGCGTACACTGAAGAGGTCGGGGACGGGTGGGGATGACTGGAAGTCACTGTGGAAAAGGGACAAAACCGAGGATCCAGAAGGCAGAAAAGAATGCATGAGGAGAATTCCTCAGGGGGTAATGCCCTGAGTTCAACTTCTAGAAACCTTAATGGGTTTTGTCTGGAATACATCTTTCTCCCATTAACTGCGTCTCATTTTGACCAGTGACACAGTTGTGACATGTATCATCCAAAGACAGATAACACTATAATTATAACTGTCTTCAACTTGTTACTATCACATTCTAACCAGCTATACTCAAGTTTTAGGCAGCTAAATCAGTATCTCAACTCCGTATTATCCTTTGGTGAGAGGTGTGGGAATTAGTTACTATACCTGAATTCTGTCTTTGGTTGCAGCAAGAGGTGTAGAACTGAGGTTGCCAGGAACAGTCAGTTGAATATTTTCAAGCATTATAACTTTATATTGGTACCCAAAAAAGAGGACTATCTGGTAAAAATAGTTTTACTTAAACTCAGAAGGGATTATTGGATGTCTTGCTTTGTGTCAACAAGAAAACGCTTGGTTATGAATATAAATATGAATAAAATGCTGCACTGCAGAAGTTTATATTAACCTGTCTGTCCCTTCCAAACATGTTTCCAAGGAGTAAAATGCAAAGTATTTCAGCCACATAAATACAGAAAACATAGGTTATCTTGGAAGTCAAAGGTTTCTGGAGGCTGTTTTGTTGGGAGAGCTGTCTTACCTTTCAGACTGGCCATTTTGCATTTTTGAGAATGTATCTTATATTTCTTGACAGTCAGTTGAAGTGAATTCAGACAATTCCTTCTGCTACACAAAAGTATACTATCCTTTATATATAAAGAACCCTCAGAAATCAAATAGGAAAAAAAAATCACTAAAACTTCAATGGAAAAATAGGCAGAAAACATGACTCAGATGTTCTGTATTGATAGTGATCCAGGATATACAGTTTAATCCTGGGTACCGTTTGTTTTCTCACAGACTGACAAAAAGAATGGTCAGGGACAGAATTGATAATGTAATAAGTTTATAAAAGTTTAAACTGGTGTGCTAATATAAAGTGATGCCTTTTTATTAAAAGCTTTAAAAGTGGCAAAATTCTGGCTGGACACAGTTTCTCACACCTGTTATCCCAGCACTTTGGGAGGCCGAGATGGAGGGATCACTTGAGGCCAGGAGATTGAGACCAGCCTGACCAACATTGTGAAAGTCCATCTCTACCAAAAATACAAAAAACTAGCTGGACATAGTGGCGCACACTTGTAATCCGAGCTGCTTGGGAGGCTGAGGCAAGAGAACTACAAAAATTAGCTGGGCATGGTGTGGCACATGCCTGTAATCCCAGCTACTCGGGAGGCTGTGGCAGGGAAATCACTTGAACCCAGGGAGGCGGAGGTTGTGGCAAGCCAAGATCATGCCACTGCACTTAAGCCTGGGCGACAGAGTGAAACTCCAACTGAAAAAGAAAAATAAATACATAAATACATAAGTAACTTTTAATTTTAGTAGAGACAGGGTTTCACCGTGTTGGCCAGGTTGTTCTGGAACTCCTGACCTCAAGTGATCCACCTGCCTTAGCCTCCCAGAGTGCTGGGATTACAGGTTTGAGCCACCGCACCCGGCTAGTAAATATTTTTAAATGACAAAATTCTTTGTTTCAGTAGTTCTGTTTCTAATAGTAATTAGATGAAGATTTATATATAGATGCTATAAGTTGTTTTATCTATACTAAAACAAAATTGGAACACCCTAAATGTCCAACTGCAAGGACTGGTTAAATAAATTGTACTATACATCAGAAAAATGACTAGAAGGAAAACTATCATAATGTTGATTGTGGTTTTTGGAAGGCATGGTTTCATAGGTAATTTTTCCCTTCTGTGCTTTCTTTTTGTGTTTTACAAGTTTTCTTCTTGAACATTTGTTATTTTTTTATTGAAAAAAATGTTTAATGAGTTCAGTTTCACAATTTCTGAGCATCTCCTCTGTGCCAGACCTCTTTGGAAGAGGCAACAAGAACGGAAACTTGTTCTCTACCTTTAGCAGCACTCAATTCTGTAAGAGTAGAGGATGAGTTGTCACAGAAAAGAAAGAATGTAAAGAAAGAACAAAAACTTGAGATAAGAATAGATAATTCCAAAATCCCAAAGAAATCATGATACAATTTTAAAAGAATGTTCCTAAAAATTAAAGTGAAAAATGTTACTAGTTTGAATTACATCTGTAAGTTAAGACAGAAGTGTGGTTTTTATTGACCTAAGAATTCTTCACATTTCAGGAAAACTGTTTTTCTTTTTTAAAATCATGCAGCTTTTATTTTGTTTTTAAAATCACAGTTGCCTAAGTAACATCTCTGTATTATTCATTGTAACAATCCCCGAAATAAACTGCCTTGGTTGCTTAACAGGAATTGTATTTTTCCTCCCCATTTCTTGTCAACATATTTTTTGTTTGCTTTTTAAATATTGGGATTCTTTTTTATTTACATATTGCTGATATTTATGTGGCCTTTTTAGTTTCATAATATGAAACCAAGTACTTTTATCCTAAGTAAATTTAGTGTTGGGAAGTATTGAGAAATTTTTTTTAAACAATTTTGCTTCTGTTATTGCATCACCTTCTCAGGAGACTGTTTTGGTAAGAATGATACAATTACTTGCCAAATGGGCTTTATCAACTCAGCTTTCAAATAAGCATGGAAATTTTGCCAACTAAATACTGTTTCATTCATGGCATAGCATGGATTGTACATAGCAGTATAGTTTTCATTTATGCACCTCACACTTTAATTACTACAGTTTTGTAACCAGCTTTACGTATTTATAGCTACACAGTGTTGTCTCTATTGAGCATTCAAAAGCAGAAGCGATGTTAAATAGCATCAGTAAGAGATACAAGGACTTTTTGTATTTTCTGTACATCTTAATCTATAGTGATTCCAGCTTGCTGCAGTCACTGATGCGGTTAATTCCCTTTAATAGAAAATTATAACTTTTTAACGTTGCTTAAGTTGCTTCTACTTTATTAGTAGTAGGACTGGACAGCCTCTTTAATGGTTTGCTTCCTTGGATTGTTATCGCACCCTCTGTGTCCAAAAATTGATGTGTTTGTTTTCAAAAGTCAATTAAAGAAAGACTTTTAAAAAAAAAATCTTTATTTTCTATATAATTTATACCTTTGAAAGTGCTTTTTCCTCTTATTTTCTCTTACCTAACCTTAGAACATTTAACTCTGGTCTTTAGGAATGCAAACCAAATTATAAGGAGCCTATTTAGGGTAAATGCAAATTATTTATCAAATGAGATATCTCCTTTGCTTTATCTATCAAATTCTCTCCCCAGGAAAGCACTTCTTGTTTCTATAGTACCTTTACTCGGACCTACCTCTACTTTTTAATATAAATTGAGTAAAATAAATAATTCTCCCTTCTGGGTTTATACTATTCTTATTTTATTTTATTTTATTTATTATTATTATTTTTATTTTTATTTTTTGATACGGAGTCTTGCTCTGTCGCCCAGGCTGGAGTGGAATGGCATGATCTCAGCTCTCTGCAACCTCCGCCTCCCGGGTTCAAGCGATTCTTCTGCCTCAGCCTCCCGAGTAGCTGGGATTACAGGCACGCGCCACCCCACTCCTGGCTAATTTTAGTATTTTTAGTAGAGATGGGGTTTTGCCATGTTGGCCAGGCTGGTCTTAAACTCCTGACTCAGGTGATTCACCCACTTCCGCCACCCAAAGTGCTGGGAGTAAAGGTGTGAGCCAACGTGCCCAGCCCTGTTCTCATTTTAATTTTTGTAAAAGTAAGTAAGTCCATTCTTAAAGTCCTGTTTTCCTTTGCACCAAAACATTCGCCTATATTACCTAATTTTTCAGTATTCCTGGGGGAGATAGTATTGCTCACATTTACAGATGAGAAAACCAAAGTTTAGAAAGAACGAAATTTGCCTGAAGTCAAGCAGCTAGTAGCTCAGGTCTGCCTAACATCAAAGCTTGCCCTTGAAACACTAATCTTTGCTTTCTTCCATGTCTCTTTGCTTTTCTCTGACTCTTCAGCTCTGTCATACCCTGGCCCTCTCTTTCATGTCTGACTATTAACAGTCCTTTAGCAGTTTAACAGTCTTAACTCTCCATCTTGCATAGTTTTCTAATCTACCTAAAATCCTATATTTTACATCTAACATAATTTAAATGTATTCCATAGTATTCATTTATAATACTCTACCTTAATCTTTTTCATGATAATAGGTAAGTATTCAGTGATACTCCTGTTTGTATGCATAGCAAGTACTAGGCAGAATACTGCGTTTGATAAAATATAGACAAGAATTAATAGTAACAGAGCATTGGTTTTAACATAAGTACAACCCTTAGAAGTAGTTTTTGGTTATTGATGTTGATGGAAATTTTTTTCACTGCTATCTTATGTTTTTGTAGGACTGCTTTGCTTAAAAGTAAGCTAAAATCTGGGGGTATCTAAAACCTAAGTGACGGTGTTTGTTTCTTTGTTTTTATTTTTTCTCTTAGGTAGATTTAGAAGTTGTCTGTGTCACATTTCTAAAATATTTAAAAGGAAGAATATTTTGTTTGCTTAAATAATTAGACTTGAGAGATTAAATAAGAAATAATGTGCCCTTAGAATGAACTTTAGAGACTGTAATTTTCATAATTCTATTTTTTTCCTGGTCCAGTGTTTAAAGACCACTCTTACTTTGTCACTTGACCTTGGCCCCATTATTATCTACTACCTGCCATATTTTTTGGTTCGAATGTAGACTCCCTCTTTTTCCTAGAGGGTCACCGAGATTTTCTGGAGAAAGGGAAAGAGAAAGAGAACACCTTGCTATGGTGTGGCTGTGCATTTTTGGATGCATACATTAGTGTCCACTAAAACTTGCAAATTTGAAGGGTTCCCTAAATACTCAGGTTCCATTTCTTCACCCAAACTGGGAGACACTAAATAAGACAATTTAATTAGGATGTAGTAGAATTACTTAGATGTATAAGTTAGATTTTATTTTAATGTAATTGTTAAAAATTTTAGTGCCGTTTTTATCATTACAGTTGTCTTTTAAAAATTGCTGTAGTATTTCAATTGTTTAAATCACCTCTTTGGTTTGGTTCTGTTATGCCTTAGTGCACAGGGAACAGAAATGTTTACTACTTAAGTACTCTCAAATACTTTAAAGTGATATGTGACATTCTTTTGAAGTGATGGAGGCCTAAGCCAATCACAAGATGACAGCATTGTGGGAACAAGGCACTGTAGGCATAGTCTGGCTATAATGCCCATCCCTGGAACACTCTCATCTAGCAGCCCTGATCTCCTGCAGCCTACCACCAGTATGTTGGATTTTTCCAATCCTTCAGGTAATTTTCATATGTGATTTTATATTGCCATATTGGTACCAAATGAACAACTGGATGGTTAAGCCTTGTGCAGCAAATACTAGAGTTACTTGCAGCCCTCTTAACTCTAGATTATGACTTGATGCAAAAAGCTAAAGGGAGATTGTCTTGTTCTGTTAATTTGAATGGTACATCCTCTAAAATGGAACAGAAATACATGAAAAAGAGACTACCTCTGGCCGGGCGCAGTGGCTCACGCCTGTAATCCCAGCACTTTAGGAGGCTGAGGCGGGCAGATCACGAGGTCAGTAGATTGAGACCATGCTGGCTAATACGGTGAAACACTGTCTCTACTAAAAATTCAAAAAATTAGCCAGGCGTGGTGGCAGGTGACTGTAGTCCCAGCTACTTTGGAGGCTGAGGCAGGAGAATGGTGTGAACCTGGGATGCAGAGCTTGCAGTAAGCCGAGATCGCGCCACTGTACTCCAGCCTGGGTGACAGAGCGAGACTCCGTCTCAAAAAAAAAAAGAGACTACCTCTAACCACAGAATTAGGTATCTTTTAGTAATCCTAATCTAAGCAGTAGAGTGAAAACAGAGACCCTTCTCAGCCAAGATATGTCTTACTCAGGGTGTGGGAAAGAATAAGGCAGATTATTTTAATCTAAGTGGCCTCACTTACCTTTTTCTGTCAGAAAAGTGTTCGTAATTTTCTAAAAGCAGATTTTTCCTCAAACACCTGAAGCTAAAGTTGTTGTATTTGTCATGTATTGTTATCAGAGCATTATAGCATAATTTTCATTGTTGTTTGGGCTTTCAGTGTGGAATGTCAAGTTATTATTTTTTTTTTTTTGCATCTATTCATGTCTTGAGGCAAAAATTGTCACAATTATATAATCTAAAATTTTGTTACAAAGAAGAAAACCTCCAACTTTGAATAATTATATATCCATCACTTAAAGGATTTAAGATGGTTTTCAATACAAAGCACATAAAATTAAGCACTGAAACATATAATTGAGTCCAAGGAAAGGTGGGAGAAAAAATGCTTCTACCAAAAGAAGCGTAGTTCTGATTCACCTTCAGTTCTGACTCTAAAGTTCCTAGCAACTAGTGTAAAAAGAGAGGAAACTCAGTTCCATCTTGGTATTAGGTGGAAATATAAGTGCCGTAGTAAAATTCATGTTTTATTATAGCAACTTCAGTAAAAACCTCAGGACATAACATAGTAACAGTTTAATGAAGGTCATTCTGCACATGGTTTCTTCCTTTATATTTCAGTTGCCACTTAACCACTAGAGAGACTATTAAACCCAATAACATGTTCTGACACATCACACTCTCTACATAGCTACCAGTGTTCTTTTTAGAACAAAGATTTAATGAGTCATTACTTTCCTAAGACATTTGTAGTGATTTTTATCTTAGTGAAGTGTCATTCATGAGACAGAAAATACTGCAGTTATTTGATCCGAAGTTAATGTGAAGATTGTTACCAAGGTATAAAGTTAATTAAACTATTTACCGGAAAGGGTAAAGCAAGCACTAAGATATCACAGAGGTAAGAAAACTGCAAACTGGATTCAGTTCTTGGTACATAAAAGAAATGTCACCACCAGGGTGAAGAAGAAGTGTTGCTGACCTCGACCCCCTTTCTAGCCTCCTGTTCTGTCATTCTCTCTCCATTATTACTTCATCCCTCCTTCCTGAGTATGGCATGAACTTTCAGAATGCCCTTTCTTTGCCCGTGTTTGCCACCCATGGCCCTCTCTTTGCATGTCCAGTGAACCTTTTTATTTGTCAGTGCTGAACTCAAGTGTTACCTCATCTGGGAAACCGACCTCCTTCTGCCACAGAGTCAGTCTCCTATTGTTTGCTATGTGGCAGGATGGAAATTTATTTCTATGTCTCTGTGTGTGTGTTCTACAGCAGTGCTTTTCACACTACATAGAATATCCAAAAATAAAGTGTTTTCACACTTCCAAAGCACAAATTAAATATATGCTTTCATAAGACAAGTATTAGCGATCTTATGATTTGTAGTTTTAATAGTTTATATGGCTGTATGTTTGCCATAGGTATATGTAGGATGTGGGGCTGAGGGAATAAGGGATAGGGTTGTAGGAAGAGGCGAGAGAGAAGTTGGAAATTTAGCTGGGGGAACAAAGAGAAGATGTTGAAATTACTATGTTTTAGAAACTAAGTCCCCATGGAGCTGAAATTCAGACCTCTAAAGAGAAGGTGTGTTACTCAACTTGATTTCAGGTTGATTACATAATTCTCTCCTTGAGAACATGTTAAAAAGACTAAAGATGAAGATGCCTTTTTAAAACCTGTTCAGAGAACATCTGATATGTCTCAGTCTGCAGCATGTGCTTGTACCAGTAATGTGAACACATATATGATAGGTATTTAACTTATATTTTTAAACCCCCAAATATGTAATTTTGTGAAAGGTTTTTTATCTAGTGATAGATATTATTTATATTTGGATTGAAAAAAACATCAATTCCCAGTTAATTCCAAATTCAGCTTCTTATGTAATTTATACAACTCAGAAATTTAAATGAGCCATGTACATCACATATGTATATTATAGGACATATGTAACAGCCAAGTTTGATTAATGTTTATCGGTCTTGAGCTTACCTATATTTATCCTGCATTTTCAAAGTTATTATTAGATCAGAATGAAAGTGGGGGCAAAGCTACAGAACTGTAAGTTTGTTTCTGATTGCTTACTTTGATTTTGCTTTATTTTTGCTGCGTACAGCTGTTGGTTTTTATTGTAAGTATCTTAAAGACTATGGTATTCTGTTGCCCTTGTTTGTATGTATTATTTTGTTATTTTTTAAAAGTCCAATGATAAGAATTGAATGAAGTAGTAAGCAGAACTTTTCTTTCCACTTAGAAGGTAGCCAGTGTTAACTGGCATGTATCCTTTTAGTCATTTTTTTAAATATATGTATGTTTTTATGTTTGGATAGAATCAGTATACATGCTATTCTGTAACTTCTGAAATGTTCTTTGGGATTTCTGACTCAATACAAGATGAGTCGTAAGTGGCTCAAGCCTGTAATCCCAGCACTTTGGGAGGCCGAGGCGGGCGGATCACGAGGTCAGGAGATCGAGACCATCCTGGCTAACACAGTGAAACCCTGTCTCTACTAAAAAATACAAAAAACTAGCCGGGCGAGGTGGCGGGCGCCTGTAGTCCCAGCTACTTGGGAGGCTGAGGCAGGAGAATGGCGTGAACCCAGGAGGCGGAGCTTGCAGTGAGCTGAGATCTGGCCACTGCACTCCAGCCTGGGCAAGAGAGCCAGGCTTCGCCTCAAAAAAAAAAAAAAAAAAAAAATTAGGAGTGTGGCTAAAAGGAATTCAAAAAGGAATTTTTTTTTTCTAGATCTGCATGTAGAACTTACAGCTTACTTCTTTTCACTTAATAGCATGAACCCTTATTTGATTTATTTCATATAGTAAACTTTTCTTCATTGAAAATTTCTTATTTTTATTAGTTTTTCATTATAAAGGAACACAATCATAGCTTTTAAAAAATTAAACTGCCAGGATAAGATAGAATATAAAAGTCACCACTCCCCCAGAATTTAGTTCTTAATTTAATTATATATCCTTCCAGAAATTTCATTGCACATAAAATGTGTGTGCCATTGCTTGCACCCCATATGAGATGTTTTACTTTTCTTCCACTTAACCGTTTCACTTTAGCAATATACCTTTGAATACTTTTCTGTTTCAAGATGTGGTGTTCTACCACAAATTTTTAAACAGCTAACAATTTTTTTGACCAGTCCCTGTTAGTAGACACTTATAATATTGTCTAATCTTTGTGTTCACATATCTTTACCTGTTTTATGTATGCATTATTATATTTTGAGTTTTGAAAAACTATTTTGTGGGAATTTGTTGTCTTATTATATACGTGCCTAAAAAATACGTGTTTTGCCCCTTGACCTGCAAAACTTAAAATGTTTACTATCTGGCTCTTTACAGAACAATTTTTTCAATCCTTAGTATACCACTACCCTTTGTTTTTTTGTGTGGTGCTTTTCACTATATGAATTTTCTTCCTTACTTGATGTCTTGTCTGTCCTTGAGCTCATGTTTACTCACTTGAATGTAAGTAAATTCCCTGAGAGTAGAGGCTTTATGTATCTCACTTACCACTGTATCTTCATCACCTGGAACCCTGTTGACACATAACAGGCACTTCATAAATATTTATTCAGCAATTAACAATTTAAAGCAGAATGAAAAGTCAGTCTTTTTTTTTTTAAAGATCATCTTAAATACCTAAAAGTTCTCCCATTTTTAGTGTAATCTCAGAGTCAGTACGTACATCCTTCAAGTATTCGTTTTTTAATTTTACTGCTATAAGATTTATAAGTTAGCTCTCTAGAAATTTCATCTATGGCTGAAAGTCTAGATATCTGAGGTTTCTATTAAATTTATTTACCTATTACATAAGATTTCTAAATATGAAATATGAATCTTGATCCTCCAAGATTTTTTTTTTTGACAGAGTCTCTCTGTGTCACCCAGGCTGGACTGCAGTAGTGTAATCTCGGCTCACTGCAACCTCTACCTCCTGGGCTCAAGTGATCCTCCCACCTCAGACTCCCGAGTAGCTGGGCCCATAGGCACACACCACCATGCCCAGATAACATTTGTAATTTTTGTGGAGACGGGGCTTCTCCATGTTCCCCAGGCTGGTTTTGATCTCCTGGGCTCAAGTGGTCTGCTCACCTCAGCCCCCCAAAGTGCTAGAATTATAAGCATGAACTACCGCCCCTGGCTTCCAAGATTCTTTTTAAATGTCTGTTTTGCTTTTAAAATTGTACTGTATTTTTGTGTGCATTTTAGCTTTGTGCCTAAAATTTGAAATGATTGGATCATTTTTTTCCCTTTTGATTCAACTTTATTGGAACATATTGACCATTCATCTAAGCGATTAACATTTGAGTGCTGCATGCCAAATATTGTACTTGGCATGTATGTTGTTTTCCTATTAACAAGAAACATGTTTGTAAAGAGTATTATATATATGTAACAATTCTAAAATAGAGGTTTACACTGTCATTAATATTAACGCAGAGAAAGTTTTTCCTCTGATGGCTCTTCATCACTTTTCCAAGTTGACATTTGTTACCTTGGCAGTTTCATCAGAGTTTGGATTAAGGGATACCCTTTAGATAATCCCATTTATGAATCTGTTCTAAAGGTATCCATTTGTGATACCTGAATCACTCTTATGTGATCATGTGACAATTTGTCCTTCACATGGACAAATCACTTTAACAAAGTATGACTTTTTAACACTATGCAGCAAGATACACAATCGTGTGCTCCTTCCCAGAAGATGTTACAATATATTGGCAGCAAGGGAAGAGAACATGAAATGTGTACAAATTCTCACCCTGTCTTTGTGAATAAATTTCTCTGAAGAAAGTAATAAAAGGTATCAGAACATCTCCCCATTCCTTCAAGGTCAGTCAGTACCACTGGCTAAGGCTCAGCCCCCAAAGATCTAGTAAAATGATTCAATTCTGAAGCCCAGGATGGCTGGGACCTACTTTTATGAAGAGAGTAGCAACAGTACAGGTAATAACAGTATATTGTTTGTTCCTTTTTCATGGACTTAAAAAGATAGTGGAAACCCATTTGTTTAGTATATTTCTCATGGCAAATTGAAATGTCCATTTGTTTGCAATAATCTTCTAGCACTGGGTAGAGAAGTTATTAGTCCATTTTCACGCTGCTGATAAAGGTATACCCACGACTGGGCAATTTACAAAGGAAAGAGGTTTAATGCACTTAACGGTTCCACGTGGCTGGGGAAGCCTCACAATCATGGCAGAAAGCAAGGAGGAGCAAGTCACATCTTGGATGACAACAGGCAAAGAGAGTTTGTGCAGGGGAACTCCTCTTTTTAAAACCATCAGATCTTGTGAGACTTATTCACTATTGTGAGAATAGCATTAGAAAGACTCGCCCCCATGATTCAGTTACCTTCCACTGGCTCCCTCCCATGACATGTGGGAATTGTGGGAGTTAACAATTCAAGATGAGATTTGGTTGGGGACACAGCCAAACCCTTTCAAGAAGTATCTCTGATTTTGGTGAATCTTGAAACAGTCCCACCTTGTAGGTTTAAAAACCTGATGATGTCAGCAGCCTACTAAGGATTGGCTCATCAGAATGAAATCTGAACAAGGTGCATGTGATAACTCAGATTTCTTAATACATTGAGGAAAGAGAGTTTGATGCATCCTTGTTACAGAAGGAACCTGAGTGGATGAAGTATTCTACTTTCAACTTGACAGGACCCAGAACATTCAACATATGTTGGCTAAGACCCCTTGTCCCTGGAATTATATTCATGTATATTCAGTTGAATCTTTCAGTCCTCAGAGCAAGTCTTTTTTCTTGGTCCTCAGTCTCAAGAGGACCAAAAAAATTATTTTATGAAAATATTTCCTGCCATATCTGTATCTGTTCCATTTCTCCCTTTTATACCAGGGATTATACCTCAGGACATTCTGAGATAAATTTGTAATTTTTTTTTTCCTCTAAAGGTTAACAGTGTCCATGATGCTAAGAAGGTGATGCTGGACAAACTGTATAATTACTTGAGCCCCCAAAATCTTCCACCCTGCCCCCACTGCAGTCATCACACACATACAAAAAAGCCCCAGTAATATATATTCCCTAATTTTTTTTCTCTTTTGAGACTGGGTCTTGCTCTGTTACTCAGAGTGGAGTGCAGTGGCATGATCTCAGTTCACTGCAGCTTCAACCTCCCAGGCTCAAGTGATTCTCCCACTTCTGCCTCCCAAGTAGCTGGAACTACAAGAATGTGCCACCACAGCCAGCTAATTTTTAAAAAGTTTCTGTAGAGACAAAGTCTTGCTATATATCTAGGCTGGTCTCAAACTCCTGGGTTCAAGTGATCCTCCAGTCTCGGCTTCCCAAAGTCCTGGGATTATAGGTGTGAGTCATGCCCAGCCTGTATTCCTAATTTTTAAAAAAGGAAACTTTTGCAACAGTAATTTATTGTCATTGGGAAAATTTTTAGCATTTGTTCATGCTATAAAGTCACTTTTCACTTACATTTAATTATATTAAATATAAGCTTATCATGTTGAACATTGGTCCAGAGTTCTATAATGACAAAAAGAAATAAGATAGAACAAGGGGGGGTGGAATATTATTATCTACATGTGCTTGTCATATAAACATTGTCTCAAATTTTTCTACTAAGAGCAGAAATTACAAGGGCAAAGACTAAGATTTTGCCAGGTGAACATTTAAAATTTTCCTGTGTTAAAAATAAATAAAATATAGAAACTAAGCATTTTCCACTTCATAGTTGACTAAGTGTTGTTATCTACTACAGTACATTAGGAAAAAAACATAAAGGATACTAAAAAGTATTTTTAAAAATAAATAATGGTTCATTAAACCATTATCAGTTACTCAGTCTTACCAGTAACCAAAGAAATGAAAAAATAATGGTATTATTTTTAGAGGGAGGAAAAGAATAGGGTTTATGAAATGGGAAAGCAAAACAGAACATTAATACTCAGTTTTTTTAAGGATGTGACCAAATTTGTTCCCTTACACTCTAGAATTATAAAATATGATAACCTCTGTGGAGAACAGTTTGGCAGTATGTTTCAGAAACCTTAAAAATATGTATACCTTCTAACTCAGGAGTTCTGTTTTTGAGAATTTTCACTGAGGAAGTAATTAGATTGCCTGCAGAGGCTTACTTACTTTTGACAGAGGGTAACAGGGCATATCATGTCATTTATAATAATAGAAAGTGGTAAGCAATCTAAATGTCATTAAGGGTTTGGATAATTGAAATATATAAAATATATATTATGGAGTACTATGTCTTCATTAAAAAGAGTTTTGTAGAAGCATATAATGACATTAAAATGTTTTATAAGCTATTCAGTGAAAAAAATTCTGGCTTCCAAATCATATATATAGTATGAGCACAAGGTTTGTCTTTGGGTTTTTCTATCAATGATTTGTTATCTGAAAAAAAAAAATAGATATATTTATCAATAAATGCAACAGTGACTTCTGTTAATATTGTGAAATAGAAATGTATATTTCAGTGTTCAGAGGGATTATTGTGTTTCACATTGCTTTTTGAAGGGTTTAAAAGTAATTTTTAAATAACAAGGCATATCTTTCTATTTATGTAGATATTCCTGATCAAGTTATAAGAGTTTTCAAAGTGGATCAGCAAAGTTGCTACATTATCATCAGTAAAGACACTACAGCTAAAGAAGTAGTTTGTCATGCCGTTCATGAATTTGGTTTGACCGGTGCATCCGACACATACTCTCTCTGTGAAGTTTCTGTTACTCCTGAGGGTGTCATAAAACAGAGAAGACTTCCAGATCAGTTCTCCAAATTAGCTGATAGAATTCAACTCAATGGAAGGTGAATAAGCTTATTAGTGGATGTGCTTATTTGTAGATATGCTTTTGACGATTTCCTGTTAAAACAGATGTTGTAAGTAGAAACATCATCATGTTTTAGTGCTGCTAAATTCACTCTAGAAGACAGCTTGATAAAATATCTTATCACTCCTGCTAAAATAAACTCTTAGAACCACTGATATAATCTAGTTCCTGTTTTTTATAGAGGAAACTGAATGATGCAGATCTTCATATATATCTGAATGACTGTATTTTTAATGTGGCCGGTATGTACTTTGGCAAAAGAAGCCATGGTTTTCACAGTTCTTTTTCTAAGTAGTTTTCCTTTTATGAATATGCAGGAAAATTTTAAAATTTTTAAAATGTATTCTGAAAATTATTTAATAAACTAGATTATTTCTGTAGTACATTTGTTCCTTACTCTGGTAATTTTCTCTGAGAATAATCTTTTTTTTTTTTTTTTTTTTTTGAGATGGAGTCTCCCTCTGTCGCCCAGGCTGGAGTGCAGTGGCGTGATCTCAGCTCACTGCAACCTCCACCTCCCAGGTTCAAGCGGTTCTCCTGCCTCAGCCTTCTGAGTACCTGGGACTACAGGCACATGCCACCATGCCTGGCTAATTTTTGTGTTTTTAGTAGAGATGAGGTTTCACCATGTTGGCCAGGCTGGTCTCAAACTCCTTACCTCAAGTGATCTGCCTGCCTCGCCTCCCAAAGTGCTGGCATTACAAGCGTGATCCACTGTGCCCAACCGCTCTGAGAATAATCTTTTTGGTAACCCGGTTTCATATGTAGAACAAGATCCTCAGAAAGCTCACAGTGACTGCATGCCATGGTTGCTGTGAAATGAGAATGAGTTAACTCTGTTTTGCTGGCTATACGTAGTGGTTAAGAACATAGACCCTGGATTCAGACTGCCCACATTCAAATCCCAGCTCTGGCTATGTGACCTTGAGCAAGTTATGTAGCTTCTCTGCCTGAATTTCCTCATCCATAAAATGAGGATAATAATAATAGAATATACTTCATGGGAATGTTGTAAGGATTAAGTGAGTTACTAAGTCTAACATACCTTATCAACATTATCACATATAGCGTAATGAGTTTCAACACTATTTTTTATGGCATTGTCTTAGGCGTATGAACAGTCTAAAAACAGAAAAAAGAGTTTCTTGACAGTAAAAAATAGACAGATAGATGAATACAAACTTAGGCTTAAATCAAGTTGGATTATTAGAAAAGAATGAAGTAAAAGCATGTGATACATTACCTCTTTTCCTTAGTAACATCCCTGCACAAGATGTTTCCTGTCTCTTAGCTTTTAAGTGCTGTAGAATTGTTTATCTAAAGAGAAGAAAGCAAAATATAGTTCTTAATGTATGGTTACTGATCAGTGCTACTTGCTGGAATGAGGTTTTGTGTTTAACAAGGGAGAAACCATTAGTGGAAGTGTTTCCCCTCCTTTGTAGATTTCATTCTTCTTGCTTCGCTTGGAAATTTATTTAAAAAGGAAATGAATGCAGTAACTTCTGAATAGAGATTTTTAACCATCTTGATTCAGGAATTTATTCTGCCTTAATTAGAATTCATGCTGTTCATAAACAAATACTTACATAGTACCAACCATCTGTCAGATAAAACAGTAAAATAAAAGCTTTACGAGGGCGAGGCCAGTACCTAAAATAGTATCTGACAGATAGTTTCTAAAATGATTAAGTTCATGATATAACATTATATTTACTCTTTAATAGATGCCGGTTGGTGGAATAAGAGACTGACTTCTCAAAAATTCTTCTAATTTGAAATGTTAATTTTTCATTTTACCTGTAAATGAATATTTTTGGCTAAAAGTTATTAACAATAAAATGATATTTTACAACAACAAAAAAGAGGAAAAGTGCTCTTATTTAATCATATTTACGAATACATTCATTTTAAAAAATTTTTCCATTTAGGTATTATTTAAAAAATAACATGGAAACAGAAACCTTATGTTCAGATGAAGATGCTCAAGAACTGGTTAAGGAAAGCCAGCTATCCATGCTGCAGCTCAGTACCATTGAGGTGGCCACCCAGCTGTCAATGAGGGACTTTGATTTGTTTCGTAATATTGAGCCGACTGAGTACATCGATGACCTTTTTAAGTTAAATTCCAAAGCAGGAAATACTCACTTGAAGAGGTTTGAGGACATTGTAAACCAAGAGACATTCTGGGTTGCCTCAGAAATTTTAACTGAAGCAAATCAGCTCAAACGAATGAAGATTATTAAGCATTTTATTAAAATTGCACTTCATTGTCGAGAATGTAAGAACTTCAATTCCATGTTTGCAATAATAAGGTAAGTTGGTACAAATAGGTACAAATGTCTCTATGGTTTTGTCATTACATGAAGCTGATTTTCTGCTTAGGTATTAAATGCCTATGAAAAGAAATGTTCAGTTAATATGCCTTTATTGAAGTGTTGTTAGATTTAATGTATTTTCCATTCTGGTGGTATTGGCTTTTTCTATTTTTACTTTTTATTTATTTATTTATTTATTTTTTTGAGACAGTCTGGCTCTTTCGCCCATGCTGGAGTGCAGTGGCTCCATCTTGGCTCACGTCAAGCTCCGCCTGCCGGGTTCATGCCTTTCTCCTGCCTCAGCCTGCAGGGTAGCTGGGACTACAGGCACCTGCCACCACGCCCGGCTAATTTTTTGTATTTTTAGTAGAGACAGGTTTTCACCGTGTTAGCCAGAATGGTCTCAATCTCCTGACCTCGTGATCCACCCGCGTGAGCCTCCCAAAGTGCTGGGATTACAGGTGTGAGCCACCACGCCCGGCCTCTATTTTTATTTCTTTCATCTTTCTCTTCTTTTTTGTAAATGAAAGTGGGTGATTGCCTTCTAATTTTTCTCTCTCCCCTCACCCCCCACCCCCCGCCTTGAGTGATTATATCGTCTTCGGATATGTGCCCAGTGGCTGGTCTTTATCGTTAGACTTCTGAACTGTGGTTTTTTAAGTACCTGCCTCACTATGATTTGACACTGAAAAATCACAGTATGGTATCAGTACTTTGACCTAAAGTTGCTATTTTGAAACAACAACATTGATAATAATAATAGCAACCATTTGGTAAGCTCTTCCTGTTTTCCAGGCACTACTTGAGGTATCACTGGATGTGGTATTCCTCAAGCAAGTTAGGCCATTAGAATAATAAACATGTTTTGACATTCATAAGCCCAGGAAGTGTAGATAATTACGTGAGCTGTCCCACTCCCTTCTCTCCACTTACTATGAGAAGTTAATTGTAGGTAATTTATTTTCTGACCTTTATTTAGCACACTGTAGATCGACAAAGGGATTCTTCTTAAAACAAGTTTAATTTTAAAAGGGAGAGGAGTTGTAGTTAGGTCTATGATGTACTTATAAATAGCAGCATAATTCCACTTGAACTAATCTTACCTATACACGTCTCCCACAGAATTTATGATTATTTGTTTCTACTCCTCATGTAAGATTAAAAAGTAGAATCTCTATAGGGACTCTTTAATCATGACTGTGTCATGGGAATAGGATGTGCCTTTATTAAATTAACCAGTGGCTACAGTTGAACTGAACACTCTAGGAGTATTGAATAGAGATTAACAGAGTGATCTTTAGAATCAGCTGCACCTGTATTTGAATCCTGCCTCTCCCATATAGTAGCGGTGTGTCAGTGGAAAACTGAAGATAGGTTTTCTTATCTGTAAAATGCAGGGATTATACCACCTATATCACAGTTTTTAAACAGCTAGGTCTAAAACAGGGGAATAAAGATGCCACTGATAAACACTTGGAAGGCTAGAAATTGAACCTGTTTGTAAAGGAAGCATCAAGTAAAGAATTTGAAAATTACGGACTGAGTTTTAGAGTCCACTATGAAGAAAAGTGATTGACACTGAGAGAACAGATCTCTGTATAGAAAAGAGGATAGAAAGGAAGTGTTAGAGGTCTAAAAACCATACCTTAGTATGATGACTCAGTGTGAGGGTAAAGAAAAAGAGTCTAGCCAAAGAGATGGATGATCAATACAAGAAATAGGGTAGCACAGTTATGATAGTGTCATCAAAGCCAACAAAAGAGAGTGATTTGAGAGATGTGATGAACAGTAGCCCAAAGAAGGGGGTGGATAGGAAAGGGCTGAGATTTGGTTAAGAGGCTTTGTTTGGTTAAGAGATTTGTTTTGTTACAAAGAATATTTGTTCTGCACATTTTCATAGCTCATGTAAAGATCATTGCTTTGTTTCTTTTGTATTCTTTTTAAGATCATTGCTTTGTATTCTTGTACTTCATATTCAGGCAGATCAAAGTATATACTCTTTTCAGCAAGATGGCAAAAGTGAATCATTCTGCTCTGGCTATAATTAATAACTTTTTATAATTATAAAATAATTTTAACTTTTTGAATAGACATGACATGTACATGGAAAAAACTTTAAAGATACTAAAAGAGTACACAGTGAAAGTAACTCTCTCACTCAGTCCCTAATCTAGCAAAATTCCTCTCCCCAGAGATACTGTTACCTTTTTTCATTCAAGAAATACTCTGTGCATATAGCAAGCATATAAATGTATATTTAGAACTACTTTGGCTTATTTTGTTTAATTTATCTTGGAGATTATTTTAAATCAGTACTTATACAGTTGTCGCATTTTTTTTTTAAACAACTGCAAAGTACTCCTTTGTATTGTGGAGTACACTTTATGGATATTTCTAAATTTCCAGCCTCTGGCTATTTAAAACAGTGCGTGGTGTTTACTTTTGCCATGTAGAAATTTTTTTATTTTTATGTAGATGTATTATTTTTATTTCCTCCTGGAGTTTCTACTTTTTGTGGTTAGTGAAGAACACAGAATTGCCTAGGTCTGAATCCAGTGTTGGCACTTGCTGACTGTGTGAACTGAGTTTCCTCGTTTGTCAAATGGGAAATCCTGGTAGTTCCTACCTCATAGGGTTAAGAATATTCAATGAGCTAATACATTGAGAGCTCTTAGAACACCCTAGATGACATTTTTTATTAATCGTGAATTCATTTTTCTATAAACAGTGGGATAAGGAAATATATCTTTCTTTGTTCCAAATGACTTCTTCACCCAACATCATTAATCTTTTTTTCTAAAATATGCAATGCCATCTATTATGTATTGAAATCTAATACATATTTGGGTTTATGTCTCTGCTCTTTGCTTCATTGATTTGTCTATTTATTTGCTGTTTTGATTGCTGAAGTGGTAAAGTAGGTTTTAAGGTCTGGTAGGGCTAGTCAAACCCCTCATGACTCTCTTCATACTTTTCTTTGGCTATTTCTGGCATGTTTATTTGTTTCATATCAACTTTAAAATCAATTTATGTAGTTCTTTTAAAAAGTTTTGTTGATGTCTGGGCGCAGTGGCTCACACCTGTAATCCCACTTTGGGCAGCCAACGCAGGCAGATCACAAGTTCAGGAGTTCTAGACCAGCCTGACCAACATGGTGAAACCCTGTCTCTACTAAAAATACAAAAAAATTAGCCGAGTGTGGGGGCACATGCTTGTAATCCCAGCTACTCAGGAGGCTGAAGCAGGAGAATCGCTTGAACCCAGGACGTGGAGGTTGCAGTGAGCCGAGATCATGCCACTGCACTCCAGCCTGGGTGACAGAGCAAGACTCTGTCTCAAAAAAAATAAATAAAAATAAAAATAAAAAATAAAAGTTTTGTTGATGTTTTCATTGAGGTTACATTAAATACCTAGATTAATTTAGTGGACATTTGATAGCTTTGTACAATGGCTCTTGCCATCCAAGAACACTTATTCCACTTGTTTCAGTTTTCTTTTATTTCCTCTGTGGAGTTGTTTTATTAGTCTGTTTTCACACGGCTATATAGAAATACCTGAGACTGGTAATTTATAAAGAAAAGAGGTTTAATTGACTCACAGTTCCCCATGTCTGGGGAGGCCTCAGGAAACTTACTACCATGGTGGAAGGCGAAGGGCAAACATGGCATGTCTTACACGGCAGCAGAGAGAGAGAGCGAGGGGGAAAGTGCCACACTTCTAAACCATCAGATCTCTTGAGAACTCACTGATTATCATGAGAACAGTATAGAGGAAATCTGCCCCCATGACCCAGTCACCTCCCACCGTGTCCTTCCCCTGACATGTAGGGATTAAAATTCCACATGAAATTTGGGTGGGGACACAGAACCAAACCGTATCAATTTTTATAATGGTGTTCATGTAAATCTTGAACATTTGTTTGAATGTTTAATATCTTTTATCGCTGTTGTGAATGGCATCTTTATATTATGAATGGGATCCTTAAGTTTTCTGTTTCTGCCTGAGTATTCTAATGCTTATGAATATCAATGTTGTACCTAGTACCTTACTGCATTCTTCATGCTTCTAATACTTTTCAGTTAATATTTTGGGAGTTTTGAGTTAAGCAATCTAATTTTCCTTGACTAATGATAACTTTACGTCTCTCATTCCATTTATTAATAGCTGTTTCTCTATTTTGTCTATTTTCATCTGCTGGTGCTTCATATTAAATGATACCATTGTTCCTCAGTGTCTGTGGGACATTTGTTCCATGGTTTCTCACAAATAGCAAAATCCTCACATACTCAAGTCCTGCATTTGACCCTGAGGAACTTGAGGATACAAAAAGTCAGCCCTCTGTATTATCAGGTTTCACATCCAAGGAAACTGTATGTTTGATCCACATTTGGTTGTGAATGTGGAACACTCAGATATGGAGGGGTGACTGAGTTTACTGAAAAATATCTGCATGTAAGTGGATCTGTGCAGCAGTATTCCGCAGTAGCAGGAGTTAGCCTTGTATGTTAATTGTTTTATCCTTTACTTTTTCTTAGTAAATGGAGATTGTGGTAGCATTAGGGTTGCTTACAACTCAGAGTTTCTGCCTTCTCTCCTGTCTCAAACAGATTTGTACCAAAGTGTATCACTGTGTGCTATGCCAAATAAAGGATTGTTGGCTGGGCATGGTGGCTCATGCCTGTAATCTCAGCACTTTGGGAGGCTAAGGCAGGCAGATTACTTGAGCTCAGGAGTTCAAGACCAGCCTGGCCAACATGGTGAAACCTTGTCTCTACTAAAAATATAAAAAATTAGCCAGGCATTGTGGCGCACACCTGTAATTCCTGTAATTCCAGCTACTCAGGAGGCTGATGCACAAGAATCACTTGACCCTGGGAGGCGGAGGTAGCAGTGAGCTGAGATCGCACCACCGCACTCCAGCCTGGGCAACAGAGCAAGACTCTGTCTCAAATAAATAAATAAAATAAAAGATTGTTGTTTTTACCCTCAGGGCAGAAAGAGTTCTGCTCTGGAGAACTGTTTGTCAGCTTTCATTGATATCTTCAGCTGCAGACATTATTTTTCATCAGCTTTGCTTACTCGTGTTTGACCTCGACTATTTTTTGGCAACGTTTCTAGTGTGTTTAGGAGTTTGGTGTCTCTTAGTTTTGGTGGATATGAAATTTGTCTTGGTTGCTCAACCTTCTTATAGTGGTTTGGGGTGATTTCTGAGAAGCAAAAGGAAACAAAGATACCTAACTCCATGCCTGAAAGTCAGAAATCGGGGAGAACATTTTATACCCAGTGGTGTGGGTAAAAGTGAGATGGGGAGAAACAGGATTTGCTGATGAGAAAATTGAGACATTGTATATACACTATTCATTTGGCAACCTGCCTATGTGATGGTACTGTAGAGGTAAAGAATTCACAAAGACTTGCAGCCTAATTGGCATGAATTATGTTTTCAAGTTAGGGAATATGTGAACCTATTTAAAATCCTGTTGAAGGGAGACATTGAATGTCTAGAGGCTTAGTGAACAGAATTAGAACCTAGGAATATGGATGTATTGGAATCAGGGACGTGAGTGAACAAAATCACAGAGGAAAAAAGGCTTCCTAAGGTGCAGAATTAGCCCCCATTATTATTTAGCGGTTGTTCTCAGCATTACTTAAACTGCTTTAAAATAGTTAATGTCTCCATAAACTTATTTCTAAGTAAAAGAAGCAACATTGTGATGCTTGAAGTTTTTTTTTTAAGTTAAATGTCTATTTTGTGGTATTATTCTGTCACTTAAACTGTAAAATAAATGCTATGTAGGTGTACAACTATAGGCAAACATTATAGTTCCTCCGAAAGAAGTTCTTGTAAGATCAAGGAGTCTCTTATTTATTTTTTTCATAGTTTTTCTCTGTTTATTTCAATATATTAAAATATGTCCCTCCTTATTTTTAGTTTTATTAGAGAAAATGGTGTGTATACTGACCTGAGTCCACCCCTCCCCCCAAGTTTCTTTTTAATGTTTCTTTTCTCATCTTTGGCAGTGGCTTGAACCTGGCATCTGTAGCACGACTCAGAGGTACTTGGGAAAAGTTACCAAGCAAATATGAGAAACATCTTCAAGATCTACAAGACATTTTTGATCCATCTAGAAACATGGCCAAGTATAGAAATATTCTTAGTAGTCAAAGTATGCAGCCTCCAATTATTCCACTCTTCCCTGTTGTCAAGAAAGATATGACATTTCTACATGAAGGTATGAAAACATTATTTATTGATGTTTTACCATATGGTTTATCTAAAGTCTACCTGAATTGATTTTTGTGTATATTTTTCCTATTCTATTAACTTGGTAACTATACACTATTTTACCATTTTTCTAGTGTTGAATTAGATGTCATACCATACATATTTGTTAATTAGTTTAATATTTATTAGTACTTTTTTCTGTATCAGATAATGCAAGGAACTTAGACCACTTAAATTCCATTTGCTCGGCTGGACACAGTGGCTCACGCTTGTAATCCCAGCACTTTGGGAGACCGGAGCAGGTGGATCACGAGGTCAGGAGATCAAGACCATCCTGGCTAACACAGTAAAACCCTGTCTATACTAAAAATACAAAAAATTAGCCGGGCCTGGTGGCAGGCGCCTGTAGTCCCAGCTACTTGGGAGGCTGAGGTGGGAGAATGGCAGGAGCCCAGAAGGCAGAACTTGCAGTGAACTGAGATGGCGCCACTACCCTCCAGCCTGGGCAACAGAGCGAGACTCCATCTCAAAAAAAAAAAAGAACAATTCCATTTGCTCATCTCCTGATTTTCTTGCAGTTGTTGCTGTGCTTTTAACTCCCAGAAGATATTGTTGCTTAATAAAGTATTTAACCTTGCCTGTATATTTACTTTTGTTGTTGTTACTACTATTTTTTATTCATTCTTGCATTTCAGAGCTTCCATATTGCTGGGCATAGTTTTTTGGCCTTGTAGAACACTGTTTAGTATTATTCTTAAGTGCTGGTTTGCTGGTGATGAATATCTTTTAATGTTTGTTTATCTGAAAATGCCTTTACTTCATTTTTAGAGAATTTTTGGTTGTCAGCTATCTTCTTTGAAGGCTTTGAAATGGCATTCAGTTGTTCTGTGCCTTCCACTATTAATGTTGAGAAGTTAGCTTACAGTTTTATTTGCTGTTGGTTTAACTGTAATCTGCCTTTGTTTGATATTGGCTGTTATGATTTTGTTTTTTCTTAAGTTTTTCCTAGTTTTGCCTAATTATGACTTAAGTGTGGGATTTTGTTTTTGTTTCTTATTCTGGTTGGTGTTTATAGGACAACTTGAAACCTATGGTTTTATATTTTTCATCAGTTTTAGAAAATTCTCAGTAATTGTATATTTTATTCTCTCTTCAACTATGTCTCATCTTCTGGTAAATTCATTACTGATGTCCTAATTCCAGTTATTATGTATTTTTTTTGTTTTATTTTACAGCTTCCTTTTTCTTTTTTAAGTTTCATGTTCTTTTCCAAAGTTCTCATTGTTTTTTCATATCTTTGAACATATTCAGCATAGTTATTTTTAAGTCTGCCTCTAATAATTCCATAATCTGGATCCACTTTGGGTCTTATTCTGTTTTCTCTTTTTTTCTCTTTCATTTCTGTCATGTTATGTTTTCTCCTAATGTATCTGGTTATTATTGAAAAGTGAGATCACAGAAATAATCTCGCTTTTTGAATGATGTTCCATATCTCCAGAGAGGATTAAAGCTTGCTTCTGGCAGGCAGTTAGGGGTGCTAGAATTCCAAAATCACTTTAATCCGTTTTGATGTAATTTAACAACAGATTTTTTCCCAGTCTACATTCAGTTTATCCTTGGTCTCAGTATATGGCTCCTCAGAGTTTCAACCAAGCATTGGAGTTTTACATGGATTTAAGTTGCTTTTCCTTTTACCTCAAAAGGCAGGGTGTCTGTACTCAGTTTTTCAGCTCATTATCCCTTTCTGAAATCAGATATACCTAGGGGTAAGCACGGGGAAATGCAAAACTTGCTTCTCTGCATTTTTTTGTACTTTTGTCCAGTTTTTCTGATCTCACCAGAAGTGGTGTTCTAATTATGTAGTCTTACTGCTGCTTCTTTCATTATCACTCATTTTTCATAAGGAAATGTTATGGGCTTCAAATATGTTTTTCTGACATGTTCCTTGAAATATGTTTATATAACTTGAGAGTATTCGTCATGATTCCTTTGTTTCCAGCTTGTGTTGAGACTCTGAACAATTCATGTGTCCAGTGTATATGTGCTATTTACAATGTATATGTGCTATTCAATTTTTACCGTATATTTCTCAGTCTTGCCTTCAGGGCCTTGGACTCTGACAGACCTCAGGGTCTACCTCAGGAGATAAATGGGGTCATGCTGTGTTATAGACAAGTGTGAAAAAACAGTGCTATAGACGTCAGGTTGCCCTTTGTTCGGGATTTTTGTTTTGTTTCGTTTTTTGTGGATTTTTTTGAGTTGAGTTCTCACTCTGTTGCCCAGGCTGAAGTGTAGTGACACAGTCATGGCTCGCTGCAGCCTCAAACTCCTGAGCTCAAGCAGTCCACCTACCTCGGCCTTCCAAACTGCTGGGATTACAGGTGGGAGCCATTGTGCCCCCAGCCAATGAAACTGATTTTAGAAGCCATGCACAGTTTATCACTTGACTTTATTCATAACCATCACTCCTATATGGAACACAGTATCTCCTAGTGGCTCATTCCCTAAGAGCAGGGTTGAACCATGTATGGGTATATCAGTTCTTAAAAGCAAAATTGGCACTGTGGTAAAGAAGGTCCTTCTGTGTGCCCCTCAAGATTACCAGCTTGACTTTTGCTACTTTTATGTAGATAATTTAATTGTGAACTTAAACATTTATTTTCATTCTGTAGGAAATGACTCCAAAGTAGATGGTTTAGTAAACTTTGAGAAGTTAAGAATGATTTCCAAGGAAATCCGCCAAGTTGTTCGAATGACTTCTGCTAATATGGACCCGGCTATGATGTTTCGACAGAGGTAGGACATTGAAATATGTAGAAGTGTTAGAGTGGTGTCAAGGGCGATGTAATAATAATTAACATATTTATCATTTATTGATCATATTTATTCTACCTTGTGTTATGTGCTGTACAAAGTGCTTTATATATGTCAGTTTCATGTAATCATTTATCATAATAACCATAACAGGTAGGTGGTATTAGCCTTCCTTTTATATATGAAGACACTGAATGAGGCTCAGAGTAGTTTTTATATAATTTGCAAATATTTGTATGTGGATAGTTCTGTATTACTGTTCTTTAAAACATCAGCAAGCCGAGTGCGGTGGCTCACGCCTGTAATCCCAGCACTCTGGGAGGCTGAGGTGGGCAGATCAGGAGGTCAGGAGATCGAGACCATCCTGGCTAACAAGGTGAAACCCATCTCTACTAAAAATACAAAAAAAAAAAAAAAAAAGGTTAGCAAACAAATACAAGAAAATTGCTGGTATTCGTCTTGTTTTCATCTCGTTTCTAACCTAGTTTGTAAAGTATTAGTCTGACTGTGTCTTTTATTTTTACTGAATATTTTAAATATTCTGTTTCTGTTTAATTCATACTTCATTCTAGTAAACCATTTTTCTTTTTTTCTTTTCCTCAAATTACACTGTGTTTCATTTGTATATAAGTTTTTATTACATACAAATGAACAGAATGTAGAAAGTGGAAATTTAATCATACTTTACTAAAAATGAAAAATTTTATTGTGTTCTGTATTGACCTGATATTTTAAGAATGCTTTTTAAGGTTCATTTTTAATGTAATAACAAAAGGCTTCCTCGGCTTACATAAAATTGAAACAAAGTATGTTGTTAAGCTATTCCTAGTAATTTTTATTATTTTCAGGGTGTAAATAAGACATTGTGGTTTTAATTTTTGATCTGATTTCCTTTGGGGCCTATAGCTTCAGTTCACAGGGACATTAAAAATGAAATAATGTACAGGGGCCAACACAATTTCTGTGGCTTAAAAAATATACTGTGCTAAGGAAACAAAAATACTTGGTATTAGGTTGGTGCAAAAGTGTTTGTGATTTTTGCCATTACTTTTAATGTAACTTTTAATGTAAAAGAACTTTTAATGTAGAAGTAATGGCAAAAATTGCAGTTACTTTTACCCCAACACAATACTTTAAAAACCAGAGTTGAAATTTTCATAACCCAATAGAACCAGTGATACACTGGGGTTTTTTTTTGTTGTTTGTTTTGTTTAAATTGTCGCTTAAGGGTCTTTGTTTTTGAGACAGGGTCTCTCACTCTGGTTGCCCAGGCTGAAGTACAGTAGTGCTGTCTCGGCTCACTGCAGCCTCAACCTCCCGGGTTCAGGTGTTCCTCCCACCTCAGCCTCCCAAGTAGCTGGGGCTACAGGTGCATGCCACCATGTCCAGCTAATTTTTTTTTTTATTTTTTATTTTTTTATTTTTTTTATTTTTGGTAGAGACAGGGTTTCACTATGTTGCAAGTAGTTTATCTGATGGTTTGTCTGATTTAGAGATCCACAAAGTATGGAAGGAAGGAGGGGGTGTGCCAGATCTCCTCTTTCCTACACATCCCACTTCTGCACCTTGAGAATCACTACATGTATTGAAAGATGTCATTGCTTAACAGTGTGGGGAAGCAGAAAAGAGTAAGAACTAGGTACCAAAGCAAAGAAGGGTTTGTTTGCTTTTTGTTGCATGTCCTTGTACAGTGACCCTAACACTCCCTGTTGTCTTATATGGACCTCTTTTTACTCATACATGTTAACATCCTGGTTGCTGAAGAACATGATGAATTTGTGACCCTGCCAGACCAGTTTATAATGTACTAAGTACTAGCCATACTTCAGTAATAAGTCAAGGAGAAAAACTGATGAGGAAATTAATAAACATGGCTGTTTTCTTGGGAATGGCCTGGATTGAGTAGAATAAGGTGTTGGGGGAATATAAAAAACATCTGTATTAAAGATTGGACTGAATTTTTCCTCAATCAGTTTTGTCAGCCAGTGCTAAAATGTAATACCTTTCTTTAAGCAAACAGTGTCCATTTTGGTGGTATATGAGTATCTAGTTTGGGCTAAGTAACCCCTTTTAACAGTAATCAATTTGCAGACTTAAAAAATAGAATCTTTAGTCAATCAAACAGGAATGTGAAGATATATAGTATTATGAAGATTTTAATGATGTATTTTTACCTACATTTTAAGTTGGATTTGCTGGTCAACATTTCTTACAAGACATCTTGTCAGAGAAATTTCTGCACTTAAAAATGAAATGTTGTGTTTTTATGTCCCTTGTAATTTCATTCTGTTATTTAAATGAGTGGCCCAAAAATCTTGCCAGAAATATGTTCAAAAATTCTATCCCTTTAAGGTCTTTTCCCTTAAAACTTTGAATTCAAAATTTATATTATAGTAAGTAAATGTTTTTCCTTAAGCTTATTTATATAAGCTTCCTGATAAATTAGGTAAATTAAAGCTTCCTGATAATTGATCTAAAGCATATTTTTATAAAGTATTTTGGAGGTTTTTTTGACCTTCTATATATATTCATATTACCCTCCTGCCTTCCATTAAAGTCATATTACTGTTAAGCTATAATTTTTTCCTGATAAAATTTTTCTGTTCTTTTCTGTCTACATAGTTCCTCTGACTCTCAACTGTTGTCTTTTTTCTGTGCTTTCCTATTCAAACACATGCTTCAATGTTTGTGGCTCTTGCTTACAGGAAGAAGAGGTGGCGGAGTCTGGGGTAAGTGTAGAGATGAACGCAACTGGAATGAAGGTTGTGCGACTCTTAACATATACTGCATCCTTTTCATTAATGCACGCACATAAAGTAGCATGAATTCTATTAACCCTGTCAGCCTACATTCCTGACAAATGCCTTCTGCTAACAAGGTGAAAGTAGTGATAGAACTAGCTATTTTTCGTTTATTTTTCCACTGTTGATGTCCTATAAGTCCTTTTTAGATTTTAATTTAGCTAGGTCATTTAGATGATGATAATGATAATGAATTTGTTGTGTGCTTGCTATGTGCCATACATTGTTCTAAGCACTCTAAATGAATTATCTTACTTAATTCTGCTACTACCCTATAAGGAAATACTGTTCTTTCCATGGTGTGGATGGGAAAGGTTTTGAGTTGCCCAAAGTTTTAGAGTTCATTAATGGTGGATCCAAACCTAGGTAGTCTAATTCTAGAGTTCACACCACTTTCTTTTATTCAAATGCCACATTTTATTAAAGTAAATATGTCATATGAATGTATAAAAATGAATGAAAGATCTATTTATGAAGGTTGCATTTTCCATCAGTTTTCCAAAAAGAGGCAGCCCTTATCCAAGCTGTACTATAAAATTGAAGTAGAAGATGATTTTATTTCCTCAGACCCACTAATGCCACTTACTTGTAGCATTGATTGAATTTTACTTGAAATTTTTACCAGCTTTAATTGAAGATTCCCTTATCTTTAAAGTTGTGATAGAATCAGCAACTACCACTATTTGTTATAGATTTAGGTCTCTACTTCTACATAGCTAAGTGTCCATTTAGAATCATAGAATGTTAAAGATCTTATAAATCATCTATCTAGTCCTTTCATTTTTAGATGAAGAAAGAGATGACTTTTGTGAATGAAGGGATTGCATAAGAAGAATTTTGTTATTTTAAGACTTGTAGTGAACCATGAAGTTAGAAGCTTTTATTACATGTAAGAAGAATTTTTTTGTGAGCCACCTTCTTTACTCGAGTCTTGTCTCATTTGTGGTCTTGTTTTCTGTCAATGCTTGGTGAACTTGACTTTCCTTCTATTTTCTTTCTCCCTTCTCTGTGTGTTTCCCACGTATTTTCTTCTGGATCATAAATTTATGTCTTGGTCTCTTTTGGCTCTTCTCACCGAAAATAGAAATTGATACCTGGCATTACTATTATAAAGAAGAATACTTGGACATATCTTTTAGTGGGCGTTGGGTGTGTTTGAATGACTTATGTTAACATGTTTCACTGTTCATTCAGCTTTAGGGTTGCACTGTGTGATGCTTGCAAACATTAGATATATTTATTTTATATCGGAGCATTTTCTGTTTTCACAGTAGTTTAGAAAACATTTTATTGATATTTATCACAGTGTTTTTGTTAGAATTTTGTGTCTCTCCTAGATTTGTCAACACCTACTTTTTTTATATTAACTAAGATAAAATTATTAAATATTTGTGTTAAAATTTGCTCCTAAATAGCTGCAACTTGATTTTACTGCATTTCTTTGAATTCAAGACATCGTCAATTGTTGGGCATATTGTTCTTTTATCTACTACTAAGGAAAATCACTACAGTGTCCTGTTACCACTGAGAATTTCTACTTTATGCTTATTGAAGGAGCTCTTATGGACTTGGCTATGGATTTTTATCACAGCGTCAAAACTGAATTTTTAAAAATCAATATTTTTATTCCCATAAAAAGGAAAATATAAGCAAAGTAAATTGGTTTAGATTTTCCTAAAATTTCTTTATATTCAAAATATGAATCTTCTGAAATGTTTTCTTTTAGAGTCATTAGCTTCTGAATTTTGTTTTCCAGAACCCTCCTCCCCCATACAGTATTGCCCTCTGTGCCATCCAATGTGTTGGTAATGCACCATTTCTTTGAAAAACCACAAAAGAACCGAAAGCTGCTGGTGCTGGGCTCTCAGGCTAGCTTTGGAAATACTTAGAGTTAGTTTTCTCTTGTCACTTGCTTTGGGAATGTTCTTGAACTTGTCAGATTTATTACTTCCTTATAATCATTTGGTCCTTGGAGGTTAAAAGGCTAATTCACTAATGTCATTGGATTTTCTTTCAAGCCATTCTGCAAGTTTTGAGGTTCCTGCATGTGTAAATAATGTCTTGTCATAGTTTCTGCCAGGCTAATAGCAATTGAAAGTTGCCACTGAGTGTAAGATATACCCCTATTTGAGAGATCTTAAAATGTGAAAGAAAAAAATGCCATAACACTTTTTCAACTATAGTTCACTTAATTTACAATGAAAGCATTAGGATTTTAGTGTTTATTTTAAAGTAGATAGATGAGCACTATGGTCTTTGTATTTAGAATATTTTTATATAAAAATGAAGCTTAATTTAGAATCCGTAGATAACCATATTATTTTGGAAGGGTGAAATAAAATACCATCTAAATAAAAATTATTTAAGAATTTTGTATTTGTTAGACTTGTTAGAAAGGACAAACATCGTTGCAGTTGCTGTTTTCCATTGGTTCTAGGTGCAGTCATTGTAGGATGTTTGCCAAAAAGAGTAGAGTCAGGTGAAGCTGTAGCTTGTTTGAATTGTGGTTATTTCCACCCAGCTTGCAATTCTGTCACATTCACAGGCGTTAAAAAAGTGATGTCCCAGATCCTCAGTTCTAGAACCCAAATATTGCCTAACCATTCCATATGTGAGTAGAAGCGTTGAGTTTTTCCTGCATTCTGATTTCTGACTATATTGAGTTGCATATAAATGCTGTAAATTTTCAGCTAATATGTTATTGGTAGTTCTCTTTGAGTTTTGGCCAAAATAATGGTTACTGGTAAAATTGGTTAACATGCTCAGAGTGGGCCTGCTATAATGGTAGCGGCAATAGCATGTCGCAAGCAGAACAACAAGCAAAACTACTTTAGAACCCTCATTGCTAAAGAACCCTGGTTCAGAGATTTGGCTGAGGATGGACTTGTCCTGGTCCAGACTCTTGCCATATCTTCAATGCATGGGTGGCCTCCAGGACCAGAGGAATGATTTTTCTTGTTACTGTTGTGCCATGGGTTGCATAGGCACAAACACAGGCCTGTTGGAACATGCCACTCAGGGGGCCATTGTTATCCTATTCTTTTGAATTCTGTACTTTGCCAAATCCTGTTCTTAATTCAGAACATCACCATTAAAGTGCCAAATTACTTTACATTAATGCTCTTCATCTTTTAACTCATTTACATCAGCATGCAATAGCATTAACAGAACAAAATCTTTTAATCTTCAATCTATGCTTAGTTCTCATCTCTACAGCCCCTTATTGTGATTTTCATCTTCTTACAGGTCACTGAGTCAAGGAAGCACAAATTCAAACATGCTGGATGTTCAGGGAGGTGCTCACAAAAAAAGGGCACGCCGCAGCTCTCTACTTAATGCCAAGAAGCTATATGAGGATGCCCAAATGGCAAGGAAGGTGAAGCAGTATCTTTCCAGTCTGGATGTAGAGACAGATGAGGAGAAGTTCCAGATGATGTCATTACAGTGGGAGCCTGCGTATGGTACTTGTGAGTATGAGTTTTCATTTATGTGACACTAAAGAATACAACAAAATAAAAACTTACTACTCTAGAATTATGCCTAAGTCCCAAGAAAATTAACTTTCACTCACAAAAGATTACTGGCATACCTTAAGCATCATGTGATCCAGTTAATCACGTACTGAATCCCATCCATTCCTGATGCCTACGCTATCCAAAAAATAGAGGAACAAGTAGATCTTTAAGAAGCTTTTAAGTCTTTTGAAAACTGGATCATTATAGAGGAGCCTTTCTGTTGGAGAACATTTTTACATTCATCCCTAAAGAGTAAACATAAGGGGAATTTTTACCTCTTTTTATTTCATGGATAATATGTACCAACTAGAAAATATAAGACATTTGATTAAAACACCAGTGATAATAGGTACCTTACAGGTGCCAGTAGTAAGGTAAAACAAAAAGAATCAGACACATTCTGATATTAGGTAGTCTCCAGAAAATATGATGAAAAAGATCACGTTCTCAATACAAATTTTTTTAATTAAATACAAGCAAGAGAATGCATATATCTTTGGATCAAGGAAATTATGAGTTCTAAGAGCAGAAATCAAAGATAATGAAATATATACTGTTATAACAAAATAATTGTAATTCTTAAGTTGTAGATTAAGGCCAGGCATGGTGTGTCACACCTGGAAACCTAGGCAGGAGGATCACTTGAGGCCAGCTTTCACAACTCAAAGAGACCCCATCTCTACAAAAAAAAAAAAAAATTAAAATTAGCCGAGTGGTAGTGCTAGCAACTTGGGGAGACTGAGGCAGGCAGGTCACTTGAGCCCAAGAGTTTGAAGCTGGAGTGAGTTAGGACTGTGCCACTGCCCTCCAGCCTGGGCAACAAAGTGAGACTCAGTCTCTAAAAAATAAATAAATATAAACACACACACACAGACACAGTGGGTTAAATTTGCCCATAAAAATTGCAATAGAATTTTATTTGAAAATTCCTAATTGACAAGGGGTAGTAATCATCATGGATTGACCCTAAGATTGATAAATGATATGGTATTTGCATAGTAATTTTTAAAAGTATGTCAAAAGAAATAATCGAAAACAGGAAGTGGAAGTAGAACCAAATACTGATTTTTAAAATTTCAGTTTTGACAATTTTTAAATAAGGGTAAGGAGCCTTTTAATAAGTGCTATAATCAAAACAGTATCATGAATGCTTCTACATATAAGAAAAGATTTGGAGTATGATGGGAAGATTACCTACAAAGGGATAGAGGCAGAATTTGAGTTTCACTTATTACCATTTGAGTAAGATTTTCTTCATCTTTGGTCCCTGTTTTCTCGAATGTAAAACTTTAGCAAAGGTTGGGAATACATTTTGTTTCTGTGATTCTTTCTACATCAAAGTTACTGGATTTGGAAAAAGAAATTTTGAAAAGCTAACAGTTACTGAGAGCATTCTACATTCTGGCTGCTACATATTAAATAGTACATGGTAAAGGTAAAAGCTGAAAGAGTATATAGAACCTTTAACATTTATTCATGTTTTAAAGTTCAAAGCCACATACATATTTATTAAAGCCTTCTGACCCTGCTTTGAGTCATCATCAAAGTTATTTTTCCCCAGGTAATTTGATATAGACTTAATCATCTTGTGGTTATGAAACACAGTTTATATACACTGTCATACCTTCCTCTTCTTACACCCACCCCAGACTTGTGTCTGTCTTTTCTCGTAACACTAAATGATGTCCCATGCTACATATTTAATATCTATTTGAAATGAGAAAATCTTTAGGCCTTTCTTTCTTAAACTGGATTTGAACATTTAGTTCAATGCATGTTCCTTTAATTTGGTTTGAGCCTATATATAATGCATAATTGATTTTTAAATGTTTAAATAGTCACTCTCCCAAGCCCAAACAATAGTGGATTTCTGAGCATTATAGAATTTGGTTCTTCCTAATTAATTAGAATATATGTGGTTTTTGTCATTCATCTGTGAACTCTTTTTATTTTTAAAGTAGGCTCAGGTTTTTTTTCTTTGTACTGTAGCAGTTATTAAAATAAGATGTCATTGATTAGTATTGACCAATCAATGAGAGAAGGATGAAAGTATATCATGGCTCTAAACAAAGATAACCTCTTGGATTCAATTAGTTGGTGAACCACTGCATATTTTCTCCTAGGGTCCGTGCATTTTGACTTTCTTTTTTTTTTTTTTTTTTTTTTTTTGAGACAGAGTCTCTCTCTGTCACCCAGGCTGGAGTACAGTGGCCGGATCTCAGCTCACTGCAAGCTCCGCCTCCCGGGTTCACGCCATTCGCCTGCCTCAGCCTCCCGAGTAGCTGGTACTACAGGCGCCCACCACCTCGCCCGGCTAGTTTTTTGTATTTTTTAGTAGAGACGGGGTTTCACCGGGTTAGCCAGGATGGTCTCGATCTCCTGACCTTGTGATCTGCCCGTCTCTAAAATATTCTGTGATTCGTATCACCCCACATATTGTCTAGCTGTCTTAATAAAAGCATAATAGCTATTATAGCTGTGTTGAGACAGTTTAGATATCTGTTTTTGCTTTTATCTTGATGTTTAAAACAAATACTTCATGAAGTACTGAGGCTGCACCTGCATGGAATATATCCACTCTGGATAACCTAAGGATTAAAAGTACTCCCTGATGGAAGAATGTCTTCCCCTTGGACTGTCAGTATTGGTTTTATGTGAAGGAGGCAGCTTTTATAAGTCAGGGTTCTCAGTTTTTTATTCTCACATTCATTTTCAAGAAACCTATGGATTTATAAAAACACTATCTCTGGTTTTCTTCTGTTAGAGCTGTTGAGATAAGTTCACTTATTTATTCAACAAATACCTATTAAGCATCTGTTTTCAGTCAGTAACTGGCACATAAGGATGTAGTAACAAACAAAATGCATAGTCTTTACTCTCTAGTAGGTTAAAGCCTAATGAAAGGAACAGAGAGGATAAAGCCTGATGAGAGTATAGGACTGATGAGAGGAAAGGTAAGCGAGTCAAGTCAAGGGGGCAGGCTGATGGCAAATCATGCAGGGTCATGTAGGCCTTGTTTTAGGGATTCGGGTCTTTATTCTAAAAGCAGGGGCAAGTTAAGGTTTGTGCAGAAGGAGAAGGAAAATGATATGATCAAATACTCATTTTGGAAGAGTTACTCTTCTATGAAGAATGCCTTGAAGGCATGCTAGAATTGATACAGTGAGAAAAATATTTCAGTAGTAAAGAGAGAACGTTAACTTGACCCTCAGCAGAGTAATGATGGAGCTAATTAACATGGATTCAAGAATTATTTAGGGCTGGGTGAGATAGCTCACATCTGTAATCCCAGCACTTTGAGGAGGCTGAGGCATGTGGATCACCTGAGGTCAGGAGTTCGAGACCAGCCTGGGCAACGTGGTAAAACCCCGTCTCTACTAAAAATACAAAAATAGGCCAGGTGCAATGGCTCACACCTGTAATCCCAGCACTTTGGGAGGCTGAGGCAGGAGAATCACTTGAACCCTTGAACCTGAGAGGCAGAGGTTACAGTCCCGGGACCATTGCTCTCCAGCCTTGGCAACAAAAGCGAAGCTCTGTCTTAAAAAAAAAAAAAGAAAAAAAAAAAGCCAGGTTTTGTGGCAGGTGCCTGTGATCCAAGCTAATCGGGAGGCTGAAGCAGGAGACTCCATTGAACCTGGGAGGTGGAGGTTGCAGTAAGCCAAGATTGTACCATTGCACTTCAGCCCTGGCGACAGAGAGAAACTTCATCTCAAAAAATTTTTTAAAAAAGAATTATTTAGGAGATAAAATTAACAACTTATTCTACAAAAATTTTAGAGATAACATTTTTTATCTGACTCACCAAGCAATGGAGATAACATTTTATAGTACTTAACTGAAATTCCTGCTAAGACAATTAATCTATTTTATTTTTTGTACTAAAAAGAGATGGTTTTAAAGTAATCATTTATTATTGCCAGTGGTGATAACCTTGCCTAAAAACATTCAGTTACTTATTTCTTACTGTCTCCTATTAGTGACCAAGAATTTAAATGAGAAAAGATCAGCCAAATCATCTGAAATGTCCCCAGTGCCTATGAGGTCAGCTGGTCAAACAGCTAAAGCCCACCTGCATCAACCCCACAGAGTAAGCCAGGTGCTTCAGGCGCCAGCTGTCAATCTGCACCCCATCCGGAAGAAGGGACAAGCAAAAGACCCTGCATTGAGTGAGTATTCACCATGAATATTACATCCATTTAACTGAAATTTCCAGGGGAGTTAGAATGAAAAATAATTACAGATGTTCAGGAGATAAGCTGTTGTAGGTTGTGTAATATAATCATCACTTCATGAATCAAAAAGTGTTTCATTTTGACTGTAGATGTTTGCTGACAGCATACATGTTTTAAATGCCAACATTGGATTTCCTATAATACTGAAATCTGTTGATCAATAGAAAATTTACAGCAAAGCATTTTGGGTACCAGGGGCTTACTGCATTCAAAGGTGTATTTAATGAAATATCTAATACAGACACAATCTACAAAAACTGTGGAAATGAAGTTGCTTATTCCAAAAATGACTATTCGTTGTTTTTTGTCTTTAATGACCCCTTTTGAAAACCTAGTTAGGAAACAAGAGAATGTAACTTTTATAAAGTATAGACCACACTTTTTTTTTTCTGTTAGGCCTTGTAGTCATTATTCATATTATTTTTATTTGTTGTTTTAACAGTATCATTATTTTAGCCTTTTAGATGAGAAGCTAGATTAGATTTGGTTCCTAGCATGATTACTTAGACCATGAATTATATGTAGTATACGTTTAGTAGAACTTTGTTCATTTAATCTGTTGTTGTTTGAGATACAAAGTTGAGTAAGAAATTCCCCCTCTTTTGCCAGATTTTCAGTCTGGTGATGTAGACACTCACACAGATAACTTCAGTGTAATGTGTCTTCTTGTTATGCCAGGGGTATATGCAGAACATATAAAAGAACAAAACAAAACAGAGGTAACTTAGAGGTAAGATAGGGCTTCAGAAGAAGGCTTTTTGGAAATAACATCTAAGCAGCCTGAAAGGCTGGTGACAAAGATGATGATTAGGCAAAAGTTCCAGAGAAGTTGCTTCAGGCCGAGGAAACAGCTTGGTATGTGCAAGAAACTACAAGCACTTTGCTGACTCTGAGTGGAAATTGCATGCAGTGTTGACAGACAATAATAATTAAAGCTAACACTTGGAGAGCACTTACTGAGTGCCAGGCATGGTTCAAATTGTGCTTTATTAATTTTATATGTCAGTCTTCATAGTAATGCCACAAGATAAGTGGTATTTTACCCTCATTCTGCAAAGGAAGCGTAGAGGCTAAAGGAAGGCTGGCTGGCTTTAAATCTTTGCCTTTAACCACTGTACTAAACAGCTTCCAAGATGCAGAGAATGAAGACAGGTATGCTGAAATTACAATGTGCCATGCCAAAGGAAAGTTATCAGTGAGAAGCCATTGAAGAGATTTGAACAAGGGAAGATTATGGTTCAAATTATGTTTGAGAAGGACTGTAGTAAGGATCACAGCAGGACTGGAGATAGAGAGCTCAGATGGAAAGCTGGTCTAACAGTTAAGTGGAAGTTGCCTGGGGCCTGGACTACTTTGGTGGCTATAGAAATGGAGAATTGGGTGCAGAATTGGTGAAGTTCATGAATTTGTTGGTAGGAGCGAGAGAGGGACAAAGTTAGCTCTGGTTTTTTTTACTTGAATATCACCACTTGAGAGGCAACATTACTTGTACCCTGTAGCTTGCTTGCTTGCTTGCTTGCTTTTTTTTTTTTTTTTTTTTTTTTGGAGACAGTCTTGCTCTGTCGCGCAGGCTGGAGTTTCTGTGGCACGATCTTGGCTCACTGAAACCTCCATTTCCCAGGTTCAAGCAATTCTTGTGCCAGCCTCCTGAGTAGCTGGGATTACAGATGCTTGCCAGCACACCTGGCTAGTTTTTGTGTTTTTAGTAGAGATGGGGTTTCACCATGCTGGCCAGGCTGGTCTCAAACTCCTGACTTCAGGTGATCCACCGACCTCAGCCTCCCAAAGTGCTCGGATTACAGGCGTGAGCCACCACGCCTGGCCCCGTATAGGTTTCTTCATTTCTTATTGTAATATGGCAGTTTCTATGATAAATATGTTTATATTACATTTAATGAAGGGTAGTGTGAGTATACTATGATCTAAATTTTTTCGTTGTCCAGTGGCTGCTTGTTACTATGTCAAAATCCTCATCAAAGTTTGCTTACTTTATGTTTTGGGTTTTTGGGGGGTTTTTTGTTTTGAATCAGAATCTCACTTTGTCACCCAGGCTGGAGTGCAGTGGTGCGACCTCAGCTCACTGCAGCCTTCGCCTCCCGGGTTCAAGCGATTCTCCTGCCTTAGCCTCCTGAGTAGATGGGATTACAGGTGTGCACCACCACGCCTGGCTGATTTTTGTATTTTTAGTAAAGATGGGGTTTCACCATGTTAGTCAGGCTGGTCTCGAACTCCTGACCTCATGATCTGCCCGCCTCGGCTTCCCAGAGTGCTGGGATTACAGGTGTGAGCCACCGTACCCGGCCACTTACTTTATGTTTTAGGAACAGTGTCTATAGCTCTTTGACATTTCTTAGAGAAGATAAATGTAAAAACATCAATATATTGAAACCATTGCTAGGTTTGAGGTACACTAAACAGGACCAGATGTTGGACAAGGGTAATGAGAACTTTAAGGAATCTTTCCACTGTGCTGCATACTATTTTTCTATACATTCATGATTCTTTCTGTTGTTTACTTCTCTCCTGTAGTGTGAATTTAGTGCTCTTGAAAAGGGCTGGACTGGCAGCCCTGCAGCCTCTTCTGTATACCCACAGCACAGATGCACCACAGGTAGTGACAGTGCCAAAATCCCCACACTGCCCCTGCTACATGCCTCGCCCTGATTTGGAGAGGCCACCTCTAGAGGGGAGGGAAGAGTTTGAATCCATGCCTTCTTTTTGAAGATTTCAAATCACTGTGTCAATTGTGGGAGGTGGGGCACAGCACTCAGACTGTTAAATTTATTTCCCTTATACCATAAAGCACAGACAAACTAATATAATCTGGTCCATGCTGACCAGCTGAATTTGAATGGATAACCTAGAGGTGAGAATCTCTGTGTGCCATTACTCAGTCATTTAGTCCCTGTTTGTCATTTACACATTTCAATTGACTACACTAGCCATTGTGTATCATAGCTTTAGTTACATAGTGATTTAGGCAACTATGGACATTTTAATTGTGAAATGATGCTTATTTGCATCTTTACTTTTATTTTTAGATACAAGTTTACCTCAGAAAGTTTTAGGAACAACTGAAGAAGTAAGTGGTAAGAAACATACAGAAGACACTGTTTCTGTGGCATCATCTTTACATTCGAGTCCTCCTGCATCTCCTCAAGGTTCCCCTCACAAAGGTAAGACAAAGCATTTCAAACTAGTTCTTGTCAAACTAAACAATACTTTATAGCACATACTTTGCTTTTCAGTCTATAGCAATAATTGTAAATCATTAAGAAAAGCATGACTCCTAATGCTTTTTGAACTTTGATGTTTTGTATTGCATTATTCAAATGCTTTTTGGGTATTATGTGTCATGTAACTAGGACTCCAGTATTCAAAGTGTGATCCTAAACTTCAACAGACAGCAAGCATGGATAAGAATGAAGGCAGAAGCCATAGTTTTGGTGCAAATTCTTGGTGTCGTCATTCCAGTTTCCTATATTTGGACATTTCTATGAAGTGTTTGCAAATAAAAGTTTCTATAAGAGATTGTTTTTAGGCCAGGCACAGTGGCTTATGCTTATAATACCAGCATTTTGGGAAGCTGAGGCGGGTGGATCACTTGAGCCCAGGAGTTGGAGACCAGCCAGGGCAACATGATGAGACCCCATCTCTGCAAACAATGTAAAAATTAGGCATGGTGCTGTGCCTGTAGTCCCAGCTACCTGGGAGGCTGAGGTGAGAGGATTGCTTGAGCCTGGGAGGCAGAGGTTGCAGTGAACTGTGATTGCGCCATTGTACTCCAGCCTGGGCAACACAGCAAGACCCCATCTCAAAAAAAAGAAAGAAATTGTTTTTAACCAACTATAAGATTTAGGAAAACAAATATTTAGGTTGATGGTTTGCCTTTTTTTAGTAATAGAGTATTACCTTTTTTAAAATTAGGATTTAAAATAACCTGTACTCTTGTGGATTTTTTACTTACACAGAATCTCATGAGGTGAAAAACTGAAATTCTTGTTCATTTACATGTTTTCATAATTCAGACTGGAGCATTTCTTTTCGCGACCAGCCTGGGCAGTGTGCATGCAGATGCCACTTCATGTTAGCTGCACATGTAGCATTCTAAATATAGTGTGTATTTCTTATATTGACCCTTCACATTCTGTGTGTACCCTGGAGAGAAAGGGGATTTAGTCGTGGTGTCTTCTTCACAGATGTAAAAGAATTACATATTTAAATAATCACACCAGAGGATGGTACATGGTCAGAGGGAAGACAGACTTATTATAATAATTCTAACAGGAGAGAGAAGCTTCCAGAGCTTGCTTCAGCTTCCAGGCTCTAAGTTTATTCTCACTCGGCAGAGCTCTTTCTTATTTTTGCCACCTGTGTGGCAATTATGTACAGTGATGTCAGACCTGAGTTTGAACCGTGATTCTGTCCTCCACTGTAGCTGTGTTACTACAAGTAATTTATTTATACGGTGAGATTTTCTGTCTAAGATGGGAAAAAGACCATCTAGGCCGAAGCAGGTGAATCACCTGAGGTCAGGAGTTCAAGACTAGCCTGGCCAAGATGGTGAAACCCACCTATATTAAAAATACAAAAAAATTAGCCAGATATAGTGGCACACACCTATAGTCCCAGCTACTCAGGAGGCCGAGGCAGGAGAATTACTTGAACCCAGAAGGCGGAGATTGTAGTGAGCCGAGATCATGCCATTGCATCCCAACTAGTTTGGTGGCTATGGAAATCAAGAGAGAACTGGGTGCAGAATTGTTGCCCAACCTGGGTGACAAGAGCAAAACTCCATCTCAAAAAAAAAAAAAAAAAAAAAGAAAAGAAAAAGAAAAAGACCATTTATTTCATCTATTTTGAGAGCCTCTTATATGGTTTAAATGAAATAATATTTATAAAGCCTGATGTGTGGTAAGTGTTTAGTGAATTGGAATGTCTCTTTTCTTTCTCTGTTGCCACCTCAGGACACCATAGCTCCATTACTTACTTGCTTTTTTCATCCTCACATAGCTGAGACTGGTTAGGTTTTTTTCATTCAGATTTTACTAAAGAAAGCTTAATAAAAATGAAACAGGAGATATAAACAGTGTATATTGTAGGTGTATTTATAAAACACAGATTTTGATACCGTTATAGTTCATATAGAATTTTGTGTGGCAAACAGACCTGCGTCATCACTTTCCTTGTCTGTATGGTCCTGTCCATTGCACCCCTTACCAGATCTTGTGGTGTAGAATAAGCTGCAGTGCCTCCAGTCAGACGGATGGTCCAAATGAACAGTGTCCATATGCTCCTAATGCTCTTTCAGGAACATCTTTACACTCCTTACCCCTTTTAGAGACTGCTCAGAGGTCCATCCCATTATAGATGATTCTAACTAGTAGGATCTGATTTGGTATTTTATGCCTAAATGTGACTTCTGGCAAGAGGTATTAGGAATGGGAATTCCTCCATTGCTCTTATTCCCAACAAAATCTACACTCAACACTCGAATAGAGAAGTCTTTTTTCCATTGTCTTTCATTGTGTAGCCAACAGTTGAACACCATTATAGATTTGTGAGCTTGTCTTAGTAATGTTTGGAATTCTTAGAAGCCTGAAGAAAATCTTCTCTTCAAAACTGTTTCAGCTTGTTCTTGCATGTGTACTGTCAAAACCCCAACCAAGTATGATCCTTCTATTTGTGTAGACAGGTTTTTGCCAGTAAGCTATGATTGAACAAAACTGTCATTATGCTCAGAGTAAATTATTAGGATCTGTTCCTGGTTCTTATTAAACTTTGAGATCTGTTCTTTGTTTTCTTATGATTAAGAAAATAAACCTATCTTCATGTTTTGCATGAGGATAGTTTCAACAAGTACTTTAAAAAGAAGTCGAGACCTTAAACGTTATCTACCCTAGTGTTTAAGAAAAGCAGTCTCTCCACCTTGGATCTACAACAGGATCAGAAAATGAGCTTTATAAATATACCTGTTGTGTGTACTATTTGTATGTCTTACTTGGTTTTTACTAAGCTTTTTCATAGTAAAATCTACCTTACAATTCTAGACCTACATAATTACTTTACAAAAATAATTCTAGTTACCTGATATTTTTGTGATATTTTTCCTTATGATTTTACCAGCTTGGCTTCCTTTCAACAGTTTTTTTGTTTTTGTTTTTGTCACCAGCTTGTGCTGATAAAGGTAATCTTTCTCCTGCATTCTGTCTTGCAATAACTGATGTGTGTATGTTATATATAAGTAGATTTTTTCCATGCATTAAAAAATATGTTGCTAGATTTCAATTTTTCAGATATTATCAAGATGTTAGAATTTTTAAATAGTGAAATATTATGTAAACAAGGCTAATTTTGATTGACCATGTCAGGGTTTTTGCATCTCTCCCTCCAGTTGGCAGTATCATATCTGATCACAGCAGCAAGATCAGTGGCCAGAGCTGCCCCGGAATAGGTGGGGCTTACTTGCAAAAGAAAATCCTTCAGATTACCAGGAGCACAGCCAAAAGAACAGACAGTACTGAGAAGGCCACTGAGGAGAATAGAGACAGGACAAGTTGTGAGAACACAACCAGAAAAAGAATGACATCCCCGTTTAGAAGACTTAGGGAAAGAATGCTTTCAAGGGAAAGACTAGTCAACAGCCAAAAAGAGGACACAGATCACAATCAAGCTACAGAAAGCTGTGAGAAAGTGAAGGATGTTGGAAGCAACATCAAAGATGAGAAAGGGAGTGCCATCTTCAATTCAAATAGCCAAGGCAACAGTAACACTTTAAACTGCTTCTATACGCGATTCAAGTCTAAAAGGAGGAAGACACTCTGATGAAGTTCCTTATTTTATTTTAGTGTTAAGTTTGTTTTCAGTTACTAATGTATACATGGCTTAAATTAAACCATTTGTCAAAGCTTAGGCAGACAACTTAGTAAAATACTATTTATAAGCACTTTAAAATGCCTCATTTGTACATATGTTATTTTACTAATGTATTGAGTTAGTAAATTTTATACTCTCTGTTTTCTGTAGTTGACTTTATTTTCTACTGTTAGATGAATCTGTGAGTGAAATATGTAGAGGAGGCTTTTTTATCCTCTACTTTTTACTTATCTTTGGGGGAGAAGGGACTAGTCTAACATAGCAATTTCAGAATCATCTAGAAAACTTGTTAAAAAACGCAATTACTGTGTCCCACCCCAGACTTCGTAAACCTGAATTGCCAGAAATGGGATCCGGAATGTTTATTTTAATTGGCTTGCCAGGTGGTTCTTAGTATTATTATATTTGAGAAATACTGATCAAACAGACATAAGAATGAAATTATTTTTAAAACAATGAAGCAAGACGATTATGTAGAGCAATGACTTTTTCTTTTGAGGAAGAAGGTATTTATTTATTTTTAATTTACTTATTACATCCACTTTCTTGGTCCTCTTGAAAATTGACTAATCAGCTCATGGACATTGACAAATAGCAATGATCCCAAGTTCAGAGATGTTTGATAGAAGTCAGAAGACTGGCTTGTCTTGGCTTACCCTGTTCCGGGCCACATAGGCCAAGTATAAATCACACGTTTTCTGGGCCTTTTTCTCTTTGAAATAGTTAACAAAATGACTTAATAAGGTTACTGTGCAACAAATTATTCCTTAAATGACTTGAGTTATATGTGAATAACTCCAAGATCCATAAACAGAGAAGGACCTTGGAACTAAGGATGTTGTCATCCTCTTTCTGCATGAAGATGAGGCCCTGAGAATTCCTGTAACATACCCAAAGCCTGTGATTCTTCCTAATGACATTTCCAGGTATTGTCCAAAGACCACATATCTACTAAACCCTACTCTCCTCTGTGAGCAAGAAGATATTTTTCACTTTTTTGAGACCCATCCCTCGTTGGGATTACTAGGGCATTTTCTTTTTCTTTTATTTCTAAACAATAGTTTGGTGTCTTCCAATTATCAAAATAGGTTATTATGTACATTAGCCATTCTGTTGAAGATTTGTTTTTGGGTCCTTCACCTCAATGCATCCCTAGAATCCAGAACATCTCTCTAGTTGTCTGCTGTGCAGTAAGTCACAGAACAACATAGAACATGTAGATGCTGTTTTTTTCTATAACACATTATTAAAAATGTATCCATTTAGCTGTTTAATATTCTGCAAGGTTGGTGAAGAAAAAGGAAACTAAGTCTGACACTCAGTTTAAACCTAAAACAGTTTTAAAAACTGAAACAGGCTGGGCACAGTGGCTCACACCTGTAATTCCAGCAATTTGGGAGGCTGAGGCAGGAGGATTGCTTGAGACCAGGAGTTGAAGACCAGCCTGGGGAACATAATGAGACCTCATTTCTGCAAAAAGTTTAAAAATAACTGGGTGTGGAGGTGCAGACCTGTAGTCCCAGCTACTTGGGGCTGAGGCAAGAGGACCACTTGAGCCCAGGAGTTCAAAGCTGCAGTGAGCTATGATCATGCCACTGCACTGTAGCCTGGGCAACAGAGCAGGACCCTGTGTCTAAAAAATAAAAATAATCTAAAACGGTGACTCTCAACTCAAGACAAGACTTCTTAGGTGAGATATGCAGAATATCTGGGGTAAGTATATATAGTTTGATAAAGCAAAAATGTAATTCTTTCCCTTGAGTCCTGGACTCCCACCCCTATCCTTACTTCAAAATGGTATTTTGGATTCAGATCAGGTCATGAAATATTCATATTGATCAAAGGAAGGAGCATTGGGTTAAAAAGAAGTTGAGAAACCCTAAAGACATGTACTTTTTAATATTTGTAATGTTCTTATTTTATTAAATGATTATTATAGCTGTGGGAGAGCCTGAGACAGATGTACCTTTAAACTAGTTTTCTTAGTAACACTGGACTTCGTCTTTTTCTTGAATGTAGTTGTATTGGTGTGGATGGGTAGGTGAATGGGTATGTAGGGGGAATATGTAGGGGAATGTGTGGAGATATAATTGGCACCATTATATCTATGTAGATGGAAACTAAAATTGCTTCTACTTTGTCTTCTGTTATTTTTGTGGGGGTTTTTTTCATCCTTCCCCCTACTACCCCCACCCTATGTTCCCTTTTTTTGTAGTTTGATCAATGCTCTTTTCTTGTTCAGGTTACACACTTATTCCATCAGCTAAATCTGACAACTTATCTGACTCCAGCCATAGTGAGATTTCTTCACGGTCCAGCATCGTGAGCAATTGTTCTATTGACTCCATGTCTGCAGCTCTACAGGATGAACGGTGTTCCTCTCAGGCCCTGCCAGTCCCTGAACCCACTGGGGCATTGGAAAAGACAGAGCACCCCTCAGGGATAGGAGATCATAGTCAACATGGCCCTGGGTAAGCATCATTGTCTGTGTTCATAACACAAAACCCAAGCCAAGTGGCCATTGCAAGCAGTGCTCCCCAACTTGACCTTGGACCTCCCATGGGGTAATTGCAGAGTTATCCATAAAAGAATATGTGGGCCAAGCACATATTCTGTATTCTGAATATGTAAATAAGCACTATTTTGAAAGATGTATGGGTGTTCATTTTCGAAGTGTTACTAAATTCAAGTAACTTTTTATCTTTATCTTTCCAATCAGAACTCAAAGTGCATCTGCTATTTATATAGGGGAGATAATTTTTGAAATTCTGGCTGTTATAGGTTAATCGAAAAGGTTGTATGTTGGAAAGTGCCTCCAGTGCTGTGCACACTGTAGACAGGTTGGGAGAGTAGGACTAGCCCTTGATCCCTGTTCTCTGAAAGTGTAATTTGGGGAGTAAGAATAATCACCTAGCAAAGGTTAATTAAAAAAAAAAAATTATGTTTAGAATCAAGCAACATGGAAATCTTTGAGAAAGTTTATTTTAACTGATAAATATTGTGAAATCTGGTCTACTTTAATATGAACAAATTAAGATAAAGTATTACCACATTTATAAAGGTTTCTAAACTATGATCTCTACACCAGAGGTCAACAAATGTTTTCTATAAAAGTTATGTAGTAAACACTTTAGACTTCTCAGGCCATAAGGCCTCTGTCACAACTACTCTGCTATTACGCCAGAACAGCCATAGACAACACATAAACAAATGGCATGACTGTGTCCCATTAAAACTTTATTTACAAAAATGAGCAAAGGGACCACCAGATTTGGCCCTGGGCTGTAGTTTGCTACCCTCTGCTCTATACTGTAAATGAGGGGTTTACAAACTCTTTGTAAAGGGCCAGGTAGTAAAATATTTTCGCCTTTGCAGGCTACATACAGTATCTGTCACAAATTCTTCTGGTTTGGTTTTGTTTTAAACCTTTTAAAAGGTTTTGCTGCAGACCATACAAAAACAGGCTGTTGGCTAAATTTGGCCCTTGAGCTGTAGTTTGGGGACCCCTGCTATAAATGATTCATTTCATAGGTAATTGGGGAAGTTGCTGTTTACTTGGCACTGTACTGGGCTAACCTCAGAGAACGTTGAGAAATAAAACATGATTCTTCAAGTTGGGAACTCTTAATTCTGTATGCATGGACAGTAGTCTAATATTGTGATGACCAAGAATGAATATGTATACTTAATGTTATTCATTTCAGATCTCATCTTTGCATTTTCATTTAAAATCAGTTCAAGAAAAATACTTGCCAGGCATACCTTTGGTCCATCCCAGCTGCTGGGAAGGCTGAGGTGGAGGATCACTTGAGCCCAGGAGTTAAAGGCTACAGTGCACCATGATTGTGCCTATAAATAGCCACTGCACTCCAGTCTGGGCAACAGAGTGACACCTGTCTCAAAAAAAAAAAAAAAAAAAAAAAAAATTTTTAAATTTAAAAAGAAAAATGCTAAGGAAACTTTGCTAAGCATTTGAGTTTCTTTACTGTGTCTTCTGAGTGTTAACTAAATACTTACAAGGAATTTAGTGATAAATAATGATAATATTGTTTTCTTCATGATGTTTTGGCGTGAACACTTGTGGTACATGCTCTGTAATTTCTCGTAGGCAATAATAACTTGAAATAGAAGATAGTTTTTCCAGCAAGCCTGTAAATTACTTCTAATTGTACATTATCTCCAATTTTAGGTGGACACTCTTGAAGCCATCTCTAATCAAGTGTTTAGCTGTCTCATCGTCTGTGAGCAGTGAAGAGATTTCTCATGAGCATGTCATTATAGAAGCAGCTGACAGTGGTCGTGGAAGTTGGACTTCGTGTTCAAGCAGCTCCCATGACAACTTCCAAAGCCTTCCCAACCCAAAAAGCTGGGATTTTTTGAACTCTTACAGACATACCCATTTGGATGACCCCATTGCTGAAGTTGAACCCACTGACTGTGAGCCCTATTCCTGTCCTAAAAGCTGCTCTAGAACTTGTGGGCAGTGCAAAGGAAGCCTAGAGAGAAAGAGTTGGGCCTCCTCCAGTTCTCTGTCTGACACGTATGAACCAAACTATGGGACAGTTAAACGGAGAGTATTGGAGAGCACCCCAACTGAGTCATCTGAAGGCTTGGACCCCAAGGATGCCACTGACCCAGTTTATAAAACTGTCACTTCAAGTACAGAAAAGGGCTTGATTGGTAAGTTGTGTTTTTGTTGTCTGTGGCATTTAGAGATTAAGTAGTCAAAAAATGGCATTGGGATATCTTGGCCCGGATTTTATCATTGCGAAAATTCATTCTCTAACAACCTTTCTTTCCTTCACAAACAAATTATTTCCCAAAAATTCATGGTTTCTCAAAGACTTTGGAGCAGCTATTCAACCCGTTAAAATGAAAAGTCTGATGTGAAGGTATTTAATTAGAGGGACAAGTTTGTCTGTCTTTTGTTTTTAAGTTCTTTTTGGTTTTATTGAGGAATATCATCGCATTAGTGCGCAATGGTAAATAAAGGGATTATTCTCTTTATCACCTCATAAATTGTTTGGACCACAATTGCTATGCATATGTGGTAGAAACATTGATTCTGCTATTGATTTTAGGTAAGTGAGAGAAAATGCGATAAGGAAGTCCAGAACATTTTTCAGTATTCTCTCTTGGTGTACATCATGAGTAGGCCAACTCCTGTTTGTGAATTCCATTCCAAGCTTTCTTAGTAAACATTTTTAGTATTTAACCATCAAATACTTTTTACAAATTTCTTTCCTGGACTGTATAAATACATGGATATAAAACTCCTGCTTTTCTACTTATATGGAATGACTGTACTTTGAATTAATATCATAATCAACTATTAAATTTATAGAACAGTCATAGTGTCACATTTAACTACTAAAAATGTGAAGGTGAAACATGTTGATCTTATAGTTACTTTTCAAATTGTGTTATAGGTTGGGTTTTTAGCTCATTCATTTTTTTCCAACTTTTTTTTTTTTTTCTTGAGACGGAGTCTTGCTCTATTGCCCAGGCTGGAGTGCAGTGACACGACCTCGGCTCACTGCAACCTCTGCCTCCCGGGTTCAAGCAGTTCTCCTGTCTCAGCCTCCCAAGTAGCTGGGATTACAGGTGCCCGCCACCATGCCCAGCTAATTTTTGTATTTTTAGTAGACATGGGGTTTCACCATGTTAACCAGGCTGGTCTCGAACTCCTGAGCTCAAGTGATCCGCCTGCCTCGGCCTCCCAAAGTGCTGGGATTACCAGCATGAGCTACTGTGCCTGGCCCAACATTTTTTATTGAAGCCTTTCGGGTAACCACTTTATGAGCATATGTGTATACGGAGATACAAAAATCTTTTTCTTGTCCATTGATGAATATAGATTTTTTAATCATTTATGTCTTGTTGACTGTCGGCAAATCACTTGCCTGCTTTTTCTTGTTATTCTCTTGGCAACCTCTCCACCTCTATCACCTCACCCATCCCATCCTCAAATAGGAATGGAAAGCCTTTCTGACCTTGATAGTACATGCAAATTTTACTGGTAGAATTATAGAAAATTCAATATGGACAAACCAAATTCTCTAATGGTAAAGTTAATATTAGAATTATTTGATGGTCTTTTAAAATTTATTCAGCTTGTATACAGACAGTTTTTGTGTTTTAAAAGTCACTTGCAAAATCAAGATACTCAGAGCCATTTTTCCTGTTGGTGTTATGAACTAGTCTTAATTTCTTGGAGCTTCCGCTTTAACCTATTTATGATGATTTTTGAAGCTTTACCTTAGTCTCAGGGCTTACAAATTTAAGTAAAAGGATTTAAAGTCGTCATCGTTTTTAATGTCTGCTGAAAATCAGAGAAATTTAAGATGAAATTTCAAAAATTCTGTTTTTTTATTCTCAATTACAACACAGATGCTAGAAGTAAAGTTGTTTTTTTTTTGAGACAGAGTCTCACTCTGTCACCCAGGCTAGAGTGCACTGGCGCGATCTCGGTTCACTGCAACCTGCACCTCCCAGGTGCAGCAATTCTCCTGCCTCAGGCTCCTGAGTAGTTGGGATTACAGGCACCCGCCATCACACCCAGCTAATTTTTGTATTTTTAGTGGAGATGGGGCTTCACGATGTTGGCCAGGCTGGTCTCAAACTTCTGACCTCAGGTGATCCACCCACTTTGGCCTCCAAAGTGCTGGGATTACAGGTGTAAGCCACCACACCTGGCCAGAAGTAAAGTTCTTGAAGGAATTAGTTCCTTCATATCAGCAAAGTTAAAGTTTATGTGCTGGGACCGAGAAGTAATACGCGCAGCAGTGCCAGAAAACAGTGGCTCATGCCTCAGGGAGAAGGTGAAACAGCCCTTAAACAGATGGCCTGAATGTCATTTCTATGTAAACTCTCCCAGTTTACAGAGAATAGATGTTTAGGGTGAACTTTTAAATGTTTCTGACATCTTTAGGGCTGGTGTGACTTCAGGAGTTGTCATGTACTTCTGTGATATGGGGGCTGAATTGCAGAAGGAAGCTTGTCATCAGTGTCATCTCCTTCAACTCTCTCATTCTGTTTAATGTTTACAGGACTTAATATAGTTGTTTATGTATTTGAAAAAGAGGTTTGTTTATTAAACTTTTTAAAAATGTTTTTAATCTGCTGTCATTCAAGTTTATTCATTTTGTCTGTTTTTAAGTTCTATTTTGTCATTGTAGTAAGTTTGTTTTTTTTTAATTTCTTTTTCATTAACATTTTCATTGCTTATTTTTCATGCCAGTGTACTGTGTCACCTCACCCAAGAAGGGTGATAGGTATAGGGAGCCACCTCCCACTCCTCCAGGATATTTGGGGATTTCTTTAGCTGACCTAAAGGAAGGACCCCACCCACACCTAAAACCTCCAGATTATAGTGTGGCAGTGCAGAGATCAAAGATGATGCATAACAGCCTCTCTAGACTGCCACCAGCCTCTCTCAGTAGCAACCTCGTGGCCTGTGTTCCATCGAAGATTGTAACTCAGCCTCAGAGACATAATTTGCAGCCATTCCATCCTAAACTAGCAGATGTGACTGATGCAGATAGCGAAGCGGATGGTATGTTGACAAGCTCTCTTAAGGGCTCTTAAATGAATTGCTGAACACATTAAATGGTCTTTACTCTGGTATTCTATGGTAATTAGTACTTGTTTCTTTAAATGCCTTAGAAATCTCTGTTAAAAAGTAAGATGTTCCTGCTGGCAGGGTGCAGTGGCTCAGGCCTGTAATCCCAGCACTTTGGGAGGCTGAGGCGGGCGAATCACCTGAGGTCAGGAGTTCATGACCAGCCTGTCCAACATGGAGAACCCCCATCTCTACTAAAAAAAAATACAAAATCAGCCAGGCATTATGGTGCATGCCTGTAATTCCAGCTACTTCGGAGGCTGAGGCAAGAGAATCACTTGAACCTGGAAGGCAGAGTTTGCGGTGAGCCAAGATCGCACCATTGCACTTCAGCCTGGGCAACAAGAGCAAAACTACGTCTCAAAAAAAATAAAGTTCCTAAATATAGTATCAGGGAGTGTTTTGGGTTTGTTTAGTTTTTCAAGACAAGGTCTCACTTTGTTGCCCAGGCTTAGAGTGCAGTGGCACAATCATGACTCACTATAGCCTCAGACTCCTGGGCTCAAGCAGTCCTCCCAACTCAGCCTCCCAAGTCGCTGGGACTACAAGTGTACACCACCATGCCTGGCTCATTGTTAAATTTTTCCTTTGTAGAGACTGGGTTTCACTATATTTACCAGGCTGGTTTTGAACTCCTGGCCTGAAGCAGTCCTCCCACACCAGCCTCCCAAACTGTTGGGATTACAGGCCTGAGCCTGAGCCACCACACCCAACCAATGGTGTGGGTTGTTTGTTTGTTGAGACAAGGTCTTGCTGTGTCACTCAGGCTGGAGTGCATGATCATGGCTCACTACAGCCTCAACTTCTTGGTCTCGGGTAATTCTCCCTCCTCAGCCTCCCAAGTAGCTGGGACTACAGGCACACACCACCACACCCAGCCAATTTTTTGTATTTGAGACAGCATTTTACCATGTTGCCCAGGCTGGTCTTGAACTCCTGGACTCAAGCAATCTGCCAGCCTCAGTCTCCCACAAAGTTGGGGTTACAGGTGTGAGCCACTGTACCCCGCACTGATGGTGTATTTTTTAAATGAAATGGGCGAGCTGCCTATTTCTGTGTACCTAGTACCCTGTGGCTCAAATGGAATATTCTTATCTTTGATAAAACAGTGGCTCAATCTAATGGGATAATTTTGAGAAAAAGCAGTTAACATTAATAGAATTGTATTTTACATTAATGCATGGAAACTTGAAACTGTGTTTCAAATGCCAAATTATCTGAAATGATTCTATTTATTTAGTTCCTTTTATTAGCAAAAGTCTTGACTGAATTTGTAGGTGTGCCAATAGTTTCAGAAATGATTGTTTTATTGAAAATAAATGAAAATTTGTGGTTTTAAACAAGAGTAATAAAGTGATTAATAACTATGAAATTCCAGTTTGTTGTCAACCTTCAATGTGATCAGAAATCCTAGGTATTATTGTAATAAAATCTGGTCCTCGACGCAATGTTTGAAAGGATTTCTTTGTTGACTTTGATTTTCTAAATAGATAACTAGATTGTTAGGATCTCATTAATATGCTGATCTGCAAGTTAATTATTTTTTTTTATTTTTAGAAAATGAACAAGTTTCAGCAGTCTAGCCTTTGGATGACCTATTTGAAAACCACTGAAAGTTATGGAGGAATGGGCAGAACCACTCATGATTCTGCAGGCCATTGCTGACAAACAGTTCATTGCTACAACCAGTCCAGAGGTTTTATTCCCTCTACTCCGAGCAATGAAATAGACTTGAGTTATGCTTCCTTTCATTTACTTTCTGCAGATGAATAGTTTCCTGAGCAATGGATGCTATGCCTGGATACCAGTCTCCACTTTGCACGCCAGAACTGCCTTGGGACCACAGTTACAGAAAAAATTTAAACTCAGAGTGATCCTTCTGTATATTGCTATAGATTTTTCTTTCATAAGCTATTTTAAAGATAGTGGCATTATTATTTCCAAGCCATAGCTTGGGCTGAAGGACAGATTGAAAGTATCTGCCAATACCAAGGATATTCTTGTATATTTGAATAATAACTTATTATTTGCATTATTGTGGTTTTGTTTGTATTTGAGAGCTCTTGTTAGCTGATGTTCATGTTTGAGGTCATAAAATTGTCTCTGATCTGACCAAACAGAAGTCATCTTTACAGAGGTGATATGCTTGATCTACACAGAGATGTGACATGATCTGTAGCACCAATGCAATGTAGGTCTCAGTTTGAGAGAAATAGGAAGCCCTTTGCAGTTGAGGTGTTAGGAACCTGCTGGTCATGGTGTGGAAAGCCAAATGAAGCTGCCACAGGGTTTCTTGTCAGTCCTTTGGGAAATGGGAGGGAGTAGTTTGGGGAGGAGGGTGGGAACCCTAATTTCCAAAGAATGAAATTTTGATGTTAAATGACATGTATACAAATTCTTTCTTAAGTGAAAGTTATGCTGCATCGAATTGTAACTAAAAGTATAGATCCCACAAATAGAGAATGGGTTCTAGAGAGTCCTGTTCTATAGAAATCCAAAACTAAAATCTCTCATAACTCAAGTATGGAATACTTTTTTTAAAGAAATTCTTATCATGGGTGTTGTAATCATGAGGATGAAGTTGACTTTATGCAGTGTTCTGCAGCATGCCACCCCCACATCTCATAGCACCAGGTTGTGTCTGACCTGACATACCCTGCAGCTCTCAGCTGCCTGCAGCAAAATTTTGTGGGAGAAAGAGGAGCTGGAGTTATAGAAATGATTGTCTCTTGGTTCTCAGTTTTTAGCCCTTGAGAGGACATACTTTTCCAGCCTCATGGGCATGGCACTCTTAATTAAAATTTCAGTGACTGTTTACTGGATGAGGCAGATTTTTCACATTTTTGCAAATATAATGTTTTATATATATTAAGTTTAATTTTTTCAATTTTTTTAGTGTAAAAGCAAGTGGAATTTTAATAAACTTCTGTAATTACCAAAAAAAAAAAAAAAAAAGCCAAAGCCATTAACATGCACTACCCAGATCAACTTGCAGCCAAGATGGGTTTACTTCTGAATGGCTGTCCGTATGTGTCCCACGTAGAGTTTAGTTGGTTTGTGGCCTCCCTTGTAGAAATGTGTTGTCTTTCCCTAGCTGTCTCCGCTGTGTCTTCCTGCCTATCCCCCTTCATTTTAAAATCATGTATCAGTTTTAAGGGGTAAATGGTAGTAGTTCATCTTTCCCATCAAAATGATTGTCTCTTTATTTTAGGAATAATAGCATGTCTGAAAAATTCCTGTGGTAAAAAAACATTAATCTGAAACTGAAGCCTTAGAAGTTAATCCCAGGTATGATAAAATGAGGCTTGGTGGTACCATAGCTTTCTTGGTCCTTTGAAGTGGGAAATAACCTGAACCAAAAATCCTAGTTTGAAAGTTACACTTCAGTGATTTGGCCTATAAACAGTGGTCCTCTGATTATACTTTTTTTCCTTCACTGATTTACATAATTTTGTTTTCATGGCCACGGCAAAACAATGTGAAATATATTTTTGCTATACCCACTTTTTTATCAATTCAGATGTCTACTCTCATCATTTTATATTTATTTCTCCAGAAAAATGTGTGTTTTCATAATGTCTTTATTTATCAGGTCTTTCAAACCAAATGGAAGCCTTACCTGTCTTTGTCCTTAATAGTGTAAATATCTTGCACAGAGTGTTGAGGCCTATGGTTTTGGACTTGTACCTTATAGCTGCCTTTGTTTTATCTATCTAGCTTTAACTGTGAGTGTTCAGATCAGATGATCACATTGATCAGGAGCCAAAGCCAAATGCTTTGTAGTTTGTTATGTATGTATCCCTTAAAAAATCATGAGGTTTTGATTTTTCTATTTTAACTAAGGGTACATTCCTGCCTTCTCTTAGTTTGTCATATGACTAGAACAAGAGAAGCCTTAACCTGCATTTACTCTAATTCCAGATCTCCATTCATTTTTGTTTTATTAATTTATAATTTTAATGAAGAGACTAGTGCCCTCTCTTCCCACGACAACTCTTAATCTGCCAAGACTGTTGAAGCAGTTAACCCTCAATGCAAACTTTTGCCAAATAGTAAGTTTCAACAAAATACCTTTCTAGTGAAAGATTTTGAGAATTAGTAAATCCAGTACATGATTCCATAAAAGCTTATTAAAGTTAATAATTCTCATTTACTCCAAATGATTACTTTCAATATGATCTTTGGGGAGAAAAAGCCTTTAGTGAATTTTCTTGAGGGTGATAAGTCACATCATTGCGATCTACATCACCTCCTCGAGAATCTCTCCCAGGCTGAAAATGTGATGATAATCATGGGTGTTTTTAAGAACAAATCCAATTTTTATCAAGTGCTCTTTCCTCTACAAAAAAAAGGGAGGAGGAGAAGAAGCTTCCTTAAAACAATGATTATTTTGATTCAATTTTAAGTTTCTACAAAAGGTAATGTTAAAGTGTATGTATGCCTTCAGCATTACCTTGAAGGCTAGAAAAACGGCATAAATCTTCAGAAAAGTGTCACAGTACATGTTCAAATTTAAACTTAAATCCTGGTTCATCTTTGGCTTTTGTTGTGCATTTTTAATGCTTCTTTGTTTTTGATACACGGAATGCAGTTGAACTTGATCTTTTAAAATTGAGACATGTAAGCTAATCAGCAAAAGACAAAAACAAAACTGCACATCTGTAATAATCAGATAGCAATTTTGCTGCACAATTCATTGATTGTAAGGTATCCTGTAACAAGCAATGTTTGTTTCCTATTTTTTGATACCTCTTAAACTTATGTCTTTTAGAAAGACAGTGCCTCTGTATGCTTTTTGTATTTTTACTGAGTGTAAATATTTGTTATATTTTTGGTTAAGAGAATGTAAAAATACCATTTATTATTATCAGATACTACTAATACATTGGTGGAATCAATAAAGAATCTACATTAATCTTCTCTGTACTTGATTATAAATGTATGGAACCTTTGAAATAATTACAAACTTAGTCATTCAAGAGTGCCAATCTGGGACCTGTGTTGGTGTGAAGGCCTTATTTTTTAAGTATCCAGAAAAATTGGAGTGGTCCATTTGTTGTTGGTTATGTCAAATCTGTGAAACACCGTAGCTATTGTTTAGGTTAAAAAAATTGTGTTTGATGGCAAACCAAGTAACAGTGGCATAAACTCAATTGGAGCTTGTTTTTTTGTTATTATTGTCTGTCTGTTTTTCTTCTTACAGTAGAAAAGTCTACAGGCAAACTGTCCAGGGCTGATACTGTAACTCCACGATGCTGTCAAGGATGGCAGAAGTGGGGGGCCTGAAAAGGATAGGCTTAGGGGAAAAGATGCAAATATATGTCTCTTTCTATGCAAAGAGAACAAAACAGTAGTTTCCAGAAGCTCCACTTGCATGTTTGTATTTATATCCCATTAGTTAGACCTGTGTTGCATAGCTGGTAGCTCCAAGGGTGCCTTGGAAATTATCTGTTTTATCTGAGCAATTGATGTTCCTAACAAATTTAGGATTCTTTTCAGTGAAGAAGGAAAAGAATAGATTTCAAATGGGCAGCTAGCTGGGTCTACGAAAGCATGCCTATTGCCCCCTCTTTTGGGCAGTGTATGTAAATATAGCCACTTCTTTTGTGGGATTACATCCCAGGACCCTGGCAAAGAAGGTAATTCTACTTCAGCTCCTTTTTTAAAATCTCCTCACAGTTTTCCCTTGGTACCCAGAGAATTTACTCCCATTATAGCTAAGACTTCTGCCTTCTTCCAGTTCACCCCCTCGTCACACACCAGGTTTTCCCAGGCCATTCTGTCCCCCTGACCGTCTCTCCACGGTCTCACTAGTTTATTTCTTTATTTAGAAAATATATTTCTCCACCGGGCCTGGTGTCTCACGCCTGTTATCGCAGCACTTTGGGAGGCCAAGGTGGGCGGATCACGAGGTCAGGAGTTCAGGACCGGCCTGGTCAACATGGTGAAACCTTGTCTGTACTAAAAATACAAAAATTACAAAAAACGTGGTGGCGGGGTCATGTAATCCCAGCTACTTTGGAGGCTGAGGTAGGAGAATTGCTTGAACCCAGGAGGCGGAGGTTGCAGTGAACTGAGACCGCACCATTGCACTCCAGCCTGGGCAACAAGGGCGACACTCTGTCTGAAAAAAAAAATTATAGATGTCTATATATGTACACACACACCCCCCAAATATCAAGCCCTAATCCCTGGAGAATTTGTAAATATTGCTTTATTTGGAAAAATGGTCTCTGCAGATGTAATTAAGCATTTAGAAATTAGATTATGAGTGGGGCCTAAATGCCATCACAAGTGGTCCTTGTAAGAGAGAAAGGAAGATACCAGAAGAAGGCAACATGAAGATGGCAGAGAGAGATGTAGCCACAAGTCAAGTAATGTTGACAGCTACCAGGAGCTAGAAGAGGCAAGGAAGGGTTTCTCACCTAGAGCCTCTAGAGGAAATGGTGCCCTGCCAACACCTTGATTTTGGATTTCTGGCCTCCAAAACGGTGAGATGATGAATTTCTGTTGTCTTAAGCCACCCAACTTGTTGTAATCTGTTATAGCAACTTGAGGAAACAAATGCAAGTTACTATATATGTCTGATGTCAGAGATCCAGTCTCTGCAGTTAAGGATGTGGTGGTCCAGAAATACACTTCCTTTAACCCTTCCCACCCCCAAGAAGCGCTTGATAGATGAGAACTGGCTCTCCCAGAGGCTGCGTCTGGAGAAGCCTGGACAACCTATTATTACTCTCATTTCAGACATTCTGGTAAGTATATACTGGTATCTTGTGGTTTAAATTTTAATAGTGACTAATAATGCCAAGCATCTTTTCAAATACTTATTGACCATTTGGACCATTTTGTGGTCTGTTCAGGTCTGTAATTGTTTGCTGTTTGTTGCTACAGTATTGAAATACTTTTGATTTTTATAATGACCTTATATCTAGCACCCTTGCTCAGTTCATTTATTAATGCTAACAATTTATAGGTTCTCTTGGAATTTTCTGCATGCTCCTATCATCTGTTCATAATAACTTATTTATTTCTAGTCATTTTGCATTTTCTTTCTTTTCTTGTCTTATTGCACTGGCCAAAATGCCCAGTATGGTGTTGAATAGAAGTGGTCAGAATGGGCCAGATGCAGTGGCTCACACCTGTAATCCCAGCACTTTGGGAGGCCGAGGTGAGAGGACTATTTGAGCCCAGGAGTTCGAGACCATCCTGGACAACATGGTGAAACCCCATCTCTACAAAAAATTAGCTGAGCGTGCTGGTGTGCAGCTGTGGTCCCAGCTACTTGGAAGGCTGAGGTGGTAGAAGGATCACTTGAGCCTAGGAGGTTGAGCTGTGATCACACCACTGCACTGTAGCCTGGGTGATACAGTGAGACCCTGTCTCAAAAAGTGGTCAGTATGTAATTCCTTTCTTTGTTCCTGATCTCAGCGAGAACGCATTCGGATGTCACCATCAAGCATGCTGATTGCTGTAGGATTTTGGTGGTATTTATGAGTGTAAGGAAGTTTTATTTATACCTTGCTAAGAAAGTATATGGTGTTGAATTATGTCAAATGCTTTTCTTGAATCTGTTGAGATGATCAAATTATTTTTCTTTTACCTGTTAGTCTAGTGAATTAATAATGTATTTCCTAGTGTTCCTCCCTCCCTGTCTACCCCTACCCTCCTACTTCACCATTCATTTTATTAGAATAAACTTCCCACTTAGTCATGTTATTATTTCTGTGTATCTCTGGATTTATTTTGCAATATTTCTTTTTTTTTTCTTTTTTGAGGTGGAGTCTTGCTCTGTTGCCCAGGCTGAGTGCAGTGGCACGATCTCAGCTCACTGCAAGCTCCGCCTCCCAGGTTCACACCATTCTCCTGCCTCAGCCTCCTGTGTAGCTGGGACTACAGGCGCCTGCCACCACGCCCGGTGAATTTTTGGTATTTTTAGTAGAGACACGGTTTCACCGTGTTAGCCAGGATGGTCTCCATCTCCTGACCTTGTGATCTGCCCACCTCGGCCTCCCAAAGTGCTGGGATTACAGGCATGAACCACCATGCCCAGCCGCAATATTTCATTTAGAATTTTTGCATCTGTATTCAAGAGAGAGGTGGTGTATAATTTTCCTTTCTTTTCATACCCTTGTCAGATTTTGGTGTTAATGTAAAAATGTCCTCATGGAAAGAGCTGGAAGTTGTTTCCTCTTTGTCTATTCCTCGGAGAGTTTATGAAAGGTTGAACTGTAGCCACTTTAGCCTCCCTGACTCTCGCCTCTGTCTCTTAAAATCTGGAAAAATTGGTGGACTCTGGCCTGGGTTTCCCCTCCCTTGCATTATGGCCTAGAAATGTTCTTCAGGAAATAAATTCTCGGGCAGTGGCAGGGCTTACCTCTTTTTGTTTCATGTTCGGTCAGCAGTTAACTGTTCTTCAGTGCCTGATGGCCCATGTCTTAAGTGACATAGTTTTAGATACATTTAGGTTTTTTTTAGTTGCTTCAGGCGGGAGGATAGAGTGACAGGTATTCCATCTTGACCAAGAGTAGAAGTCTATATGTAATATTTTAATACAGCTGTCTCAGTAAATAATAGAAGCTCACACACACACACACCCCTTCCCACCAAATCAGTAAGGAGACAGGAGATTGGAACAACATAGTGAACAAACTTTATCTAATGGACCTATATAGAACACTGTATCAATAACTGCAAAATATATATTATTTACAGATTAACGTGAATCATTTATTAAAGTTGAATAAATGTTAGGCCGTAAAGAAACTTAGTATTAAATTTCAGAGGGCTTAAATCATATAGAGAAGGCAGTCTGATTACAGCAGAACTAAATACAAATTATGAAATTTGGAAGAAATGTACGTCCAAATCCAGTGGAAAACTGAAATTATTTTGAACTGAATTGAAATGAAAATATGAATATCAGAACCTTTTGGATATGACTAAGGCCATACTTAAAGGGAAGTTTATAGCCTTAAGTGTATATATTAGAAAAGAAGAAAGGTTAAAAATTAAGCACTCTCAAGAAAGTAGAATAAGAACAGCAAGTTAAAGTAATGGAACAGTAGAAATTAATAAGAATATATAACTTACAAAATATTAAACAATAAGTAGGTTCTTTGGCCAGGCATGGTGGCTCATGCCTGTAATCCCAGCACTTTGGGAGGCCGAGGCAGGTGGATCACCTGAGATCAGGAGTTCCAGACCAGCCTAGGCAACATGGTGAAACCCCATCTCTACCAAAAAATTACCCAGGCGTGGTGGCGCGCACCTGTAGTCCCAGCTACTCGGGAGGCTGAGGCACGAGAATTGCTTTTTGAAAAAATAATTGGTAAATCCTTGGTGAAAATGATCAAGGGAAAAGGTAGCAGAACTAACCAGTGTTGGAGATGGAAAAGAATTATTTGGTTGGGGAGTGGGGACAGGATCTTGTTCTGTTGCCCAGGCTGGGGTGCAGTGGTACAGTCGTAGCTCATTGCAGTCTCAACCTCAAGTGATCCTCCCACCTCAGTCTCCTGAGTAGCTGAGATTTCAGGTGTGCCCGGCTACTTTTTTTTTTTTTTTTTTGTGAGAGAAATGAGATATCACTATGTTCCCGGGCTGGTCTTGATTTCATGAGCTCAAGTAATCCTTCCACCTCGGCCTCCCCAAGTGCTAGCGTTACAGGCATGAGTCACTGCACCCAACCAAAGAATTATTATAATTTTTTTTTTTTTTTTTTTTTTTTTTTTGAGATAGAGTCTCACTATCTTGCTCAGGCTGGAGTGCAGTTGTGTGATCTTGGCTCACTGCAACCTCTGCCTCCCAGGTTCAGGCAATTCTCCTGCCTCAGTCTCCTGAGTAACTAGGACTACAGGCACATGCTACCATGTCCAGCTAACTTTTTGTATTTTTAGTAGAGACAAGAGTTTCACCGTGTTAGCCAGGATGGTCTCGATCTCTTGACCTTGTGACCCACCCACCTCAGCCAGAATTATTATAATTACAAAGTAATTAGAGAGATATTAAGACATTTGAATAACTAAAATGTACATGAAATATGCAAATTCATAGAAAACACAGCTTACCAAAACTGTAACAAGATAGAAAACTTCATAGTCATCTATTAAAGAAATTAAATCTTCTTTAAAAGCTTTTCCACAAAGAAAACTTCAGTCTTGGATGACTTTACTGGTAAGTTCTACCAAACACTTACAGAAGAAATAACGAAGTTGCATAACAAAATCTCAGAAGTGATAAAGACTTTTTTTTTTTTTTTTGAGTCAGAGTCTCACTCTGTCACCCAGGCTGGAGTGCAGTGGCACTATCTTGGCTCACTGCAACCTCCACCTTCCAGATTCAAGCGATTCTCGTGCCTAAGCCTTCCAAGCAGCTAGGATTACAGGTGTGCGCCACTGCGCCCGGCTGATTTTTGTATTTTTTTTCAGTAGAGACGGTTTCACCACGTTGGCCAGACTGTTCTTAAACTCCTGACCTCAGCCTCCCAAAGTGCTGGGATTACAGGGGCCTGGCCAGGATGTCTTATATAAGGTAAAAGAAAATGTAACTCTAAAGGAAGTGATTGATATATTTGACTATACTAGAATATATTCACCAAAAAAACACTATTTACAAGAATAAAAAGCCTGTAGAGTTGGAAAACATTATTAATTCATATAACCTTCAAGTGACAGGTGTCCAGGTGTATATACCAAAGAAAAGGAACACCCAATAGAAAAATGGGCAAAAACCTTAAAGAAGCACTTCATAAAAGAGAAAATGATCTAATAAACATATGGAGAGGTGCTTTATCACATTTTGTAAAACTCGACATAGGTTCGGAATTGGCCATGGGGAAGTGTTAACTGTGCTGCTGTCTAATGTGGAATGTAGTGGCAGATGAACCTGGGAAGAGGAGAAACAAGAAAAGGGCTTAAAGGGGGAGAGATGGTAGAAGAAAAAAAATATAGTGGATACAGTGGAACCACCAGGTGGCACCATGCTACAATATGACTCTTGGAAGTCTCCTTTTAAAGAGAGAGCAAGGTAATTTCTTCGTCGTCATTCCAGATGTTTCTGCAGCCAATAGTGAAATATTTGGGGAGAATCTTCCTTCATAGAAGTAACAAAATTGAAGCATTTCCAAACCAGGAAATGGCATAGAATTTTAGATTCTAGTTGGATAATCTTTGGACAATAGTGAATGAATAGTATGGTATTAGCAATACTCTAATACGTGTAGTGTTTGTAAATGTGGGCATAGGATTTGCAATACTCAGTAAGCATTGGTTTTTTTCAGGGATCACAAGAGAAACCTACCAGAAGATACAAATGGTCTGACTCTGAATGGGAATGAAAAACATACCTGCATAAAATATGCACTAAAAGAAAAGCAAAAGTCTAACAATATATATTGAACAACTGTATATTCCAAAGACTCCCTGGCAAGTTCTCATCTGTTCTGAGCAGTTGGTATTTTCAGCGTTCTTCATTCAGTTTGGCCATTTTGGTGAGTATGGAAATGGTATTGTGGTTTCATTTTGCATTTCCCTAGTTATTAGTGGGGTTGAGCACCTTTTCATATTACTATAGGCCATTTCCTCTTTTATGAAATGCCTTTGCAAGTATTCTTTTCTAATCAATTCCTAGGTGTTCTTCATATATTCTGGATCTGACTCCTTTGTCAGCTATACCTGTGGCAAACAGCTTGTCCCATTCTGACTTGCTTTGTCATACACTTAGTGGTGTCTCTTGAGAAGTTCTTAATTTTAAACTAGAGAAATATATTCTTCTTTTCCTTTATAGTTAGTGCTTTTTGTGTTGTAGGGTTTTTTTTAAACCATTTTCTACTGACTTTTTTTTTTTTTTTAAACGGAGCCTTGCACTGTAGCCTAGGCTAGAGTGCAGTGGCACAATCTCAGCTCACTGCAGCTTCTGCCTCCCGGGTTCAAGTGATTCTTCTGCCTCAGCTTCCCGAGTAGCTGGATTTATAGATGTCCACCACCATTCCCATTTTTGTATTTTTAATAGAGACAGGGTTTCACCATGTTGGCCAGTCTAGTCTCAAACTCCCGACCTCAAGTAATCCACCCACCTCAGCCTCCCAGAGTGCTGGGATTATAGGTATGAGCCACTGCACCCAGCCTTTGTGTTCTGTTTAAGAAGTCCGTACTCCAAGTTGATGAATATATTCTGTGTTACATTTTAAATGCTTTGCCTTTTAAATTTAGATCTAAAAGAGATCTGGAATCGATATTTATGTGTAGTGTGAGGTAGGAGTCAGGTTTCATTCCTCTACCTACAGATTGTTCCTGCACCATTTATTGAAAAGACATTTTATTTTGTCTAGCACACTTCACTGCCATCTTTGCTGTAAATCAAGTGTCCGTGTATATAACTGAGTTTATTTCTGGGGTCTCTATTCTGTTTTATCAGCCTGTTTGTTTCTCCATTTTCTAATACCACACTCTTAATTACTCTAGTATTATCATACATATCAGTATCTTAATGAGAAAGTTCTCTAACCCTGTTCTCCTTTTTTGATATTCTTGTATCATTGCATTTCCAAAAAATTTTAGAACCAGCTTACCAACTTACACACAAGTACACTTACACATATGCACACAATTACAATTTCGATTGTGATTTTCTTGAATTTATATATCATTTTGAAGGAGAGTAACATCTTGAAATTTAGTCTTCTGATCTATGAATGTAGTATATTTCTCCATTTAGATTTTCTATTGCTCTATTCTGTTGTTTTGGTTTAAGAGTTTCATACTTTTTATGTAATATTTATTTTTAAGCAGTATGTTTGATGCTATTACAAATAGTAGCTTCTAAATTTTCAGTTGTTAATTATTCTCTCTTTTAAGACATGGTGTCTTGCTCTGTTGCCCAGGCTGGAGTGCAGTGGTGCAATCACAGCTGACTGTAGCCTCGACCTCCTTCAAGGTAGCTGGGACTACAAGTGCACACCACATAGACCCAGCTAATTTTTTAATGTTTTTGTAGAAGACGAAGTCTACTATTTTGCCCAGGCTGGTCTTGAACTCCTAGGCTCAAGTGATTTTCCTGCCTTGGCTTTCCACAGTGTTGGGATTATACTCATGAGCCACTGTGCCCAGACTTTGATTATCTTTTGTCAAATAGAAATAAAATTGATTTTTTTAATGTTGCTCCAGTGTCCAACAGCCTTACCAAACTCACTGAATCCTAATAATAATAATCTCAGGTTTTCTTTATAGGCATGTAATCTGCCACTAAAGGCAGTTCTATTTCTTCTTTCTAATTCTTATTCCTTTTATTTTTTCAGTTAGCCAGAAACTTTCAATGTAATGAATAGAAGTGATGATAGAGAAAAACTGTCAACACTTCACCAATTAATGCACTGTGTGCAGTAAGTTTTATGTATTAACTCTTTGTCAGATTAAGAAAGTTCCCTTCGATTTTTAATTTGCTGGAATTTTTAATCATTAATAAATGTTGGACTCTGTCAAGTGCTTTTTCTGCATCTATTGAGATAATTGTGGGTTCTTTCTCCTTTATTCTATTAACATGTCCCAATTACCATGGCTGTGTAACAAATCAACCCAAAATTTAGTGGCATGAAACAACCATTTATTATGCTTGTTTATTGGTCAGGAATTTGCACAGGGCTTAGAAAAGCTGGCTTTTCTGTGCTCCACAAAGATTAAGGCCTTAGCTGAAAGATTCAGGCTCAGGACAGGAATTATTTGAAAGCTCACGGCTGAAAGTTAATGCTGGCTGTTGTTTGAGGCTCTATTCCTGACCACGTGAACCTCTCCATGTGATCTCTCCATAAGGGCTGTTTTGGCCTGTCTCAGATCATGGAAGTTGAGTTTTAAGGGCAAGTATCCCCAAAGAGACAGCCAGGCAAGCTGTATCACAGTGTGTCACCCAGGTTCAGTGACAGGGAAGCAGAGGAAATTGTTGATAAAAAGTAACGAGGTTCTAGAAGAGCATGTCAGAGAATATTGATGTGGCTGTTTTTGAAAAATACAATCTGCCACCCTAGTGACCTAGTAGTCATGCCTTTTGCCATTTTCTACTGTATCATCCCCTTGATTATGACTGGGACCTGTGAGTTGCTTCACAGCAATAGAAAATGGCAAAGGTGATTAAATGTAGCTGCATGATTATGTTACACTATATAAGACTCCATCTTGCTAGCAAACTAGCTCTAGGCTCTCCTTGGTTTAATGAAGTGCACATGTTGAGGAGAAACATGGGGACAGGAACTGCAGGAGTCCTCTAGGAGCTAAGGGAGGACTGCAGCCAATAGTCAGCAAGAAGCTGGAGCCCTCAGCTCCTCAGCCACAGGAAATAGATTGTGTTAACCGTTTGGGTAAGATCGAAAGTGACTTCTTCCCTAGTTAAGCCTAGACAAAAACAGTGATCTCTGAGGGTAGTATTGAAAAATTCAGTGTCCTATTGGTTAAGGTGTTCATCTTTTCTAAATTTCAGTTTCCTAATTTATAATGACAATATTGTTATCTGTAGGTGTTCAAATAAAGTCCACTCCATTCTGATTGGGAGAGCACAGTGTATATTTTATACTTGAAATGCATTTTATATAACATTTAAAATACATATTTCAAAAATATTTCTTTAAAATTATTAATATTAAAAGTAATATTATTTAAATTATTATCAAATAAGATCTCCCTGTCAACAACAGAAAACCCAATTTAAAATGGGCAGAAGGTTAGGCAATACCTGTAATCCCAACACTTTGGGAGACCCAGGCAGGAGGATATCTTGAGTTCAGGAGTTTGAGACTAGCCTGGGCAACATAGAGAGACCCCACCTCTACAAAACATTTTAAAAATTAGTCGGGCAAGGAGGCACATGCCTGCAGTCTCAGCTACTTTGGAGGCTGTTCGGGAGCGTCACTTGATCCTGGGAGGTTGAGGCTGCAGTGAGCCATAATCATGCCATTGCACTTCAGCCTGGGCGACAGAGGGATACTCTGCCAAAAGGGGGTTGGCAGCAGCAAAAATGACCAAGCACTGTGGCTCACACTATAATCCCAGCACTTTGGTAGGCTGAGGCAGGAGGATTACTTGAGCCCAGGAGTTCATGACCAGCCTGGGCAATGTGGTCAGACCCCATCTCTACAAAAAATTTAAAAATTAGCCAGGCGTGGTGGCGGATACCTGTAATCCCAGCTACTCAGGAGGCTGAGGTAGGAGGATCGCTTCAGCCCAAGGGGATGAGACTGCAGTGAGCCCAGATTGTGCCACTGCACTCCAGCCTGGGTGACAGAATGATACCCTGTCTTTTAAAAAAAAAAAAAAAAAAAGAGATTTGAATAGATATTTCTCCAAAGAAGATATAGTTGGCCAGTAAGCACATGAAAAGCAGTTCAGTGTCACTCATCATTAGGGAAATACAAGTCAAAATCACAACAGAATACCACCTCAAACCCATGAGGATGGTTACTGTCAAAAAGATTGAAAATAACAATTGTTGGCGAGCATGTGGAGATATTAGAGGTCATGTACACTGTTGGTGGGAATGTAAGTAATGCAACTGCTGTGGAAAATAATATGTAAGTTCCTCAAAATATTAAACGTATTACCATATGATCCAGCAGTTCCACTTCTGGGTACATATATATGTGTGTGTATGTGTGTGTGTATATATTTAGGTACATATATATATAGATATGCAAAAGAATTGAGAGTAGGGTCTCAAAGAGGTGTTTGTACACCCTTGCTCATAGCAGTGTTATCAGCAATAGCCAAGGCAGAAGCAACCCAAGTGGCCGTCAGTGGATGAATGGATAAAATGTGGGATGCACACAATGAAACATTATTAACCTTGAAAAGGAAAGAAATTCTGACATACTATAAAATGGATGAATCATTTTACAATTGTTTTAATTTTTTTCTTTTTTTTTTTTTTTTTTGAGACGAAGTTTCACTCTTGTTGCCCAGGCTGGAGTGCAGTGGCATGATCTTGGCTCGCTACAACCTCCGCCTCCTGGGTTCAAGTGATTCTTCTGAGCCTCCCGAGTAGCTGGGATTACAGGCATACGCCACCATGACTGGCTAATTTTTTTATTTTTAGTAGAGACGGGGTTTCTCCATGTTGGCCAGGCTGGTCTTGAACTCCCGACCTCAGGTGATCCACCCACCTTGGCCTCCCAAAGTGCTGGGATTACAGGTGTGAGCCACCGTGCCCAGCCAATCGTTTTAATTTTTAATTTTTTTTTGAGATGTAATCTCGTTCTGTCGCCCAGGCTGGAGTGCGGTGGCATGATCTCAGCTCACTGCAACCTCCACCTCCCGGGTTCAACTGATTCTTCTGCCTTAGTCTCCCTGAGTAGCTGTAATTACAGGCACGTGCCACCATGCCCAGCTAATTTTTATATTTTTAGTAGAGAAGGGGTTTCGCCATGTTGGCCAGACTTGTCTCAAACTCCTGACCTCAGGTGATCTGCTCACCTCAGCCTCCCAAAGTGCTGGGATTGCAGGTGTGAGCCACTGCACCCAGCTGATTTTTTAAACTTTTAACTTTTGTGGGTACATAGGGTATATATATTTATGGGGTACATGAGATGTTTTGATACAGGCATGCAACATGAAATAATCAGAGGGAGAATGGAGCATCCATCCCCTCAAATATTTGTTTATCTTTTGTATTACAAACAATCCAATTACACTCTTTTATTTAAAAATGTATACTATTGACTGTAGTTACCCTATTGTGCTGTCAAATAGTAAGTCTCACTCATTCTAACTATGTTTTTGTACCATTAATCATCCCCACCTCCCCCTAACCCCCCACTACCCTTCCCAGCCTCTGGTAACCATGCTTCTACTCTCTATATCCATGAATTCAATTGTTTTTATTTTTAGATCACATAAATAAGTGAGAACATGCGATGTTTATCTTTCTGTGCCTGGCTTATTTCACTTAACATAATGATCTCCAGTTCCATCCATGTTTTTGCAAATGACACGCAGGATCCCATTCTTTTTTATAGCCGAATAGTATTCCATTGTGTATATGTACCACTTTGTTTGTTTGTTTGTTTGTTTGTTTGAGGCAGGGTCTCTGTCACCCAGGCTGGAGTGCAGTGGCACAGTCTCAGCTCACTGCAATTTCCACCTCCTGGGCTCACGTGATCCTCCCACTTCAGTCCCCCAAGAAGCTGGGACCACAGGTGAGCGCCACCATGCCCAGCTAATTTTTGTGTTTTTAGGAGAGATAGGGTTTTTGTCATGTTGCCCAGGATAGTCTCAAACTCCTGAGCTCAATCAATCTGCCTGCCTCAGCCTCCCGAAATGCTGGGATTACAGGCGTGAGCCACCGTGCCTGGCCTGTACTACGTTTTCTTTATCCATTCATCTGTTGATGGACACTTAGGTTGCTTTCAAATCTTAGCTTTTATGAGCAGTGCTGCAATAAACATGAGAGTGGTGCAGATAACTTTCCTTTCTTTTGGGTATATATACCCAGCAGTGGGATTGTTGGATCATATGGTAGCTCTATTTTTAGTTTTTTGAGGAACCTCCAATAGTTCTCCCTAGTGGTTGCACTGATTTATATTCTCACCAACAGTGTACAAGGTTTCCCTTTCCTCCACATTCTTGGCATTTGTTATAGACTGTCTTTTGGATATAAACCTAACTGAGGGTGAGATGATTTCTCATTGTAGTTTTGATTTGTTGCTATTTGTGTGTCTTCTTTTGAGAAATTTCTATTCAAACCTTTTGCCCATTTTTTGATTGTATTATTAGAGTTTTTCCAATGCAGTCATTTGAGCTTCTTATATGTTTTGGTTATTAATCCCCTGTCAGATGGGTAGTTTACAAATATTTTCTCCCATTTTGTGGGTTGCCTCTTCACTTTATTGATTGTTTCTTTTGCAATGCAGAAGATTTTTAACTTGATGTGATTTCATTTGTCCATTTTATTTATTTATTTGTTTGTTTGTTTGTTTATTGAGACAGAGTCTCTTTCAGTTGCCAGACTGGAGTGCAGTGGCGCGATCTCGGCTCACTGCAAGCTCCACCTCCTCGGTTCAAGTGATCCTCCTGCCTCAGCCTCCAGAGTAGCTGGGACTACAGGCGCCTGCCACCACGCCCATCTAGTTTTTGTGTTTTTAGTAGAGACAGGGTTTCACCACGTTGGCCAGGATGGTTTCGATCTCTTCACCTCGTGACCCACCCGTCTCGGCCTCCCCAAAGTGTTGGGATTACAGGCGTGAGCCACTGTGCCTGGCCCCATTTGTCCATTTTTGCTTCGGTTGCCTGTGCTTGTGGGGTGTTGCTTGTGAAATTTTTGTCTAGACCAATGTCCTGGAGATTTTCCTCAATGTTTTCTTATAGTCGTTTTCATAGTTTGAAGTCTTAGTTTTAAATCCTTAATCCATTTTGATTTGATTTTTTTATATGGTGAGAGATAGGTGTCTAATTTCATTCTTCCAAATATGGAAATCCAGTTTTCCCAGCACCATTTATTGAAGAGACTGTCTTCAGTGTATGTTCTTGGCACCTTTGTTGAACATGAGTTCACTGTAGGTAGATAGACTTCTTTCTGTGTTCTCTATTCTGTTCCATTGGTCTTTGTCTGTTTTTATGCCAGTACCATGTTCTTTTGGTTACTATACCTCCATAGTATAATTTGAAGTCAGGTAATGTGATTCCTCCAGTTTTGTTCTTTTTGCTTAGGATAGCTTTGGCTATGCTGGGTCTTTTGTGGTTCCATGTAAATTTTAGGATTTTTTTTTTCTATTTCTGTGAAGAATGTCATTGGTATTTTAATAAAGACAAAATAGATGAACCTTGAGAACAAACATGCCAAGGAAAATAAGCCAGTCACTGAAAGACAACTATTGTATGATTCCACATATGTGTGGATACATGAGAGCATATATATGAATTTATGAGGTACTTAGAGTAGTCAAATTCATAGATAAAGTAGAATGGTGGTTGCCAGGGGTAGGGGGAAATGGGGAGTTATTTAATTAGGTATAGTTTTGCAAGATGAAAATGTTCAACAATGTGAATGTGGTTGTACAACAATGTGAAAGTACTTAACACTACTGATATGTACTCTTAAAAATGGTTAAGACTTCTGGGCATGGTGGCTCACACCTGTAATCCTAGTACTTTGGAAGGCCATGGGGGTGAATCACTTGAGGCCAAGACCAGCCTGTGCAACATGGTGAAATCCTGTCCCTACTGAAAATACAAAATTGGCTGGGTATGGTGGCGTGCACCTATAGTCCCAGCTACTCAGGAGGCTGAGATATGAGAATTACTTGAACGTGGGAGGCGGAGGTTACAGTGAACCGAGATCATGCTACTGTGCTCTAGCCTGGGTGACAGAGGGAGAATCTGTCTCCAAAAAAAAAAGTTAAGACAGACCAGGCATGATGGCTTATGCCTATAATCCCAGCACTTTGGGAGGCTGAGGCAAGAGAATTGCTTGAGCCCAGGAGTTGAAGACCTGCCTGGCAACAGAGCAAGACTCCTGTCTCTACAAATAAAAACTTTTTAAACTTAACTGAGCGTGGTGACGAGCACCTGTAGTCCCAGCTACTTGGGTGGCTGAAGTGAGAGAATCACTTGAGCCCTGGATTTAGAGGCTGCAGTGAGCTATGATCCCATCACTGCATGCCAACCAGGGCAACAGAGTCTTAAAAAAGGAAAAAAAAAAAAAAAAGGTTAACATGGTAAATTTTATGTTGTGTGTATTTTACTTCAGTTAAAAAAATAAAGATCTCCTGACACTTTGGCTTTGGATCAAAAAGGTTTTCGATCTCTGTAAAATTCATTTAGTATGTGACTTGATTCACAATGATGCAGAATCGATTTGACTCTTCTGTATTTTTTACTTTATCCCTTTTGATTATTGTAGCACCTCTTCGTCTGCTTTATCCGTATACATTGCTGCATGAGTTATTTGCTTTCTTCTCTATCAGTCTATCCACAAGATCTCTGAAGAGATCAGGTGTCCAAGCTTTGGCCCAGCAAACACGTTCTAGAAACTTCTTGCCAGGGAAGCAGCCATTCTCAGCTCAGGTAAGGTTGTTCAAAGCCAACAGCAGGTGGGAAAATAGAAGGAAACATTATGGAAATCAAGTGTACATTAAGAATTACGTTATAGTAGACTTGGACACACAGCTGAAAAATGAAAATCAGACTCAGTTGCCCGATGTACTTTTCTCTTTTCACATTTACATGCATACTTGGGATAAACAATAATTGAGACCACCTGTGCCCAACATGCTATGCCAGCAGAAATTGTTGCCTTCAGTGAGGTCTTGTTAAAAAAGCAGGTATGTGAGAACCTGACCATAATAAGAATTGGAGATGCTAAAAGAGACCATGTTAAAAGCTCAGGTTTTTCAGCAACTACTCAAGACCTCAAGACTGGGCCGTGTTTGTTCCTCAGGCAGCAGGAATTCTGCACGGCTCTATAAACTGTAACACACGGGGTCTTTGTTTGCTTGAGGGCACTAAGATGATACCTGGTGTTTTATAGAGAGCATACGTGCTGTGCATCGCATATGGCAGGGACTTAATAGTGGATGAGCAGATCATGAATGGCTCCAGAAAAGCAATTTGATGTTTTCAGTTGAAACCTCAGACACAAATCTTGATGTAGCATCGCATGTGGAAAGCACCATGTGCCAAACCCTGTGACACGGGCATGGGACTTTCCTAGCTTTCCAGGCGCTAAGGAAGGGGGCAGCCCAGGGCAGCCAAGCCGGGAAGTCAATGAAAGGCAAACACAGCCTAGGATTAAACAAACCTCTTAGTGATCTCCTTGGCTCAGAATCTGGAACGCAGGGCAATTCTTTGTCCTGCCTTACATTGGCACCCTCGTCTTTCTGCTTGGCAGTGAACTCAGTAGAGAGTTTTCTCTCTTGTCTCCCAGTCACCTCTGGCAGCTCTCAGACATAATGAATAACCTGAGGGCAGGCAGGCACTTCAGTCCAGCTCAAGGCTGTTCTTGCGAAAGTTACTCAGGCCCTTGCTTTTCATAAAAATGGGAGATTTGCAAGGACTAGTGAAAGACAAAATCAGCAGCATAGGCTTCTGATGAAACAGGTGCTAAAAATGCTCACATGATTACAATCTCCATTTTCCTTAAAAAAAAAACACACACACACAAAGTAGAACTTCCAGAATAGGTTCAATTATTGGTTTATTCAGTAGACTTTTTTTATTTTTATTTTTATTTTTTTGAGAAGGAGTCTCTCACTGTCACCCAGGCTAGAGTGCAGTGGGGCAATCTTGGCTCACTGCAAACTCTGCCTCCCAGGTTCAAGCGATTCTCCCGCCTCAGCCTCCTGACCAGCTGGGACTACAGGCGCCTGCCACCACACCTGGCTAATTTTTGTATTTTTAGTAGAGATGAGGTTTCACCATGTTGGCCAGGATGGTCTTGATCTCCTGACCTCGTGATCCACTCGCCTCGGCCTCCCAAAGTGCTGGGATTACAGGTGTGAGCCCCCACACCTGACCATTAGACTTTTATTAGTTCCAGATTTCTACTTTATAGCCCCAACCTAACAGGGGAGGAGGGAAGGGAGCTCAGCAAGTTCCGGCACAGGAGGAGCTGAGTAAATGCAAGTCCTGTGATGGGCATGGGCTTTGCTTATGTGATCTCATTCTCACAACCATCCTAAAAAGAGCTTTTAGTCTCCCAGTTTCATAGATTATGGAACAGATGGTCGGAGAGGATAAATATCTTGCTCAAAGCCAAAGAGCTAATAACTGGGTATTCCCTGGAACACCCAAGGGTCAGGATATAACACCTCCAGGGCACTTGAGCTCTCCTTCCTGCTCTGCACTTGTCATTTCAGCTGTCTGTCGGCCTCATCCTTCCCCGCTGGCAACAGGTTTTCTTCACGTGCTGGGCTATAGTTATGTGGAATGTCTGGGGTTATACAGGAACTGACGCCGCCCTGGAAATTCCAGGGAAGACCTCACCCCGGCCTGTTCTCATGTACACACCTGTGGGGAGGAGAGCAATGCTTACTGTGACTTGCAGGCCCACCAAAACCCCACAGATTGGGGAAGCAATAGGTGCCCAAAGAAATGGATTTGGGGAGTTGTTATAAGACAGGGAAACATGGGAACTCTTGTAGGACAAAATGGTGAACTGGGGTTAAGTCTGGTAGGTTACCTGCTGCCAGTGCTTATCTCTGTTGTCTCAAAGGGGACAGTCATTTACATAGGTCTCAGAGAGGCAGATGCAGAAAAGAGGCCTGGCTGGAGGGGGAAATGCCTGCAGCCTCAAATCTTTGCTCATCAGGAGCCCAGACCCCTGATTCTGTGCCCTGGAAACTTAGGAGGATGTTGTATTATTTAAACCAACTAGTGTAGGCTGGACGGGATTCAGAATGAAAGGCTTCAAATATTTTTTAATTTGAAGATAAGTACTAAAAATAAACAGTTACCAAATGCCAGTAACAATCTATTAGCAGTACCTACCCCAAGGTCCAGGCCACAGCAGACACCCTGTGGGCTTTGGGGAGGTCAAGGCCAGAAAGCACATTCAGTGTCTGCTTCAAGTAGTGAGTGAGTCCACTCAGGCCCAGGCAAGACCACAACCCTACCTTCCCCATCCTGTGCTTCCTGGAACAGAAAGAGCTCTTTGGCCTCATCTTGTCTATTTGATCCTCAAGGAAGCCATGAACTCAAATAGAATTTAAAGGCAAATTGTCTATTTTGGTAATGATAGAAAAATAACTACTTTTAAAGCTTGTTAGCTCTTCAGCATGTTATAGCTCTAGTGTTTCAGAGAAATGAACTTGAAAAGCAGGAGTTCAAGGGCAAAGTCAAGTTTCTCCTTACGTTTTGCACTTGTACAATCTCAGTGCTGACTAGCAACTTGATCTCTAGTGTCCCAGGAGATTTTATGGATTACACGTGAGAGATCATTTGGCATTTGGGTTTATTCGATGTGTATAAATGCCTCAAACATGGTTCTCTCATGGGAGTTGCAACCCTCCATCACTGCCCACTGGTTTTCACCTCCCTCTCTGGCTGCAATCCACCACAAACAGTACCTGTGTTAGTCTTTCTTGGTTTGTTTTTTGAGCTTGAGGGGTTTTTTTGGCATTAAAATAAATTGCGGTAAAATGCATGTAACAAAATATACTTGTCTTAACCATTTTTAAGTATACAGTTCAGTAGCATTAAGGAAATTCACGTTTTGCACCAATCTCCAAAACATTTTTACCTTGCAAAACTGAAACTCTATACCCATTAAACAACTCCACAACCCCACTGCCCCTCTCCCTTGGCAACCATCATTCTACTTTCTGTGTCTATGAATATGACTACTCTAAATACCTCAAATAAAGGGAATCATATTTGTCTCTTTGTGGCTTATTTCACTTGAAATACTGTCCTCAAGGTTTATCCATGTTGTAGCATGTGTCAAAATTTCCTTTCTTTTTAAGGCTGAATATTTCATTGAATGTATGAACCACATTTTGTTTGTTCATTCAAGGACACTGGGTTGCTTCCACTTCTTAGTTATTGAGAATAATGCTGCTGTGAACATGGGTGTACCGATATCTCTTTGAGACCCTGTGCTCAATTCTTTTGGTTATATACCCAGAAGTGAGATTGCTAAATCATATGGTAGTACTAGTTTTCATTCTTTGAGGAAACTCCTTATTGTTTTCCATAGCAGTTGCATTATTTTGCATTCCCACCAATAGTGCAAAAGGGTCCCAATTTCTCCACACCTCAACACCAGTTATAATTTTATTTTGTTTGTATAGTAACCATCCTCATGGGTGTAAGGTGGTATCTCATGATTTTGATTTGCATTTTCCTAATGATTAATGATGTTGAGCCTCTTTTCATGTGCTTATTTGTCAAATATATATCTTCGAGGAAATGTCTATTCAAGTCCTTTGCCCATTTTTAAATCAGATTGTTTTTTGTTGTTGACTTGTAGGAATTCCTTATGTATCCAGGATATTAACTCCTCATCAGACATATGATTTGCAAATATATTTTCACATTCCATAGGTTGCCTTTTCACTCTATTAATTGTGTTCTTTGATGCACATAAGTTTTAACTTTTGAGGTAGTCCAACTTGTGTATTTTTTACTTTAGTTTCCAGTGTTTTTGGTATCATATCCAAGAAATCATTGCTACATCCAATGTCAAGAAATTGTTCCCTCGGCCGGGCGCGGTGGCTCAAGCCTGTAATCCCAGCACTTAGGGAGGCCGAGACGGGCGGATCACGAGGTCAGGAGATCGAGACCATCCTGGCTAACACGGTGAAACCCTGTCTCTACTAAAAAATACAAAAAAAACTAGCCCCGGGCGAGGTGGCGGGCACCTGTAATCCCAGCTACTCGGGAGGCTGAGGCAGGAGAATAGGAGAATGGCGTAAACCCGGGAGGCGGAGCCTGCAGTGAGCTGAGATCCGGCCACTGCACTCCAGCCTGGGCGACAGAGCGAGACTCCGTCTCAAAAAAAAAAAAAAAAAAAAAAAAAAAATTGTTCCCTCTATGTTTTCTTCTAGGAGTTCTATAGTTTTCGGTCTAATCCATGGTCTTTAATCCATTTAATTTTTACATACGGTATAAAGATTAGACTTCATTCTTTTGCATGTGGATATCTAATTCCAGCACCATTTGTTGGGGTAAAGAAACAAAACTGTCCTTTCTCCATGGAGTGGTCCTTGCACCCTTGACAAACATCATTTGACCACACATGGGAGGATTTATATCTGAACTCTCTATTTTGTGTATTAGTTTATATGTTTGTCTTTATGCCAGTACCACATTGTTTTGATTACTATAGATTTGTAATAAGTTTTAAAATTAGAAAGGATGAAACTTACAACCTTTCTTCTTCCAACATTCTTCTTTAGCAAGATTATTTTCACTCTTCAGGGTCCCTTGAGAGTCCATATGAATTTTAGGATGGGTTGGTTTTTTCCTGCAAAAAATGCCATTAAGATTTTTTAAATATTTTTTATTTTTATTTGTAGAGATGAGATCTCGATTTATTGCTGAGGCTGGTCTCAAACTGCTCATCTCATGCAATCCTCCCACCTTGGCCTCCCAAAATTCTGAGATTACAGGCATGAGCTGCTACACCCAGCCACCATTAGGATTTTGATAGCAATTGCATTAAGTCTGTAGATTGCTTCGTGTAGTATGAACAGTTTAACAACGTAAGTCTTCCAATCCAATAACACAGTATGTCCTTTTATGTACTGATGTCATCTTTAGTTTCTTTCAGTAACATTCTATAGTTTTCAGTATACATGTCTTTTGCCTCCTCGGTTAAATGTACTCCTAGGTATTTTGTTTTAATTTCTGATGCTAATGCAAACAACTGTTTTCTTAATTTCCTTTTCAGGTTTTTTTTATTGTTGTAACACAACTGATTTTTTGCCTGTTGATTTTTAATACCTTACAACCTTGCTGAATTTGTTTATTAGTTCTAACAAGCTTTTGGTGTTGTCAGAACTAATGGAATAATTAGGATTTTTCTACATATAACATTATGTTGCCTGTGAAGAGAGATCATTTTACAACTTCTTTTCTAGTCTAGGTGCCTTTTTTTTTTTTTTTTTTTTTTTTGCTTAATTGCTCTGGCTAAGACTTCCAGTATTTTGTTCGGTAGAAATCGTGGAAGTAGACAATCATGTCTTGTTCCTGATCATAGAGGAAAAGCTCACAGTCTTTCACCGTTGAGTATGATATCTGCTGTGGGTTTTTCATATATGGCATTTATTACATTGAGGTAATTTTCTTCTCCTAGTTCGTTGAGTGTTTTTATTGTGAAAGGGTGTTGAACTTTATCAGATTTTTTTTTTTTTTTGCATCACTTGAAATGATTATGTGGGTTTTTCTGTCATTCTGCAAATGTTGAATGATTTTCCTATAATGAACCATTCTTGTATTCCAGGAATAAATCCCACTTGGTCGTGCTGTATAATTCTTCTAATGTGCTGTTGAAATCGATTTGCTAGCATTTTGTTGAGGATTTTACATTGCTTTTCACTTGCTGCTTTGAAGATTTCTTCTTTGTCTTTGCTTTTGATTATAACGTTTCTCAGTGTAGGTCTCCTACTTGTTAATTGAGCCTCTCATATTTGTATTTCAATTTCATTCCTCAAAGCTGGGAAATTTGCAGACATTACATTTTTCACATAAGCTCTTTGCCACTTTCTGTCTTTTGTTTGAGAACCTCATAATGTATATATTGGTTGGCTTGATAGTGTCCATTAAGTCCCTTAGGAACTGTTCACTTTTCTTCATTCTTTTTGTTCCTGACTCAGTACCTTCAAATGTCATGTCTTCAAGTTTGCTGATTCCTTCTGCTTCATCAAGTCTGTTGTTTCATCCTTCTAGAGAATTTTTCAATTCAACAATTACATTTTTCAGCTCCAGAATCTGGTTTTTAAAAAAATTTCTCAGCCGGGCGTGGTGGCTTATGCCTATAATCCCAGCACTTTGGGAGGCCAAGGTAGGGATCACGAGGTCAAGAGATCGAGACCATCTTAGGCAACATGGTGAAACCCCATCTTTACTAAAAATACAAAAAAAAAATTAGCTGGGCATGGTGGCGCGTACCTGTAGTCCCAGCTACTCGGGAGGCTGAGGCAGAAGAATTGCTTGAACCTGGGAGGCGGAGGCTGCAGTAAACAGATCACACCACTGCACTCTAGCCTGGGCAACAGAGTGAGACTCCATCTCAGAAAAAAAAAAAAGTATCTGTTGATAGTTTCATTTTGTTCATACATTGTTTTCCTAATTTTATTTAGTTGTTGGCATATTTAAGATACTTGTGGTGTTTTTGTTTTGTTTTGGGACAGAGTCTCATTCTGTCACCCAGGCCAGAGTGCAGTGGTGCAATCTTGGCTTACTGCAACCTCCGCCTCCCAGGTTCAAGCGATTCTTGTGCCTCAGTCTCCTGAGTAGCTGGGACTACAGGCACGTGCCACCATGTCCAATTAATTTTTGTGTTTTTAGTAGAGACAGGGTTTCACCACGTTGGCCAGGCTGACCTTGAACTCCTGGCCTCAAGTGATACACCAGCCTCGGCCTCCCAAAGTGCTGGGTTCACAGGCATGAACCACCACACCCAGCCTGACAATTGTTTACATACTTTGTCAAGTAAGTCAGAGGTCTGTGTTCTAATTAGGATTGATTTCTGGAGATTTATTTTATACGTTTGAATAGACCCTGTTTCATTGTTTCTGTGTACACTTTGTGATCTCTTTTTGAGGTGTGGTTATTTGAAGAAACATCCACCTCTCCCAGTCTTCACCAGCTGGCTTTGTGCAGAATACCTTCACTAATCAGTCTAGCTTAAAGGCTCAGCGTCTTCTCAAACCGTTTCTGGGGCTGTGTCTTCCCTGGGACCTTGTGTGTGTTATTTTTGTATTACTTATGTTTACTTGTATTGTACTTAGGTGTCACGTGCATTCCTCTTCCTGTTATCTATTGCTCCAAAGCACCGTGGATCTGAGAGCTGCCTGCTATTCTAGTGCACCAGAGCACTCCCCCTCCGCTTTACAGCCTCTAACCATGTGTCCAAAGTGTGTCACTGTTCCTCAGTGCTCTGAGTCAGGAACAACAGAAACTAGTCCCTTAAGCAGCCCTCAGACATCTAACTAGTAAGTTACAAGGCAAGTTCCACCTTTTTCCTTTAGTCCCAAGGGATAAACTGGGATTGAGGCAGTTTCCTTTGATAATGCCATGCTGCACCAGGGAAGAGGTGGAACAAAGGTGACCAAAATTTCATGAAATTTCCTATAACTTTGAGTGTGACTTGTTCTTGTTTAGACATTCACTTGGTTGCCGTAGCTTCTTAGCTGATTTCTAGAGTTTTTATAAGATATTTTGGTCTGAATATTGTCTATATGGTGTTTCCCTGGGGAAATGAGCCTGGAGCTTCCTAATCTGCCATCTTGCTGAATGTCATCCCTCTCATCTCTCTAGTTTAAAACATCATGTTATTTTGTCTTATATTACTGAATAAAATTAGTAGGATAAACAGAATGAAATCCAAATAGTATAGTATGGCATGAAATTAAAAATAAAAGTCTCCTTATCCAGTTTCCAAACCCCATTCCCACTTCCTAAGGATAACCACTTGTAGCCATTTGTCTTTTGAAGTCTTCTGAGGGTTACTTCCTTTATTTTAAATAACGTAAGCATACCTTCATTTCTTGATTCATCAACTTTGAATTGTGCAAATGATTTTATGCACCAAAAGATGAGGCTTGTAACAGAATCCTTGTCCTCCTTCTTCCAGTTTTTGTTATATTTTTATATCTAAATATCTCATCTGTTAGAACTTCAAATAATTTTAAACATACATGTATAGAGTTCATGAGTTCTGAATATGTAAAGGAGATTGACACTTATTCCCCTCCATTTCTTTAACCCCACACCATCTTCTGAATTTTGTTTTCTAAAACTTACGTTTTGTTCTGTGACTATAGTATTTTATGCTTTCACTTAAAAATGTATTTAAATATATTTATAATTCATTGTACAAACAAGATATGTGATAAGCACTAAATGAAATGCAATATTTGTCTCTAAAGTCATCCCTGTCAGATGACATTTCCTTTCTTAAATTTTACAGAACATATTTACTGAGTGCCTCCTGCATGGCCCATCTGTTCTAGGCACTTAGAGTACACTCATTAATTGCTCAAAATCATATTGTATCTTTGGACCTATTTTTTGGTTTAAACAAACATATCTAGAATTGCCTCTCCTTTTTGTTTGTTGATGGTAAAATGTGTGACACAGTTTGGATATTTGTCCCTACCCAAATCTCTTGAATTGTAATCCCCAGTGATGAGGTGGGGCTTGGTGGGAGGTATTTGGGTCATAGGGGCAGATCCCTCATGGCTTAGTGCTGTCTTTGCAATAGTGAGTTCTTGTGAAATCTGGTCATTTAAAAGTGTGTGTCCAACCAGGCGCTGTGGCTCTTGCCTGTAATCCCAGCACTTTGGGAGGCCGAGGCAGGTAGATCACCTGAGGTCAGGAGTTGGAGACCAGCCTGGCCAACATGGGGAAACCCCGTCTCTACTAAAAATACAAAAGTTAGCCAGTTGTGGTGGCATGTGCCTGTAGTCCCAGCTACTCAGGTGCTGAGGCAGGAGAATCATTTGAACTCGGGAAGCGGAGGTTGCAGTGGGCTGAGATCGCACCACTGCACTCCAGCCTGGGCAACAGAGCAAGACTCCATCTCAAAAAAAAAGTGTGTGCCCCCTCCCCCACTACTCTCTTGCTCATGCTTTGGCCATGTGATGCCCCAGAAGCTGAGCAGGTGCTAGCACCATGCTTCCTATAAAGCCTGCAGAATCGTGAGGCAGTTAAACCACTTTTCTTTATAAATTACCCAGCCTTGGGTATTTCTTTATAGTAATGCAAGAAGGCCTAATACAGTGTGTTAACTGTATTACTAACATCTCAGCTTCAATGTCGCTGTCTCAGCACGGTGATATTTTAAACTACAGTTCCTCTCCTACACCCCGAGTTGTTTATCCAGAGCACTTACCATTTTCTAATCTGTTACATAATTCACTTATTTATTTGGCTTAATATCTTTCTGCATCCCCCCAACTAGAACAGAAACTCTTGGAGGCTTAAGAAATTTGTTCACTGCTGTATCCTCAGTGTCTAAACAGTACCTGGGCACATAATGCTCAATAAAAATGTTTTGATTGCATGTTATCTTCCTGCTATTGAATGGTATCCGTTTAATATGCTTCTTGTAAACATTTGTTCTAAAATCTCTCATTGTTTGTTCTAATTTGGATAGAATGCCTTCTACGTTGGCTTCAGACCTAGAAATCCTGAGATTTATTTTATTACTAGGTTTGTTCTCTATCCTGCAGTTTTCACGATGGGTGTGTCAAAAGTAAAGCCGTTCATTGCTAGTGTAATCATCTTTATTCTGCCATCTTACTTCATTGAGAGTATGGTTGTAGACAGAATTCTAGTTCAAAATAATGTCTTCTCCAAAGTCTGAGGGGAGTGCCCCATTATATTCCAGACCACAGTATTGCTGTTGAGAAATCGGGTAATCTTCAAAAGTTGAAAGAATAATCAGAGAAATAATATTTCCCATAGCTGAATATATGAGTCTTCAGAACAAAAGGTCCTTGAGGGCTGTGAAGTGAGAAAGTATAATTGTAAAAACAAATTTTTTTTAAATTTCAAGAGACTTTTTAAAATCTTTTTCCTCTGAAGAGCATTTTCCTTGCCTTCTTTTTGTAAAACTCCCATTAATCACAGATTGGACTGCCTGACCCTCTACTGTGTCCTTCACAGTAGAACGAGTATTTCCTAGATTCTTTTGTTGTTGTTTTTGAGACGGAGTGTCACTCTGTCGCCCAGAGTGGAGTGCAGTAGCGTGATCTCAGCTCACTGCAACCTCCGCCTCCTGGGTTCAAGCGATTCTCCTGCCTCAGCCTCCTGAGTACCTGGAATTACAGATGTGTGCCACTATGCCTGGCTAATCTTTGTGTTTTTAGTAGAGATGGGGTTTCACCATGTTGGCCAGGCTGGTCTCGAACTCCTGACCTTGTGATCCGCCCACCATGGCCTCCCAAAGTGCTGGGATGACAGGCGTGAGCCACTGTGTCTGGCCCTTAGATTCTTTTTGTAAAAGGGACAGGGTCTTGCTATGTGGCCCAGGATGGACCCAACTCCTGGGCTCAAGTGATCCCTCTGCCTCACCCTCCAGAGTAGCTGAGACTATAGACATGCATCACCATGCCCAGCTGGTATTTTTCTAAAATGTCTATTTGATCACACTAGTTTCCTATAGGAATATCAGATTGAAAAGAGGGAAGAAGGGAAAAAGGACTGCTTGTTTGTTTCTGGTTTTAGGAGTAGCAGATCTTTTTATGCTATTGGCCTAGATGGTCTGTGGTCTTAATTCCATTGTGCACCGATTGGATGTGGCGGCATTTACAGAGGGACAGTCCAGTCACTTATTAGGTACACTTATGCTGTACCTGTCCAAGCAATGAAAATCAGGTGAGCAAAACCTACATACACTTGTGAAAAATTATAATAGGACACAGTGGACATTATGGACATTGGAAAGAGATTGAACTTAAACTATTTGGAATCTGGGTGGTTTTGCCAAAAGACAGAAGCAGAGTAGTTTTTACCTCCTTTGCAGTATTTCTGAAAAGTCAAACACTTTTTTGTAGAAACCCAGAAACAGCAGCTGAAATGTTTTCTACACTCCCTGAGGCGGCAGCGCCCAGCAGATGAAGGCCTGCAGGAGAGCACACCAGCAGCGGAGGCTCTGGGGGCAAAGCGTGTTGTCTAAGGCAAAGGACCTCTGCCAGCTTACACATTTATTTGAAAGACACAGACATAAAAAGGATTAATATGTTTATGTAACTTAAAGCAATGGTAAGAAATAGTTAACTAGGTGAGGCTCGTGAAGATTTTGAAAGAAGTGTGTTACTTGCTTGCTGCTCCTTTAAGGGAGAAAAACAAAACAAAAAACATACCCCTAAGCCTAAGAATTCTTTCTGGGCCCCCAAGGCAGGTTCTCAGCTGCGTTTAACTGTCCAAAGCTACTGAACCCATGAGTTCTAGTGAGCAGTAAAAGCTCTAATGAACTCCATAGCTTGGATTTACAAAATATAAAATGTGGAGGTTAGAATGAAGCACCGGCGTCACTTTTCTACTAATAATATTACCTTCTAAGGTGATGAAAATCAGTTTTTTTCAAAACCAAGATCACCATTCTTTGAGCATATCCTTGTAAGGTCCCAGATCAAACACGTGATCTTATTCAGGGAGTAACTTATCTTTAGTAAAGACGAAGTTTTTTTTTCTTCTAGGCATCAAAGGCAAACAAGATAGAACATTATTAAGATGATGGGCATTAAAAAGATGAGGTAGGGGTCAAAATGAGCCTAGAGGTTGCATATACCTACAAGAAAGTTTTTTTTTTTTTCCTTCCTGCATAGATGGAGAAGCTCATTGAAAAACACTTTTATTTTTTCAAAGATTCAGGGTCTTGCTCTGTCACCCAGGCTGAAGTGCAGAGGCACCATCATAGCTCAAGCTCTCTGTAACCTTGAACTCCTCGGCTCAAGGGATCCTGGGACAAAGTATCAAAGGCAAGCCCTCATAGGCTGAGAAACATTATAAAAACCCAAAGGTAAAGGTGCCAAAACATAAAAAGTCAGATGAAGATGAGTCATTTAATGGTTTCATTCTTACTGGACCATTCTGGATGGAGACAATAAATAGAAGGTAAAATGTCTATGGCTTCTTTTAAAGTTTGCGAATAGTGTACTTTAAGCAGAGGTCCCAGAATTTCCTTTGTCTTTATCAATTTTGGAGATTTTTGCATCTTCATAAATATTAGCAATTTCCAGACTCTCTGGTGCCGTATTTCTATTATAGATTTGTCTTTTTGTGGTTATGTGCCCCTCCTTTAATGTTTTATGCATATCCTTTGAAAACATAAGCTCACAATGTAATTGCTCTTGGTCTACCAACATCAGTTTCTTCAGACACTTTTTCATAGTTGGGATGTCACTGGATTGTCAGAATTTTATTTTGCAAAGCACTTCATTTTAAGCCAATTTCTTTTTAGGATCTTTGGATATGGGATGGGGACAAAAGTTACCCTAAGTTTTGAAATACTCTTTTCTGATATTTGTCTTGACTTTTCTGTTTTTAGAATGTTTTGTGGCAATTCTCATAAAACGAAACCTAACACCTATTCTCAGTATTCAACCAGCAAAACACCTCACTTACTTGTGCACGTGATCTGATGCAACAAAGCGTCCCTAACAGGTTCTATCTGGTGAGTATGCAGACATACAGATCTTCGTCTTTAAAACAGGTTTTAGCTGTGGCACTATGACATTTTGGATCAAATCAATCTTTGTTGTGGGGGCTGTCCTGTACATCACAGGATATTTAGCAGCATCCCTACTTTCCACTCCCCAGGATCCTGTGCCACCCCTTCCTCAAGCTGTGATAACCAAAACTGTCTCCTGACATTGCTCTAATGTCTCCATGGGGAGCAAAAGCACTCCCTGTGGGAACCAGTGTTGTAAACCATTTTAGAGGCAAACCATAAACTAACTCCCCAAACTGTGATGGGGGACATAGTCTATAACTTCCTAATACAGTAGCTGATCACTACATGATGCTACTAAGCACTTCAAATGTGGCTAAGTATGAGGAGAATTCTTCATTTCATTTCATTTCAATTAAGTCCTACATGTACTATAAGGATAAGATACTTCATCATGGAAAACTGTGTAGATATCTTGATACCTTTATTAAAAATCATGTGGTTGATAGGCAATAAAAACTTACAGAAAGGGTTTCACCATGTTGTCCTGACTGTTCTAAAACTATCCACCCACCTCCACCTCCAGAAGAGCTGGGATTACAGGTGTGAGTCACTGCATCAGGCATAAAAGTTTTATTAGTCCTATTTCTATCCATTTAATTTTCATTCTAAGTATTTGTTAAATTAAAAGGTGAACTGTGAAGTTAAAGACTACAATGATAGACATTTAAATTCTCTTTTAAATCAGAAAGTTTTAAGTTGTTTTTTGCATGATAGGAGTCATGGCTGAAAATATACGTATGCATTCTGGTAAATAATTCCCTCCTTGAAAGAAAACAAAAATGAAACAAATTTAAAGGAAAGGCCAACCAGGATTGAAAGAAAACATTTATTGAATCAAAATCAATACTTTTTTTTTAATATCTACAAGCCAACACAGAACTCATTTTATTCAAGAATGAACACAATGTACAAAAAAAGTATGCTTATATTATAAAAATATGTCAATTTTATCTTCTGGGTGCTTAGCAGAAGTCATTTTAAACAAAATCAAGGCATACTTGTTCTCTATAATGAGTCTGCTATAACTTAACAACAAAGTGAAAGCTAATGTACTCCAAAGTATTTTTAAAGGCCCACTGATAATGCTGCACTGGAAATGCTAAACTCAATGTGAACTAAAGTCAACATTTCCGCTCTATGCTTCTTGGCACCACTTCATGCCTCCATCATGGGAAAGTACCTCTTTTTACAGAAAGCAGAACACTGCTAACAGAATCCATGTGATTCAATCTTCAGTTTCCCTTGCTTAACATTTGTTAGCATGTATTTCAGCAAAGATTAACAGTATAATGAATGTTGAGTAGTAAAATCCTATTTAATTAGCTTCAATTTAAAAATGAGATATGCTGCTATGGGGAACAAATGACGTCTTGAGATTTACAACCCCATTTATAAATGTGGGAAAGCTGCCTCCCTAAAAAAAAAAAAAAAAAAAAAAAAAAAAAAAAATTTGTCCAAGGTTAATACCATCTCTTTTTTTGTAATTTTCTTGATGTTACTGGCACCTCCCAGGCACTCTGGCATGTGCTCCTGTATAAAGTGTAGTTACTGTGCCTGTAGAGTTAGTGGCAGCTGCAGAGTAGTTATAGGCTGACAAGTCGACCTTTGGCTTACCATGGTGATCCGCTCCCACACGCGCTGGTCGTTGGAGCAGCAAAAAAACAAAACAAAACAGCGATTTGGAAAAGGAATAAAATCATGAGTCGGGGAAAAGGATCACAGCTTCCCGTATTGTTGTTCCAGGAGTTATATGACAAGTAGAAAAACTGTACTAATTTAAAGAGTCAAAATAGAAGTAGACTAAATAGCATGAGTGCTGATAATGCCAAGAAAACCCAATCTCCCTTCTAAAGAGCTTGCACACAGCAATGTCCCTGGCCAAGAAACTGATCGTGCCTGGCTGAGCAGAATGACAACAGTACTCAGGAAAATTCCACAATGCGACATCCACTTGGGGAATCAGTGACAATGGATAAATTCAACTTTAGAAGTTACTAAACTGCAAAATGTCTAGTCCGAAGATGCAAATGTTTTTCCTTGGCAGATCCTCTCTGTGCCTCGGATTGACACAAAGGCTCAAAACTGCAAAATACAAAGATCAAGTAGTCTGGTGCCCCACTGTACTGGGTAAATTAAATTTTAGAAAGTGGAGGAGAAATGCTTTCACGTTTTACCTACATTAACCTAATGTTTGTTCAGTTGCCTGTTTTGCAAGAATCTGGGACTAAGGTAAATGAAGGCAGAAGATAAAGTGATCCCTGTTCCTTTATTCAAAGTTATCTAAAGTTTTTAATTAAGCCCCATTTGTTACATGAAACGTTAATCCTACCAAATGTAGTTAGGTAGGCTTGAATTGGACATAGGATTAAAACAGTTTAATGAGAACAAGACCACTGACTCTGGCTTAACACCACACTCTAACAGAAAAGAAGAAACCTTTACAGAAATATCTGAAACATACAAAATTTGTGCAAGGATAAACATATTTTAGAACCTGAGCAAAGGCTTCATACAGGTTGTTTTCACTGGCAATAATTCAGCCAGGTCAGTATGTATGTTGCTCTTACCAACTGACATGGCCCCTAAAATATGTAGAGCACAGAAAGGCCAGTGACTCTGGAGGTCTGCAGTTAGTAGTACAGGCCAGAAGTTCAAGAAACTGCTACTGGAAACAACTGGATACCATAACATTAAAAAGAAGTAAAAATAAAAGAATAAGTGCAGAAAGAAACGAACAGCTAATAAGATGAAGATGCTCAGGATCGGACTGGATGAGAGTATGACCACAACACTCAGATACTCAGATACACCTGTTTACAACCACAGGTCCTTGCTCTCAAAATAAATATATATTGAACATTTACAACAGAATGAATGCCTTATGAATGCAAGCTTTTCTTTTATTGCAATTCTAATCAAACAGACCAAAAGGTCATACTTCTAAAGCTACAAGTAATCTTTTTCTATGAAAATGATGTGACTTGGTGCCACAGCTAAACTTTATCTAATAGCAGCATCATCAGCCCATGGCAGCAAAGAAATGTTCATTTCTGGCATCCCATGAGCTCTCACCGAAGCAACTTCATAAAGCATGCAGATACCTATTCTGCTGAAGTTTCAAACAAAAATGATCATTGTGCTTGTGGGTCTCATACCTTCCAAAATATACATAAATGATGGCAAATTAACAAATAATAGCAGGTCCTTGCTTTCCAATAAAATCGTAAGGCAGGGGGTCGGCAGTGAAAAGAAAAATGTTTAAAATAGAAAAAAAAAAAAAAACTGCAAAATGGTGTTAGCATTCACAAAAAAGATCATGCGAAGATCAGATCCATACTGATTAAACATTGAAAATTCAGTGACAATCCAAAGAACTCTGTTCATGAGTCCAAAGGCATGCAGGCCAGCTGAAGGCAATGCAGGATTCGTCTGACAGTATCTTCTTCAGAGCAGAACAGTAACATCTCACTGGAATAATCACGACAGGGTAGACAAGGTGCCATCACACTTCTTTTTTGTAATTCAAAATAAAAGAAATGCAATCACAGGACAAAAAAAAATTACAGAATAGTGGACAGAGAAAATACAGAAATTCACAATAACCCTATAAAACAAAAAAAACTTCAAATTATTTCTGTATTTTCAGGGTTTATCCTTTTTCAAAGTAGTTTTTAATTAATCTGAAAAGTTTATAAACAATGAAGTGTTAACTATAAAATTATTACCCATGAGATTATCTTTAGTATCAATAGTTTTTTGAGACAGGGTCTGCTCTGTCACCCAGGCTGGAGTGCAGTGGTGCATTCTCAGCTGACTGTAACCCCTGCCTCCCAGGTTCAAGCAATTCTCGTGCCTCAGCCTCCCGAGTAGCTGGGATTACAGGCATGCGCCACCACCCCCAGCTAATTTTTGTATTTTTAGTAGAGATGGGGTTTCACCATGTTGACCAGGCTAGTCTCCAATTCCTGGCCTCAGGTGATCCCCACTTAGGCCTCCCAAAGTGCTGGGATACAGGAGTGAGCCACCAGGCTCAGCCTCAATACTCAAAATAATAATTGCACTCTTGTTTAAAGGACACATAAGAAGCATCTTGTCATCAGAATCCTCCCCAACCAGATGTTTTAAAGTAAGGAAAAGAACCTAAAACTTAGATTCAAAGTGCAGAAACGACACTTAGCTGAGTAATTTTGCCTTTCCCAGTAAGTTCACAATTAAAAAATTATATATATATATATATATATATTTACTATTATTGGCCTGGCCATGTCTGGCCTTCAGGTCCAGACCCCTGAGTACTCACTGGAGAAAGGACCAGGGCTATCCCGCCTTCGTATCCACGAGCTGCATCTGCACATTGGCAGGCATTCCACCTCCGTAGCCTCCCTTGGACTGCATTTGGTTCTGAATGGAGCTAACCTAAAACAAGACGAAAATAAAACAAACAAAATGGAAGTCAGGAACTAGATCCGGTGCAACTAAGTAATTCTTTTCCCAGATTTTTATCTGAGCTGCTTTTTTCAGAAGGGTACTTTCATAGAAAAAAAAACTTTTTATAGACAAACGTTTTCTGGTTATAAGGACAAACAGGCTAGCAATTGAAACATTTTTTGCAAAAACCCCTATTTTCTCTATTTCCAAATTAGGAGTCAGTTTGTAATTCACAAGGCACTTGGTAACATCTGAAAAATAGTCAATAATATATAGATCAACTCCACTTTTTTTTTTTTTAAGACAGTCTTGCTCTGTTGCCCAGGCTGGAGTGCAGTGGCGTCATCTCAGCTCACTGCAACCTCCACCTCCCCAGTTCAAGTGATTCTCCTGCCTCAGCCTCTCTAGTAGCTGAGATTACACGCACACATCACCACGCTCAACTAATTTTTCTATTTTTAGGTTTCACCATGTTGGCCAGGCTGGTCTTCAACTCCTGACCTCAAGTGATCCGACTGCCTCGGCCTCTCAAAGTGCTGGGATTATAGGCATGAGCCACCGCGCCCGGCCGATCAACTCCACTTTGTTTCTCAACCTCAAGTATCTTAATTTACAGACATCTCACATATATAATCACCTCAATTACCTAGTAAAGAATCAAAACCAAGAAAATAAGTGTGAATAAAACTGGACCAACCAAAGATAAATCTTAAAAGTCTGTGTCATAAAATGTACCATGTTAACATAGCCTGATAAAGTAAAAAAGAATCAAAGAATCCAAAGACAGATAGTCCCAGTTTATTTATTAATATTGTAGCTGGGTAAACTATCCTCTGAGTATCAGACTTCTTATTTGTAAAAGGGTTAAGATGGTCATCTCTCCCAACCACATTACAGGGCTGTTTCCTGATAGACTGCAAGATGTACGAAAGCCGGGATATTTTCTTTTTGCTGAAACAAAGGCACATTAAAGTCATTTGCAAACTGTGAAGTACTTTTAGTGTATCATTATTATTCTAATCTTAGTTCATATAAATTAGCAGTCTGGAAGCAGAGAACTGGAGAGTCAGGCTAGACTGCTAGAAGAAGGAACACAAGCAATACGATTTTGGAGATGATGGCCTAACAGTGGAGAGGGAACACTGGCAATGTGGTCGAGCATTTCATGGAATCAGCTCAAAGGGCCCTGCACGATTCCATGATTTGGAGGGAACCGGGGCATCATTCATTTATCAGTCATCTGCTTATCAAATACTTACTGAGCACCTACTGTAATATAAGGCATGAAGGGTGAGGTGCTTTCCACTGGTGATTCTGAGTCAATACATTTAAAGAAAGACTTGTCTAACTCATTTTTGGAGTCAGTCAGGTTTCAATATATACTATAATAGAAGATAATGGCAAAACAGAAAATGCATAGCTTATTTAGATCAAAAGAGTCTAAATGAGAATATGTGTTTGGCTCTTAAATGGGGACATTTTTACTAACCTGGAAATTTACTTACATGGAACATCTTATTTGTATGACATCACATTATAAGGTATTGCTGTAATAGTCACATTAATAAAATGACTACTTCAGGTAAGAGTGTAAGAAGAAATCTGTATTTATTTTTGTTTGTTTGTTAAACATAAACTTCCTCAGTTAATGCAGTGTGAAGAGGCTAGGGCCTGTCATATGACACTAGTTCAAATTCATCATCTGCCCCTTTATGGTAACTAACATTAAGTTATGTGGCACAAACCTGATACCAAATAATTTTCCACCTAACATGGCATGTTAGCTTTTATAGATATTTTAGGTCTGTCTTAAAAAACATCTTTATGACCAGGTGCGGTGGCTCACAGCTGTAATCCCAACACTTTGGGAGTTTGAAGTAGGCAGATAACTTGAGCTCACGAGTTTGAGGCCAGCCTGGACAACATAGTGAAACCCCATCTCTACAAAAAAAATACAAAACCATCCTGGCCAACACGGTGAAACCCCATCTCTACTAAAAAAAATACAAAAAATTAGCTGGGCGTGGTGGCGGACACCTGTAGTCCCAGCTACTCGGGAGGCTGAGGCAGGAGAATGGCGTGAACCTGGGAGGCGGAGCTTGCAGTGAGCTGAGATCTGGCCACTGCACTCCAGCCTGGGTGACAGAGCAAGACTCTGTCTCAAAAAAAAAAGAAAAAAGGAAAAAAACAAAACAAAATACAAAAACTAGCTGGGCATGGTGGTGCAGGCCTGTAGTCCCAGCTACCGGGGGAGGCTGAGGCAGGAGGATCTATTGAGCCTAGGAGGTCAAAGCTGCAGTGAGCACTCCAACCTGGGCAACAGAAAGAGACTTTGCATTAAAAAAAAAACCCCAAACCAACCAAACAAAAAATCTTTGTTTTTACACTATGCATTCAATAATGCCATGCAGATTCTAAGAAAGAAAAAAAGTAATTTTTTCTCCAAAAGTCAATTCTTCAATTTAAAAGGTTTGGTTTATCTTAAGTAACCTTTATTAAGTAACTTTAATAAGTAATCTTTCAGTGCTGAGATTGAATGTATTATTGTGACTGTGAATATACAATATTTTAACACAGGATATTAATGAACAGGTAACAGAAATCTTTTCTGGAAAAAAGGTAGTAGAAAAGAAAGTCTTTGACACTAAGTAAAGGTAGAATAAGAATATATTTAGAGGAAAAAAGAAATTACAAGTCATCTAACCATTCAATAATATAGTTCAGGCAAGTCTATTGCATATGCGTCAAGCCACGTTCCTAATACTAGCTGCTCAGTTCTTTTCTTTGAATAAACAGCATGTCTATTTATGGTTTTTTCTTATTTATTATTGCACTGTATAGGAGAACATAATTTTTCTAACAGAGTCAGGCTCATCAAATCAGAACTATCCATGATACTTTCAAGAAAAGTTACTTGGCCAGGCGTGGTGGCTCACACCTATAATCCCAATACTTTGGGAGGCCGAGGTGGGTGGATCACTGGAGGTCAGGATTTGAGACCAGCCTGGCCAACATGGTGAAACCCCACTCTACTCAAAATACAAAAAATTAGCCAGGCATGGTGGTGCATGCCTGTAATGCCAGCTACTCGGGAGGCTAAGACAGGAGAATCGCTTGAACCTAGGAGGCAGAGGTTGCAGTAAGCTGAGTTTGTGCCACTGCACTCCAGCCTGGGTGACAGAGCAAGACTACATCTCAAAAAAAAGTTACTAACTGAACAACACTGTTTCGAGCAGCAAGAACACAGTGCTCTGTGACGGTGGGATGGATGCTGAATATTGCTTTAGAGATAGCAAACTCAAATATGAATTAACTACAGAACACATTTGGGAAACACATTTAGCTCTAAAGAGCTGAAATACTTCATAAAAAGTCCACTTCAGTAGCAGAGAAGGCTGCCTGGAGACAACAAGGTAGATACTCCACCACAGCTAAAGTCCCATCTCGATCCTGCATCTAAGATTAAGAGGCAGGTGTGCAAGCCCTGCAAAGTACAGTCCTAAAGTTCTACCTAAACTATGAGAAGCAAAAAAGATAATATGCCAATGATAGGTTTTTCATTCAGGGAGGAATCTTAAAGGAAATTTGGAAATGTACATAAGATTTTAAATGCTACAAACCAAAATTTAATTCCTCCTATACTGTTGGATTTATTTCTTTGAGATGGGGTCTCACTCAGTCACCCAGGCTGGAGTTCAGAGGCATGATCTCAGCTCACTGCAACCTCCCGCTCCCAGTTTCAAGCAATCCTCCCCCCTCAGCCTCCCAAACAGCTGGAATCACAGGTGCATATTACTTCACTCAGCTTTTTTTTTTTTTTTTTTGTATTTTTGGTAGAGACAGGGTTTCACTATGTTGCTCAGGCTGGTCTTGAACTCCTGAGCTCAGGTGATCCACCTGCCTCAGCCTCCCAAAGTACTGGGATTATAGGAGGGAGCCACCATGTCTGGCCTTATAGTTGGATTTTTAAAAAATCTGAGGTGGCAGAGACAACATCTGTTGATGAGAGAGAAATTAAAATTCATTATATATAATAAATTTGAAACTACCCATTCTCTTTATTATAGTAACCATATTAATAAAAGTAATAGGGCCCCAGTTAGTCTTTCTACACTATGTCGATGCAGGAAACAAAGCTACTGACTATTTTGACAGCAACATGATATCTCTTGCATTTCCACAAAGCAGTCAAGTGAAACAAAGTACTTTTCCTACAGATTTAAAACAAGCAAGCTGTTTCCTTTCCAGGAAGGTTCAAATGTCACTCCTTTGCTTACCTAGTAACTGCAATGACAAACGTCGTTGCTGTATCCAGGATACCCATCTACCTATTTTTAAAGTCCCTGTTAAGTCTTTTGTTAGTGCTGTCCAGTAAGTTGGTATACAGTGCATCATAATTTTGTTTATAAAACCCTTACTGACTTTCTGGTTCTGAACACTTTAGGGATCATTTAGATACTTGTTTACTTTAGGAATGGGGAAAAGAGTCAATCTGTTGATCCTTAGTGGCTTGCTTTAAGGCAAATGTGAGGAACAACTCTGACAAGAACCTGCATTTGGTGCTGCTTCTATTATAATGCATTCTGGTTTTCTCTTCAACAAAAATTAAAGACTAAAAGATCAGCTGAGTAGATCTAAAGCCTATTCTGAAACTCACTGAAACCTCTATTAAAAGACAGCGAATAAATCTTATTTCTGATTCTTCACATCCTGCTGGCAAATGTGACAAATTTTTACTGCCTTGACCTAAAGGGATATGTGAAAATTCTAATCCTATGCTTACTGCATGAGAACTTAGAGTAAATAAATCACCAACATTCTAATATTATCAGGTAAAGATGAATAGTTTCTAACAGGGGGCCCAAAACCAGAAGTGGCCTGTTAGGAACCGGGCTGCACAACAGGAGGTGAGCAGCTGCAAGTGAGCATCACTGCCTGAGCTCCGCCTCTGGTCACATCCGTGATGGCATGAGATTCTCATAGGAGCACGAACCCTGTCGTGAACTGCACATGTGAGGATCTAGGGTGCAGACTCCTTATGAGAATCTAATGCCTGATGAACTGAAGTGGAACAGTTTCACCCCAAAACCATTTCCCCCATGGAAAAACTGTCTTCCACGAAACCGGTCCCTGGTGCCAAAAATGTTGGAGACCACTGGTTTATAAAGCAAAACAATAAAAATGTGTGCAAAAGGCAACTAACTGAACTTAAAAGAACAAAAAGAGATTATTATTTAAAAGGCTGATATCCAAGTCTCTTTGGTGGGAGCAACAGAATCAATAGGATATTAACCTCTACTCTGAACTCAAATCCTTTCAAGTTTCAAAGTATTTATTCGGGACAAAGACAGTTATGAAGAATTGCGTACAAGATACAGAAACAAATACATAACCCAGCAAATTCGAACAGATTAATTTTTCATCATTAGTTTGCTTCTCTCTCTTCTATGCTCATATTATGTATTTACATTCACTGTATACAAATTCATTTAGCATAATGCTATTAAAAATATTTGTGCCTATCACACAGGTTTCACCTGACTATGCCCCAATGCCCTACCTGCATGTCCCACCAACATACTTACTGAATTCATTCCACTGAACAGGTCTCCTGATCCAACATGAGCCGTGTGCACAAAGTTTGTGGGCTCTCCAATCATACTTCTGTCAATCCGTCGTCGCCTTTTCTAAAATATGGGGGAACAATGTGTTGAGAAAGTGATCTTATGAACAACTTATTCTGATGGATTTTTATACTATGACTGTTTAATAAATTTGCCAAGAACACAAAAATGCCTAAGTCTTAGACTGCCACAATTACTTCTTATGATGAAATCCCCAAGAGAAATATATGCACAAAAATGATTAGTAAAGCAAAATAACAGGTTATTATTTAGAACTTAATAGATTATTTGGTCTAGTTTTGGTCATCCACATATTTGTATAATAACCGCTTAAGTTTTATTCTTTTTAAATAATGAGACAAATGTAAAATTACCCTCAGTCACTATTATTGTTGGCAAAGAACACAATGTGGTTTGAATACAATGTCTGATTTTAAACATTACTTTCTGGCTTTCACCATTAACAGATGTATTATATTTTGATGGTTATTATTCAGATTATACCCAATTACCTTTCTATGCTAAAATGAATCTGTCATTTTAGCTGGTGGGGGTGGGGGTTGGAGGGTGAGAGGGTGACAGATTTGGTCCTAGTCCATTCACTCTTCTCTGGTCTGTTCTAGCTGGGAACTAAACCTGCTGACTAACTAGGCTGGGTCTTACTGACTCTTCCTAATTTTTTTTTTTTTTTTTTTTTTTTTTGAGATGGAGTCTTGCCCTGTTACCCAGGCTGGTCTTTAACTGGGCTCAAGCAATCCTCACACCTCAGCTTCCAAGTAGCCAGGATTACGGGCATGCACCACTACGCCTGGCTGACTCTTCCTAGTTTTTGACAACCACTCCTCATGGGGTGCTAAGCCCCATTTTCCAGTAACTTTAGCCACCAGCTGGTATTCCTGTTCTGACCAATATGCTCATCTACCCCTTAGAGATTATTTCCTTACCATACTGCTGTGTTTCACTGATTAAGAGTTTTCCAGCTTTGAAGATTATCTTAGATCTGTCCTGTTTTCCATGACCCCTTAGATATGATAATCTTATTGGGAGAGATCACTGGCCACGTTGGATTAGTGTCCTACTATGGGGCTCTGCTTATCCCAGTTTAGTGTCAATAGTATACTTCTGAAATTGCAGCTTCCCTCAAAACCAAGCAGAGTTATAAACTTGTTGGATTAGCTGCCTTTGAACATAACACTTTTATGTCCTTATCTATTGAAATGCTGGCATGATCCAGATAAACCTTAAAATTTTATCAAGACAGTCCCATATGACAGCTCCTCAGGATGAGAACATGACTTTCTATAAAACCACAAAAGTGGCGAGCCCATGCATATATTTTAGAAGTTAATATACATTGTTTTACTGTCCTCTCATTTATATTGTCATAGATAGAAACAAACAAAAACCGACGCTTTTCCTTTGAAATATTTATGTTCTTCATCCTTAGAATTCAGCAATGACATTAGACCATCTCCAAGTTTGTTGGATTTTCCTTCCAGTAATTCTGCATGGCACATAGTTATCTAAACACAGGTTTTCTGTATCTTAGAAAAGTTTTATTCTATTAGTTCCTTGGTAATTGCTCCATGTGTTCATTTTGCTATTTTTGGAGTTCCCGCTACGTGGACATTTGAACATGTGTCTATAATCTTCCAAGTTTCTTATATTTTCATCATTTATTTTATTTATCTTTATAATTTCACTGCATTGGAAAATAACTCCACTTTATCCTCTTCAGAGGTCCACGCTAGATAGTAAATATTATAACTTTGCAGGCCAACACATAGTCTCCACTGTAGCTCTGACTCAACTCTGCTACTGTAGTATGAAAGCAGCTGCAGAGCACATGAAATTAAATGAGTGTAGCTGTGTTTTGGTAAAAATTTACAAAAACAGGTGACAGGCTAGATTTGGCCTGTAAAAGCAGTAGTCTGCTGACCCCAGCTCTAGATTTTTTCAGTAGTAGCCACATAATTTTTTTCCATTATGGTTATTTTTCAGAAGCTCTTCGTTATGACATGTCATTGCAATATTTTTTAATCTCTGAAAAAGTTGTATTATAGTTTTTCACTCTTTTCCCTAAAAACAATTATACAAATTATAAGTCTATTAACACTAGGGAACAAAGTACTCTCATTGCTTTATTTGAACAAGTTTAGTTTTACTTTGAGCCCTTTTTTGGAAGTTGGTAAGAAACTGTCTTTTGGGGCCCTGTTCCACAGAATCATATGAAACTTTCAGGTTAAAATGGTATCATAAAGTCAAAAGAGGCTTTTGTCTATGTGTTTTAATTTTTCTATTTCTTAGCACAACACACTGGTTTCCTGTTATCTTTTTATCGCATATTGCTCCCTCCGATGATCTTAGAGGTGTCTCATACAAAGACTCCCTGCCCCTAATGGCAGACTTGCCACCCACAACCATCCTTTGATCTGGAGTGCTACATGCCAGCAGTGCACTCGTCTTTTCCTCTGTTCCCCACAGACTCAGTTTGTCTATTTCCAACCACCCCACTCAACATACTTCTCTTCATACTATTTTTGTTTGGAATGATAAAGCATAATTCTATAAATTACCCTTAAACAATGCTAGCTTATCTTTTTAGGAATAAAGTAAGGAAAAAATGCTAACAGTTTTGTGCCTTTCTCTTCTTAATAATATATTATTACATTTCCACTAAATTTTCCTTATTAGGAAGCTGTTTGGGCAGGTCCAGAAATGTAATCTTTACCATCACAGGATATGAATTTTCTCAGCACGTGGGCAGGACGAATTACTGTGATTTCTTCCCCAGTGAGCCCCTTAACTGACAGGTAGAAAGGGAAGCTTCTAGGTTCTTGTCAGGACAGTAGCCTCTGCAGGACGCCAGACTCTTCCCAAGGCGTTACGCAGTCAACATGTCAAGATAACTGCTTCTGATATGCAGAGAGAGCCACTTGGCTCTCTCAAGCAAAGGTGGAGGTGGTACCAGAGAATCAGACCTACTTCCAGACCACTAGGAGGAGTCTTGATCATCCCTTGTCCTGTGAACATGCAGAAACAACAACTAACAGTTCTCATTCTGCATCATTTCCTCCAGAAGGGTGTGTTTAGAGCTTGCCAAAAGGCTCCACTTGGTCTATACCTCCATATTAAATGATTTATTATCACAGGATTGTGTTGGGGGAGAACAGAAACCATAGTGTGCTCAGGCCACCACCCATCTCACCCAAAAAGAATGAACAGATATGCTTGTGAAAGAAGGGTATTAACACATACTCACAAACAATAATTCAGCAAACATGATTACTGAGAATATTCAAAAGCTGGTAACAAAACTAGTTCCCAAGAAGCTACTCTCACGCTGAAAAGCAAAGGATGAGAAGACTTCAGCTTACTTCTGTCATACTGTGTTATTAGATAATTAATATATATGAATGTGAAATAGTGAGTATTTTTCAACTTGAACTATACCGAGCTGGGAGTCAAACCGTAGTACTGGAAGGTTTCTTCATGGCATCTAATATAACACTGTGAGATATGAAAGAAGCTTTCAGTCCTTTGCTCCCCAAGTCTGAGGGAACTCAGCTGTCCAGAAACTGAAAGGAGAACTGTGTTGTGCGAGCACAGTAAAGATAAAGACCTAAGATGAAAATAGTAAGATAAGGAAGAACCAGATCACATAGGGTTTGTAAAGGACTGAAGTGTGTGATCCTCCCAAGAACAATGGGAAATAATTGAAAGTCTTTTAAAGCAGAGAAACAACATGATCAAATAGTTTTAGAAGACTATTCCACAATAACTATAGGTGGAAAACACGTTAGAAGAGGTCAAAATAAGTTATTAATGCTGGTGAAAAGGGATTATGTGGATTCAACTAATAACACAGATGGAAAGAAGCGGATAGACTGAAGAAAGTGGTCAGTGGATAAAATCAACAGCATTTGGGCCAGGCGTGGTGGCTCACACCTGTAATCCCAGCACTTTGGGAGGCTGAGGTGGGCAGATCACCTGAGGTCAAGAGCTCGAGACCAGCCTGGCCAACACGGTGAAACCCCGTCTCTACTAAAAAATACAAAAATTAGTCAGGCATGGTGGCAGGCGCCTTAATCCCAGCTACTTGGGAGGCAGAGGCAGGAGAATCATTTGAACCAGGGAGGCGGAGGTTGCAGTGGGCTGAGATCGAGCCATTGCACTCAAGCCTGGGGGACAAGAGCGAGATTTCTCTCAAAAAACAAAAAAGGCATTTGGTTGCAGGCTGGATGTGGTAACTGAGCAAGGGAGGAGTTAAGAAATATGCACAGACTTCATACTTCCGCAGAGTATGCAATTCACTGGGTTCTGAAAGAATCCAAACTGGAGATAAAAGACTGAGATTACCAGCATTAACAAAGCCATGTTAATGAGATTTCCTAGACAAACTAAACTGGGTAAAGAAGAAGCCATCAAAGAAGGCCAAAAAGAAACAGGCTGAAAGTCAGTAGGAAAATCAGCAGTGTGTACAAGTGTCAAAAGGGAGCAGGCAACAGAGCTGAAAGGTGATGAGAGGTCAATTAAAGACAGAAATACATGCACTGGATTCAGCAGTATCAAGTCGATGGGCACCTTAGTGAGTGCTATGTCAGTGGAGTAAAAGGAGGAGAAGACACACTGGAGGGGACTGAGGTGAGTCTAAGAAGTGGAAAATGGCGAAAGAGAACAGAGACAAGTCCGGCCTTCTGGACAGGAAGAAGACAGGTCAGTGGCTGCAAGGAGAAAAGGAGATGAGGACAGATTGAATTTTTCCCCTGTAAGATGGCAGAGAATTCATTATGCTCAATTTCTAATGGGAAAGATCCAATAAAAGAGGTAAACAAAAAGAAGGAAAAAGAAAACGGATTGTCAACATTACAAGGTTCCTGAGAAGGCAGTAAAGGTGGATCCAGACACAGGTGGAGGTGATCTTGACACTCTTTCCTACAACACTCTATCAAAAACCTGGATTTAAATATAATTAAATATTCTAAAATTTAAAAATGCAATATTTTCAGGCACAATGTGGACATTTAGGAATGGCACACTTATTTGGACTACTGTATTAATAGTCACGGGTGGCCAGGCATGGTGACTCATGCCTACAATCCCAGCACTTTGGGAGGCCGAGGCTGGTGGATCACTTGAGGTCAGGAGTTCAAGACCAGCCTGACCAACATGGTGAAACCCTGTCTCCGCTAAAAATACAAAAATTAGCCAGGCTATAAGAATGATAAAATGAACTTTGGGGACTTGGGGCTCTGGAAGAGTGGGAGGGGGTCAAGGGATAAAAGACTACAAATACAGTGCAGTGTACATTGCTCGGGTGATGAGTACCCCAAAATCCACAAATCACTAAAGAACTTACTCTTTAGTAACCAAATACCACCTGTACCCCAATAACTATGGAAAATTAAATAAATATTTTAAGAAAAAAAATTAGCTGGGCATGGTGGCAGGCACCTGTTATCCCAGCTACTCAAGGCTGAGGGAGGAGAACTGCTTGAACCTGGGGCTGGGGGGTGGGAGGGGGAGGTTGCAGTGAGCCGAGATCACACCACTGCACTCCAGCCTGGGTGACAGAGTGAGACTCCATTTCAAAAGAAAAAAAAAAAAATAGTCATGGGCAAACAAGGGGAATTCCGGAGTCGGACCTCCACAAAGAAAAACAGGAAATGGTGCACTCTGCTCTGATACGTATTAACAGTTGTCGTTAGCAGAGTCACCATGTTTCCTGGAAACAAATTCTTTATAGGGAACTTTGTTAAGAACGTCAACCATCTGAATAATCCTTGCATCCTGAAAATACTAACTTTTATTCTGCATAAGGTAAAGGACTAGAGACCCAAATGAATCACTATGTTAGTGTGGAGGGGACATTAGGCAAAATGTCTCTTCCCATGACTTTTTACATTATTACATCATAATTATTAAAGATAATGAATTAAACAATTTGCAGTATATGCAAAGAGGCGAGAAACAGGTTAATTTCAAAGTATGTGCTACTGTGTGAACCATATTTGCATCCTTATCTAAACAAGTATGTATATAACCATACTTTACCTCCGTCACATTTCTGGCATATGGATCAAACTGTAGCTTCTAGAAAACAGTAATTACATAATCACTTAAAAGTTAAAACTTCCCCAAAGACTATTCTCTGGGCAGCTTAGTGTGCAAACACAGGTCACTGAGAAGCAAATGAGGGCCAGGTCCCATCAGGTTAGCAGAAGGCCTACAGTAAGAGTAAAAGATGGTACAATAGCCTGAGGTAGTTCTAGAAGCAGATACAGAGTGAATAAAGAAAATGAAAACACCTGCCATCTGGGACAGTGAAAAAAGCTGGAACTTTCAGGGTATAAAACAGCAATCATTTATGCAAATGTGGCCAAAGTAAATGAAAGGCTGAAAGCTATGCTACTGACTCAACTTTATGACCTAGAGAAAGTCAGTTGAGTTGTATAACTGAATCCCTAAATCTATGAATTCAATCTAACAAGCCCACTATTTCCAAATTTTGTCTCGGGGCATCCCAGCAAAATCCAGGGGTGCCAGGGTTTTCTATTTGAGGGAAACACAGTGAGACTCAATGTGTGTTTGACACTGAGTGAGCTACCAACTTCAGATAATTTGTAACTTCAACATTAGAACATACATTCTTTTTAACAGCATATCCTTGTGAAGCTGAGTTTTCAGTGGTTACTGTGAAAAAACCCAAGCACTATGCAAAAGTCAGTGTGGAACTAGAAAAGAAGGTGGTGGTGTTCAGTCTGATTCCACAGTTTGAGAAGTTGTATAATCCTAACAGGCACAAACACACTGTAAGTATGTAAATGGTTATTTAAGAATTAAATAAAAATATTTTTCCTTTCAATTTATATCTTATTTTTTAAAGGCAAATAAGTTGTTGGGACATAAATCTTTACTAAGTTGTTTGTACCAAATTAGTTAATAAACAAGTCTGTATGGTATTTCTCTTGGCCTAGAGGCACCATGAAAAAAATTACAGAACTGTTAAGGGAAGTTTGGGAACCTCTGAAATAAGCTACATTCATTTTTTGAAATATTGACAGTGTAATTAGGAACCAGGCATTTGTAAAACAAGTGGGTATTTTTTTCTGTGATGCAAGTGACTGATTCCCTGGGTGTGTGAGCTGCTTCCGAGTTAATCAATCTAGTTCACGGTACAGAAAAAAAGACTAACAAAAGTTGTAATAATATAAAAAATTGACGACATTTTTTGATGAAAATTATCTTCCTAGTGGATATTCATTGACACAAAAAATGAAAATACCTTTTATGGTAGCAATGTCAACAAACTATATGAAACGCCCTTGCCCCAAGTCTCTCCCTACTCATTCTTTGAGACCCAACTCAAACATAACATTCTGACTTGAGGCTGTTGGATATTTCCTGTTCTGAACATTCAGAGCACATGGCTCACATTTCAATTATAGTACTTAAAACATTGTATTGTAACTTACTTGCTTACAGTTTGATTTTCCTACACTACTACAAGTTCTGTAACAGTAGCTGTGCCTGACACACAGTAGACAATAAATGACTGTTGAATGAATAAAAGGCTTTTTTAAAGAAACAATGTCAGCTCAGTTCTCTAAAAATTGTTTGTCTTATCTAATATTATCGCCAAATATTTCTCAAGAACCTATTATATTTGGAAGATGTAAACAATGTAATGCCAATTCTAATGGAGTTTACATTTCTGCACAAAAAAATACTTATCTGCTGATTTAATTTTCTCTGTTTCATAGAAATGCTGTGTGCTCTAGGGAGGTTTTAACTGGTAACACTGTTTTAGTTTTTATATTGGGTAGAACCTCTAAAGCAGTGGTTCTCAAGATACAGTATACATCAGAATCCCTGGAAGGTTTGTTAAAACACAGGTTTCTGAGTTCTAGTCACACAAGAATTTCAGATTGAGCAAGTTTGGAGTGGGGCTTTAATTTGCTTATCTAACAAGATTCCAAGTGATACTGATGGCTTAACGGTTTAGAAACACTGACTCTAAAGATTAACAGCTGAATGACTATTATTAAAAAGTCAGGCCAAGCACGGTGGCTAACGCCTGTAAGCCTAGCACTTTGGGAGCTGAGGGCGGATTGCCTGAGCTCAGGAGTTCGAGACCAGCCTGGGCAACATGGCAACACATCATCTCTACAAAAATACAGAAAATTAGCCAGGTGTGGTGGCACACCCCTGTAGTCCCAACTACTCGAGAGGCTGAGACACAAGAATCTTTGGAACCCGGGAGGCAGAGGTTGCAGTGAGTCAAGATCACACCACTCCAATCTGGGCAACAGAGCGAGACTCTGTCTCCAAAATAAATAAATAAATAAATATAGTCAAATAACAATAGATGCTGGTGAGGCTGCAGAGAAAAGGGAACACTTATATGCTGCTGGTGGGAATGTAAATTAGTTTAGTCATTGTGGAAAGCAGTATGGCAATTTCTCAAAGAAGTGAAAACAGAAGTATCACTTGACCCAGGACCCCCTTACTGAGTATATACCCAAAGGAATATAAATCATTCTACCATAAAGACACATGTACACGTATGTTCATCGCAGCACTATTCACAATCGCAAAGTCATGGCATCAACCTAAATGCCCATCAGTGGTAGACTGGATAAAGAAAACGTGGTCCATGTATGCCATGGAATACCTCACAGCCAAAAAAAAGAACCAGACCATGTCCTTTGGAGCAACACAGATGGAGCTGGAGGCCATAACATAATACCACATGTTCTCACTTATAAGTGGGAGCTAAACATTGAGTACACATAGACACAAAGAAGGCAACAACGGATATCAGGACCTATCTGAGAGTAGAGGGTAGGAGGAAGGAGAGGATCAAAAAACTACCTAATGGTTACTATGCCTATTACCTGGGTGATGAAATTATCTGTATACCAGGTAATCTGTGACTCAGTTTACCTATATAATAAACCTACACATGGACCCCCTGAACCTCAAAGGTAAATTAAAAAATAAAGGTTAACAGCTGAATATTTAAGAAGTAAAAATGGGTAATAAAGAGTACTTATAAGATACTGGGCACAGTTGCAAGAACTTTAAAGCCATGAACTCATTTGCTAGCACCTTCTATAGCAGTATATGACATTTTACCTTCCCTTCAAATCTGGGATCCTCTGGCAAACTCTCACTTCTTGTCTCAGCCATTGCTCAGAAGTCCTCATTTGTTCACCTTTGTACTCTCTACTGAATAAAGTTTTTGGTTTTTTTTTTTTGAGACAAGAGTCTCAATCGTCACCCAGGCTGGAGTGCGATGGCGCAATCTCAGTTCAATGCAACCTCCGCCTCCTGGGTTCAAGCGATTCTCATGCCTCAGCCTCCCAAGCAGCTGGAATTACAGGTGTGCACCACCATGCCCAGCTAATTTTTTGTATTTTTAGTAAAGATGGGGTTTCACCATGTTGGTCAGGCTTGTCTTGAACTCCTGACCTCAACTAATCCACCCACCTTGGCCTCCTAAAGTGCTGAGATTACAGGTATGAGCCACCATGCCTGGTCAAGATGGGAGTCTTAACAGCGTCCAGGTCCTGGATACTCATGTTCAAGAAGCTGAATCCACCCTTCCCATGGGTGGTAATCTGAGTTGATAAAACTGCCTGTGGAAGTCTGGTTTCTAAGAGTATAACAAAAAATTTCTAATATGTTAAGGGAAAAATGAAAGAGAAACAAGGTTTTAGATACTGCAGAGACTGGAAAAAAAATCCGCTCTTCAATAACTGAGTAGCCTACTTTGGATTCCAAATTCTCATATTTAGGTCAAAACTTGAGAAAATAATAAACTTCTTCTATATACAAACTTGTACTGTTATCTTCTACGGTGAGAAAAATAAAAAATTCTACTTGTCTGGCTTCTAGAGCTTAGCTCACTCACCGGAATGCCAGCAGTGGCCCTCAAGTGACAGAGTTTATATAAGGAGCTATCTCTACAGGAGATGAGAGTCACACCATAGATCACCACAGAGAAACCAAAACCAGCTAGTATTATAAGCAGAGAATTATCTAAGTCAAAGTACAGAAAGGAAAGATACTTTGTGCTGGAAATACTCATTCATAAATAGGTGAGCTGCTGGTAATGCATTTACAATCTAATTTTAAGTGTGGTGCTGTTGGTATCTGTCCGACAACTAACCTTTTCTTGCTCAGTATGTATTTTGCAGCTTGTGACAGATGAGAAGTTTGCAAGAGACCCCAAAATTTGTTTTTAAAAGGAATCTCTAAAGCAAATCTATAGTGACCTTTTCAAGGGCCAAATTGCTAAAAGCAAAATTGAAGGAACTAGTTGTTCTCATCTCTCAGTGAGAAACCTGAAGTAAAAACAGTTTTTTTCTCCTTCTATTTAAAATTAGTATCTGGTTTAAGTCACATATTCCAAGGACGAAAACTGAAGCACAAAATAGGTCAAAAAAAAAAAAAGGAAAGGAGAAACTAATTTGAACTAGCTTTCAAGTATTAATGATATATTTGTCAATGGTGTTAAAAACTTTTCACTAGAAATTTCTGCCATTATGGGTCCATCTGGGATTGCTCCTATCCACTCTATATATACAGTGTACAATGTACCTAGGAAGGTATTACTTGCCAAAGTCCCACAGCTAACTAAAATCAGATCTGGGAGTCTTCCTTGTCCACTGTTCTTTCCTTCACATCACTGTGCGAACAACTGTGTTTCAAAGCAAGTCATATAATTCCCTCCAAAAATTTACTATATAAAATTGAGATACAGATATCAAGTGTTTATATTAACTCTATGTGAAAAGTGTTTACAACTGGGTCAAGTACTGTACTATAATTAATTTTTCTTATACCACACTTTGCACTGGAATTGCTTCTGGCTTGCTTAGCTTAAAAAAAAAAATTCTGTCACAAAATTCACACACAATGTCTGCTTAACTTTTTTTTTTTGAGATGGAGTCTCACTCTGTTGCCCAGGCTGGAGTGCAGTGGTATAATCTTGGTTCACTGCAACCTCTGCTGCCCAGGTTCAGGTGATTCTCCTGCCTCAGCCTCCCAAGTAGCTGGGATTACAGGCACCTGCGACCACACCCAGCTAATTTTTGTAGATTTTAGTAGAGATGGGGTTTCACCATCTTGGCCAGGCTGGTCTTGAACTCACCTCGTGATCCACCTGCCTCGGCCTCCCAAAGTTGTTTGCTTAACTTTTAATGAAACTATCATTAATTGTTCTAATACCCTCCATAAGTATCTCGTGGTAAAACTGATAAGACGCTGCAAGAACAAATAAAACCAAAACCAAACCAAAACAAACAGTGATAGGGGATATGGGGGGGAAATGAAGAAATTAAAATGACAGACATGTTTCTCATGAAGTTAATATATATGAAAGCATTTGAACTAAGACAGTCTGCAAAAACGGCAGATAATAATTAACACTTGGTAGCAAAAAAATGCTTTCTGAAATACTGAAACACTGCTTGTTTCACTGTAACTTAACACCAAGTGCTGTGTATCTACATAGTCTCATAACTCAACTTTATATCCAACATGGATGTTCATTTCTATTTGGGTAAAATTTACTGAAATATACTAGAAAGAAAACTGGTCTTAAAATGCAAAAGGCTCTGCCACTAATTCGCTGATCTTAGTTTACTAATTAACTTCTTAGTATAGTTTCCAAATCTGCATGCACGCATGCCCACATGTATTTGACTACATTTGCCTATGATGTCTCTAAGATCTAAAATTTTAAGACTGTATGAAAATTATTTTCATTTCACAAAACAAAATCACATATAAAACAAACAATATACCATCTGCTAAAACAAGAATGTAAGCATAACACCTTTTCAAGAAACTGTAAGAAAGCTCAATCGACAAAAGTAGATGGAACATAAATACCAGAAATATCTAAGAACTAGAAGAATTTTTACTATGTGCAAGGGTGATAAGCGATCTGACCAAACTTTAGGGTACTGAGTACTTTAAAAAGAGAACTGAGATCTGACCTAGAATTTGTCTTACATGAGAGCTGCTAATAAAATGTATCTGTAATATTTCCTACTCAGTATGAACAAGTTTGAGAGAAGGATGAAAAAACTGAATGATTTATACCATCTGTTTACATCACAGATTAACAGATTCTTAAAAAGTGCTTCTAAAAATGTTCAATATATTATACACATCATAAATACCAGCCCCAGATAGTTATTAAAATACCATTATTAAATCCCAGATAATTACTTAAGTTCTAACTTCCCTTTAGTCACAGATACATATCAGCAAAAACATTTTATTTTTCTAGAACAATGCACTACCTAGTCTTAACTCACTACTAATTTGAAAAATAATGCAATTTTGAGTTCCTCACCAGTATTCCTTTTTTTCCTATTTGTATTCATCAAGGCCATGTGAGAATCATAACCCAATCCTCACCAACTCTAGAAAGACAAAGGCTTAATCCTCTTCATTCTTGTTGTGTCTAGGCTTATAAAACCCCAAGAGTCAGTTTTTTAAAAATTCCATGCTATTGTTGTTTTAGAAGCAACTCTTTTTTTGAGACAGAGTCTCGCTGTCTCCCAGGCTGGAATGCAGTGGCCCGATCTCAGCTCACGGCAAGCTCCACCTCCTGGGTTCACGCCATTCTCCAGCCTCAGCCTCCCAAGTAGCTGGGACTACAGGTGCCCGCCAGCACGCCCGGCTAGTTTTTTGTATTTTTAGTAGAGACGGGGTTTCACCGTGTTAGCCAGGATGGTCTCGATATCCTGACCTCGTGATCCACCCGCTTGGCCTCCCAAAGTGCTGGGAGGATTATAGGCGTGAGCCACCATGCCCGGTCTAGAAGCAACTCTTTAGCCATTTTAATAATTAGCCACCTCATGAAAACATGGAGATTTGCACATCATTGACACAGTAACAGAATTTGCAATTAAAGGCTATGTTTTCTAAATAAACATAATTTCCCAGATACGGTCAGATGACTTTCAAACAACTAAAGAAATGTTTGACCAGGCTAGGTCACTCATGCCTGTAATCCCAGCACTTTGGGAGGCTGGGGCAGGAGGATCACTTGAGGCCAGGAGCCTGATACCAGCCTGGGCAACAAAGCAAGACCCTGTCTCTGCTGGGGAGAAAAAAAAAAAAAAAAGGTAAAATAAATGCTTCAGTATTCATACCAAAAGAAAGCAAGCTTCCAGTTAAGAGGAACACATAGTGACTCCACTTAACATTGCCTGTTAGATGAAGCAAGACGATATTTTCCAGTGGGCATACAGAAAAAAAAATTGATGCTTATTTGCCATATGTATTTTAAAAATGATTTAACCATAAGTTTCTTTTCTCTTTTGTTCATAAATTTTTTCCCTGAGTTTCTTTTCTTTTCCTTCATGTGGTAATTATTTTTGTTATAACAATGATAATAAAATACTTTTTCTGAACTCCAGAGCTCCATGCTCTGACTACCATAATCAATGGTCTACAACATGGAATGTGCTCACCCAAAGGGGGCACATAAAATGAACTGTTGGAATGTGGGAGGAAAATACTAGACCTTCTCTTTATTTTTCATCTCTTTTAAAAAATTAAGCTCTACTAATAAGTCATATATAGGCTGACATGGATGTCTGTTGGCTACTGACTACACTTGTTTCTGTAAGAGTTACTAGAAGCAGAATAAGTAGAAAGCACTGAATTAAATTAGTGCTTAACCATACTTGAAATTAAACATAAAAACAAAGATGTTGTCTTATAAAGTCACTTTAATCTGCTTCAGTTCATCTAAATGTGTCTTTTTCTGTACTCTGAAATAACTAGTCTTACACTGTAACAGAAATGGGATATGCTGATGACAAAAGGTGTGGAAGTGTGGAACTGGGGTTACTTCAACAAATCTCTTATTTGTGCATAATCCTGAAGCTCACAACCTATTAATAAGTCAGAGTTACTGTTCATTCTCATATTAAAATGCAAAACAATACAAGGCTAACCTTCAAAGAACTGTTACTACATTCTTCCCCCACTGATAAAAATTTTAAAGTCTGAAAATACCATGTGTTGATGAGGATATGGCACAATGGGACACTCAAACAGCTGGTGGGAATGTAAGATGGTAACATCAAGTCTAAAAATTTCCTTTTGCTTGGTAAAGGTAACTTCCTTAGCTGTTAGACCCAGTAATGTCACTCCTAGGTATATACCCTAGAAAAACTTGTACACATGTTACCAGGCTACACATATACAAATGCACAAAAGAGCATTGTGCATAATAGTCCCGTACTAGGTTTATCAAAAGAACGGGAATGGAAAAATCTATTATGGTACAGCCAAACAAGAAAATGTTAAAGAAAGATGAACATAAAATTTAGCTGTCTGCATCAATATGAATCAATCTTATAAATATACCATTGGATTAAAAAAGAAAACACAAAAGATTACAACCAGTAATGACTCCATTTAAAGTTAAAACAAGCAAACTAAATTATATTGTTTAGGGATACATATATAGACGGTAAAATCATAAAACACAAGGAAGTGATTACCGTAAATATCAGGACAGCAGTTCCTCCAGGTGTTGGAAAAAGGATGTAATTGGAAAGGACACAAGGAGGCTTCTGGGGTGCTGGCAATGTCCTATTTCTTAACGAGTAATATATGCTTCATAATATATTTGTTTCATAACTTTTATACTGTACATTTATATGTAAAATCCTTTCAAATTATTTTTGGTATTATAATGGCATTGTGGTTACATTAAATAAGAGTTCTTATCTTTTAGGGATACTGAAATATTTATGGACAAAATGATATAATGTCTCAGATTTGGCTTCAAAATAATAGAGGAAAGGATAAAGTAGATGGAATGAGGTGAAGATTAGACAAGAATTAAAGTTGTTGAAGCTGAGAGATGGGTACATGGGGCTCATTATACTATTGTCTACTTCTGAATATGTTTAAATATATAAGTTTTAAAAAGGCCTTTATGGAAATAGCTTAAAAATGAAGACACACCAGTTTCACAAATGGGAATTATATAGAGATTCAATACAGGTCTAATCCAAATCCCAACAGGCCTTACGGAAAACCTGACAAACTAATTTTAAAACTGATACGTAATAGTCAAGAACTAAGACTGGCCAAAACACAACAAAAGGTGAAGACAAAGGGATCTGCCCTCCCAGATATCAAAACAATATTAATGCAAACTCTAGAAGACACTGCGTATCATCATCTATTGGCACCAGGGTGAACAAATGGTGAAACGGAATCTAGAGTCTGACTCATGCATGTACGGAAGCCTGATCGTGTACACTGCATACCAGTGGGGAAGGGAAAGACTTTTTTTTTTTTTTTTTTTTTTTTGAGGCGCCCGCCACCATGCCCAGCTATTTTTTTGTATTTTTAGTAGACACAGGGTTTCACCGTGTTAGCCAGGACGGTCTCGATCTCCTGACCTTGTGATCTGCCCGCCTCGGTCTCCCAGAGTGCTGAGATTACAGGCGTGAGCCACCGTGTCTGTCCGGGAAAGACTTGAAGTCGTTGTGGGACAGAGGGTTCCCCATATGGAAAATAAATATAATTAAATCCCTTCTTCAAAAATCAACTCCAGACTTCTATGTAAAAGGCAAAATTATTCCACTTTTATAGGGAAATTTGGGTGAATTATCCTTATGAATGAGAAGAAAAAATTCTTAAGCACAAAAATATAAGCCAAAAAAGGTACTTTGTTAAATTACACATAACCAACAAAGAATTTGTATTCAGAAGGTAAGAGGGAAGTACATGAATAAATAAGAAATTTTAAAAATGTACAAAAGACATGAGCAGGCATATCTTTCACACAAGAGGAAACTGTACTGAGCAACAAGCACATGAAGAAGTGCTTCACTTAACCTCGCTAACAACCAGAAAAGAACAATGCCATGAAATCCCACCTTATCCATCAGACTCACAAAAATCAAAATGTGAAAAAACAAGCATTCATGAAGACATTGTGAAAGTGGAACTGTAACACATTAATGTGGGAGCAGTTATCCCTTTGCAAAATAATTTGGCACTATCTTGTGAAACTGATCATGCCCACACCACACAATTCAGTATTTCCACTTTTAGATATATATGCTACAGAAACAAGTATACTCAAAGTCATGTATATACTGAGACATGTACAAGAATTTATAGCATAGTTTGTAACAGAAAAAAACTTAATACTAGAAACTACTCAAATGTCCACCAACAGACCATTTGTATTAGGCAGGAGTTTGTATCTGTTTGTTGTTGTGCATCATTACATTTTTTTATATATATATACACATATATATACACACACATATATATACATACACACATACACCATACACACATGTACATATATATATTTGATATATTTTAACCTATAATATATATATAAAAAACATAAAATTATATAGATCTATAATTTGTTTTTTGAGACAGGGTTTCACTCTGTTGCCCAGGCTAGAGTGCAGTGGTGCGATCCTGGCTCACTACAGCCTCAACCTCCCAGCTCAAGCAATCCTCTTAACTCAGCCTCCCGAGTAGCTGGGACTACAGGCACACAATACCACACACGGCTAATTTTTAAAATTTTTTGTAGAGACAAGGTCTTACTATGTTGCCCAGGCTGGTCTCGAACTCCTAGGTTCAAGCAATGCTCCCACCTCAGCCTCCCAAAGTGTTGGGATTACAGGTGCAAGTCACTGCACCTGGCCTGTTTCATATTTTTTGTACCAAATATATTACAGTTTGAAAGATTTAATTGCTTTTAAAGACTGATTATTATTTGTTACTTCTGCTGACATCACATTTTAAGTAACTAAAAATTGCAACAACCACATGGTTTACAAAGAAATTGCTTGCTTCAACTTGAGGTATGTAGTTTTAAAAAAAAAAAAAAAAAAAAAAACCTCCAATCTGAACTGAATAAAGATCAACTACATTCTGAACCGAAAAACATCAAAGCAAAATTTCTTCTCTGACGTTTACAAACTTATAAAAGCATTATACTTTCAAAACATAAATAGCTTTCTACTGCCTTCTTATCCCTTTTCCCCATCTTGAACTCACACTGAATGCTACGGACACTAGCTTACCAATAGTTCCTAATTGGTTAAGGGCACAGACTACAGTACTAGAAGACCAGAACCTGTCTGTTCCAGTTTTGAAAACAGCCTTTCTAGTTTGTTTTCAAGTACATATAGACAAATTTGAACTTTCTCCACAGTTATATTAAAGGAGCTGAAGACGTACAATATACAGTGAATACCATCCACTACATTCCAAAGTGACTATCTACAAGAAAATAGAATAGTCAGGCCTAAGGCAGGGGAGGTAGTTCCAGTATACTAGTCTTTAGAATTTCTAGGTTTGGTAGTACAGTTAAAACATTTGAATGAGTCTTCTATGATGTTCTTCTAAAAAGTAGGGTTATTTTTCATTTCTCAACTGATAAGGCTAATTTTCTTCTGTTTATTTTTTAGACAGAATCTCGCTCTGTCTCCAGGCTGGAATGCAGTAGCGCGATCTCCGCTCACTGAAAGCTCCACCTCCCGGGTTCATGCCATTCTCCTGCCTCAGCCTCCCAAGTAGCTGGGACTACAGGCACCTGCCACCACGCCCGGCTAATTTTCTGTATTTTTAGTAGAGACGGGGTTTCACCATGTTAGCCAGGATGTTCTCCATCTCCTGACCTCGTGATCCACCCACCTTGGCCTCCCAAAGTGCTTGGATTACGGGCATAAGCCACCACGCCCAGCCCTGATAAGGCTAATTTTCTTCTTTTATTAAGTAAAAGTAGTTTAAGCATTTTGAAATGACTATGGTTTTATAATGTGATTGTGTGAAACTAAATCAGGAACATGCACATTTGTGTTTTCAGAAAAAGGAAAAAAGACACTTTTACTATACTCATACCTAATTTAGGGTGTAAAACGTGGTTCCTGAAAATGGAAGTTCTATACAAATCTGTGCCATATGAGGTTATTATAGCATAGAAGCTATGGAGATCCATCATATTTGAGCAATCACTTTTCTGTTTTACATAAATCCCCTCATGGAGTGCCCTCAGCTACAGTTTCCTCCAGCCACCTTTCATGGAATTGTTGGTTCATCCTCTGAGGCTGCAGAGGATGTTTTCTTTTTTCTCTTATTTTTATTTTTATTTTTTGAGACAGTCCGCTCTGTGGGCCAGGCCAGCCTGGAGTGCAGTGGCATAATGTCAGCTCACTGCAACTCTCCGCCTCCCGGTCTCAAACAATTCTCCTGCCTCAGCCTCCCGAGTAGCTGGGATTACAGGCATGAGACACCATGCCCGGCTATTTTTTGTATTTTTAGTAGAGACAGGGTTTTACCATGTTGGCCAGGCTGGTCTCAAACTCCTGACCTCAGGTAATCAGTCCACCTCGGCCTTCCAAAGTGCTGGGATTACAGGCGTGAGCCGCTGCACCTGGCCTAACTTTGATGTTTTCTAAAATGTCTAAGGTCTTAAGCAATCCTTAGCTGTCCAACTGATCTATCCCCACTCTGTTTCCTCAACCACTTCCCTTGAAGTAATCTAAACCATCTAAACACTGAGCACACTGCACTTCCTTTGTTTCACTGTGGGCAAGTCCAGCACCATCACTTGCACATATCCTCATGCCCACACTCTGACTATTATAGGTTAAAACTATACATCAGAACAACAAACGGCAGAAAGAAAAGCCACAAAGGGAATAATTGCAACCTTATTGCAGAGCATATTCCATACTCAACTCCAGACAGCTGAGGAGGCTAAGTGTGCATGAAGGAGTGAGGTGTCTCACTGGGCTACAGTGTGCAGTATGGTTTGTCAGTGCTCTCTGTCTGAGCATACAGTAAGTCAAACCACTAGAAAAAATAGGTATGTTCTTCTGCATACTTTGGCTCTTTGCTCTAAACCATTCAATGATTTCCTATTTCACAAAGAATAAAAACCAGTCTTTTCATGACCTGGAAGGCCAAACATGAACAGGCCCTTGGTTAACTCTTAGACCTCATTCCCACCACTGGCCCCATGCCTCACAGTCACTCTGCCTTCTCTGATGTTCCACTCACACACCCAACCTTGCACTTACTACTCACTCGAAGTGCTTTGCCCTAGGTATCTGTGTACTTTACTCCCTTAAACTCGTGCCTATATAGCACTTAATCTGAGAGGCCTTCCCTGAACACATTATTTAAATTAATATCCCCATTTCTCCCACGTCATTCTCTTTTTTCTTGCTTTCTTTTTCCACAGTGCACTTATCACCACCTGATATCATACATACTTATTTGTACAGTAAATATGTCCTCCACTAAAGTGAGAGAGATGATGATAGCGATGACATCTGTTGTACTATTATCTCACAACTACCTAGCTCACTGTAGAAATACCAGTGTTATTGTTACAAATGTACTGTAACTGTGTACATGTCCATAATAACACATTCCAAGGCCAGGTGTGTTGGCTCATGCCTGCAATTCCCAGCACTTTGGAAGGCTAAGGCAGGAGAATCACTTGAGGTCAGGAGTTCGAGATCTGCCTGGCCAACACGGTGAAATTCCATCTCTACCAAAATATAAAAATTACCCGGGTGTGGTGGTGCATGCCTGTAGTCCCAGCTACTCAGGAGGCTGAGGGAGGAGAATTGTCTGAACCTAGGAGGCGGAGGTTGCAGTGAGCTGAGATTGCACCACTGCATTCCAGCTTGGGAGACAGAGCGAGACACCTCAAAAAAAAAAAAGAGAAAAAAAGGCTGGGAGTGGTGGCTCATGCATGTAATCCCAGCACTCTGGGAGGTCGAGGAAGGTGGATCACCTGAGGTCAGGAGTTCGAGTCCAGCCTGGTTAACATGGCGAAACCCCATCTCTACTAAAACTACCAAAATTAGCTGGGCATGCTGGAGGGTGCCTGTAATACCAGCTACTCAGGACGCTGAGGCAGCAGAATCGCTTACACCCGGGAGGAGAGCTTGCAGTGAGCCGAGATTGCACCAGTGCACTCCAGCCTAGGCAACAAGAGCAAAACTCCGTCTCAAAACAAAACAAAACAAACAACAAACAAAAACAAAATGACATTCTAGAGACAAACAGCATTATAAAAAAATCAGTGCTATGTGGGAAACCATTAGATGGGAAGGCAAATAATATGAAAAGTGGCTTTTTTTTCCCTGTAAATCAGGGTTCCTTGTTTTTTAAAGCTACCTTAGAAGTTGATCAGTATTCTGATGCTCAGTAAGTTGGTGAAGAATTCACTATAGTTCTGTCAACAGCCGACAATCCTTTTTTTTTTTTTTTTTTTTTTTTTTTGTGAGATGGAGTCTTGTCCTATTGCCAGGCTGGAGTACAGCGGCGCGATCTCAGCTCACTGCAATCTCCACCTTGTGGGTTCAAGCAATTCTCCTGCCTCAGCCTCCTAAGTAGCTAGGACTTTAGGCACACAACGCCACGCTGGCTAATTTTTTTTTTTTTTTTTTTTTTAAGTACAGACGGGGTTTCACCATGTTGCACAGGCTGCTCTCAAACTCCTGAGCTCAGGCAATCCACCCACCTTGGCCTCCCAAAGTGCTAGGATTACAGGTGGGAGCCACTGTGCCCAGTCCTAACAAAGCTTTTTAAAAAATTAAATTGCAGGGCAGCAACCATCCAATTAAAAATCTGCAACCTTAGCTATATCTAGCAACAGCAACTACAGCATTTACAGTTAGTTAATACGTTTTGGATTATCACAGCTCAAAACATTGGGGCTCTATTATACTCTGCATTGTACTATATTAAAATGAAGGAGTAGGAAGAGAAAAATGACTATTCTACTATACTCAGAAAAATGCATTCTGTTTTCTTCCCAATATTGGGTCGTTCCTTTTCACACATGGAATGTGCAAGAGCAGGGAGTGATAGGGAACAAGTGGGAGAGTTGGCATGCAGCACTTTATTTCAGTAAATATTTTAGAAAACTTTAGCAGATGACCAAGCAGCTTTAAGATAAGGCAGTCTTGATACTGTTTAGAATGCCAAAGATATGTCTTTGTATAATGTAAAGAAACAAAAATAATTAGTGATTCTTTACATCTGTTTCCTGATGCCAACAAGCAAGCTATTCCTCCATTATGGTAACCACAAAGCCCCATTAAGTTTTATGTAATTTTTCTCAGGAATCAAAAAGGTAAGAAATCAGGTGTTCATGGAATTTTTGTGGAATATTTCATATTAAGTATGTATTCATTAAACAATAACAGACAACTAACATATTAAATGTACTGATACAGGAGTGCTGGGAAGGGAAGAGTGTGGTTCCTTTAAATGATATAGGAGTGGGGACAGGAAGTGCTGGGTAGAGAAAGGCAGGTCCCTGGCTAGGGCTCCACCCCCACGGACAGACATAGGTGAGGACAGGCACTCCTGTTTTCAGGCCCAAATGTTGCATTTTCCAAGACCACCCTGGCCCACCATGCCCCCATCCTGGGCCTATAAAAACCCAAGACCCTAGCAGGCAGACACACCGCAGCCAAAGGTCGAGAGGAGCACATCAGCGGAAGAAGACACAACCGGCTAGAAAGTGAAAAGACGTCAAGGGAGCACACCCGCAGAAGAGCACACCAACAGACGCCAGCATGCCAGCAGGCCATCAACTGGCTGGACGAGGCGGTGTTTGGCCGGGGCAGTTAGAAGAGAGCTGGGGCCACTGAGCAGCCCAACTCCAGGGGAAAACTATCTCCTTTCTGGATCCCTCATTGACAGAGAGCTACTTCCACTCAATAAAACTTTGCACTCATTCTCCAAGCCCACGTGTGATCCGATTCTTCCAGTACACCAAAGCAAGAACCCAGGATACAGAAAGCCTTCTGTCCTTATGACAACACAGAGGGTCTAACTGAGTTGGTTAACACAAGGCAAACTAAAAAAGCACCCTCTAACACACGCCCTCTGGCGCTTCAGCTATAAAGATTCATCCCTAGACACTGCCATGGGGTCAGAGCCCCACAGCTCCCCGTCTGTATGCTCCCCTAGAGGTTTGAGCAGCAGGGCACTGAAGAAGTGAGCCACACCCCCGTCACATGCCTTCTAGGGGCACAAGGGAACTTTTCCTGTTTCAGTATGAGAGAAACTCAAGTTGCAAATCCTCTGTGTAGCAGAAAATGTATTTCTGATGTCTCATGACTCCAGAGCCTTATGCTCCTGCCATTTAAATACCTAATCTGTGTCTTCCTATTTTAGCTATTGGTGACTATACATTTATCATATATTGAAGAGAATTCACTTTATTATATACCCTGTGAATACTGGCAGTAAGTAAATCTTTTAAAACATGGCAACTTGACTTCTGGTTTCTGATCTGGCACATAAGGAGCTTAGAAGTCATCGCTCCCATCCACATAACAAGAAAAAAGCCGATCAAACTTAAACAATATCTCTTCTTAGATCCATCAGAGAAGTAAGGTCACAGAGAAAACTGTTTCCCATAAAACTAGAGAGACAGACAGGTGGACACAGAAATCAACAAGCAGAAACCTTCACAGGATCTAGTACCAGTGCAGGAAAACCTAAACTGTAACTGATGAACAGCTGGATGCTCAGTGTGAACAACTTTAAGACTCCAGGGGGGCCTAGTCTTAGGGATCCCCTACACTTTTGTGGGTTTTTACCTCAGGGAACCTTACCAGGTTCTCAAGTGAAAATCAGAGAAAAATCTGTGTTTCTGCAAAAAGAAGGGAAGGGCAGCCACACTGAAATGCACCAGAATATTCTGTTATTAACAAGGTTTGCTCTCAAGAGAAACTATTTTACCAGAGCCTAATCAACTAGGTTTTTCCAAAAACTAACCAACCTGGGGAGAAGGGAAATATCCAACTCCAGTCTCCTCTACCCCTCTTTGCCTCACCTAAGGGGTAAAAAAACAAAACTGAGAAGCACTTTGTGTAGGTCACAGACCAGGTGCATGGGCTCACTGAAAGACTGAGACATAATCATAGCAATACATAATGTCTCCCCCTTCCCCACACCTTACCAACACATCTACAGGGCTCCTGCCAACAGGGGATTACAAATGAAGCAACAGTATGTCTCAGCTCTTATTTAAGAAGAAGTCTCTAGAGAAACCCAAAGACAACAAGGGGACAAAAACAAGGACACCAGATGAAATTTTATCCTCCAACACCTACAGCTACAGCAAATAGTAAAATGGCCTAGGCCCTAACCAGATAAACGGGCCTATTTACCTTGGTTCCTTTTACCCACTATACCACGTTCAACAAAAAATTACAGGGCATCCTTAAAACAATATGGCAATAGGACTCAAGTGTTCCTACTGAGAATCCTTGACTAATGAAAATGTCATCTCTAATAATATCACGGATTATAAAAACTCAGGATAAGAAGGATGTTCAGCCATCACTGGCAACACTGACCATTATACTAGAGGTCTTAGTCAATTCAGCTAAAATCCCAAAAGGATAAATGATTTAAATATCAGAAAATGATTTAAAAAGTCACTATTGATTGGATTAAGAAAATGTGGCACATATACACCATGGAATACTATGCAGCCATAAAAAAGGATGAGTTTGTGTCCTTTGTAGGGACATGGATGCAGCTGGAAACCATCATTCTTAGCAAACTATCACAAGAACAGAAAACCAAACACCACATGTTCTCACTCGTAGGTGGGAACTGAACAATGAGATCACTTGGACTCGGGAAGGGGAACATCACACACCGGGGCCTATCATGGGGAGGGGGGAGGGGGGAGGGATTGCATTGGGAGTTATACCTGATGTAAATGACGAGTTGATGGGTGCAGCACACCAACATGGCACAAGTATACATATGTAGCAAACCTGCACGTTGTGCACATGTACCCTACAACTTGAAGTTTAATAATAATAAATTAAAAATAAAAAATAAAAAAAAAAATTAAAAAAAAAATAAAAAGTCACTATTTGGAGACATCTATAAGAGATAAGCATTTCAGCTAACTATTAACTAATTCAGCCTGGTATAGTGGCTCACACCTGTAATCCCAGCACTCTGGGAGGCCGAGGCCGATTACCTGAGGCCAGGAGTTCGAGACCAGCCTGGCCAACATAGCGAAACCCTGTCTGTAATAAAAACACAAAAAAATCAGTCGGGCATGGTGGCACACACCTGTAATCCCAGCTACTGAGGAGGCTGAGTTAAGAAAGAGAATCTCTTGAACCTGGGAGGCAGAGGTTGCAGTGAGCTGAGATCGTGCCTCTAGCCTGGGCGACAGAGTGGGACTCTGTCTCAAAAACACAAAAACAAAAAATAAATAAATAAATAAATAAATAAATTCAAGTGTTCACAAGTGTTCAGTGAGATATCTGGATAAAAAAGTAGTATATAAGAATTATCAGGTTCCTATACACTAGTAATAACTAGCTAGGAAATACAGTAAAAGCCATATCTAGAATAAGTCTAACATGAAATGTGCAAGCTTATGTAATGAAGTTTTAGAGCTTTACAAAAAGAATATTAAAAGATCTACATAAACGAAGACATATGCCATGCTTCTAACTGATCACTCAAAATTCTTTTTTTTTTTTTTTTTTTTTTTTTTTGAGATGGAGTTTCCCTCTTATTGCCCAGGCTGGAGTGCAATGATGCAATCTCAGCTCACTGCAACCTCCACCTCCTGGGTTCAAGTGATTCTCCTGCCTCAGCCTCCTGAGTAGCTGAGATTACAGGTGCCTGCCACCATGCCCAGCTAATTTTTTGTATTTTTATTAGAGACAGGGTTTCAACATGTTGGTCAGGCTGGTCGTGAACTCCTGACCTCAGGTGATCCGCCAGTCTCGGCCTCCCAAAGTGCTGGGATTACAGGAGTAAACCACTGCACCCAGCCTGGATCACTCAAAATTCTAAAGATGTCAATTCTCACCAATTCGCCTCTAAATTCAATGCAATCCTAGCCAGGTGCGGTGGCTCATGCCTGTAATCCCCAACACTTTGGGAGGTTGAGGTGGGCAGATAACCTGAAGTCAGGAGTTCAAAACTAGCCTGGCCAATGTGGTAAAACCCTGTCTCTATGAAAAATACAAAAATCAGTTGGGCATGGTGACAGGTGCCTGTAATCCCAGCTACTTGGGAGGCTGAGGCAGGAGAATCACTTGAACCCAGGAGGCAGAGGTTACAGTGAGCCGAGATCACGTCACTGCACTCCAGCCTGGGCAACAGAGTGAGACTCCACCTCAAAAAAATAAATAAATAAATAAAATAAATTCAATGCAATCCTAAAAAAAAAACCTCTAAGATTTAAATATGTATTATGAAATATCTCAAACAGGAAAAAAAAAAATAAAGAAAACTATAGTAAGAAAACATGGAACTACAATCCAGCTTTAAAAAAAGACATCACCAATAGAGTTAGAAAAGAAGAGCTAAGAAAAAATTTCCTCTACGACACAGCAAAACATACTAAGTAAGTAGAGCAATTAAAACAATATGGTAGGGCACAGTGGCTCATGCCTGTAATCTCAGCACTTTGGGAGGCCAAGGCAGGTGAATCACCTGAGATTGAGAGTTATGTGTACAATTATAGTTTTAAAATTTAACCCTTATTTTTCCTCTTACGTTGTTACATATATAAATAAAACAAAATATCAATTCACTCGTTCAGCCAGCCAACCATCAATCATGTATACCTATACTCTCCAAGATATTATATTTGATCCTGAAGATACAAAGTTAACATGGTGAAGACCCATAAATAATTCAAAATGTGGTGGGAGAGACCGTAGAACAGTTATTTACTATGCAAAAGGTTCCATGCTATAACAGAACAATGAATTAAAGAGCTGTGGGAATACAGATGAGTATTATCTCATTCAGGGGAAAGCTGGGGAATTTTTTATATAGGTAACATTTGATTTAGGTACCTTAAAAAATGAAAAGGAGGCCAGGCACAGTGGCTCACGCCTGTAATCCCAGCACTTTGGGAGGCAGAGGCGGGTGGATCACCTGAGGTCAGGAGTTCGAGACCAGCCTGACCAACATGGTGAAACCCCATCTCTATTAAAAGTACAAAATTAGCCAGGCATGGTGGCACATGCCTGTAATCCCAGCTACTCAAGAGGCTGAGGCAGAAGAATCACTTGAACCCAGGAGGCGGAAGTTGCAGTGAGTCGAGATCACGCCATTGCACTCCAGCCTGGGCAACAAGAGTGAAACTCTGTCTTAATAAAACAAAAAGAATTTGGAGGCTGAAGAGCAGGATTTTGGTAGTGGTAACAATATGTGCATATATTAGAGGACAAAAACAAGGCATATACCAAGAAGTCAGTCAAGACCACGTACAAGCTATATGACTTTGGGCAATAAACTGAACCTGTTTCAACTGAAAAATAAGGACAATGATATCTTCCTCAGAGGGTTGCCCTGAGGAAAATGAGATGGTAAGCTGAGAAGGATATGATGGCAATATGGCTGCCACATCTTCTACCCACTGACTTCCAAGGCTGATTTACCTGTTTTACCTCAGGTTATTGTCTCCTTTCTTTCTCACTATTCCTCCAGGAGCTATCTGACAGATGAAAACATCCTTTCAGTCATGTACGATGAATGGTCTAGCAGAATTCTTGACATATAGCATTTACTTTAAAAACATTATTTCTTTTTAAACATATGTTCAGAGTTCCACTGAACTATTCTCTATGGTATTCTCTAGAACTGCTTTGCAATTACTGCTAGGATCCCAATTCTCAGTTTGAGAATGAGTGGTACGTTTAATAAGCACCCCACCTGATGTGTCCACATACTTCATACTTACAGGCTGAGGCTGTTCTGCAATACAGCAGTTGAAACACAACCAGAATTCACTCATGCTTACAGTCCACAGTATAAATGAGCACCAAGGAAAGTTCCAAATCTCAACTCAGGAAGTTCCACAAAATACGCTCCTCAATACGATGAATGTCCAGTGATGCCAAGATGAAATTTTATTATTTCACTGTGTTTTTGTTCCTGGAAGTCAAGTATCTTACACAGTCAATTTAATAAAGAAAAACTCAGATTGTTTCCTTTCTTTGCTTCTGGTTCTACAAAGACTCCTTTCTGAACCACGACGAAGGTATAAAAATTGTTGTCTTGACCCAGGGACTATAACAGAGAGTCTAGGGAAAAAAAAGAAAAAGTAAAAAAAAGTTAAACTTTATTTATCCTTGAAAGCTTTTATTGTTAAAATAAGTATTACCCAAAAAAGTAAAAACTGAAAAAAAATCAAGATTTTAACAAACTGATATTCATTCACCAAATTATTTTTTGAGTAACTTTTTTAGTGTCAAGTACTAGGTGTAGTAGTGAAAGTAGACAGAAATCTTTGCCTTCGTGGGGCATCCTATTTTATGATTATTAATTTTAATGAGTTAATTTTTAAAAATCACTAATTAGAACATTATGACTGCCACATACAAGTTTCTAATTCCAAGAAGAAATAATGATCACCATTTTCATGTAAGTTTCTTCAGTTGAGTCCTTTATTCTCACAGACAACTCAGACAGTAATTGACATAGCAATGAATTCTAAGGAGATAATCAAGCAGGTGCAGTTCATCAAAAACCATAAACAAAATTATCACCTTATCCACTGGAATTAGAGCTGTACATGAAAAATGGTTAGAGGTTAAGTTAGGCTTTCTTCTGTGAATCAAGCTATTAGATCCCTACCACTCCCACCATCATTACTAGAACACAAGTTAGTCAAAATACTTTATATCCCACCATGGCAAACCAAGCTGAGTCTATTAGAATCCTTGTCAGGCAATTTTCTATCTGCAGTTGGACAAAGAGGTAAACCTATTTTTTTACTTCTGACTGCCAAGCTGTTGACTTTAAGGATGTCCTTAGTCAATAATATCCTATACCTCATGTGGAAGACAGTTTTGAGATAATAATGCTGACAGGCAGAGGCAAAAGAGAAGTGGGAAGTCAAGATGACATGAATCTCTGATTCTAGGCATCCCTAAGATCAGTTTCACCTGTGCACCAGATGTTTGGTTTTGTAAGGCAACATATCTCCCTCTTTAGCCTGAAGTTATGATGAAGTGGGTTTGTATCACTTGCAGACTACAATAGTCAAGTGAAGATGTCCAATAGACAGTCTGATACACAGATCTGAAGCCAAGGAGAAGTTTTACAATCATCAGATTATGACTAAAGCAATGAATGATCTCCAGGGAAAACAGTGTCATGACAAACAAAGTGTGCTCAACAGAGTCCTCTGAGTAAGAACAGCATTTAAATCATAGGTAGAAAAAGAGAGGTCTACAAAGGAGGTTTGGGTGTTATCAGAATTAGAAGAGGAAAATCCGTTAAATGTGGTGTCACTGGAGCCTATTTCAAGGAAAAAGTGGGTGGCAGTATTCACTGCACTGAGATAGTAAAGACTGAGGACTATTCCTTAGACTGTGCAGCAAACTCAGTGTGGCCCTGGCAACAGCAGTTTCAGTAAAGTGGTGTGGGTAGAAATCAGATTACAGGAGGTTAAGTGAGTGAAAGGAAAGCACCAGAGTCAACAAGTGTAGACAATGTTTGCAAGAAAAATGGATATAAAGTTTAAAAAGTAGAGTATAGAATGAAGAAAAAGAGCCTTCCTTGAAATGAAAAGATCAAAGACTAAAGATATCAATTTGACTGTGTTCAAAGAGATGTTAACATTTTTGTCCCAAATGGCGAAATATAAATCACTTATTTGTAAATTCTGGAAAGAGACCTCATACATGTTACAAGCTTTGCCAACTACAGATCAGTAACAACCACATTATAGGATCACAGAGTCCTGAACATTAAGTGAAATTAAATTCCTCCCTTTTGCTTTTTCCAAAGCCATGACTCTAAACCTGGAAAGACAGAAGTGACAGTAATTTTTGTAGCTGTAGAGATGAAGATGTAATGTGAAGTTAATGCACACATCCTCAGTGTCACAAATCTGGGTAGTATAACAAGGCATGAATTCAGGACCCTGATTCTACAGTCGAGAGGACAAGTCCTCTAACATACAGGAAAATGACATGATCAGATTTAAGCATATGTCCAACGAATATCAAAAGAAAGAAAAGTTTACATTTTTGCCATTAATTAAAATCCAGAACCTGGAATGTTTATTTAAGCAGAGATGAACATTCCTTATCTCACCCAAACTCTAAACCAAGGAAGTGGCAGTCTTTGGCCAATGAATCAGGTAAATACTGTGAAGTTTTATAAGCTCAAAGAATAGTATCACTTACTTCCTCCATCCAATCTTCTTAGCAGGAATATAAGAGAAAAGGCTTAAATACACAGTCTCATGAACATTATTTCAGTGCTGCTATTTAACAAGTTTAATTTCACCCTGGATCAAAAATCTTGCCCATTAAGAAGCCTTTGTGAAGTTTTTTAAAAAAATATTTTTTGAGATAGGGTCTCACTGTGTTGCCCAGGCTGAGCTCAAACTGCTGAGCTCACACCTCAGCCTCCCAAAGTGCTGGGATTATAGATGTGAGCCACCTCACCTGGCCTAAAAGTACAATAACTTCTGCTGCTACATATTTCCACTTAGATGACAGATCTGCTAAAATATATTTTCAAACCAAGAAGATGTTTGCAATTCCATGGATTTTTATTTAAGTAAATATATGGATCTTAAAATGTTTCGGACATGCTTTGGAATGTGATATCAATACATCTTCTTGTTTTCTAAACAAATTTCCTTTTCAGAACTTTTTTTTTTTTTTTTTTTTGAGACAAAGTCTCGCTGTGTCGCCCATGCTGGAGTGCAGTGGCGTGATCTCAGCTCACTGCAAGCTCCGCCTCCTGGGTTCACGCCATTCTCCTGCCTCAACCTGCTGAGTAGCTGGGTATACAGGCGCCCGCCACCAAGCCCGGCTAGTATTTTTGTATTTTTAGTAGAGACAGGGTTTCACCGTGTTAGCCAGGATGGTCTTGATGTCCTGATCTCGTGATCCGCCCACCTCGGCCTCCCAAAGTGCTGGGATTACAGGCGTGAGCCACCGCGCGTGGCCTAGAATGGTTTTCTAAAGTATATATACTTAAAACATATTTACATATAAACACCTTCAAGGAAGTATTGAATTCTTCACAAAAAACTTCAACACACTGCCACTAATGGTAACTATGCTAATAGTTACTTTTACTTCTTGAGCTGAAAGCTGCTTAAAACATGACCATTTTAAAAACCTATACTTTTTGAAATCTTTAGATAACAAAAGGAGAGTCACTTTACAATAACATCAACATATAAACTTGGCTTTAAATACAGCTCAGCACATTCCACACGTAACTAAGGGGTCAGACTGGTCTACAGCACAAGAGAGTATTTTAATCACCTCATAGATTCATAAGACACACGATTTTAGAAAGGGAAGAGACTTTTAAAGAGAGCATCACGGAACTTGGTCATTAAACAGCTTATCCAAGGCCACTTAGCTAGTGAGCTTCCTTAAATTTGCTTACAAATGAGACTGAGATGAGGAGAAAAGTGCAATAGTATTCTGTACTCAAAATATTATCCACTATCAGTTCCCCTCCTCCTCCTTTTTATCACCTAAATCAAACACTGCAGATACCAGCTTCCTACCTGCATGAAGTTTTGCTGCTGACAACTTCATGAAGTTATATTCCAACATCCTACCCGCAATTTAATAAAAATGCTTTCTAGATCAACTTCCAAAGAAAAAAAATAATATTTTGATGTGAAAAACCTGGCAGTGGGGCATGTCAGATAACTAAGTTTTTTTGTTTGTTTTTATCTAAAATATTCTAACTCAGTTCAGGAATTAAGAATGCTCAGTTGTGTGAAACTGAATCAAAAATTCAGAATTTGGACTTTGAAATAAAAGATCTGTGACAATTATAGCACTTCATTAAGTTTTTAGAATTGTTATTTCAGGCAAGTGACAAACTGTATCACTCTGTTCCCTCCCTCCTTCATTCCCTCTCTACCTCTCTTCTCTTTCTCTCTTTCTTTCTTTTTTTGAGACAGAGTTTCAGCTCTGTTGCGCAGGCTGCAGTGCAGTGGAGCAATCCTGGCTCACTGCAGCCTAACCTCGCAGGTTCAAATGATCCTCCCACCTCAGCCTCCCTTGTAGCTGGAACTACAGGTACATGCCACCACATTTGGCTAACTTTTTATTTTTTTGTAGAAACAGGGTCTCACTATGTTGCCCAGGCTTACCCTCAGTTTTCTTAGTAATAAAATGAAATACTGCATTGCCATTTCACAGGTCTGAAATGAGGATTAAATTCGCTAATATACATGAACGTACTGTATATATTATAAAGAGCATACAGGTTGAATATCCCTTTTCCTAAATGCTTGGGACGAGAAGTAATATAGATTTCAGATTTTCTTATAGTTTGAAATATTTGCATTACACTTATCCTACTGAACACTCTAAATCTGAAAATTTGAAATCCAAAATGCTCCAGTGAACATTTCCTTAGTCCATGTCAGCACTCAAAATATTCTGGCAGGGCACGTGGCTCACATCTGTAGTCCCAACATTTGGGGCAACTGAAGCACGAGGATCGTGTGAAGCCAAGAGTTCGAGACTAGCCTAGGCAACATAGCAAGACCTCATCTCTACAAAACAATTTAATTTAATTTAATTTAATTTTTAAAACTTTTTTTAAGTTGTGGCCTTTGGAGCATTTCAGATTTCTGGATGTGAATGCCCAACCTGTACTGATATAAGATGCTTTTTTGTTACCAGAAGTAAAATGGCAAAATTGCACTATTCTGCTATAGCAAAAACAGGTAATTTGCTGCAAACTTTGAAGAAACAGCCTAAAAATCTATCTAGAAAAAAAAGAGAATGAAAAAAGGTGAATTATGGTTTTAAACAAAACAAAAATGAATGACAGCTTCAGGCAACACAGATGATTCTCACGTGGCGAGAGAAGAAGCATGACACAATACACATGGAATGATATCATTTCTGTGAATTTCAAAAACAATTTAAACTATTTTGTTTAGAGATGCATACATAGGTATAGAAGTAAAGCAAGGAAAGTTATAATTAAAGTCTGGAGAATGGTTACTTCTAGGACTGAGGGCAGGGATTACAAATAGGAAGAGGTGCTTATGGGCTCCTGGAATGCTGACAGTGTTCCACTTCTTGACCTGGGTGGTAGCCACACAGGTATTTGCTTTATAATTATTTGTTAAATAATACATGTATGCACTATGCAATTTTATTTTATTTTATTTTTTGAGACAGGGTCTTGCTTTGCTACCCAGGCTAGAGTGCAGTGTCGCAATCTCACCTCACTGCAACCTCTGCCTCCCAGACTCAAACCATCCTCCCACCTTAACCTTCCAAGTAGCTGGCACTACGGGTATGTGCCACCATGCCCAGCTAATTTTTAAATTTTTTGTAGAGACAAGGTCTCACTATGTTGCCCAGGCTGGTCTCAAACTCCTGGGCTCAAACAATCTGCCTGCCTCCTCCTCCCAAAATGCTGGGATTATAGGCATGAGCCACCATGCCTGGCCACTATGCAATTTATATGTATTTTTAAATGACAATTTTTTTTTTTTTAAAGACAGAGTTTTGCTCTGTCACTGAGGCTGGAGTGCAGTGGCACGATCTCAGCTCACTGAAACTTCAGCCTCCCTGGTTCAAACAATTCTCATGCCTCAGCCTCCTCAGTAGCTGTGACTACAGGCACCCACCACCAAGCCCAGGTAATTTTTGTATTTTTTTTTAGTAGAGATGGGGTTTCACCATGTTGGCTAGGCTGGTCTCAAACGCCTGACCTCAAGTGATCCGCTGGCCTCGGCCTCCCTAAATGCTGGGATTACAGGCATGAGCCACCACGCCCAGTCTTAAATGATAAAAACTTAAACAAAATGTGAATTTAAAAAGTAGGCTGGGCACGATGGCTCAGACCTGTAATCCCAGCACTTTGGGAGGCTAAAGTGGGAGGATTACATGAGGCCAGGAGTTCAAGACCAGCATGGCCAATGCAGCGAAACCCCTTCTCTACCAAAAACACAAAAATGAGCTGGGTGTGGTGGCACATGCACCTGTAATCCCAGCTACTCAGGTGGCTGAAGCACAAGACTTGCTTGAACTTAGGAGGCGGAGGTTGCAGTGAGCCGAGATCGTGCCACTGCACTCCAGCCTGGGCAACAGAACAAGACCCTGTCTCAAAAAAGAAAAAAAAAAAGTATTAATCAATACTGGACCAGGGTTGGTGATTCACGCCTGTAATCCCAGCATTCTGGGATGCTGAGGCAGAAGGATTGCTTGAGATCAGGAGTTCGAGACTAAACCAGGCAACATGGCAAAATTCCGTAACTACAAAAATTTTAAAAATTACCCAGGTGTGGTGGCAAGTACTTCTGTTGTCAGCTACTTGGAAGGCTCAGTTTGGAGGATCACTTGAGCCCACGAAGTCGAGGCTGCAGTACACCAAGATGCGCCATTGCACTAAAGTCTGGGCAAGAGAGTGAGACCCTGTCTCAAAAACATAAATAAAAAGAATAAAAACTAACAATGAGCAGTTGATAGCAATGAATTGAGGAAGATCAGAGGTGGAAATGCAAAACACAGAATCAAGTACGAGTGAACACCCTTGCTAAAGACTTTTGAAAAACTGGTAAAATTATTGGGGAAGGGGGTCTGAAATTCCATCAGATGCCAAAGAGGTTTCTGCCAGAAATGCAAAAATTAATCAATGACCAAATATAAATTATCAATAAAGCTTATTCATAGCTGTAGCAGCACTAAATCTGTCTCAAACTAGCTGAAACAGCTGATACTCATATGTGGTACAAGGCCCTTTTGAAAAAATTAACTTATTTTAAGATGATCTTTCAAACTATGTATTTATCACACAGCTACTTCTCTGTGGTTAATCAAAGTCCAAACCATTGTTCCTTGAACTCGGTTATAAAAGGCTGAGGTAGGGATGCATATGTAATTATCAAAATAGGAGGGTGAATTTTTTCCTTATATTTAAAATGACTGATTATAGATTAGACTTTCTTATAGTTTCATGTAAGTATAATTATACAGCATGCACTCTTTTTCACATCTGGCTTCTTTCATTCAGTATGTTTTTAAGATTTATCTATGTTGCCTGTATTAGTAAATCATTTTTTATTGCTAAGCAGATTTCCATTATATGGATATTATACAATTTGTTTATCCACCCATCTGTTGATGGACATTAATGTTTTTGGCTATTAAAAATAAAGCTGTTATGATTATGAATATCTGTATACACAATGGTTTTTGTGAGAAGGGGTGAAGGTGGTAAATTAAAAATAAATAAATAAATAACAAAAAAAGAGGTGTTTGTGTGAAGTTTTTCTCTCTCCTGGGTAAATACCTAGGAGTGGAAATACTGGTTAATACAGTAAGTATGATTTTAACTTTATTAAGAAACTACCCACCAGTTTTCTAAATCAGTTTTACCATTTTGCATTCCTGCCAGCAATGTATGAGTTCCAGTTATTCCTTATCCTACCAACTCTTTGTACTATCAATCTTTTTAATTCTAGTCATCCTAGTGGGTGTACAGTAGTATCTCGCTGTGGTTTAAATTTGCACTCTTCTGCTAACTGGTGATATTAAGTCTTTTCATGTGCTTCTTGGCCATTCATGCATTTTCTTTGGGTAAATATGTTCCAACCTTTTGCCCATTTTAAAATTCCGTCATCTCACTGAGCTATGTTCATATATTCTAGGTCAACCCTTTCTCCAATATATGCAGAGTGAATATTTTGTCCTGGTCTTTGTCTTCCTAACAACATCTTTCAAAGAGTTTAAGTTTTTAACTTTGATAACGTCTTATGCATAAGTTTTATCTCTTATGATTTGTGCTTTTTGGGTTCTAAAAATTGTGTCACACATCCCAAAGTTGCAAAGATAATCTGTTTCTTTTTCTAGACCTTTCAGCTTTTATTTTTATATCTATAACCTGTTTTTACTTAAATTTTATTTTCTGACAGTATAAAGGCCAATTTTTTAAAAAGTATGGACAGCTAGTTGTTCTAGTTCATTTGCTGAAGATATCCTTTGCTTATCAGATTAATTTAGCACCTTTACTGAAAATCAGGGCTGAGGTCGGACACAGAGGCTCACGCCTGTACTCCCAGCACTTTGGGAGGCCGAGGTGGGCAGATTATGAGTTCAGGAGATTGAGACCATCCTGGCTAACATGGTGAAACCCCCTCTCTACTAAAAATACAAAAAATTAGCCGGGCGTGGTAGTGGGCGCCTGTAGTCCCAGCCACTTGGGAGGCTGAGGCAGGAGAATGGCGTGAACCCGGGAGGTAGAGCTTGCAGTGAGTGTAGATCACCACTGCACTCCAGGCTGGGCAAAAAAAAAAAAAAAAGAAAAGAAAAGAAAAAGAAAAGAAAATCAAGGCTGAGCTTGGTGGTTCATCCCTATAATCCCAGGACTTTGGGAGGCCAAGGTAGGTGGGTGGATTGCTGGAGTTCAGGAGTTCAAGACCAGCCTGGGCAACAGGGCGGCAAAGTGCTGCCTCTACAAAACCTACAATTAGTTGGGCATGGTTGCACACACCTGTAGTCCCAGTTACTTGGAGGGTCTGAGGCAGGAGGATCACTTGAGCCTGGGAGGTTGAGGCTGCAGTGAGCCATGATTGCACCACTGCACTCCAGCCTGAGCGACAGAGAGACCCTCTCTAAAAAAATAAAATAAATAAAATAAAATAAAATAAAATAAAATAAAATAAAATAAAATCACTGTGTAACATTCAATCTACTTCTAGGCTGATTATTGTATTGCACTGGTCTGTTTGTCAATCCAATGCCAGTACAATTACAGTAAGACTTAGAAGTAAGGTAGTCATTTGTACTATTTTTCCAATTATACTCTTTTTCAAAACTGCTTTTAATTTTCTAGGTCCTTTGCATTTTCATACACATTTTACAATCAGCTTGTTAATTTCTACCCAAAAAAAAAGCCTCCTGTGATTCTGAGACTGCATTTATTCTAGCAATCATCTGAAGGAGAAATATACATATATTTATATATAAATATATATACACACACAATAAATTTTGTTGTATCACTTTTAACTTTGTTTATACCTTTCATATCAGGGCGTTAAAGCCTTATGTAGTCAAATGTCAATTTTCATAATAGATTAGTGGTTTTATCTTACTTAAGAAAGCTTTATCTCAGGATTATGAACCTATCATCCCATTATAGTTCTGTTAAGTTTTACTTCTGTAATTCAATTTGGACATTAATATTTTGTAGGTTGTGGTCAGGTAATATTTCACAGTTTACTCACGCTTTTTCTTTTTTTTGTCTTTTTATAAATTTAATAATATATGAAAATCATTATGAATTATGCCACAGAAACTGCAAAGTAATTTAACTGTATACATGAGAGAGTAGGAAGGCTAATTTAATCGCTTTTTAAAAAAAATGTCTAAATTATATGTTTCTTGTTGAAATGTTTAAAATTACCAAATTACTGCTCATCTGCTACATAGAATGAAATATATGTTAGGTCAGGGTGATTTACCACAAGGCTCTTCTATACATTAAACAAATATATTTGATTTTTTAAAATATATCTACTTTAAACTTAATTACTCTGTAATCTATGATGTTGACATTAATCAGGATATTCTACAAATAATTTATGTTCTCCTTATTCTTGATTACTTCTAAATCAAAGTTTTTTGTTCTCACAAATTCTATTATACAAGTTTCATTAAATATTCAGAAAAAAGCAAACAGATTAAGAAAATCACCCATTAACCCTACCTTCCTAGAATTAATAACAGTATATTAAATTTTTTATTTGTCCTTTTGTGTACATACCTTAAAAATAATTGTATATGCATTTGAATTATCCCCAATTTTATCTCCTGCTCTTTCTAATTAACACTATGTACATTTTCCCTTAGTCTTCATAGTCATTATTTTAATGTCTGCATGAAATTTCCATCGTGTGACTTCATTACAATGAGTTGTTTCCAATGGATTTTGCCTAATTTGGATCATGCTCAAAACACATATTCATATACAGTTGACCCTTGAATAACATGGCGGTTAGGAGCACCAATTCCTTGCATAGTCGAAAAACAATACATAATTGTTGATTCTCGAAAATTTTAAGCACTGAACAGCATGCTGTTGACTGAAATTTTTTTTTTATTATACTTTAAGTTCTAGGGTACATGTGCACAACGTGCAGGTTTGTTACATATGTATACATGTGCCATGTTGGTGTGCTGCACCCAACTCATCATTAACTCATCATTTACATTAGGTATATCTCCTAATGCTATCCCTTCTTCCTCCCCCAACCCCACAACAGGCCCTGGTGTGTGATGTTCCCCCGGGTCCAAGTGTTCTCATTGTTCAATTCCCACCTATGAGTGAGAACATGCAGTGTTTGGTTTTCTGTCCTTGCGATAATTTGCTCAGAATGATGGTTTCCAGTTTCATCCATGTCCCTACAAAGGACATGAACTCATCCTTTTTCATGGCTGTATAGTATTCCATGGTGTATATGTGCCACATGTTCTTAATCCAGTCTATCATTGATGGAATTTTGGGTTGGTTCCAAATCTTTGCTATTGTGAATAGTGCCACAACAAACACACGTGTGCATGTATCATTATAGCAGCATGATTTACAATCCTTTGGGTATATGCTCAGTAATGGGATGGCCGGGTCAAATGATATTTCTAGTTCTACATCCTTGAGGAATCGCCATACTGTTTTCCATAATGGTTAAATTATACAGTCCCATCAACAGTGTAAAAGTGTTCCTATTTCTCCACATCCTCTCCAGCACCTGCTGTTTCCTGACGTTTTAATGATCGCCATTCTAACTGGTGTGAGATGGTATCTCATTGTGGTTCTCATTTGCATTTCTCTGATGGCCAGTGATGATGAACATTTTTTCATGTGGCTGTTGACTGCATGAATGTCTTCTTTTGAGAACTGTCTGTTCATATCCTTTGCCCATTTTTTGATGGGGTTGTTTGATTTTTTTCTTGTAAATTTGTTTAAGTTATTTGTAGATTCTGGATATTAGCCCTTTGTCAGATGGTTTCTCCCATTCTGTATGTTGCCTGCTCACTCTGATAGTAGTTTATTTTGCTGTGCAGAAGGTCTTTTGTTTAATTAGATCCCATTTGTTAGTTTTGGCTTTTGTTGCCATTGCTTTTGGTGTTTTAGTCATGAAGTCCTTGTCCATGCCTATGGCCTGAATGGTATTGCCTAGGTTTTCTTCTAGGGTTTGTTTTGAGATGGTGTCTCCCTCCGTCACCCAGGCTGGAGTGCAGTGGCATGATCTTGGCTCACTGTAAGCTCCGCCTCCCAGGTTCACGCCATTCGCCTGCCTCAGCCTCCTGAGTAGCTAGGACTACAGGCACCCTCGACCACGCCTGGCTAATTTTTTTGTATTCTTTAGTGGAGACGGGGTTTCGCCGTATTAGCCAGAATGGTCTCGATCTCCTGACCTCAGTTAGCCAGAATGGTCTCGATCTCCTGACTTCATGATCCGCCCACCTCGGCCTCCCAAAGTGCTGGGATTACAGGCATGAGCCATGGCGCCCGGCCTCTTCTAGGCTTTTTATGGTTTTAGATCTAACATTTAAGTCTTTAATCCATCTTGAATTAATATTTGTATAAGATGTAAGGAAGGAATCCAGTTTCAGCTTTCTACATATGGCTAGCCAGTTTTCCCAGCACCATTTATTAAATAGGGAATCCTTTCCCCATTTCTTGTTTTTGTCAGGTTTGTCAAAGATCATACGGGTGTAGATGTGTGGTATTATTTCTGGGGGTTCTATTCTGTTCCATTGGTCTATCTCTGTTTTGGTACCAGTACCATGCTGTTTTGGTTACTGTAGTCTTGTAGTATAGTTTGAAGTCAGGTAGCATGATGCCTCCAGCTTTGTTCTTTTGGCTTAAGATTATTTGGCTATGTGGGCTCTTTTTTAGTTACATATGAACTTTAAAGTAGTTTTTTCCAGTTCTGTGAAGAGAGTCATTGGTAGCTTGATGGGGATAGCATTGAATCTACAAACTACCTTGGGCAGTATGGCCATTTTCACAATATTGATTCTTCCTATCCATGAGCATGGAATGTTCTTCCATTTGTTTGTGTCCTCTTTTATTTCACTGAGCAGTGGTTTGTAGTTCTCCTTGAAGAGGTCCTTCACATCCCTTGTAAGTTGGATTCCTAGGTATTTTATTCTCTTTGTAGCAATTGTGAATGGGAGTTCACTCATGATTTGGCTCTCTGTTCTTGGTGCATAGGAATGCTTCTGATTTTTGCACATTGATTTTGTCTCCTGAGACTTTGCTGAAGTTGCTTATCAGCTTAAGGAGATGTTGGGCAGAGACGATGGGGTTTTCTAAATATACAATCATGCAATCTGCAAACAGGGACAGTCTGACTTCCTCTTTTCCTATTTGAATACGCTTTATTTCCTTCTCTTGCCTGATTGCCCTGGCCAGAACTTCCAACACTATTTTGAATAGGAGTGGTGAGAGAGGGCATCCTGTCAAGTGTTAGTTTTCATAGCGAATGTTTCCAGGTTTTGCCCATTCAGTATGATATTGGCTGTGGGTTTGTCATAAACAGCTCTTATTATCTTGAGATACATCCTATCAATACCTAGTTTATTGAGAGTTTTTAGCATGAAGGGCATGAAGGGCTTCAATAAAATGTTGAATTTTATCAAATGACTTTTCTGCATCTATTGAGATAATTGTGTGGTTTTTGTCTTTGGTTCTGTTTATATGATGGATTATGTTTATTGATCTGCATACGCTGAACCAGCCTTGCAACCCAGGGATGAAGCCAACTTGATCATGGTGCATAACCTTTTTGATGTGCTGCTGGATTTGGTTTGCCAGTATTTTACTGAGGATTTTTGCATTAATGTTCATTAGGGATATTGGTCTAAAATTCTTTTTTTATTGTGTCTCTGCCAGGCTTTGGTATCAGGATGATGCTGGCCTCCTAAAATGAACTGGGGAGGACTCCCTCTTTTTCTATTGATTGGAAGAGTTTCAGAAGGAAGGGCACCAGCTCCTCCTTGTATCTCTGGTAGAATTAGGCTGTGAATCCATCCAGTCCTGGACTTTTTTTGGTTCATAGGCTATTAATTATTGCCTCAATTTCAGAACCTGTTATTGGTCTATTCAGAGATTCAACATCTTCCTGGTTTAGTCTTGGGAGGGTGTATGTGTCCAGGAATTTATCCATTTCTTCTACATTTTCTAGTTTATTTGTGTAGAGGTGTTTATAGTATTCTCTGACGGTAGTTTGTATTTCTGTGGGATTGGTGGTGATATCCCCTTTAACATTTTTTATAGAATCTATTTGATTCTTCTGTCTTATTAGTCTTGCTAGCGGTCTATCAATTTTGTTGATCTTTTCAAAAACCAGCTCCTGGATTCATTGATTTTTTTGAAGGGTTTTTTGTGTCTTTGTCTCCTTCAGTTCTGCTCTGATCTTAGTTATTTCTTGCCTTCTGCTAGCTTTTGAATGTGTTTGCTCTTGCTTCTCTACTTCTTTTAATTGCGATGTTAGGGTGTCAATTTTAGATCTTTCCTGCTTTCTCTTGTGGGCATTTAGTGCTATAAATTTCCCTCTACACATTGCTTTAAATGTGTCCCAGAGATTCTGGTATGTTACGTCTTTGTTCTCATTGCTTTCAAAGAACATCTTTATTTCTGCCTTCATTTCGTTATGTACCCAGTAGTCATTCAGGAACAGGTTGTTCAGTTTCCATGTAGTTGAGTGGTTTTGAGTGAGTTTCTTAATCCTGACTTCTAGTTTGATTGCACTGTGGTCTCAGAGACAGTTTGTTATAATTTCTGTTTTTTTGTATTTGCTGAGTAGTGCTTTACTTCCAGCTACGTGGTCAATTTTGGAATAAGTGCAATGTGGTACTGAGAAGAATGTATATTCTGTTGATTTGGGGTGCAGAGTTCTGTAGATGTCTATTAGGTCTCCTTGGTGCAGAGCTGAGTTCAATTCCTGGATATCCTTTTTAACTTTCTGTCTCGTTGATCTGTCTAAAGTTGACAGTTGGGTGTTAAAGTCTCCCACTATTATTGTGTGGGAGTCTAAGTCTCTTTGTAAGTCTCTAAGGACTTGCTTTATGAATCTGGGTGCTCCTGTATTGGGTGCATGTATATTTAGGATAGTTAGCTCTTCTTGTTGAATTGATCCCTTTACCATTATGTTATGGCCTTCTTTGTCTCTTTTGATCTTTGTTGGTTTAAAGTCTGTTTTATCAGAGACTAGGATTGCAACCCCTGCTTTTTTTTGCTTTCCATTTGCCTGGTAGATCTTCCTCCATTCCTTCATTTTGAGCCTATGTGTGTCTCTGCATGTGAGATGGGTCTCCTGAATACAGCACACTAATGGGTCTTGACTCTTTATCCAATTTGCCAGTCTGTGTCTTTTAATTGGAGCACTTGGCCCATTTACATTTAAGGTTAATATTGTTATGTGTGAACCTGATCCTGTCATTATGCTGTTAGCTGGTTATTTTGCTCGTTAGTTGATGCATTTTCTTCCTAGCATTGATGGTCTTTATAATTTGGCATGTTTTTTGTAGTGACAGGTACCAGCTGTTCCTTTCCGTGTTTCATGCCTCCTTCAGGAGCTCTTGCAAGGCAGGCCTGTTGGTGACAAAATCTCTCAGCATTTGTTTGTCTGTAAAGGATTTTATTTCTCCTTCACTTATGAAGCTTACTTTTGGCAGGATATGAAATTCTAGGATGAAAATTCTTTTCTTTAAGAATGTTGAATATTGGCCCCCGCTCTCTTCTGTCTTGTAGAGTTTCTGCCGAGAGATCCACTATTAGTCTGATGGGCCTCCCTTTATGGATAACCTGACCTTTCTCTCTGGCTGCCCTTAACAGTTTTTCCTTCATTTCAACCTTAGTGATTCTGATAATTATGTGTCTTGAAGTTGCTCTTCTCAAGGAGTATCTTCATGGCGTTCTCTATATTTCCTGAATTTGAATGGTGGCCTGCCTCAATAGGTTGGGGAAGTTCTCCTGTAGAGTGTTTTCCAACTTAGTTCCATTCTCCTCATCACTTTTAGGTACACCAATCAGACGTAGATTTGGTCTTTTCACATAGTCCCATATGACTTGGAGGCTTTGTTCATTTCTTTTTACTCTTTTTTCTCTAAACATCTCTTCTCACTTCATTTCATTCATTTGATCTTCAATCACTGATACCCTTTCTTCCACTTGATCAAATCGGCTACTGAAGTTTGTGCATGCGTGCCGTAGTTCTTGTGCCATGGGTTTCAGCTCCATCAGGTCATTTAAGGACTTCTCTGTACTGTTTATTCTAGTTAGCCATTCGTCTAATCTTTTTTCAAGGTTTTTAGCTTCTTTGCAATGGGTTCGAACATCCTCCTCAGAGAAGTTTGTTATTACCAATCGTCTGAAGCCTTCTCTCAACTCATCAAAGTCATTCTCCATCCAGCTTTGCTCTATTGCTGGCAAGGAGCTGTGTTCCTTTGGAGGAGAAGAGCACTCTGATTTTTAGAATTTTCAGCTTTTCTGCTCTGGTTTCTCCCCATGTTTGTGGTTTTATCCACCTTTGGTCTTTGATATGGTGATGTACAGATGGGGTTTTGGTGTGGATGTCCTTTCTGTTTGTTAGTTTTCCTTCTAACAGTCAGGACCCTCAGCTGCAGGTCTGTTGGAGTTTTCCGGAGGTCCACTCCAGACCCTGTTTGCCTGGGTATCACCAGCAGAGGCTGCAGAACAGCAAATACTGCAGAATGGCAAATGTTGCTGTCTGATCCTTCTTCTTGAAGCTTCATCTCAGAGGGGCACCAGGCTGTATGTGGTGTCAATCGGCCCCTACTGGGAGGTGTCTCCTAGTTAGGCTACTCGGGGGTCAGGGACCCACTCGAGGAGGCAGTCTGTCTATTCTCAGATCTCAAACTCCATGCTGGGAGAACCACTACTCTCTTCTAAAGCTGTCAGACAGGGACGTTTAAGTCTGCAGAAGTTTCTGCTGCCTTTTGTTCAGCTATGCCCTGCCCCCAGAGGTGGAGTCTACAGAGGCAGGCAGGCCTCCTTGAGCTGTGGTGGGCTCCACCCAGTTCAAGCTTCCTGGCCCCTTTGTTTACCTACTCAAGCCTCAGCAATGGTGGACGCCCCTCCCCCAGCCTCACTGCCTCCTTGCAGTTTGATCTTAGACTGCTGCAAGAGCAGTGAGGAAGGCTCCGTGGGCATGAGACCCTCCGAGCCAGGTGCGGGATATAATCTCCTGGTGTGCTGTTTGCTAAGGCCATTGGAAAAGCGTAATATTAGGGTGGGAGTGTCCCGATTTTCCAGGTACCCTCTGTCATGGCTTCCCTTTGCTAGGAAAGGGAATTCCCTGATCCCTCACACTTCCCAGGTGAGGTGACGTCCCGCCCCGCTCCGTGGGTTGCACCCACTGTCTGACAAGGCCCAGTGAGATGAACCTGGTACCTCAGTTGGAAATGCAGAAATCACCCATCTTCTGCATCGCTCACGCTGGGAGCTGCAGACTGGAGCTGTTCCTGTTTGGCCATCTCGACATCAACCTACTCAGACTTTTTCTAAAATCTTCCTTTTCCCACTTAAATCTGAAGTATTTAACATCAAAAATGTATCCATTATTAAGGTAGTGGACATAAGAGAGAATATTATATTGGCTCAAACATGAAAAAGTTTGCAATATAAGTAAAATACGTTGAAAACTACTCTTCCATTCTTTTTTTTTTTTTTTTTGGTTGAGGTGGAGTCTCGCTCTGTTGCCCAGGCTGGAGTGCAGTGGCGTGATCTCAGCTCACTCCAAGCTCTGCCTCCTGGTGTCACGCCATTCTCCTGCCTCAGCCTCCCGAGTAGCTGGGACTACAGGTGCCCGTCACCATGCCCGGCTGATTTTTTTGTATTTTTAGTAGAGACGGGGTTTCACCATGTTAGTCAGGATGGTCTCGATCTCCTGACCTCGTGATCTGCCCATCTCGGCCTCCCAAAGTGCTGGGATTACAGGCATGAGCCACCGCACCCGGCCTCTTCCATTCTTTAATACCCACATTTCTTCTCCCCCTTGTGTGAGAGTAGCTGCCATGTTGATCTTTCCCTCTCTTTAATAATCTTCCTCATTTTCCTTTCTGCTACACTTCTTTATTTCTCTCTCTCCCTTTTCCACCTTTTTTTTTTTTTTTTTTTTTTTTGAGACGGAGTTTCACTCTTCTTGCTCAGGCTGGAATGCAATGGCGCGATCTTGGCTCAGCGCAACCTCTGCCTCCAGGGTTCCAGCAATTCTCCTGCCTCAGCCTTCCTGAGTAGCTGGGATTACAGGCATGTGCCACCACACCTGGCTAATTTTGTATTTTTAGTAGAGATGGGGTTTCTCCGTGTTGGTCATGCTGGTCTTGAACTCCTGACCTCAGGTGATCCGCCTGCCTTGGCCTCCCACAGTGCTGGAATTACAGGCATGAGCCACCATGCCCGGCCCTTTTCCATCTCTTTATCCATATTCCCTAAAGTCTTCCTTCGCTCTCTAGAGTTAGAAATAATGATGCTGTGACACAAACACAGCAGGTTTTCAGTGTATTACAGATGATGGACTAAAATGTGTAGTTTCATTCTGACTTCTCTCTTGAGTCTACTAGACATTTATATCCACCTGCTAATAAGCATCTCTTGCAGTCTCCTGGCACCTCAAACCAATATATGCAAACTTGTATATACTGTCTTTTTCCTCCCATCTACTTCTGTTACTCTTCTTGGTTGGTGGGACCATTATACACTGTTTATCAAGCAATGCATACTAAAATTCTGTCCTACTACCTACAGTTTTCTGAATAAAACCATCCTGTAAAATGCCTTCTTACATTTAAACAAATCTTTACTGTTATTCAAAATAATATGAGCACATAGACTTTTAAAAAATCAATGGGCCGGGCGCGGTGGCTCAAGTCTGTAATCCCAGCACTTTGGGAGGCCGAGACAGGCGGATCACAAGGTCAGCAGATCGAGACCATCCTGGCTAACATGGTGAAATCCCGTCTCTACTAAAAATACAAAAAAGTTAGCCGGGCGTGGTGGTGGGCGCCTGTAGTTCCAGCTACTCGAGAGGCTGAGGCAATAGAATGGCGTGAACCTGGGAGGCGGAGCTTGCAGTGAGCCGAGATCCAGCCACTGCACTCCAGCCTGGGCAACAGAGCGAGGCTTCATCTCGGGGAAAAAAAAAAAAAATCAATGACTACTACACGTTAGAAGGCTGAAGTGGGTGGATCAACTGAGGTCAGAAGTTTAAGACCAGTCTGGTCAACACAATGAAACCCCATGCCTACTAAAAATACAAAAATTAGCCGGGTGTGGCGGCGCATGCCTGTAGTCCCAGCTACTTGGGAAGCTGAGGCACAAGAATCACTTGAACCCAGAAGGCAGAGGCTGCAGTGAGCCAAGATCATGCCACTGCACTGCAGCCTGAGTAATGGAGCGAGAATCTGTCTCAAAGAAAAAAAAAAAAAAAGAATCAATGAAAAATAAAAGACTATTAGCTGGGTGCAGTGGCTCACACCTGCAATCTCAGCACTTTGAGAAGCTGAGACGGACAAATCATGAGGTCAGGAGTTCAAGATCAGCCTAGCCAATATGGTGAAATCTCATCTCTACTAAAAATACAAAAAATTAGCTGGGCGTAGTGGTGGGCGCCTGTAATCCCCGCTACTCGGGAGGCAGAGGCAGGAGAATCACTTGAACCTGGGAGGCAGAGGTTGCAGTGAGCTGAGATCGGCACCACTGCACTCCAGCCTGGTGACAGAGTGAGACTTTGCCTTAAAAAAAAAAAAAAAAGACTATTAAAAATGGCAAATCTCTGCCCTGTGCCTCTCCATCTCTTAGTGAGAACTGTTTTTAACTTACCAAGCTGTTTCTTCTGGTATTTACCCTTTTTTTTTTTTTTTTTTTTTTTTTTGAGATAGTTTCACTCTGTCACCAGGCTGGAGTGCAGTGACACAATCTCAACTCACTGCAACCTCCGCCTCCCAGTTCGAGTGTTTCTCCAGTCTCAGCCTCCAGAGTAGCTGGAATTACATACCTGCACCACCACACCCAGCTAATTTTTGTATTTTTAGTAGAGATGGGGTATCACCATGTTGGCCAGGATGGTCTCGATCTCCTGACCTCGTGATCCGCCCACCTCAGCCTCCCAAAGGGCTGGGATTACAGGCATGAGCCACCGTGCCCAGAGTAAAGTATTAACTTTTATAATTGTAAGTAAGATGCCCATTTCTACTTCTCAAATTATCAATTTTTAGACTACTTGGTATAATTAGCTAATTTTTTTTTTTTTTGAGACAAGAGTCTTGCTCTGTTGCCCATGCTGGAGTGCAATGGAACAATCTTGGCTCACTGCAACCTCCACCTTCTGCGTTCAAGCGATTCTCCTACCTCAGCCTCCCTATCTTTTCTTAAATAATCTTCTGTTTTCTCTGAATAACTGCTGAGCTTTTTAAATTGCTTAGTTTTTTTATGTACCTATATCAGATCTGTAAAACACCCGTAATTTCCAAATACCTGAACATATTAATAGATGTACTGATTCAAATATTCTTTTGGTTTCTTCCTAGCCTCTTGCTTCAATCCTAACCGCTCTAAGTTGGTATGTTCTGTTTCTGTGAATCACGTGTTCCTCTTCTCATTCTTCTCACTTACGTTGTAAAATCACATACATACTCCCCTGGCTTCCTAAGAAGTGGTACACAGAATGAAAATATTTTAATTCCTTACGTTTGATACTTGATCATTTAGTCGAATATAGAAGACCAAGATAAAAATCTTTCCCTCAGGATTTTAAAGGCACTATTTCAGTATCTGGTAATTTACAGAGTTGTGAGAAGTCTGATGACATTCCAATCTTCCTTCCTTTGTGTGTGTATTTCCCTTCTAGAAGAGTTAAACATTTTTTTCCTTAACTCTTAGAATTCTCAAATGCCACAGAGATGTGACTTGGTTTGGTCCTTTTTCATCATTGTACCGGGGTCTGAATGAGCTCTTTCAAACTGGAAAATGTTGTCCAGGAAAATAATAGTACCTATACGATGGGGCTATTGTGAATATTAAACAAAATACTTAGTTCACAGAGTAGCTAGGACTACAGGCATGCACCACCACACCCAGCTACTTAATTTTTTTTTTTTTTTAAATTTGTAGAGGCAGGGTCTCTATGTTGCCCAGGCTAGTCTCGAACTCCTGGACTCAACTGATCCTCCTGCTTTGGCTTCCCAAAGTGCTGGGATTACTGGAATTACAGGTATGAGCCACGGCGCCCAGCCCAGATAGTACTTTCTTGCAGGCACTGTCCTGTGCACTGTGAGATATTTAGCAGCATCCTTGGCCTCTATCCATTAGACACGAACAGTACCCCTTTTTCCACCAGTTGTGACAACCAAAAATGTCTCTAGACACTTCCAAATGTCCCTGGGGAATGATTCCCCCAGTTGGGAACCACTGTTATGGGGAAATATATTATTATAAAAGTGAACTGCAAAAAGAAGTACATAATATCCCTCTACTACAGAGAATCCCCTTCAGATGGGAGGGATAAGGAAAAGATTCCCTAAGTCAAGAACTGATGACATTCTCCTAAAAGCAACAATCATGAACAAAAAAAACTCTAATAACCTTGTGTGGTATTAAGTTATTCTTGGTTATTCCTCCAAACTCCTCTACATTAAATTCAGGTGACCTTAGTAAGACTTGTTCAACTACAGAACAAGGCTTGGATCTTAGAACATCATAAAAAGCCTTATAGCTTCTGCTCAGATTCCAGCTACCCTAAAACCATCATGCTGGAAAGACCATGCGTACACATAGGCCCAACTGAGCTCAGCCTTCCAGCCTTCCTAGTCAAAGCACCAGACGTGTAAATAAAGCTGCTTAGAATCCTCCAGTCCTGCCCACCTATTAGTTGAATACCATTAGTTGATAATGCTACATTTAACAGAAGAATTGCCAAGACTTGCCCAAATTCCTGACCTTCAAGATTGAGAGATATAATAGAGTAATTGCTGGTTAAGCCACTGAATTTTAAGGTAGTTTGTTATACAGTGGTAGATAACTGAAGTTCTTTTTTTTTTTTTTTTCCTTTGAGATGGAGTTTCGCTCTTATTGCCCAGGCTGGAGAGCAAAGGCACAATCTCAGCTCACTACAACCTCCGCTCCCGAGTTCAAGCGATTCTCCTGCCTCAGCCTCCCAAGTAGCTGGGATTACAGGTGCCCGATACCATGCCCAGCTGATTTTTATATTTTTAGTAGAGACGGGGTTTTGCCATGTTGGCCAGGTTGGTCTTGAACTCCTGACCTCAGGAGATTCCCCCACCTAGGCCTCCCACAATGCTGGGATTACAGGTGTGAGCCACCGTGCCCAGTCTGGAACTTTTAATTTTTATGATTATTTTCATATAGTTTGTGTATATTTTGTATGCCTCTACTCTTCAATTAAAGATTTTTATGTGCTTCGAGGAAATCTTGTATAACTAATCTTTCTTGGATCAAATGAAGTCATCCAATATTTATCAAGATGAACGACTGTCATGGGCTTCTGGTGCCTTCCAACAAAATCAACCATAAGGAAAAAAAAAAATAGAAGTAAATCTGGATTCCAAGAACAATAATGGCAGCAACAACAAAAAGGAATAAAAACTGCTAGTAATACCAAAAGCTGTACTTAACTTTTCTGAAAGGAAACTGGTAACCTGGAGCCAGAAGCAAAGGGAAGCAGAGGTAGGACCAGCAGAGAGATATGCTAAAAGCCCTTTAAGATTCTGCCTTTCCCTTCCCCTTGATTGCCCCTTAGCCACAGAAATTGGCAGCAACAGCCTAGATGTCTTTGTCAGCAGGATAAAATCAGAGTGGCACAAAAGCCTTAGGGAGGGAAGCTCAGGAAAACAGACACAGGCTAATAAGCCATTCTCTTGGCATTCACTATTCCTGCCCCTCTGTGCCCCCACCACAAGGGGCAGGGGAGCTACAGGGCTGGTAGTGAGTTATAATCTAAGGAGATAACCTCTTTCCAGTATCCAATATTATTTATTTGTAAGAGTTTAAAAACAAATCCCAATCAGAATTTGCCTGATGCAGTAGCAGCCAACAGAAGAACTTGACAGCACTTCAGTGGTGCCAAGTGGCTAACTGACCTGGGTCCCAAGTCCTTCCTCTCCTTAAACTCACCTAGACATAAATTCCCTAGCAGATATCATTAGATTAAGTGACTAATACACCCCAAGGGACACAGACAAATAGACACATCTAGAACATAAAACTATTGTGAAAGAAAGATGACTCAGTAAACAACTTATGCCATCTGAAGCAGCATTACTGGAATGAATGATCCAGGAATGTGTCCCTAAGAAGTCAATGGAAGATACAAGTATATGAAGCCAAAACAAGAAACCATGAAAAATAATCAAGTAGAAATACTAAATATGAAAAACAGACAATATCCAGATAACAGAGTTCCAGAAAGAGGGAAGGAAATGAAACATTTCTAGGGAAGAATAAACATTTCAAGAAATAATAAGAATAACTTCCCAGAATTAAAGATAAAAGAAGTCAAGAGTGTAAAGCCTCAAACAGCCAAATAACAGAAGAGACCATTCCTAGAAAATTTAAGATTATCAAAGAAAAAAATCTCAAAGGCTGGAAAAAAAGAACACAGTAATGTCAAAAGCAAAAGAATAAGATTAATATATCACAAAAAGTGACACTGGACACAGGATGGGGTAGTGTAAATCCACAATCCTTTATCCATAATCCTTGCAGCAGGGGTTTTTTCAGAATTCAGAATTGCTATGGTTTGAATGTATCCCCCCAAAAAACATGCATTGGAAATGAAAACCCCCAAAAGATTAATGCTGTCATCATATTTAAGACTATGTGCCCCATTTTGATGGGTTCATTATAAAAGGGCGAGTTCTATCTCCTCACTCATGCTCTCTCTCTCCCTTCTGCCACAGCAACACGTCGTCCCCTTGATCTTGGACTTTCCAGCCCGCCAAACCATGAGCCAATACATTTCTGGTTCATTATAAATTACCCAGTCCGTGGTATCTTGTTATAGCAGCACAAAACAGACTAAAACAATGATTTTTCAGATTATATAAAGATAATATGGTGGTGTGTGTATGTATATCACATATTATGTAACATCCACAACAGCATCTAAGGAACTAACTCGTAATTTAACTCATTAATATCTTGAAGCAAAATCTATAAACATTAACACTAAATGAGATGAATAAAATCTGTAAGTAGCCTCATACCAGTTTGGTTTGGGTGTTGTAGTCAAATAAATTATGAAAAACCGTTTGGTTCTTTGATTTTAAAATACCAGGAAAGGGACTCTTGACCTGTATTTTAAAAGTCTCGAATTAAAATAACTTTAAACTTAGAATTTTACATCCAAAACATCCTTCCAATATGATGCGAAGACAAAAATATTTTCAACATATGAAGACTCAGAGGGTCACATAAAGCCCACTAACTACACATTTGGAAGAATACTCAAAAGAAAAAGAAATATAGGAGGTACTCCAAGAGATAAAGAAAGTACTCCAAGAGACAAAGAAAGGCCGGGCGCGGTGGCTCATGCCTGTAATCCCAGCACTTTGGGAGGCTTAGGCAGGCAGATCACAAGGTCAGGAGATCAAGACCATCCTGGCTAACACGGTGAAACCCCGTGTCCACTAAAAATACAAAAAATTAGCCAGGCGTGGTGGCGGGCACCTGTAGTCCCAGTTACTTGGGAGGCTGAGGCAGGAGAATGGCATGAACCCAGGAGGCGGAGCTTACAGTGAGCCAAGATTGCGCCACTGCACTCCAGCCTGGGCGACAGAACAAGACTCCATCTCTAAAAAAAAAGAGACAAAGAAAGTAAAAGTAGTCAAATGTCTCAGTAGCCATAAAAAGTGATCTAAAACACCAGCAACAACCACTGGGGATGGGGAGTTAGGAGATACCTTAAAAGAAGGTATGAGAATGCTGGAGTATCTGTCATATTTAGGGGATGAAAAAGTCATTTTAAAAGTAAGAAATATACAGAAGTAAACTGAGGAATGGGTCTAAAAGGTAATCATCAAAAGAACAAAAACAGAAAAAATTTCAACTTACCCAATGAAAAGCAGGAATGGAGTTAGGCAAAAGGGAAAGGGATGAAAATTAAACCCAATTAGAACAGTAATTACAATAATGTAAATGAGTTGAACTTGCCAATTTAAAGACAGATTGGTATAAAAAAAATTTTTATGCTAGTTTAAAAAAATGACATAGCAATATGAGAAATATTTAAGAAAGGATAAACCAAACAAATATGAGCCACAATAAAGCTAACATAGCAATCTTAACAAAATTTAAGGCAGGCCAACTATGGTGTCTTATGCCTGTAAAGCACTTTGGGAGGCCAAGGCAGAATGACTGAGTCCAGGAGTCCAAGACCAGCCTAGCCAACATAGGCAGACTGTCTCCCTAAAAAAATAAACATAATAAATAAAAAATAAATATAACAAAATTTAAGGTAAAAAAAAATCAAGAAGGACAAAGTGAGATATTACATATTTATAAAAACAGTAGAACAAAACCACATAATCATCATGAACACATCCACATCAAACAAAGTCTCAATATAGGTCAGAAACAACTGTAGAAAATGCAGGGAGAAAAAGCTAAAATCAACTGCAGTTGGAAATATTAACACTCAACTGATCAAAAACAGTATAAGCAGATATGCTGAAGATCCAAGCAATAAAATCAGAGAATACATATTATTTGCATAAGCACACAGCATATACACAGATAGGTCATATAACAGCCCAAAAAGCACGGTCCAAAATACAAGATCAATACCACACATTGCATTATCTTACAACAATGGGATACAACAAGAAATTAATGACAAAAAGATGGTTTTAAAAATCTCGTTTGGAAACTAAATATATTACTAACTCAGATTAAAAAGTAAAAACATTAAGAAAACTTTAAAATACTCAGACGTTAACAGTAATGAAAATTCAAGACTACCCTCTAACTGGATCAATTTTGCTGACTTGGTCACTCCTGAACCAATTACTGTGGCCAAAGTAATGGTATGAGCCAACAGGTCCCCTGAACCAAAACTAGGATTAGGCTGATTTGCTTAGGCCAACGGGAATCTACAAATACAATGGAAGAAGCAGGGGGTAGTGAGAGGGAAATCTGATTATCATATTAGGAAGAGGAAAGAAGAGAGATATGCAATAGCAGGGAGACAACAATGCTAACAGAACTTTTAACTCCAGTTCAGCCACCATTCTCAAAGGTTAATTACTGATCATATAAAATGAAATGGGATCTCAGTTTCCTCGGGTAAAAAATGAACACGATATTTAAGAGTCCCTTTAGTTCTAGGAGTTTGCAACTATATCAGTTGTTTCATTCAGGCTAAAAGAGAGCCTGGCACATATTATACCATTTGGTATGAGTGTAAAGAACGAATAGGAAGTTTACCACACTCAATTTTGAGAGATTCTTAGGACTACCACTTAAAAAAAAAAAAAAAAAAAAAACGCCTAATGGATGTCCAATAGATAAATGGGAAAAGGACACAAATTTTAAAATCCACAAAGGGGAAGCTGGTAAGCTGCTTTTAAAATATTCCAAGTTTCTAATTTAAAAAGTGAAAATTAAAAATTCAACTACCATTTCTTATCTATTCAAATATTCAATGTTGATAAAGAGGCAGAGAAACTGGCAACTGCATACACACTATAATAGCTGTGTAGATTGGTAGTGCTCTTAGAAAGTATTCAAAATTTTCACATTTAATGCATCAGTATCACTTCTGGAAATCCAGAAGTAGTCCTGACTAGTTCAAAAGAAACCTGACTAGTCCAAAAGAAAGCAAAATACCTATACACACAAAAATGTTTTCTTGCAATATTTCTTATTATAAGAGGGAAAACTCCGACACAACCTAAACACGTAACAATGAGGTAATAATTAAATTATGGTTAAATAATAGATTATGTAGGTATTGTCACAGTATTCAGAGAATATATTTAACAAATTTTATTATTTAAGGACATCTAAAGAGTCCAGTAACTATGAGAAATTTACATTAAAACTGATATAAGCATTTGATTTTTAAAGTTTAAAACCTAAAACCTTGTTTCTAAACTTTATCTGACAAATTTTGTACCCCATGTTTTGAAAACATCTGGACTTCACCAAGAATGGGCCAAGAACAATTACATTTTGGGTATAATTCATAGAAATATTAACTTCCAAGAGTATCTGGGGTTTTTTATCCTAAAGGAGAAGATAATATAGCTACTCTTATTGAGCGTGCAGCTTATGAGCTTTCAGGCTTTTTAAAAAATATGTGTGGAAAAATTTCAGTATCTACTATGCCAAAGAAAGTATTCGTCTTATTTTTACTACATGGTTTATATTTTTATCTGTTTCATTAGCTCAGCTCCACATGAGACCAGTGCCTGCCCCGATTTCTGGAATGCTGCCCCAATTCTTTTCTCCTAGGCCTTGTTGCCAGGGTTGCAGCTGCACAACCAATTCTTATTAAAATGTAAGTCTTTGAAATGCAGGTCTATGGAAAGGGATATAAAGGATTTCATTATCTTTTCTCAAAACTCACAATGAGGATTAAACTCCCACCCTTCCCAAGCCATACCACTACTTGTGCCCTTCTCTACCAAGTCACACACCAAATATGATGAATACAGCAGCTCAGCCTTAAATATCCAAATAAAAACAGCCATGAAGGAGAGAGCTGCACAGTAATGAACCTTAAAGTCTGGCAAAAGTTATTTAAAAATGACTTCTAATACTCACGATGTAGTCATACGCTACAGCTGGATATTCATACAGTGATGTGATTTTAGAAATAATACTTCTAAAGAATACTTGCAAGAAAAAACAGATACTCCGCAATAACAATTTCAGAATAATGTCAGCAACTTCAAGTCAGAAAAACAAGAGCTGCAAGTAATTTACTCAAAATGTAAAATATTTTATAAGCTATTAATTTTGTTGTAGAACACTCACATCCCTAAAATTTTCTTGAAAAAGCAGGAAAAAATTTAAGGACAATTTACATTCCTTTCCATTTTTTACTAGAATCTCATGTACTTTTGTCTCTGGATAAAATTCTTAACAACTAATCTTGCTCTTGAACAATTTATGATTAAATTCATCTTGTGAGAAAAGTTAACACACAACTGTCAAAACCATACAGATAAAACTATTTTCAATTAAAAGTAAACAGATCAAATCCTCTCATGTAAAGTAAAATAACACAGAGTTTTTTATTGAAACACACTATTCTGAATGTTTGTACACCACTGAAATCCTAACATGCAGAACCTTAGAATTTTAACTGTGTTAGGGAAAAGAATTAAGGTTAGCAAAGTTACCTGGGGTTAAGTATACATATCCTAGTCTGCTCCCTAGGTGACTCGTAGTTAAATACAAAAAAAGAAAAAGAAAAAAAAAGAAAGAGATAGAGGTACAATCCCTTGAGGATCTTATTATAAAACATGCACTTCAAGTTACAGAAACAAAGCACATTGAGATACAATTCTAAAAAGTGGCTACTAGTTGTATTTTTTACTAATAAAACTGAAATCATTAACTTAAATGTACTTCAAAACTTCATAAGCTTTTTAAATATAGAAGAAATACATGATTAATAATACTTTAACATTAAAAATATAGATTGGGGGCCGGGCACAGTGGCTCATGCCTGTAATCCCAACACCTGAATGCCAAGGTGGAAGGATTGCTTGAGCCCAGGAGTTAGAGATGAGATTGGGCAACATAGGGAGACCCTGTCTCTATTAAAAAAAAAAAAAAAAATAGCCAGGTGTGGTGGCACATGCCTGTGGTCCCAGCTACCTGGAGGGTTAATATGGGAGGATTGCTTCAGCCCAGGAGGTTGAGGGTGCAGTGAGTCATGATTGTCCACTATACTCCAGCCTGAGCAACAGAGTGAAAGCCTGTCTCAAAAAGAACAAAGAAAAAAAAATTGGGGATCACCTTACGCCCCTTAGGATGACTACTATGAAAGAAAACAAAACAGAACAAAACAAAAAAACCACACACAGAAAATAAATGCTGGCAAAGATGTGAAGAAATTGGAATCTTTGTGTACTGTTGGTGAGACCATAAAATGGTGCAACTGCTATAGAAAACATTATGACAGGTCCTCAAAAAATTAAAAATAGAAATCCTATCTACTTCTGGAATATATTTAGCAAAACTGAAGGCAGAGCCCTGAAGACATATTTGCCCACCCATATTCATACTAGCACTATTCACAATAGCCAAGAGGTAGAAGCAACCCAAATGTCCACCAACAGAAGAACAGATAAACAAACATACAATGGAATATTATTGGGCCTTAAAAAGGAAGGGCAGTGGCACATGCCTGTACTTCCAGCTACTTAGAAGACTGATGCCAGAGTACTGCTTGAGCCCATGACTTCAAGGCCAGCCTGGGCAATAAAGCAAGATCTCATCTCTTTTAAAAATAAAAAATAAAAATAAAAAGGAAGGAAATCCTGTCATGCTATAAAATGGATGAGCCTTATGAACACTATACTATGTGAAATAAGCCAGTTACAAAAACATAAATACTGTATGATTCCACTTATATGAGGAATCTAAAGTAGTCAAATTCATAGAAACATAAAGTAGGTGGGTACTAGGGGATGGCAATAGGGAGAAATGAAAATTTGTTGTCTAATGAGCACAGTTTCAGTTTTGCAAAGTGAAAAAGTTCTAGAGGCTGGTTGCACAACAATGTGAACATACTTAACACTACTAAACTGTACACTCAGAAATGGATAAGATGATAAATTTTATGTGTCTTTTACCACTACCATAAAACACTTTTTCTTCTTCCAGCATGGTGGCTCACGCCTGTAATCCCAGCACTTTGGGAGACCGAGGAGGGTGGATCACGAGGTCAGGAGATCGAGACCATCCTGGTTAACATGGTGAAACTCTGTCTCTACTAAAAACACAAAAAATTAGCCAGGCATGGTGGTAGGCACCTGTAGTCCCAGCTAGTCGGGAGGCTAAGGCAGGAGAATGGCAGGAACCCGGGAGGCAGAGCTTGCAGTGAGCCGAAATCGCACCTCTGCACTCCAGCCTAGGCGACACAGCGAGACTCTGTCTCAAAAAAAAAAAAAATTTCTAATGTGGACTGGGGGTGACCTCACCCTTGGAGATTCTAACGAATTGAAAAAGATGAAAATTAGGTGAATCCTTTTTTTCCTTTTACCCAGCATGACACTTGATGATTTGGTGGGGAGGGGTTGATAGAATTAAGTTTCCCACCATTATCCTACCCAACCAGTTGTCTTCCCTCAATACAGCCCCTAATATTAGCTTCTTGCACAGCCTTTCACAGATACTTTATGAATATACCAGCATATATGTATATTCTTTTTTAAAAATATTTTTATGTAGCATCATACATCACTGGCACCTTTTTCACTTAACACTTTATCTTAGAAATCAGGCAAGATGAGTAGCATTTTAAAGAGATGAGATCTATGTTCCCCACGCTGGATTTGAACTCCTGAGTTCAAACAATCCTTCCCTATCAGCCTCCCAAATAACTAGGACTATCAGCATGTGCCACTACACCCAGCTAATATCAGTAACTTTTAAAAAACTGCCTCTTTTAAGTTTTAAGGGCTGCATTTTTATCATACTGATATAGGTCGTCTTTCACAGACAGAAGTTGAGTTGTTTCTAATATTTTACTGCAAAGACTAACCCTTTATATTCACACAAGTGAGAATATGATGAACTAAACCCAAAAGCTACAGAATTTAACCATAAGATAAATTCCAAGAAGTGAAATTGATGTATTAAAGAGCATGTACATTTAACCGTTCAGTAGGCATTTTAAATTTTGGCAGATATTTTCCAATCTCCTAAAGGAATGTGCCAACTTATACTCCCTCTAATAAGGCATTAGAATACCTACATTTCTTTCAAAAAACATTTTCTAAGAAGGCTTCCCTAACTCCAAGAATATAAAGAAGAAAAAATCCATTTTCTTCCTCTGAAGATAAGGATCTGATTTTTTCTGACAGCTACCCAGCTATCATATTGCCAGAAAGAAAAAAAATAATTTTCTCCACTGATCTCATATGTGTTTTCATTATATTCTAAATTTCCATATGAATTTGGGACTTTTTAAATTCTGTACCACTGATCTATCTACCAGAATCATAATGTCTTAATTACTATAATTTTAGAACACATTTTTTCTTTTTTTTTGAGACAGAGTCTTGCTCTGTCGCCCAGGTTGGAGTGCAGTGCCGTGATCTCAGCTCACTGCAACCTCCACCTCCCAGGTTCAAGTGATTCTCCTGCCTCAGCTTCCCAAGTAGCTGGGATTACAAGCATGCACCACCATGCCTGGCTCATTCTTGTATTTTTAGTAGAGATGGGGTTTTCACCATGTTGGCCAGGCTGGTCTCTAACTCCTGACCTCAAATGATCCACCCGCCTCGGCCTCCCAAAATGCTGGGATTACAGGCATAAGCCACTGCCGCCCAGCCAGAATACATTTTTAATATCTGGAAGAACTAGTTCTTTTGTTTTTTATCTTATTTATTCACTTATTTTTTGAGACATAGTCTCGCTCGGTTGCCTAGGCTGGAGTGCAGTGGCACAATCTCAGCTCTATGCAACCTCCACCTTCCAGATTCAAGCTATTCTCCCGCCTCTGCCTCTTGAGTAGCTGGGATTACAGGCATGTGCCACCACTCCTGGCTTAATTTTTTTTCTATTTTTAGTAGAGACAGGGTTTCATTATGTTGGCCAGGATGGTCTCAAACCCCTGACCTCAAGTGATCCACCCAACTTGGCCTCCCAAAGTGTTGGGGTTACAGGTGTTAGCCACCACGCCCAGTCTAGTTCCTTTTTTAAATGTTCATTCTTTTAAATAATTTTTCTGGATAATCTTCCTCATTTTTGTCCTTATAAATTTTAGATTCAACTAATCTTTAAAAATCCTTTAAAAAATATTACTGGACTGCTATAGACTGGAAGAGAACAATATTTTTCAGATACTGAATTACGATGGTGAGTTTCTAAGTATTCTTTTGGGTCTTGGGTGATTCTGCTATAAGAGATCAATTTTTTGAGCAATACTGCATGTCAAAGTAAAGAGTAGTGGTGCTTGGTAAGGGGCAAAGGAAGCCATTATACAGAGTGCAAGCTGTGTCTACAGGGGAACAACAGCCTAACTATATTAGGTATCAATACAAATTTATCCTTGTTGAGAAGACCAAGAAAATCTCTTCACAGAGGCAGAAACTATACTCCAAACCACTTTCTATAGCCCTAGGGTAGAAAACAACTGCAGCTGAAGTAAGTGGTTTAGAATTCCATTCCATGCAAGAACTCAAAATTAGTGGTGTACTATAGGCTTGGAAAACCAGAAGGAAGTGAGGCGCTGAGGGTGGGGGTAAAAGTCACATTGACCTTTCTCCTACCTTCCACTCCCAACTCATTCCAGCACTTTGGGAGGCTGAGGCAGGTGGATCACTTGAGGTTAGGAGTTCGAAACCAGCCTGGTCAACATGGTGAAACTCCGTCCCTACTAAAAACACAAAAAAAACTTGGCCAGGCACGGTGATGGGCACCTGTAATCTCAGCTACTCAGGAGGCTGAGGCAGGAGAATCGCTTGAACCCAGCAGGCAGAGGTTGCAATGAGCTGAGATTGCGCCACTGCACTCCAGCCTGGGCAACAGAGCAAAACTGTCTAAAAAAAAAAGAAAGAAAGAAAGAAAAAGAAAGCATTATCTGCCAACCTGCACATCTGTGTCAGAGGTCTCCTTGCCTAACTCACAATTCAAGTTTTAATAAGTCCTTTGAGTTCTTATTATACAGGTGCATAATTGAGGGTTGAGAAGGATGTATCAGTTAGGATGTTTTCACAAAAATATAACAGAAAATCCAAAGCCAGTTGAATTAAACATGAAATTTATTGGCTCATGCAACTGTAAGTTTACAGGTACAGCAGCTTCAGGGAAGGGTTGATCTGGCAGCTCAAATGGAGTAACTAGGGCATGGCTTTTCTCTGCTCTACTCATTCTGTGTTGGCTTCTTAATCAACTAACTTTCCTTTCATGGTCAAAAGATAGCTGCCAGGAATTCAATAACTATGTTTTCAGGTTGAAATTCACAAAAACATAAGTGACTTCAACTCAGCATTCCTAGCAAATATCCTCAGCATTCCTAGCAAATATCCTAAGATTCACTCTGCTTGATCTAGCTTAGGGTGCATGCCTGCCATGACTGCCTTAGACAGGAAACATGTTCCATTCCAACAAAATATATATGAAATACAGCACATTAAAGCTGACCTTAATGATTTAAATTTCCTGTATTACTAAATAATGGTACTACTGCATTTAAATTGATGGGTAAAGCACATCATACAACTTTCTCTATCTTCTTAAAAAGTTATTCTCCTGGCTGGGCATGGTGGCTCACACCTTCAATTCCCACACTCTGGGAGGTCAAGGCAGGTAGATCTCCTGAGCCCAGGAGTTCAAGACCAGCCTGGACAAGATGGTAAAACCCTGTCTCTACAAAAAATATAAATTGGCTGGGCATGGTGGTGCACAACTGTAGTCCCAGCTACTTGGGAGGCTGAGACAAGAGGATCGCTTGAGCCCAGGAGGCAGAGGTTCCTAGCATCTTGGGCTCAAATGCATAGGCAAAGAGCCAAGATCACACTCCAGCCTGGGCAACAGAGTGAGACCCTGTCTCAATAAAAGAAGAAGAAAAAAAAAGGTATTCTCCCAGATTTTCATCAGAATTCATCAAGAGAAAAAAAAAAAGTGAATTCTTCCCTGAATGTAAATTTCTTTTTGAAGGATTCAAAATATACTACCAGATTACCTGGTAAAATCTAACACAGGTTTTTTATCTTTTTCCTTTTACCATAACTGAAAGAAACACCATAGATTTTCAAGAAGAAAAAGAGGTTCTTATTCTATACTTTTTCAAGATTATAATAACAAGATTTAAAAGAAAAGATAGAAGAAAACATTAAACATTTATATCTAGAGCCAAGCCAAAAAAAAAAAAAAAAAGTGATTTGTTTCACAGAGCTTTAAAACATAAGCAACTAGATCATCTATCCTATGGCCCAAGATCCCTCTTACTACATCACTGCCAAACTTCCCCCCACCTCCCCCAAACACTGAGTCCTAAGAACAGAGTGGGGATGCACACTTTAAGGATTCTTTCTGTGAATATGCATTCCAAAGCCAAATACAAATTATTCCTGAATTATGCTTCTTACTATTGATGTCCCCCATTCCTATAGTTATCACAGAAAATAGAAGGCAAACTATTCTGTTTTTATAATAAAGAAGAAAGTGAAATTCCATTTATCAGATTGAAAGCCAATACTCAAACATGAAGGAGAGAACCTGGTTTGAATGGTAAAGTTGGACAAAAACAAAAGGCAATATTGTCTGGAGTAGAACTAACCACTTAAACATGTGTTACATACTGGAAGTCTTAAAGAAAAAACAAATTTCACTCATAATCCTAGAGGGAAGCAGTGTGGTTAAAGAAAAGAATGTGAATTTAAAAAAAAAAAAAAAAAAATCTCTGTAATTATTAGATTCTATGGATTGGTTTTTCAAACACTTATCAAGTAATTCAGTTAAGCAAACATGTATTGATGACATCATTAAGAAGTATTAGAGTCAGATACAATAGGAATATAAACATACCCCTTGACTTCATAAAGCTTGTAAGGGGTTACATGATCAAGTAGAAATGTGTGTGACACTAAAAAACATGGCTTTGGGTAATCAAAAAAGGAAGAAATCAAATCTAAATAATTTCTATAGCAAACAACAGGAAATCTCAAGGCAAAACTGCTTAAACAATAAGACAATTCAGGTAAAGTGGCTATAGGCATGGTAAATGGAACTCTAGTTCTACTTTTCTCCAGTTCCCTTGGTTCTGTCTCCTTCACATAAGGCATCACCTTCAGGCTACTAAAAAGATGGCTCCAGCACTTCCACACATCACATCCAGATAATATCAGCTCTGCGGAGAAGAGGGACCATCTGTTTTCTTCTGTTTCTCAAAAGCAAGAAAGATTTCCCCAAAAGCCTCTTGTAGATGTCCCTTTTGTCTCTCATCGGACAAAACTGTTTCTCATGTCCATTCCTAAAACAATCACTCCCAAAGAGAATGAGACCTACCACAACTAAGATTAGAATGGATGCTGGTAACTATCATGACCATCATTTCAGCGCTGGCTGAGTATTTCAAATAGAATATTTCAGGCCTTGGACTGAAGAAGAAATAATAGAGAAAAATGCCTAGGCAAAGGTAAGGATGTGCCTAACTGGAAGAAGAAAGCCAAACTCTGAAATCAGACATTAAACATGGTGTTAGGGATAAAGAATTCCCTTAAACTGCACTGCTGTCCTCCCCTGTAATATAAAAATTAACATCAGCAAATGCTAAGAATGTAGAAGAAATCATCCTCTTTTTATGGAAGGGTTTAGGTTATTTAATTATCAGTGGAGATAATCAGACTTACCACTCCTCATCAATGGAATAACACATTCAGCTACTTCTGGGTTAAGAACATTCCATATTATGCATACAGATGACTCTGCAGATTCACTGTCAGTAGTTATTCCTTGCAGATTTCTTCTCATTTGGGTTCCAGGTTTCACTCAAAAATTCACACACTCAAAACTGGCCCTATCTGCAAATGAAAGTATGCAATTAGGAGGCAAAAAGCTACAGAGAGCAATTCCCCCTCCCCCATCTATAATTAACTGATCCATATAAAGACTGAACTCAAACACTAGACTCACTAAGCACCATGTTTAACCTAAGCAACCTGCATTTCAACACCATAATGTGCTTATTATACATAGTTACCACACTTTTCCCACCATATAAATTTTTGTGGCTTCCACAGTGTATCTACCCACCAGGCAGAATCCAGCAGACAGATACCTTTGGTGGACCCACACTAGGTTGGTCTGCATGGTTAAAGGATAACTGCCTACATTTATAAATCAGGACTTTACATGAAAATCCAGATTTCAGACCTCTCTTGAAAAATCAGAATATCTAGCAATACTGGTCCCACATTCCCATATGGAAACAATCTTCTGGAGCTGATTAGCAGCTAACTAACCCTGTGGATGGGGCTTTGCAGTTCTCCACAGAAGTCGCCACTCTCCTTTACATTACAACCTGGCTCACAGTTACTTGTCTGTACCCTGCGGGCATCTGAGCTTGCAAACTCTGCTATGTATTTCTAACAGCTCCCAGAGAACATTTTATTATTGTCATAGCCAAGCATATTTTTCTGCCTGGAGGATATAATATACCATAAGGTGATAACAAACATGGACTAAGAGTCAGAAGCTGGAGTTCAAATTCTGCAAATGACTAGTTGTGTGACCTCAGGTCTGTTTTTAAACTAAGATATAGTTCATTTAAAAGCATCCAAATAAACCTATAAGCCTTATCACAGTAGACAAAACATGCCTAAAATCTAACATGTCCAACCTGAACTGACAATACTAAATCCATTGCTTCCTCAGTCTTCGTCATCTCAATAAATCACACCATAATCCACATAACTTCCGCTCAAGCCACAAACATAAAATCCTTACCACATACTCTCCCTTGTCTCCCAGAGCCATCACCAAGGCAATTGGTTCTCCCTCCAAAATACATAATTTGAACAGATTCTTAGAATTCCAGCCATAAAAACAAACAGCAATTCATCCTTCAGAATCAATTACTTTGCTGAAATTGCCTATAAATTTAACACCTTAAATAACGGTAGCTTGAAGTGTCAAGGTTTCATGTTATGAGGAATACTAGTACTTCATTAAAGGAAAAATGAATTTCATTAAAGGAAAAATTAAAAACATTGGGGATGCTGCATCTCACCCCTTGCAAGACACTGGTATTACATTTTATAAACTTACACATTTCTTCAACTCTAAACTGACAGTGAACCAACAGGCTATGCTAACTCTGATAATGAAATTAGGAAAACCAAAAGACTACTATCAACAGAATAAATAAGTTTAGGAAGGTTGCAGGATCAATACTCAAAAATCAAGATTAATACTCAAAAATCAATTCTATTTCTATAGAACAACTGTACAAAGAATAATCAGAAGCCAGGCACGGTGGCTCGTATCTACAATCCCAGCACTTTGGAAGGCCAGAATGGGAGGACTGCTTGTGGCCAGGATTTTAAGACCAGCCTAAAATACATAGGGAGACCCTGTCTCAACAACAACAACAAAAATGTTTTAAGTTAACCAGGCATAGTGGAGCATGCCTGTAGTTATAGCTACTCAGGAGGCTGCGGTGGGAGGATTACGTGAGCCCAGGAGTTCAAGGTTACAGTGAGTTATGATTGTGCCACTGAGCTCCAACCTCGAGAACACAGCCAGATCCTGTCTCCAAAAAAAAAGAAAGAAAGAAAGAAAGAAAAAAAGGACAATCATTTAAAAAATAATTTCATTTGTAGTATAAAAATATGAATTATGAAGAAATTATCAAATTATGTGCAAAAACAGAGAGTAATATTATGTTCCTAGATCAGTGAAGTCAATGATGTTAACATGTCAATTCTCCCCAATTTGATCAATACAGTCAATGCAATTCTAATAAAAATTCCAGCTGACCTTTTTGTAGAAGAAACTGGCATGTTTATTCCAAAATCCTACAGTTAGTCAGGCGTGGTGGTGCACACCTGTAATCCCAGCTACTTGAAAGGCTGAGGCAGGAGGATCACTTAAACCCAGGAGACAGAGGTTGCAGTGAGCCAAGATCATGTCACTGCACTACAGCCAGGGTAACAGAGTGAGACTCTGCCTCAAAATAAATAAAATAAATTAATTAAATAAAATCATATGGAAATGTCAAAGAGCTAGATCAATCAAAATGGCTTTTAAAAAGGGCAAAAATTTTGGAAGCCTTATACAACCAGAATATAAGGTTTATTATAAAGCTACAAAAACATTGTACTAGCATGTGGAGAGACTTAACAGGTTAATACAACAAGAGTGAGAGTCCAGAAATACAACTACACACATGTGGTCAACTTATTTTCCGTAAGGGTACAAAGGCAATTCAGTAGAGAAAGGACAGCTTTCTCAGCAAATGAAGCTGGAACAACTGAATATTCATACTGCACGCCAAAATTAACTCAAAATCAATCACAGACCTAAAGGTAAAACCATAAAACTTCCATAAAATCTTTGTGGCCTTATCTTAGGCAAAGATTAGTAAACTTAAACACAAAAGCATAATCCACTTAAAAAAGACAAAGTAATAATTTCATTCAAATACTAATTTCTGCTATCTGTAAGACACTATTAACAGAATGAAAGATAAGCCTCAGAAATAAAAGGCATCCAAATAGAAAAGGAAGAAGAGAGGGGCCAGGTGCGGTGGCTCACGCCTGTAATCCCAGCACTTTGGGAGGCCGAGGTGGGCAGATCACGATGTCAGGAGATCGAGACCATCCTGGCTAACATGGTGAAACCCTCTCTCCACTAAAAATACAAAAAATCAGCCAGGCGTGGTGGCGGGCACCTGTAGTCCCAGCTACTCGGGAGGCTGAGGCAGGAGAATGGTGTGAACCCGGGAGGCGGAGCTTGCAGTAAGCCGAGATCCGCACAACTGCACTCAGCCTGGGTGACAGAGCAAGGCTCCGTCTTAAAAAAAAAGAAAAAAAGAAAAGGAAGAAGAGAAACTGTATGTTTGCTGACGACATTATCTTATATGTAGAAAACCCTAAAGCTTCCACCAAAAAACTGTTAGAACTGATAAACGAAGTAAAGTTGCAGGGTACAAAATCAACAGACAAAAATCAGCAGCATTTCTTTACACTAACAACTAATAATCTTGAAAAAAAATTAAGAAATCAATTCTATTCACAATAGCCTCCAAAGAGTATATATATTTAGGAGTAAAGTTAACCAAAGAGGTGAAAGATCTGTATGCTGAAAACTGTAAAATATTGATGAAAGAAACTGTAGACAATACAAATAAATGTAATGGTATCCCATGTTCAGGGATTGGAATCATTAATATTGTTAAAATGTCTACAGTACCCAAAGCAATTTACAGATTCAATGCAATCTCTATCAAAATTCCAATGTTGTTTTTCACATAAATAGAAAAAAGAATCCTAAAATTCATATAAAACCACAAAAGACGTCAAACAGACAAAGCAATCTTGAGCAAAACAAAGCTGGAGGCATCACACTACCTAGCTTCAAAATCTACTACGAAGCTATAGTAATCAATACAGAATGTACTGGCATAAAAACAGAAACACTGACCAATAGAACAGGATAGAAAACCCAGAAATAAACCTACAAATTATGGTCAATTGGCTTTCAACAAAGTTACCAAAAACACACAACAGAGAAAGGACAGTCTCTTCAATACAGTAGCCTCCCCTTATCTGTGAGGGATACGTTCCAAGACCCCCTGCGGACAGGAACCCTAGATATACTATGTTTATTCAATCTGATAAACTAGACAGCTACTAAGTGACTAATAAGCAGGTAGCATATAGAGCATGGATATGCTGGACAAGTGATGATTCACTTCCCAGGCAGAACAAGGCAGGATGGCACAAGATTTCATCACACTACTCAGGATGGCACATAACTTAAAACTTAAGAATTGTTTGTTTTCTGGAATTTTCCATACACTATTTTCAGATCATGGTTGATCAAGGTTAACTCAAACTGTAGAATGCAAAACCACAGATAAGGTGAGACTACTGTAAATCATGCTGGGAAAACTGGATATCCACAAGCAAAATAATAAAATTGGACCATTAAATCACAACATATACAAAAATCAACTCAAAATGGATTAAAAACTTAAATGTAAGACCTGAAACTGTCGAACTACTAGAAGAAAACATAGGAAAATAGTTACATGACATTGGTCTGAGCAATTTTTAGATTTTTTTTTAGATATAACCCCAAATATGACAGGCAACAAAGGCAAAAATAAACAGGACTGCATCAACTAAAAAGCTTCTGCACAGCAAAGGAAACAATTAATAGATTGAAGAGACAATCCACAGATTGAGAGAAAATGTTTAAAAATCATATATCTGATAAAGGGCTAATATCCAAATCCAAAATATATAAGGAACTCAAACTGAATAGCAAGAAAACAACTTAATCAAAAAATGGGCAAAGGACCCAACAGACACTTCTCAAAAGAAGACAGTAAACAGCTGAATCTCAGCAAATCACAAGCAGCCAAGCTTCCGTCAATCACAGGCTGCCAACTGATCAGACCATGTTCAAATAAGGCAAAAGAGGAGCTGTTAACTAATCAATCTATATATGTACTTGCTTCTCTCTTCTGTCTACACTCACTGCCCAGGTTGCACAGCAGAGCTCTCTGAACCTTTTCTGGTTTTGAGTGCTGCCCAATTCATGTACCATTCTTCGCTCAAATAAATTCTGCTACATTTACATTGTGTGAAGTTTTTCTTTTAACATAGAGACAAAAACTGAAAGAATTCATCAACTGGTGAATGGATAAACCTGTAGTATACAATATTCTCAAAAAAAAAAGAATGATTGTATACACCCATCAACATGGATAAATCTCAAAATAATTATGCTGAGTCAAAGAAGCCACAAAGAGTATATACTATATAATACATTTATACAAAATTCTAGAAAAAAGAAACTAATCTCTAGTGATCGAAAAGCAGATCAGCTAATTTCCTAGGAATGTGGGTAGGTGCGCAAAAGGAGGGCCTACAAACAGCTGAGAAGAAACTTTTGGGGTATCAGGTATTTCCAGTATCTTCAGTGTGGTTATGATTTCACAGGAATATACATATGCCAAAATTTATCACGCTGAACACTTTAAATATATGCATTCAATTTTATGTTTAAAACAATGTGATTACATATTAATAACCGGTAGCAAGCCAGGTTAAAATGAAAAGCAAGATCCTTTTAATGCATTAAATTTGAAAATTATGTCCACAATCTTTCTCTTCAGAAAATAGCTCTTCCAAAAGTATAATATCTCAATGCTAAGGATCAGAAACACAATTACTAATCACAAAGAAAGCATATGCCAAAAACAGTACTCTAACTAACCTAGCATAATATAATTTGGCATGGAAAAAAGGAAATTTGGTGGATTTCAACATTGTTAATTCAATTACAGTCCAGAGTACCTCAGTCCTCCATTACATTTGGTAGAAATTAGATTTAAAATACTGTCATTTCATTGTTGACCAAAAACATATTTTAATATAATCATTCAATGAGTGTCATCTGGATACCACTACTAAAATGGACTTCATATTCTGCTTAGAATTCGTGAAAAAGTCATGAGAACAGATCCAGTTTAACTGCTAAGTGCTGGTATGCCTTGGTGCTTTTTGTATCATATTAAATGCCACCTCTATCCCCATCTGCCTGTCATTTATACTGAAGAGACAGAGAAAAAATGAATTATTTCCTTAGCTGAATTTAACCACTAAGTTTTATTTTAGGCCAGGTGCAGTGTCTCATGCCTGTAATGCCAGCACTTTGGGAGGCCAAGGCAGGAGGATTATTTGGGCCCGGGAGTTCAAGACAAGCCTGGGCAATGTAGAGAGACCCCATCTCTACAAAAAATACAAAATTTAAAAATTAAAAATAATAATAAATTATCCTGGCATGGTGGTGAATGTCTGTGGTCCCAGCTACTTGGGAGGCTGAGGTGCAAGGATTGCTTGGGCTGGGAAGGTCAAGGTTGCAGTGAGCTGTGATCATGCCACTGCACTCCAGCCTGGGCAACAGAGCAAGACCAAAAAAAGAAAATTATTTTAGACAAAAGCCAAAGTGTACACTCCATCTCTATGCAGAGATTTTTAGTCTCCCAAGTTAATCATTCTCAGTTCCATCATATTACTATGAAGACAAGACTGTATTTTTAAAGAAATTAAGTTATCCATGCTACATCTAAATACTTGTAGGGCAGTCACAAAGAAAAATTATGCTTGTTTTGCATCATCCCAAATGGCACAACTCCAATGAATGAGTACAGGCTGTATGTTCTACCTATTAGTACATCTTTCTGTTGTCACTGCTACCTAAAAGTGGAATGTCCTGCCTTAGGGTATCTTTTATCAGAGGTCAGGATGTTAGGATGATGATTCAAAAGTCCTACTGACAGATGATCTAGACAAACTTTATTTAAGATTCCTTCCAATCCTCAGATCTTCTTATAAATTAAAAATAAAATCGATTTTTAAGTGCCCAATCCACTACAATTCAAAAGTCTTAAATTTCAGCTGATAAACTACAAGAAGCCAAAGTCATAAGTCTTCCAGGAACATTTTGAGTACTTTCCACTTTTCCTCAAGAAACAGTGGCTTAAATTATCAGGCCTTGACCCTATTAAATCACTCTGATGTTGAATGAAAAATAAGTACTTAAATACATGACACATTTCTATGCATGATTCTTTAATGTCAAATACCAATTCCTTGTTTCTTCTCAAAGAAATACAGATCTGTCAGGGACAAATATAGACCTGTAAGAAATCTAGTTCAATTTCCTCACTTTACAGGCCCAGAAAGGTAAAGAAACTTGACTTAAAATCACATAATTAGTACAATGTCTATTAGCACTGCAAGAAATCACTGTCATTTATTTCCTCTGTAAATACACTGTAAAGAAATGCGTGTAATCATTGACTTAAACAGTTTAAGTGAAGTCATCTAGGCAATAATGTAGCCAGTGGCAACACTAAGACTCAAGACTTTTTTGTTTGATTCTTGCTGTTATTTGCTGGTGCTGTTAACATTCCAAGACCCTAAAAGTGTAAGATGTGTTGAGTTACAGAACTGGGTACAGGTGAGGTTAGCTGTGAATGCGGCAAAAATGTTAAAGGGGAAATAAGCTATTTCTAATTGCTGGAGTTTCAGAATCTGCCTGTCTTAATTAAAAAAAGAAAAAAAGGTCATGAGGCAATAAAAATGGACTACTCATGGTAAGTCATAATGATACAACCACTTTGTAAACAATTTCGCAACTTTCTTATAAAGGTATATATACATTTACCATGCTCCCTAACAAACCCACTCCTAAAAGAAATGAGAACATGTCCAGACAAAGAATATGGCTAAAGGAGGCAGTACAGGATAGCAGTTAAGAAAACAGGTGATGGTCAGGCACGGTGGCTCAGGCCTGTAATCCCAGAACTTTGGGAGGCTGAGGTGGGTGGATCACTTGAGGTCAAGAGTTCGAGACCAGCCTGGCCAACATGGTGAAACCCCTGTCTCTACTAAAAACACAAAATTTAGGCTGGGCACTATGGCTCACGCCTATAATCCCAGCACTTTGGGAGGCTGAGGTGGGCGGATCACCTGAGGCCAGGAGTTTGAGACCAGCCTCACCAACATGGAGAAACCCCATTTCTACTAAAAACACAAAATTAGCCAGGCGTGGTGGTGCATGCCTGTAATCCCAGCTACTCGGGAGGCTGAGGCAGGAGAATCTCTCGAACCTGGGAGGCGGAGGTTGCAGTGAGCCGAGATCATGCCATTGCACTCCAGCCTGGGCAACAAGAGCAAAACTCCGTCTAACAAAAAAAAAAAACCCAAAAAACAAAAATTAGCCAGGCAGCAGTGGCGCATGCCTGTAATCCCAGCTACTTGGGAGGCTAAGGCAGGAGAATCACTTGAGCCGGGGAGGCAGAGGTTGCAGTGAGCCAAGATCTCGCCACTGCACTGCAGTCTGGGCAAGAGAGTGAGACCCTATCTCAAAAAAAATAAATAAGTAAGATAAAGAAAAACGAGGTGCTGCTGTCAAACTGTCTTCAGGGTTTGAAATCTGGCTCTGCCACTTACTAAGTGTACTGATTTCAGACAGGTTATTCCCCCCTCTCCATGCCTCAAAAAATAGGGGTATCAGAACGGGAAGGGAGCTTAATATTATGATGATACATTATGCTGATAATTAGCAAGTCAGAGTTGTTTTTAAGTCAGAGGACTTTTAACTTTTTCAACTTTTTGAGATGGAGTCTTGCTCTGTCACCCAAAATGGAGTGCAGTGGCGTGATCTTGGCTCACTGTAACATCCGCCTCCCAGGTTCAAGTGATTCTTCTCCTGCCTCAGCCTCCTGAGTAGCTGGAATTATAGGCGCACACCAACACAGCTGGCTAATTTTTGCATTTTTAGTAGAGACGGGGTTTCATCACGTTGGTCAGGCTGGTCTTGAACTCCTGACCTCATGATCTGCCCTCCTCAGCCTCCCAAAGTGCTGGGATTACAGGCATGAGCCACCGCATCCAGCCGTTTTAAAAATTTTTAATTGAAACATAATTGTACATATTTATGGGGTACACAGTGATGTTTCAATAAACTATATAGTGGTCAGGGTAATTAGCATATTCACCATTTCAAACATTTATCGTTTCTTTGGGTTGGGAACATTCAATATCCTCCTTTTAGCTATTTGAGGCTATATGTTATTAACTATAGTCATCCTCCAGGGCCACAGAACACTAGAACATATTCCTCCTATCTAGTTGTAATTTTGTATCCTTTAACCCCATCTCTCCTCTCTCCCTCTTCTCCCTACCCTTGCCAGTCTCAGAGGACATTTTAAAATACATATACACACCCACAGCAACTGTGGTGTACAATACAGTATTTAACAGTTTATGTGTATTTTGTGTACGGTAAAATAAATACAGTTTCCAATTCTGACTGCCACAGAGAATCATTGGGAAGTTACCTCCCTGAGATTTGTTTCACTAACTATAAAACAAAGACAATGCCACCTCAGAGAATTATTGTAAAAATGTAATAAGATGTATAAAGTGTTTACTTATTACAATGCTTGACATACGGTAGCTAAAAATGGAAACTATTTTATTATGCAATTAATAAGCACATTATAACTAGAGTGACCATTCATCCTTCTTTGCTTGTGATAGTCACAATTTATGCCAATTTTTAAACATAATTTTTTTTTTTTTGAGACGGAGTCTCGCTCTGTCGCCCAGGCTGGAGTACAGTGGCGCGGTCTCAGCTCACTGCAAGCTCCGCCTCCCAGATTCACGCCATTCTCCTGCTTCAGCCTCTCAAGTAGCTGGGATCACAGGCACCCACCACCACGCCTGGCTAATTTTTTGTATTTTTAGTAGAGATGGGTTTCACTGTGTTAGCTAGGATGGTCTCAATCTCCTGACCTCGTGATCCATGCGCCTCGGCTTCCCAAAGTGCTGGGATTACAGGCATGAGCCACCACGCCTCGCCTACAACATAATTATTATATAGTCACCCTAATTTATAATTAAAATACTGTCCAGATTTTTCCTTTATTTAGTTCTTTGTTCTCTTATTCCCTTTTTAGTGACACTTTATGCTATCCAACTCACTATCCCCCTTTTCCAACTTCTCTCTTGCTCTCACTTGTTCTCACTCCCCTTATCCAGGTGCTTGGCAACCTCAATGCTGCAAGTCCAGGTTCTTCTGTGGTCCTAAACTCCTCAGTAACATCATGTTTTTCAAATCTTAAGTTTCTCAAATTCCCATCCATCCCTTTCACTGAATTCCAGAATAAAAGCTAGTGACCCTAAAAACACTACCACCATCACCAACAATGGGATTAATATTTTAGTTCTCTAAGGATAACATTTTAACAGGGAACTCCTAGAGAGACAACACCTTAAGCCAAAGTAGAGAAACTAACAACATAAATGTCAGATACTGTGACAGGTTGGGTAGGATAGACCACTTGAGAACAACTTTACTCTTTGAATCAAATAATTTAGGTGGGTTTCTACTACATATCTATATCACAACAGCCCTGATTCCCTCTTTTTTGCTGGTTCTCAGATAATCCAGTCAGAACACCAAAGGCTCTTAGCTCAAAAACTAACATTACATTAACAGTTCTTAAGGGTTTTGTCCTATGCCCTCATCTTTCACTCTACAACTGCTCCCCTAGGTTATTTCAATCACTCCCCTGAGTTCAATTACCATCAATGCTGATGGCCAAATCTACACTTCCAGCCCACAGCTGTCTCCAGCCCAAAGCTCTCCAGCCTAGGTGTCTTTAAGTTTAGCCTCACACCCAGCTGCATGCAGTACAGCTCCACAGAATGTGCGACCTCTGCTTCAAACTTTACTGAACCCTGCTTCTTAACTGAACTCTGCTTCTTCCTTACCACTACCCCACCCCAATCCTACTCAATTTATTTTCATTAAATTCCCTCTCATCTACCCAGTTTACAATGCCAGAAACAAGTGTGTTATCCTTAACTCTTGCCTTTCCATCTCATCCCCCACAGCCAAACGACCATGTTCCATTTGTCCAAACGTTTCTCCCCAACGCTAAGTCACCAGTAGAGTTCTAGGCACTACTTATCTTTAAACAAATGCCATAATAGCTGCTAACTGACCCCTGGTAACCACTCTTAGTCCCTCCAATTTGTTCCCATTTTGGCTAGAATGATACTTCTAAAATGAATGTCTGATCATGTTACTCCTGACATAAAACCCCCTTTAATGGCTAGTATCCTCAGGAAAGTTTCCTCGTATGACTTCTTAGAGCCTTTACAATTTGGTTCCCACATTTCTCTTCAACCTCATTTACTACCTCTTCCATTTGATGCCCAATGACTGTGCCATCCAACCATTCTCAGTTTCTTTCTGTTGCCTACAGGACACACACACTTACTGTTCACTTCTTTCTGTCTGGCATACTCTTCAGAACTTGATATGGCTATCATTTCCTTCAGGAATCATTCCCCAATCCCCAAGTCTATTCAGGCCCTCTTCCAATGTACCTTGTACCTTCCTTTCAGGGCATTTATATTACAGAGGTTATTAACCCTGGCTGCACCTCCAAGTAATGGGAGAAACTTAGTCCCAGAATTTCAGATTCAGAAATGTGGGAAAACAGCACTCAATTCTGGGTGTCAGATTTAGCTTAGCAAAAAGTACAAGGGGAAGATATGACAGCCCTCAAAGGTTTGTAGGTCTTAGCATAGCATGGGAAAGAGGAAGCCAACTTGTTATGGGGTACCAAAGATGGTGGTACCAAAGCCACTATGCAGAAGTTTCAGGAAGGCAATTTTTGGTTTTAAAAAAAAAGAACTATCTACAAGTCTAACTGCCCCCAAAAAGATACTGGGATGCCTAGAAAGTGGTGAATTCATGGTCACTAGAGGTTTTTAAGTACCAGGGACACTAAAAGAATTACTATATTTGCGACATCATACTAAATAATATCCACAGCTTAAATCAATTCTAAGATTCTATGACACCTGAATTCATAAAATATTTTAAAGATGTCGGGCGTGGTGGTTCACGCCTGTAATCCCAGCACTTTGGGAGGCCAAGGCGGGTAGATCACCTGAGTTCAGGAGTTCAAGACCAGCCTCACCAACATGGAGAAACTCCATCTCTACTTTTTAAAAAAAAAAAAAAAAAAAGTAGCCAGGCTTGGTGATGCATGCCTGTAATCCCAACTACTCAGAAGGCTGAGGCTGGAGAATCACTTGAACCCAGGAGGTATTTTATTGCGCCGAGCCGAGGTTGCACTGAGCCGAGATTGTGCCATTGCACTCCAGCCTGGGCAACAAGAATGAAACTCCGTCTCAAAAAAAAAAAAAAAAAAAATTTAAAGATGACTAGACAGCAGCCGAATGAAAGCACATTAGTCTAACCCACCCTAACAGGAAGCATAACTTCCTAAGAAATTAGATTTAACTGCCTTTTACAAATAACTCAGTGAAATTACTCATAAAAATAGCTAAATACGTTTTCGTGTATTAATAAACTTTTTAAAGAAAAAAATGAAAAACTGTCATTAAGACTGGAAATAGGGAGAGTCTCCTAGTTTTTATTTGATCCCGTGTGAAAAACCAAAAGAAACCAAGATGCCAGTTCGTCGATCTATTACTTCTCAAAGGGTAAAATGACATCAAAAAGGCTTTTATAGGATGCGGTAACTTATAATCTTTATAATTTTTTTTATTTGTATTTATTTATTTATTTATTTATTTAGATGGAGTCTCACTCTGTCGCCCAGGCTGGAGTGCAGTGGTGCAATCTCCACTCACTGCAAGCTCTGCCTCCCGGGTTCACACCATTCTCCTGCCTCAGCCTCCCAAGTAGCTGGGACTAGAGGCACCCGCCACCATGTCCAGCTAGTTTTTTTGTATTTTTAGTAGACACGGGGTTTCACCATGTCAGCCAGGATGGTCTCGATCTCTGACCTCGTGATCCACCCACCTCAGCCTCCCAAAGTGCTGCAATTACAGGGTCACGGCACCCGGCCAGGATGAGGTAACTTTCAAAAACACTTTGTACACTACAAATATTTGTCTTCTCGTGTATACATGAGAAAGAGGGAAAGATGAGAAAGAGTTAAAGGTTCTTAATGCTTTATGTAATTATGACTATGGGTACAAGAAAAACCATGGAGAAGAATGGAACTAAATAATGGCCTCATTCTCTCTGCTGTCATATTTTATTGTATCTTCAGGTCGAAGTGATCTGGAAAGAAGCCACTTTTGCATGAGAAAGAACAAAAATGCAAAAAAAAGAATATAAGGTATTTAATCTGACGTCATCCTTTTCCTATGACTTTTATAAAAAAACACAAAAAATGTCTAAATTAGTTACTGTCATCTTTAACTCACTACTATTTGTATCTCCATACTTTTACTTTACAACTTAGAGAAAACATGCTACTTTCATCAAAATTTTAGTTTTAATAAATATGCTGCAATCTTAGGTTGGATTTATTAAGAAAGGTGGGGTGGTCTTTTCTTCCCATAAGGAAATCTTTTATAATCTAAAAAAAAAAAAAAAGAAAGAAAGAAAGAAAGAGAAAGAAAGATAAGTTGTAAAACATTATCTTTCCATATAACTTTCCAAAACACATTTTCATATATGAAAGACTACTATAGAGAAGCAACATAATCAAACTGGAAAGCCTCTGTTATGGGTTGAATTTGCCCGCTCCTCTTCCAAAAAGATATATTGAAATCCTAACCCCTCAGTACCTCTGAATGTGATCTTATGCTGCAGATGTTACTAGTTAAGATGAGATGTCATACTGGAGTAGAGTGGGCCCCTAATCCAGTATGATTGTTGTCCTTTTAAGAAGCCAACTGTATGAAAACAGAGACACACAGGGAGAAGACCATGTGATGACAAAGGCAAGAGATTGGAGTTAAGCAGCTGCAAGCCAAAGACTGCCAGCAAATCATCTGAAGCTAAGGTAAAGCAAGAAAGGTTTCCCCTCCAGGTTTCATGGGGAACATAGTCCTGTTGACACCCTGATTTTGGACTTCAAACCTTCAGAACTGTGAGACAACACATTTCTGTTGTCTTATGTCACCTAGTTTGTGGTACCTTGTTGAGGCAAACCCAGGAAACGAATACAGCCTCCATTTGATGAGGAGAGTAAAAAAAGTCACACAAATCTAAGTGTTATAATCATGTTCACTATAATTCATTACCCAATCAATACAGGATTTTGGCCTTGCTTCAGCATGGTCACTGTCAACATGGTCTCCAGCTCATCAAAACGGAATTCATGTCTCTATTAAATATCCCATTTATTCAGTATCTAGGCTAGACAGTTATCTAGGCCACCAAGTTTAATAAAAGTGTGTCTGTTTTCCCATATGTTACAGGACAGTCAAGTTCATAGTTTATATTGTACGTATTTTGACCAGATAGTACATACCCATAGTAAAACTGGATAAAAAGAAATGTGCTGACCAGGTGCGGTGGCTCACCCCTATAATCCCAGCACTTTGGGAGGCCGAGGAGAGTGGATCACGAGGTCAGGAGATCGAGATCATCCTGGCTAACACGGTGAAACCCCATCTCTACTAAACAAAATACAAAAAATTAGCCAGGCACGGTGGGGTGCGCCTGTAGTCCCAGCTACTTGGGAGGCTGAGGCAGGAGAATGGCGTGAACCTGGGAGGTGGAGCTTGCAGTGAGCCGAGATCGCACCAGTACACTCCATTCTGGGCAATAGAGAAAGACTCCATCTCAAAAAAAAAAAAAAAGAAAAGAAAAGAAATGTGTTTCACCCTCACTCTCCTGTGCGCAAATCACCCTGTTCCCTGCTCCAGAGACAAACATTATTACTAGTTTCTTCTATGTCTTTCCAGTAAGATTCCATGTATTTATAAAAATACTATATTACGTATGTGACGCATTTCAATGGTAGCATACTCTACATATTCTGAACCTTTTGTTAACCACTTCACATGTGTCTTGGAGACCATTCTGTGCATGCAGAACTTATTTTTCATTTGCAGTACAATATTCCATTATATGGATGCACTATAATATATTTAACCAATCCTCCACAGACAGACATTCAGGTTACTGCCAACACTTATCTTTATCACAATGATGCTGTAATAGCTATCTTGGGGGGTTTTCTTTTTGTTTTTTGTTTTGTTTTCAGAGTCTCAATCTGTCACCCAGGCTGGAGTGCAATGGCGTGAACTCAGCTTACCACAACGTCCAGTTCCTGGGTTCAAGTGATTCTCATGCCTCAGTCTCCCAAGTAGCTAGGATTACAGGTGCCCTCCCCCATGCCTGGCTAATTTTTTTTGTTTGTTTGTTTGTTTGTTTGTTTTGAGACGGAGTCTCACTCTGTCACCCAGAATGGAGTGCAGTGGCGTGATCTCGGCTCACTGCAACCTCAGCCTCCTGGGTTCAAGCGATTCTCCTGCTTCAGCCTCCCAAGTAGCTAGGATAAAGGTGCATGCCACCACGCCTGGCTAATTTCTTGTATTTCTAGTACAGACAAGGTTTCACCATGTTAGCCAGGATGGTCTTGATATCTTGACCTCGTGACCTGCCCACCTCGGCCTCCCAAACTGCTGGAATTACAGGTGTGAGCCACCACGCCCAGCCATGTACTGGCTTTTTACTATCCTTTTCTCTGAACTCTTTCTTTGCCATCCTCTTTATAACTGCAATCTCCTGTTCCCTACCCTAGAAGTCACCATCTCCCTCCCATGCTTTATTTTTCCTCACAGCACTTATTTATCTGGCATTCTATATATTTTACTCATTTGTTGCTTGTCTACATCAACTAGAATGTAGGGCTCCATAAATGAAAGGACTTTTGTCTCTCTCATTTGAAGCTAAATCCCTAGTACCTGAGTGTCTGGCAAATAGCTAGTGCTCAGCAAGTATTTATTCAATAATTGAACGTTTTTATTTAATCCCAGAAAAGGGACATCATACATTTCCTTCAAGGCAAAGTAAGTCACAGTTCCCAAACTGATGAGTAATTTGTCCTCTTTGTCTTGTATTAATTTTATATTATGTCAAATAACATTATCACATTTTTGTGTGATCCAGATTTGGAACACCCAGAGTATATCAGATTGGATATACTCTGTGAAGCCAGGAATTCCCAATTTAATTCAGCCTATCTGCTTAAAGATAACGTTTTCTAGTCTTTCTCAATATTGTGTGTACTTTTCAAAGTGTATACTTGACTCTCTCCATCCTTGTATCTAGTGGCCCTCCTGCATTAACAGTATCATTAACATACAATTTATTCTACCAGCTGTACATTTTCACCAGAAGAGTGGCTCAGTGTGACATTACTTCCAGTAAACACAGGGGGTGCCGAAATGCCAACTAGCTTATCTTAAGGTAGCCAATAATACACTATCGAAACTGCCCCAGTTGCCTTCGTAAGGAGTTAAGATACGAAGTAAGTTGCATCAGTAAGCTGCATCACTCTACGGCAGAGTGATCAGTCTGCATTTCAGTCAGGACCTGGCACACCAGAGCCTAAAAGTAAAATGATTGTTGACAAACTGTTCATTGGGAAGGGGAGAAGGTAATACTTTACAGAAAAATAAAGAACCTAAGAAAAGTAAGTTCTTACTTGTCTCAGCCCGTTCAGGCTGCTATAACAAAATACCACAAACTAGGTAGCCTATACACAATGAAAATTTGTTTCTCATAGTTGTGGAAGTGGGAAGTCCAAGATCAAGGCACTGGTGGATTCACAGTCTGTTGAGGGCCCACTTTTTTTTTTTTTTTTTTTTTTTGAGATGGAGTTTTGCTCTTGTCACCCAGGCTGGAGTGCAATGGCATGATCTCTGCTCACTGCAACCTCCTCCTCCTGGGTTCAAGCAATTCTCCTGCCTCAGCCTTCCCAGTAGCTGGGATTACAGGCACCCGCCACCACGTCTGGCTAATTTTTGTATTTTTAGTAGAAACAGGGTTTCACCATGTTGACCAAGCTAGTCCTTAACTCCTGACCTCAGGCGATCCGCCCACCTTGGCCTCACAAAGTGCTGGGATTACAGGCGTGAGCCACCATGCCCAGCTGAGGACCCACTTTCTCTTAGATGGTACCTTCTCACTGTATCTTCACATGGTAGAAGGGTAGAGCTCACCCTCTAGGGTCTCTTTTACAAGGGCACTAATCCCATTCAAGAGGGCCGAATCATCTCTCAAAGGCCTCACCTCCTATTACCATCACATTGGCAGTTAGAATTTCAACATATGAATTTGGGGGTGGGGAAAAGAGACACAAATATTCAGATCAGAGCATTATTCATTTTTAGATTATTAAAAATCTGATCTGACAAATGTGCAAGTAGTATTATCAAAATATCTCTACATGTTCAATCATTCAACATTCAAATGAACAACTATGTTCTTTTGCTGTATTACAGGTTTTTTGTTTTTTTTTGTTTGTTTGTTTTTGAGACAGCATCTCGCACTGTCATCCAGGCTGAGTGGGTGCAATCTCAGCTCACTGCAGCCTCAACCTCCCAGGCTCAAGCGATCTCCCCACCTCAGGTTCCCAAGGAGCTGGGACTACAGGTGTATGCTACCATGCCAGGCTTATTATTTTTATTTTTTTATTATTACAATAATTTTTTTTTTGGTGGAGATGGGGATTTGCCATATTTCTCAGACTGGTCTTGAACTCCTGGGCTCAAGTGATCTGCCAACCTCAGCCTCCCAAAGTGCTGGGATTACAGGCACAAGCCACCACTCCCAGCTGTAACTGTGTACCTTTTAAATTACGAAGGTTGTTTTTTTTTTTTTTTGAGATGGAGTCTCACTCTGTCACCCGGGCTAGAGTGCAGTCTCGGCACACTGCAACCTCTGCTTCCTGGGTTCAAGCGATTCTCCTGCCTCAGCCTCCCAGGTGGCTGGGATTACAGGCATGCGCCACCATACCAGGCTAATTTTTGTATTTTTAGTAGAGGCGGGTTTTCACCATGTTGGCCAGGCTAGTCTCGAACTCCTGACCTCAGGTGATCCACCCGCCTCGGCCTCCCAAAGTGCTGGGATTACAGGTGTGAGCCATTGTGTCCAGTTGGGAAGATATTATTATTACTTTTTTTTTCTTTTTTTTTTTTTTGAGACGGAGTCTCACTCTGTCACCAGGCTGGAGTGCAGTGGTGCAATCTCGGCTCACTGCAACCTCCGCCTCCCAGGTTCGAGCTATTCTCCTGCCTCAGTCTCCCGAGTAGCTGCGACAACAGACATATGCCACCATGCCCAGCTAATTTTTTTATTTTTAGTAGAGACGGGGTTTCACCATGTTAGCCAGGATGGTTTCAACCTCTTGACCTCGTGATCCGCCTGCCTCAGCCTCTCAATGTGCTGGGATTACAGGCGTGAGCCACCACACCCGGCCGAAGATATTCATTTTTAAGATGCTTAATAATCAAGAGTTAATTCCAAGAGAACATAACAGACTGGTTTCCTAATTTCTCCCCACTTCTACATATGTACAACCTTGTCTATTACCAAGAGCCAAATAACCCCTTAACTTACCAAAGAAATCATCAGAAAGGCTGATGAGTCCTGGGTGGTGTTTGTTATATCAGTATTTTTGAAGGGTTATTTGTATTTAAAGAGCAGAGGGAAAAGGTAATATAAAACTTGCAAGATTACTTAGAGGTAAATGGCAGTCTTGATCTTACATGTATTCTAAAAACTATTTCTAAAGAATAATTCATTTTTTTAAAAAAGCTATGGCTATAAAATAATAATTTGAAGATTTACTTCTTTAATGAGAAAAAGGAGCATGTTGGACTCTATAATGTTATATTTAGTTTTTAATGTACCAAACTGAGTTCAAGGAAGGAGAAAGAAAAGAGTAACAAACAAAACAAAAGAAGGATCAAAGTGAAAACAAATCCTTCAAAAACGTAAGTTTTCGATTCCGGGTGGATAGTAAAATAAACTGGTGAGCTTTTAAAGCAATATTAATGCCAAAGCCCCACATCAGACAAATTAATCAATTCCCAGGAGTGGTTCCCAGGAACCTGTGTTTTGTTAAGGGTACCTCCAGACTATTTTAATGTACTGCCAGGGTAGGGAACCACCATTCTAAGTAAGTCTTTAAAAAACAAAATCATGTACATAAATTCATGGACCATATTTACCTTCATTATATAAACATTTTATGAGCGATTAAGATATGACAATTTGACATGGCTAACCAAATAGCATTAAGAAATAATAATAATTAAAAAAACAACTACAGTCCATAGAACAATCTTACTTATAAATCAGGCACACTTATAAATATTTCTCTGTAAGACTTCTTGTGAAAATCTTTACCGTACCCAAGAGTTTTTATATTGACCTATGTTTTCTCCTAGTATTTTTAAGGTTTCCCTTTTTTATACTGAATTCTGGGAAAAATCAAGATTTACCTTGGTATGGAGCAAAAGACAAAAGATCTAGTTTTCTTTTTTTTCTATTTTTATATTTTGGCAATCACTTCCATGAGGTTCTAATTACTATGTTTGCTGGCCTGTAAAGTACTGTAAAAACTACGCTGGTTTCATCATAAAAGTCAGTTATGGCTAGGCACGGTGGCTCATGCCTATAATCCCAGCACTCTGGGAGGACGAGGTGGGCGGATCACTTGAGCCCAGGAGTTTGAGATCAGCCTGGGCAACATGGCCAAACCCTGTCTCCACCAAAAATACAAAAAATAACCAGCCAACCTGGTGCCAGCCTGTAGTCTCTGCTACTCAGGAGTCTGAGATGGGAGGATCATTTGAGCCTGGGAGGCGGAGGCTGCAATGACCCAAGGTCACACCACTGCACTCCAGCCTGGGCGACAGAGTCACACCCTGTATCAAAAAAAGAGGAAAAAAAAAAAAAAGAAGAAGCCAGTTATACACTTTCTCAAAACAATACTTTCAAGGTAAAATTAAAAAGTGAAATAATTTACCTCAAAAGGTAAATACAGGATACCAATTAAGGCAGAAGATAAGCTGTTCCCCTAACTCGAGTCGCCAACCCAGTATAAGATTTGATATTTTCCGGGGGTACACAGGTCTAGACAATTTTAAGGAGATCAATTTTCAGATCACCAACTGCCTTTTGTGCTCTTCTAAAATTGACGTATCCAAGCACAATTCCTTGTCTCTTCCATCTTTCCTTTCACAATAGCTCTTTTACGTTATAAAAGGAAGTCAAGGCCAGGCACAGTGGCTCACACCTGTAATCCTAGCACTTTGGGAGGCGGAGGCAGGAGGATCGCTTTAGGCCAGGAGGTGAAGACCAGCCTGGGCAACATAGAGAGAACCCATCTCTACAAAAATAAAATAAAATAATTAGCCAAGAATGGTGGCATGCACCTGTGATCCTAGCTACTCAAAAGGCTGAGGCAAAAGGACTACTTGAACCCAGGAGTTTGAGGCTGCAGCAGTGAGTGAGCTATGACTGTGCCACTCTACTACAGCTTAGGTGAGCAAGTCCCTGTTTCTAAGAAGAAAAAAAAAAAGTCATTTCTCTTATTCATCTCAAGCTTAAACATGCTCCTCACCTCAAGAAATCTCCAGTGTACCAAAAGGACAATTGGGAGAGACTTGGGAAAAGTCTCATGTGAGCAAAACAAGAAATATTGAAAGAAACGATGCCTTATGCTACAAACTCTCGACATGACTCCTTGCTTTATCAATCTGTCTTAGAAGTAGAAAGTGAAAGTCACTGAGTGCAGGTACCGAGGTGTTTATTAGAATTAAAAATAAAATCATTTCTGATGAGAAAACATACCCCATTTGGCTGATTTGATTATGAGGACTAGCAATTAGATTTTATAGCAATATTTCCCATTAAAGTGAATAACCAAAATCCACCAGGTCAAGATCTTGGTCAATACATTATGTAAAAACATATACAACATACAATACACCAGAAACTACATCTTTTGCAACTTTTCAAACATGATGATAAATCTTAATGTCAGTTCTAAAATGTATTAAGTAGTTTTTCCAAAAAACATGTATAGAATACATGAGCCAAAACGTTTAACAATTACCCTAACTTGCTGACACAGAATACTATTAATAAATAATACTGATCAAAGAAATCAACTTGAAAAGTGATGGGGGTAGGAGGAACAAGAATAATCCTTCAATTTCAGTGCTTAAAAATGTCTATACCAAAGCTTCATTCCTTGCTCCTCCAAATTAGGCAACAGGCATCTCTAAAGCAGTTAAGTTTCCAGGTCAACCTAACTTTCTGTTGCAAGCAACAAATGGTACCAGAAGCTAAAATTCCTAATTTGCTCTCAAATACTTAGTGAAGAATCTACCAGGCCCAGTGGCTCACACCTATAATCGCAGCTATCTCAGATACTGAGGCAGAAGGATCATCCGAAGCCAGGGGTTTGGGGCTGTAGTGAGGTATGACTGCACCACTGCACTTCAGCCTGGACCATAGAGTGAGGCTCTCTCTTAAAAAAAAAAAAAAAAAAGGAATTGAAATTACCGTATTTGGAAGTTATGTAGCATATGGCTTTTTAATTAGACACTCACCATACTGAAACTACTCAATAAGCTGATACTTCATGAAACTTGGGAGGTAGAAATATCTTCTGATGAAAAAGCACACTAAGGCCAGGTGCGGTGGCTCAAGCCTGTAATCCCCGCACTTTGGGAGGCCGAGATGGGTGGATCACAAGGTCAGGAGATTGAGACCATCCTGGCTAACACGGTGAAACCCCGTCTCTACTAAAAAAAATACACAAAAAAAACTAGCCGGGCTTGGTGGCGGGCACCTATAGTCCCAGCTACTCAAGAGGCTGAGGCAGGAGAATGGTGTAAACCCGGAAGGCAGAGCTTGCAGTGAGCTGAGATCCGGCCACTGCACTCCAGCCTGGGCAACAGAGCAAGACTGCGTCTCAAAAAAAAAAAAAGAAAGAAAGAAGAAAGAAAAAGCACACTAAAGTATCTTTTAGCATTCTCAAACTTTATGAGGAACTAAAAAGCATAACATCTTGATTCCACATTTTAAGAGGAAAAGTTGCATTTACTAGTTCACATATTCTTTTTAAACATTACCACAACTTCTTCTGGTTTTTTTTTTTTTTTCTTTTTTTTTTTTGAGGCAGGGTCTCCCTCTGTCACCCAGGCTGGAGTGCAGTGGGATGATCATGACTCACTGTAGCCTCAACCTCCTGGGCTCAAGCAATCCTCCTAAGTAGCTGGGACCACCATGCCAAGCTAATTTATTTATTTACTTTTTGATAGAGACAGAGTCTCACTATTTTGCCCAGGCTGGTCTCAAACTCCTGGGCTCATGCGATCCACCTGCCTCTGTCTCTCAAAGTTCTGGGATTACAGGTGTGAGCCAACATGCCAGGCCACTTCTCCCATTTTGACAAAATAATAAATGGAGGCAAAATAATCAAATAACAAAAGAAAAAAAAGTACGTATTAATTCAATTCTATAAAAGCCCAACTATTAGGGAAAAAAGTATGGAGACTTTTAAATCTATTGGCAACATTTTACCTCTTCAATCCAAAGAGAAACACACTACAAAGAAAATTTCAGCAGGATATGGTGCTTCACACCTGTAATTCCAACACTTTGGGAGGCCAAAGAGGGCGGATTACTTGAACCCAGTAGTTCAAGACCAGCCTGGGCAACATGGCAGAACGCCATCTCTACAAAAAGTGTCAAAAAAAGAAAAAAAAAAAAAAGCTGGGCATGGTGGAGCACACCTATAGACCCAGCTACTTGGGAGGCTGAGGTGAGAAAATCACCTGACCGCAGGAAGCGGAGGCTGCAGTGAGACATGATTGCACCATTGTATTCACCTGGGCATCAGAGTGAGAACCTGTCTCAAAAAAAAAAAGAAAAAGAAAAAAAAGTCTATAAACATTCATTTATTTCTAACGAAACACTACAACTGACACATTATGAAAACAGAACATCAACGGTTCAGACTAAAAGAAAAGAACAATTTCTGAACAAATCAAATCTAAGTTGAATACTGTTAATCTCACCACCTTTAAAATACAGCTGACCCAAGGGCAGGCAAGGTGACTCATGCCTGTAATCCCAGCACTTTGGGAGGCCAAGGCAGGTGGATTACCTGAAGTCAGGAGTTTCAGACCAGCCTGGCCAACATGGTGAAACCCCGTCTCTACTAAAAATACAAAAATTAGCTGGGTGTGGTGGTGGGCACCTGTAATCCCAGCTACTTGGGAGGCTGCGGCACAAGAATCGCTTGCAACCAGGAGGTGGAGGTTGCAGTGAGCCAAGATTGCGCCACTGCACTCTGGCCTGGGTGACAGAGCAAAACTCCATCTAAAAAAATAAAATAGAATAAAATAGTAAATAAAATACAGTTGACCCATGAAGTACACAGGGATTACGGTGATTACAAATAAATACAGTTGACCCATGAAGTACACAGGGATTCCTGGCAACCTGTCAGCCCCTCACTTCATCAAAAATCTGCACATAACTTTTGACTCCTAAAAGTTAATAGCCTACTGTTGACCAGGAGTCTTACCTTAACAGAAACAGTCCATTAACATATATCTTGTATATGTATTATATACTATATTATTACAACAAAGTAAGCTAGAGAAAAGAAAATCTTAAGGAAGAGACAATATATTTACCATTAAGTGGAGTAGATTATCATAAATGTCTTTATCCTCACCATCTTCAAGCTGAGTAGACTGAAGAGGAGGAGGAAAAGGAGGGGTTGGTCTCGCTGTCTCAAGGGTGGCAGAGGATAAAGAAAGCCTACATGTAAGTGGAATTGTGCGGTTCAAACCCATGTTGTTCAAGGGTCAACTGTACGCTTATAAAGCCTTATTACCTAGTAAACAGAAGCTTCTGAAGGCTAGTCATGAAATACTTGGCATTCATTCCCTCTCACCACTCCCTATAGAAGTCTTCCTGTACCTCAGGGGCAGGAATGCTTTATTAAAAAACAAAACAAAACAAAACAAAACAAAACACTGACCAGGTGCATTTGCTTATGCCTATAATCCCAGCATTTTGAGAGGCCAACGCAGGAGGATCCCTTAAGCCCAGGAGTTCAAGACCAGACTGGGCAACACAGTGAGATTCCATCTTCACAAAAAATATTTTTTTTAATTAGCTGGGTGTGGTGATGAGCACCTATAATCCCAGCTACTCAGGAGGACCGCTTGAGCTGGGGAGGACTGCTTGGGCCCAGGAGGACTGCTTGAGCCCAGGAGGCTGAGGCTGCAGTGAGCCAAGATCATGTCACTGTACTCCAGCATGGGTGACACAGTGAGACCCTGTCCCCCCAACCAAAAAAAAAAAAAAAAGCTACATTTCCCAGACTTTCCTTTACAATTAGTATTAGAAATGCAAACAAGGTCCTGCTAGTTAGAAAGCCTCTTACGAGATTTGTAAAGCAGAAGTGATATGGAAGCTATCTTTCTGCTGCTGATTTCAGTGGTGAGCAACGACACAAAGAAGGTTTAGAAACAACTGCGATAGCCAAACTCTACTCACTAGATATAAACGCAGCTAGAAGCAGTTATGGTACCAGATTCAGTGTTCCTATGACTACTCCTCAGTTTGTTTCCTGACCTCTCAATCACAACTATGGTCTTATGTTCTTGAATGTATTAATCTAGTGATAACCCTCTGATTCCAGCTCTTCCAGACCATGCAATGATTTTATAAGTACCAAACTGCCTACCATAAAATATCTTTCTGCCTAAAAATCCTAGAATAGAGTTTGTTTCTTGCAAGGAACTCTGAAAGATACAATACTGTTCATTATGTTTAAAATATGCATTGCCTATATTTTTCCTCTCCCTCATTTCAGAAGTCAAATACACGAGATTTATTCTACACTGCTATTATAAATTGAAATGTTTAGGTCAATGTGAAGAATTAAAAGTTCTCTTAGCCATAGTCAGAAATTATTTTATTTATAATATATGCTAATCATGAATCAACATAGAATATTAACACTCCTTACACTGAATGATCCTGCTTTTCTTGGCTGAATAAATTTATATCAGTAACATACAAAGACACAGCTACTGTTGGTTTTTCGGTTTGGGGTTTTATTTTTTTGTGGGGGGAGCCCAACAGGGTCTCACTCTGTCACCCAGGCTGGAGCACAACCCCAGCTCACTACAGCCTCAACCTTCCAGGCTCAACAGATCTTCCTGTCTCAGCTTCCTGAGTTGCTGGGACAAAGGTGTGTAGTACCACCTCGCCAGGCAATATTTTTTTGTTTTTGTTTTTGTTTTTTCAGAGACAGGGTTTTTTTTATGTTGCCCAAGCTGGTCTCAAACTCCAGGGCTCAAGCGATCCTCCCACCTTGTCCTCCCAAAGTGCAGGGATTACAAGCATGAGCCACTGTGCCTGACCTGGGTTTTTTTAGAGATAGGGTCTCATTATGTTGTCCAGGCTAGACTCAAGTCCTTGGGCTCAAGCAATCCTCTCACCTCAGCCTCCCATGTAGCTGGGACTAAAGCGCACACCACCACAGGCAACCTCTATTGTCATTTAAAAAAACTATTATTTTACTTTGATTATAAAAGAAGTATATGATCATTGTAAAAAGTGTGGAAAATACAGAAACATTTTTAAATTGGGGACTGGGCCCAGTAGCTCACATCTGTAATCACAGTGCTTTAGGAGGCTAAGGCACAGGATTGCTTGAGCTCAGGAGTTCACAACCAACCTGGGCAACAGAGCAAGACCCTATCTTTACCAAAAAAAAGTTTAAAAATTAGCTGGGCATGATGACATGTGCCTGTAGTCCTAGCTACTCAGGAGGCTGAGGTGCAAGGCTCACTTGAGGCCTGGAATTCGAGGTTACACCAAGTATGATCACACCACTGCACTCCACCCTGGGCAACAGATAAGACTGTCTCCAAGAAAATCAAAAATAAATCAATAACAACCATTCCCCAAAGTCAGGTATATTTAACAGCTGTACATGTACAATTTTGTATCCTACTTTAGCACTCTGACAATTGTTTCCCCTTGAAATCCTTCATAATGAATTACTAATAAAAGGTACATGCACATGTACCTAATTTAACCATCCTTCTTTGTTAAAAATTAAGGTAATTTTCAATTTTTTTAAATTATAAATAATGTTTCACTGAATACTTTTGGATAAAAAGCTTTTTGAAGGATAAATGTGTTTTATCCATGCAATGGGATATCATTCAGCCATTAAAAGGAATGAAGTACTGATACATACTACAACATGGATAAACCTTGAACATTATTATGCTAAGGGAAAGAAGCCAATTACAAAAGGCCACATATTTCCTACATTGCTGATAGAAATGTAAAATTGTGCAGCCACTTTAGAAAACAGACTAGCAGTTCTGCAAAATATTAAACACGGAGTTACCATACAACCCAGCAATTCTACTCCTAGGTATATATACCCAAGATAAATTAAGACAAACCCATGCAAAAACTTGAACATGAATGTTCATATTTATAGCAGCATTATTCATAACTGAAATGTGGAAACAACCCAATGTCCATTCACTGATAAATGGACAAATAAAACACTATATAATCATTCAATGGAATAATATTCAGCCATAAAAGAGAATGAAGGGCCCGGAGCAGTAGCTCATGCCTGTAATCCCAGCACTTTGGGAGGCCGAGACGGGCAGATCATCTGACATCGGGAGTTCAAGACCAGCCTGACCAACATGGAGAAACCCCGTCTCTACTAAAAATACAAAATCAGCCAGGCATGGTGGCACATGCCTGTAATCCCAGCTACTCGAGAGGCTGAGGCAGGAGAATCATTTGAACCCAGGAGGCAGAGGTTGCAGTGAGCCGAGATCACACCACTGCACTCCAGCCTGGGCAACAAGAGCAAAACTCCATCTCAAAAAAAAATAAATAAAATAAAAATGATGTACTGATACACGCTATATGAATAAATCTTGAAACATTATGCTAAATGAAAAAAGCCAGACACAAAAGGTCACATATTGCATGATTCCACTTATATTAAATGTTCAAAGAGGCAAATCTAGAAAGAGAAAATATGTAAGTGGCTATCAGAGGACGTGGAGAGGGAAGAATAGCAATGATTACTCATTGTTTTGGGGTGATGAAAATATAAAATTAGTAGCAGTCGTTGTACAACACTGACTTATTAACAAAGGTGATTTTGGCCAGGCACGGTGGCTCATGCCTATAATCCCACCACTCTGGGAGGCCAAGGTGGGCGGATCACCTGAGGTTAGGGGTTCAAGACCAGCCTGACCAACATGGAAAAACCATGGTTCTACTAAACATATAAAATTAGCCCGGGCGTGGTGGCGCATACCCGTAATCCCATGTACTCGGGAGGCTGAGGCAGGAGAATCACTTGAACCCGGGAGGCAGAGGTTGTGGTGAGCCAAGATTGTACCACTGCACTCCAGCCTGGGCAACAAGAGGGAAATTCCGTCTTAAAAAAAAAAAAAGACGGCTGGACGCAGTGGCTCACACCTGTAATCCCAGCACTTTGGGAGGCCGACGCGGGAGGATCACAAGGTCAGGAGATCGAGATCATCCTGGCTAACACGGTGAAACCCCGTCTCTACTAAAAATGCAAAAAAATTAGCCGGGCAAGGTGGCGAGTGCCTGTAGTCCCAGCTACTAGGGAGGCTAAGGCAGGAGAACGGCGTGAACCCAAAAGACAAAGAGCTTGCAGTGAGCAGAGATGGCGCCACTGCACTCCAGCCTAAACGACAGAGCAAGATTCCATATCTCAATAATAATAATAATAACAATAAAAGATTTTTTTAATGTGAATTATCTCAATTAGGGTGTCATTAATGAAAGAAAATAACCTCCTCTTCCCCCAAAAAAGAAACAAAAAAAGGTTACTTCCTTAGAATAACCTCTCAGAAGTGGAAATACTAGGTTTTACTCTTTGACATATGCCAAAGCACTTTTGAGACAGGTTCCAGATTTATACTACCTCCAACAGCATATTTAGTATCTGTGTCATCACTGTACTCAGGTCTGAACCAGCACCATTCCTTAAATCTTAAATCTGATAAGAGAAACTTGTTATTGTTTATTACTTTAAAAATGAACACTTTCTCCCCATATCTTAATCATAAACTTGTCAAACGGTCAGTTCTTAGCCTTTAAAACTGACTTCTCTATGTATATAACACAAATGTTTCAATTTCTCAGGAAATGTAGAAATGTACTTTCTTACAATTTTGGTTAGCAATAATTAACTCATCCCAACTCAGTTCTATTTCAGCTTTTAACATGAAAACTTTCCTTGAAGTCAAATATTTTTAAAACAGTCCAAAGAACTACTTTCCTCCTTAGACAGGGAAATTAAAATTTCCCTAAAAGATCACTACCTGGGTTACACGTTTCTAGTTTCCTGACTGCACTTAACTTTCAAGTGAAATGTCCAAGTGGCTCCCAAGACATTTTAAAACGATATGGTATTGCTGAAAGAAAATTAAACATTTATCAACATCTTATTCTACAAGCCAAATGCTTTATGTGCATTACTTCATTTAATCCTAACAAATGTATTGCTCTTACTTAACTGAAAAGGAAAATGAAAATCACCAATGGTAAGAACTTGCCACGCAGCAAATATGTAGCAAAGTTAGAGATCAAATTGAGGTGTGTCTAAATTTCAAAGTCCATATTCTTTCTGCCACTTTACAGTGCTTTCCAAGCTAAATGAATACGGAAAATCAGGCAAGACTTTGAATACTTGTTCTGCCACTTACTGTGTGACTAATTTCTAAACTTCTTCAGAGCAGAGTCTACAAACAACAAGGTCACTGTTCACAAAATAAATATTAAAAGGGGAGGCTAAAAATTCACTGTAGGATGAAACTTTTTTTAAATACTATTTTTTCAATAGCAAAATGTATGAAATAATTATAAACACTTTTCTTGAATTTGTCTCAAGATTCACTTTACCTTCCAACAGAGGCACTTGCATATCCACTCACAAACATGTAATGTAGATAAAAAACACTTCTTTAGGGGCTGTCAGTCTCTTCTGTAGACCACAAATGCATCATTTCTCAGTAGAAAAGGCCACATCAACTACATTGCTCTTTACTCTTCTGTACCACATGAGAAATGTTTTCAGTAACATATGCACCATTCAGGAAGTAGCACAAGGGGGTAAGAGGAATAAAAGACTGGAGGAGCTTGTGAGCAAGCAGTGATACAACACAGAAAGGACAAAGTTAAGAACAATAAAAATGAAGGCAAGACATCAACGGTCTACCCTACCCCAGGTAATGGATATCACTGTGATCAAGGAAAAATCCTTAAAGGATCTTTGATTCGCTTTTAAAATTGCTATTTAACGACCCAAACAACCACTTGACAAGTTTGGAATTGGTGATTTCTAAAGAATGCAATATACCAATATATAAGAGCAATTCTTCCACAGGATTTTTCACATTTCTAAAACAAAAATCAAAGGAAACATTAACATAAGAATTCTTACATGCTAAAATTTTTCCAAAAACTATTTCACTCCTCATTCTGACACATAAAAAGGGTAGCAATATCTAACAAAATTGTCATATGACAGATAGATGAAGGCCTTCAACAAAACACAGTTTTCTTCCAAAATTATTTTATTATTAAAGGATCAGTAGGACTTGGACAGACGAAAAAATATAAACTTATCTACGGGCTCACATTTTACCCTAGGGCTATTATTAAAATAATTCTGCTGTACATAGAATCCTGTACGGTTTTCATCAGCTAGTATAAAACAATCAGGCTATTGTGCAATGGTAAGAGGGCTCTTAAGACAAAAATTACTGCTGAAGTAATTCTTTTCTCCAGTTGACTTACCACATTCTACTCTCTATAAACACCATTGTTTTTAATCACAACTTTACTTACAGTTTTATCCTTGTCAAACAAAATTTTCACTTTCCAATATGACCCTTTCAAACTGAAGTCATAAAAAGTAATACTTTTATGATAATATTCATTAAAGTGAAATGTTATAGAATAGTCTATGTAAGATTTTGTGAAACAACATATATCCATACTGAGGCATCTGGAAGGATATTCATCAAAACATGATCACCGACTAGTTATTAAATCTTAGGGTGGTAGGATTAAAACTTTTTCCTTAGCTTGTATATACTTTCTGATATTCTACATTAAATACAGTTTGTGTGTGTGCATAAAAGAGAACAATTTCAGTTAAAGGATAAGAAATGTAGGCACCATATTTTAATTCAATAGCACCAGTTCAAATCCAGTTATTCAGAATTAACAAAGCAACTGTTGCTCAAAAAGTGCCAATAAACTCCCCTAAGCCAACAAAGTTCAAGTTTTTTTTTTTGTTTTTGTTTTTTTTTTTTTTGAGACAGGGTCTTGCTCTGTCACCCAGGATGGAGTGCAGTGGTGCGAGCTCAGCTCACTGCAGCCTTAACATCCTGGGCTCAGGCGACCTCCCACCTCAGCTCCCAAGTAGCTGGGGTCATAAGCACACTCATGCCCAGTTAATTTTTGTATTTTTTATAGAGATAGGGTTTCACCATGTTGCCCAGGCTAATCTCGAACTCCTGTACTCAAGCAATCAGCCCACCTCAGCCTCCTAAAGTGCTGGGATTACAAGCGTGAGCCAACCACTGTGCCCAGTCTCAGAGTTCAATTTTTAAACAATAAATGTTCTCCAATCAGAAAATGGTGTCTGTAACTTTGTGTCTCTTTAAAGAACTGGGGGAGAAGGTGGAGGGAGAGTGTGGAAAATGGGTTGGAATGTCCAGGTGACCATAAGAAAGGTAACAGGAAAAAACCTGAGAAAACAAGACAAAACCATTTCATTGATTCGTAAAAGAAATCACAGAGTAGCAGAAAGTAAATCATCAGAGAAAGTAAGCAAGCACTTAAAGCGTAGTAAGTAAAAGCAGAAAAAAAACTTTAAAAAAAATTGAACTCAGGAGTATTTATGTAAACCATTCTGAAAAGTTGGGGAGGAAGGCTGAGAAAATGCTACATAACAAACTGAATCAGTTCTGCTTTCTTGACCAGAAAAGGAACGCCTTTCAATAGGCTTATTTAGCATCAGCAGCAAAACCAAGAACACTCTCAGAGGAATCTGAAGATCTTTTGTGCCTGCTTTGGAATGAACTATTAGATATACACTTAAACAATATACAAACATATAAATAGCACATTTTATGCATTAAATGAATCTAGAAGTAATTATCAGATGTAAAGAGAACATAACTTTGAAAAAGGTGAAAGCACTGATATAACTCCACTGACCGCCATGAAGAAATTTCTTTAAACCAAAACAAGCAATTCTACTAGAGTAAACCGTAAGAAATTGCCAATATTCAACAGGTGTGGTGGCTTACGCCTGTAATCTCAGCGCTTTGAGAGATCGAGGCATGTGGATCATTTGAGGTCGAGAGTTCAAGACCAGCCTGGCCAACATGATGAAACCATGTTTCTACTAAAAATACAAAAATTAGTTGGGCATGGTGGTGCACACCTGTAGTCCCAACTACTCAGGAGGCTGAGCAGGAGAATCACTTGAACCTAGGAGGCAGAGGTTGCAGTGAGCCAAAACTGAGCCACTGCACTCCAGGCTGGGCAACAAAGCGAGACTCTGTTGAAAGAAAGAAAGGAAAGAAAGGGAGTGGAAGGAAAGGAAGGAGGGAGGGAGGGAGGGAAGGAAGGAAGATAGGAAGGAAGGAAGGAAGGAGAAAGAGAAAGAGAAAAGAAAGAGAGAAAGGGGCAGGGCAGGGCAGGGAGAAAAGAAACTGCCAATATTCAAGCATTTTTCTGTCTATAAAAACAACAATTTCATATGATCCCCCTCCCAGTGGTCTGTTGATAAATATTTAACCACCTCTTTGAGAAAAGGGCCCCTGATGTGTAGCTTCTGCAGTCCACCATTCTGTAAATGTCCCACCATGGCCAGTTTCAAGCTACTAACATGATGTCACTGAACATAGAGCTGGAGAGAGAGGCACAATCAGCTAACCAGCTCCAGCACAACACTGGCTCCATTTACCACTCTGATCTAAAGATCATCACAACGGTTCCTAAATTTTCTCATCCTTTTCTAAAACAGGCTTTTATCTGAACAATTCAGTTTCTTTTCTAGGTTAGGAGAAATATGCTTTCAACATTTTAAATTATTAATACACTAAAATCACTCACAAGAAAGAATAGGCAGGGTGCAGTGGCACACACCTGTAATCCCAGCACTTTGGGAGGCCCAAGCAGGCGGATCACATTCTCAACCAGCCTAGCCAACAAGGAGAAACCCCATCTCCACTAAAAATAAAAAATTGGCTAGCGTGGTGGCACACGCCTGGAATCCCAGCTACATGGGTGGCTGAGGCACAAGAACTGATAGGACCCAGGAAGCAGAGGCTGCAGTGAGCCTGGATCGTGCCACCGAACTCCAGCCTGGGCGACAGAGCAAGACTCCATTTCAAAAACAAAGTGGGGGGAATAGATGAGATTGGTACCTGGCTTTATCCTACCAATACTTTTTTTTACTGAACACCTTTTGGTGCCAGTATTGTTTCAGGCATTGTAGACAGCAAGAAATAAGACAAAAGAAGTCTCTACTGTCATAAAAATAAATTTTAAAAAACACATAATTTCAAGGACTGACAAATGACATGAAGAAATTAAAACAGTGATGGGAGGAGCTATGTTTAACTGAGTGGTGAGGAAGCAGGAGGTGATATTTAAGCTGAAATTGGAAAGGTAAAGGGCCAGGCTAAAAAACATCTGGGAAAACACCACTTCAAACAAAGGAAACAACCAGTATAAAAGCTCTAAGCCAAGGCCAAGAATGGCATGTTTGAGAAACTGAACAGACTAACTTAGCTAGAGTATAGGGAGCAAAGGTGAGATAAGAGGCTGTCAGGGCCAAATTAGGTACAGACTGTTGAGTTTGTATTTTCTGGGTGAGTACAGTTTATATCTTATTCTGAATGGGTTGGGAAACAACTTTACATAGTAGTTTGATAAATGTACTGAATAGAATAAATGAAGGCATAATGTCATGTATTATTTTAATGACCCCTTATAAGACTGGGGTCACACCAATGAACTGTATTCAGTTTTCTCAATATGACCATTTTGATTACTTAATAATCTATACAGAACACTATGAAGTTAAAGTAGGATGGCAGGCATCAAACTACGAATACAGCTGAAATAAACTGAGTGGTAGGACTGCACACCAGCTCAGAAATAAGGATCTTCTTAATCCAAGATGGTTATGTGTGAAATGCTAACACATGAATTCAACTAGGTCAAGGTCAAATTCTAATGAAAATGACCTAGTCTACAAAATAGATTATTTCAAAATTGTAAAGAAACATTTCTAGTATGTCATCCAACATGACGATTTTATTTGGTATGTAAACAGACTTTTTAAAAATTATAATGGTCGCCAGGTGTGGTGGTTCACGCCTGTAATCCCAGCATTTTGGGAGGCTGAGGTGGACGGATCATCTGAGGTCAGGAGTTCGAGACCAGCCTGGCCAACATGGTAAAACCCCACCTCTACTAAAATACAAGAAAAAAAAAAAAGTCTTAGCTGGGCCTGATGGTGCACGCCTGTAATCCCAGCTACTAGGGAGGCTGAAGCAGGAGAATTGCTTGAAGCCAGGAGGCAGAGGTCGAAGTGAACCAAGATTGCGCCACTACATTCCAGCCTGGGTGACAGAGTAAGACTCCACCTCAAAAAAAAAAAAAAAAAACTATAATGGTCATGTTTATATGACAGTCTGAATTGTATCTGCATATTACAAAAACTGTAAAGATATAATATATACACACCCACACACACTGTGGCTACATAAAAGTCCCACAAGTCAATAAAGACATAAATTATTGCATATTATACAAAAATGGGAAAATGTTTACATTGGTTTATAAAGAATAATTTATACTTGCACACAAACTATCTCTTAATTCACCAACTTCTAAGCCACCTATTTTAACAATTTATCTAAAAGATTTTTTTTTTTTTTAAACAGGGTCTCACTCTGTCACCCAGAGTAGACTGCAGTGGTGAGATCTCGGCTCACTGCAGCCTTGACCTTCCAGGCTCAAGCAATCCGCCCACCTCAGCCTCCTGAGTAGCTGGGACTATAGGTATACAGGCCTGGCTAATTTTTCTACTTTTTTTTTTTTTTTTTTTTTGGTAGACAGGGTTTCACCTCGTTGCCCAGACTGGTCTCAAACTCCTGAGCTCAAGCAATCCACTCACCTCAGCCTCCCAAAGTGCTGGGACTATAGACTTGGGCTATCGCACCTGGCCAATATTTTTTGTTTAATCAACCAACAGGAAACAAGATCTACAGCTCAGGAAAAAAAAAAAAAAAAAGACCTTGTCTTGATACAATGAAATACAAAACTTCACAAATCATTAATTTTTTTTGCACTTTCATTTCCCAACTATCAGTAAAACTGCAGTTTTAGTATGTATAAGCATTTTTAGGAGCACAAATATGTATATGCATTTAATAAATACTACTCAATAAAGTTGTATTCGTTATTGTAGCTGCTAGTTTACCATGGAAATATAATAAATATATGTTCTTTTTTTTTTGAAAGGACAGTAACTAGGCAGTACAGTACTAAGAGGACAGGCATACTAATAAATTTTTGCACACTAAAAACTAATCCCTCCCTAAAACTGTAAGACTTCTATTTGAGCTTTCAAAAAAATGCACAGGATACCATCGAGCTAGCTCAGTAAAAGTAACTGCTTTTCTTTAACAAAAGAAGTTTCGCAAAAACTAGCGCAAAAAAAAGAAAAAGAAAATAAAAAGAAAGAAAAGAAAAACAATGAAGTTTTGGCACCCAATCTCATTTGAGCCTGTATCCCTGATAAAAAGAAAGTTATAAGGTCAGGCACAGTGGCTCACACCTGTAATCCCAGCACTTTGGGAGGCCCAGGTGGGCAGATCACTTGAGGTCAGGAGTTTGAGACCAGCCTGGCCAACGTGGCGAAACCTTGTCCCTACTAAAAATACAAAATTAGCCAGGCCTGGTGGCGGACTCCTGAAATCCCAGCTACTTGGGAGGCTGAGGCACAAGAATCGCTTGAACCCAGGAGGCGGAGGTTGCAGTGGGCCAAGATCACGCCATTGCACTCCAGCCTGGGCAACAGAGCAAGACTCTGTCTCAAAAAAAATGATAAAAAATTAAAATATATATATATATATGTATATAATTCTAGCTAGACAGAATGAGATCGCAGGGGACTAAAAGTAAATATATAGAAGAGGTCTAAACATATGTCCCTGAAACACTGTCTCATTTTTCAGAAGTTGGGGCAATGAAAAGGAACCAACAAAAGAAACTGAAAATAGGCAGTAATATGCCAGAAACAAAGGGAAGAAAGAGTTCAAACACGATGTTATCAACCACATCAAATGCTCTATTGCTTCTACATCCACTGAGATTAGGCTTGAGAACTAGGGAATTTACCACCAACAAAGTCACTTAATAATCTCAAAAAGAGCCGCCATGGTAGAACGAATGAGAAAAAAAGATGATTGTAGTGGATCCAAACAAGACAGGGAGCACTGATGACAACAAATATTTACCTTTTTGGAGAGGAGTAACTAAAGGAAGATGTGGCATCTGGGAGATATTTCAGTGTATCTATATGCTGATAGGGATAATCCAGTAGAAATGGGGATATGACGCAGCTCATTAGCATGCAGGAGAATGAGATGAATACTGAAGCAGTGCAATGTCCTTAAGAGGAGAAAGGGGCACGAGTGGAGACCATGATGACAGAATAGTAGGAAAGGCAAAGTATGGGTAAAGATACAAGGAGACATGTAAAAGTTTTCTTCTGATTGCTTTCATTTTTGATATACAGGAAACAAGGTCATGGGCTGAAAATGAAGAGGAAAAAAGGGATGCTAGAGGTTTGACGAAAGGCATTAAAAGTCATCTGTGGTGATTCAGTCAGGAAACGTACTAGGATTATAGAAGGATTAGGCCAGGTGCAGTGGCTCACGGCTGTAATCTCAGCATTTTGGGAGGCTGAGGTAGGCGGATCACTTGAGGTCAGGAGTTAGAGTTCGAGACCAGCCTGTCCAACGTGGTGAAACCCCGTATCCACTAAAAAAAAAAATACAAAAATCAGCTGGGCATGGTGATGGGTGCCTGTAATCCCAGCTACTCGGGAGGCTGAGGCAGGAGAGTCGCTTGAACCTGGGAGGCAGAAGTTGCAGTGAGCCGAAATCGTGCCACTGCACTCCAGCCTGAGTGACACAGTGAGACTCCATCTCAAAAAACAAAACAAAACAAAACAGAAACAAAAACAACCAGCAGCACAAAGGGCCCTCCTTAGGTCAGTGGTCATGAATTTAAAGGGAGAGCTGGGTCAGCTTGGGTGTGTTTTCCTCAAAGCATGCTCAACTTCCCAGGTATAGGCTAGAACAGATGGAGAACTGGATACGAAGGATGTGGGGGTGGGGGTTTGGCCAGGTGAATTACAACGGAAGAATGTTGCAAGGGAGCTGAATGTGTATAAAAAGGAGAAATTATAATAGCGGACCACGAATTTAAGGCATGGTAAATACTCAAGCGAGGATGTGGAAGGAGGTGGTCTTGGGACAGCATAGAGGTGGTAGCAGCGATGGATTACAGATAGCAGACATACAGAAGTACTATTGAAGAAACGTTTACAGCCATCCCTCGGTATCCATGGGTGACTGGTTCCAGGAACCCCGCCCCACCCTGGCCCAAATCCCCGGATGCTGAAGTCCCTTACATACCTAAAATGGCACGCTATTTGCATATAGGCACATCCACCCATATACTTTGAATCATCTCTAGACTATGTATACCTAATCAAATATAAATGCCACGTATAATTGTTATACTGTAGCTTTTTACCTTGTTGTTCTTACTGTTTTCTCTTTTTAAATACTTTTTATCCTTGGCTGGCTAAATCCTCAGATGTGAAATCTGATGATTCAGAGGGTCTACTGTATATTATGGAAGGAGCTGGAAAGACAGGATGCTGAGACCCCAGTGGAATTACTGAAATTGCGTCTATGAAATACCCTCAATAAATCATAGGCAGTTCTGGTTAAAATGTTACAGAATTACCTTTAAGACTGAAGAAAAATCTCACCCTGGGCAAAATGAACCTGCAAGATAAAGGAAACTGGAAGGCTAAATTGAAGCTGGAGAACTGTATCTCAGGAATTACAGCTGGAGCTTCCTAGACATAGACTCCTCAACCATTTCCAGCACTCCTGAAGAAAGAGTCAGCTTTGCACAACTTGGCCAACTCAGAAGGCAAAAATGCCAGATCACAATCAGATGAGCCACAATAAAACTATACCTTCCCAACTTCCCCCCTGTATCTTTTCTCCACTGAGCTGCATCCTGAAGTGGTAGGAATACCATACTGAAGAAGACCTGGCAAAGTAAAAAGAGAAGCCAACTAACTAGAACTCTTCCTTTCCAAAACAAGCTTCTAGGTTCACAGCAGTTTTGAGCCAAAGAGAAGTTCTGAAATGTACAAGGGTTTGAACACTACTATACTGTAACTTCTAATGACTAAAGTGAGACTGACAAGTGGCCAGAGGACTTTTTGTTACCTAAAAGTGACTTAAAAGGCTATCTGATCACACTAAAAGCTCATCTAGAAGCAGAGAAAGACTTAGTCTACAGGGAGGGTTTTGAAGGCACACTGAAAGTTGTTTTTTGCTTAAACGTTACCAAGGTCCACCCATTAAACCTTTCAGTTCTACAGATACCAATAAATTCCCACTACATATACAGTGTAAAACATACACAATGTTGAATGTACTCAAAATTCATTTTTGCTTTACTAAACAAAAAGTGAATGTTTTATTAAGTCAAATGAAACAAAAATAATTTTATACTGTTGTTTCTATTTTTTTATTTTTATTTTTCTTTGAGATAGAGTCTCGCTCTTTTGCCCAGACTGGAGTGCAATGGCACGATCTCGGCTCACTGCAAGCTCCGCTTCCCGGGTTCATGCCATTCTCCTGCCTCAGCCTCCCTAACAGCTGGGAATACAGGGGCCCGCCACCACGCCTGGCCAATTTTTTGTATTTTTTAGTAGAGACAGGGTTTCACCATGTTAGTCAGGATGGTCTCGATCTCCTGACCTCGTGATCCACCCGCCTAGGCCTCCCAAAGTGCTGGGATTACAGGCATGAGCCACCAAGCCCGGCCAGTTGTTTTTGGTTTTTTTTTTTTGTTTTGTTTTGTTTTTTTTTTTAGATAGTCTCGCTCCATCGCCCAGGCTGGAATGCAGTAGCGCCATCTCAGTTCACTGCAACCTCTACCTCCTGGGTTCAAGCAATTCTCCTGCCTCAGCCTCCCGAGTGCCTGGGATTACAGGTGTGAGTCACTGTGCCCGGCTAACTTTTGTATTTTTAGTAGAGATGGGGTTTCACCATATTGGCCAGGTGGGTCTGAAATTCCCAAACTCAGATGATCCGCCCACCTCAGCCTCCCAAAGTGCTAGGATTACAGGTGTGAGTCACCGCGCCCAGCTTGTTTTGTTTTTTTGAGATGGACTCTCGCTCTGTTGCCCAGGCAGGAGTACAGTGGCGCAATCTCGGCTCACTGCAGCCTCTGCCTCCCGGGTTCCCATGATTCTCCTGCCTCAGTCTCCCAAGTAGCTGGGATTACAGGTGTGCTCCACCATGCTCGGCTAATTTTTGTATTTTTAGTAGAGACAAGGTTTCAGAGGCCAGGCTGGTCTCAAACTCCTGACCTTAGGTGATCTGCCCACCTCAGCCTCCCAAAGTGCTGGGATTACAGGCATGAGCCACCATGCCCGGTCAATAATTTTATGTTTTAGTACAAGATACAAAAACTCGATCATACAGATTTCATATGAAATCACAGCATGAGTTTCTAAGTGGGCAAAGCAAGAAAACAGATACATAAGGGCTCATCATTTAGTTACTTTCAAAGGTACCTAGATTTAATATGATCTTAACCTAATACTTTCTAGGAAAAAGAGGGAGTATGTTTTACCATAATCTATTTGACTAAAATACATTAACAGGTATTTTACAGCGTCAGGATTAAGACAACTTATTACCACGTCTTTTTGGCATTTCTATTCAGGAACTCCCTTTGGATGGGGGCCCAAAGCAGTCTCAGCTAAATCCTGCACTACTCACTATTTGTTAGTATTATAGAAAGATTCAAGTATACTTAAGCTTTGAACTAAGGTGGCAGGATGCATAAAATTAATAATTTAAAAGCTAAATTCCTGGCCTGGCACGGTGGCTCACGCCTGTAATCCCAGCACTCTGGAAGGCCAAGGTGGGCGGATCACAAGGTCAAGAGATCGAGACCATCCTGGCCAAATGGTGAAACCCTATCTCTATGAAAAATACAAAAATTAGCCAGGCATGTCGGCACACACCTGTAGTCCCGGCTACTCGAGAGGCTGAGAGAGGATAGTTGCTTGAACCCAGGAGGCGGAGGTTGCAGTAAGCCGAGATCACACCACCGCACTCCAGCCTGGCAACAGACTCTGTTTTTTTTTTTCAAAAAAAAAAAAAAAAAATAAGCAACCTGGGCGTGGTGGCTCACACCTCAAATCCCAGCACTTTGGGAGGCTGAGGCAGGTAGATCACCTGAAGTCGGGAGTTTGAGACCAGCCTCACCAACATGGAGAAACGCCATCTCTACCAAAAATACAAAATTAGCCAGGCATGATGGTGTATGCCTGTAATCCCAGCTACTCAGGAGGCTGAGGTAGGAGAATCGTTTGAACCAGGGAGGCGGAGGTTGCAGTGAGCCGAGATCGTGCCTTTGCACTCCACTCTGGGCAACAAGAGTGAAACTCCGTCTCGATAAATAAAAATAAAAAGTTAAATTCCACGTTTTTCCAGGTAGTATGAAAAATATCAGAAATAAAATGCCCTTACCTAACAAGCTAGTATTAAGAATAAGCTTGACCGGGCGCGGTGGCTCATGCCTGTAATCCTAGCACTTTGGGAAGCTGAGGTGGGTGGATCACCTGAGGTCAAGAGCTCGAGATCAGCCTGACGAACATGGAGAAACCCCGTCTTAACTAAAAATACGAAAATTAGTCAGGCATGGTGGCAGACGCCTGTAATCCCAGCTACTCAGGAGGCTGAGGCAGGAGAATCACTTGAACCCAGGAGACAGAGGTTGTGGTAAGCTGAGATTGCACCACTGCACTCCAGTCTGAGGGACAGAGCAAGACTCTGTCTCAAAAAAAAAAAAAAAAAAGAAAAAAAAAAGTAAGCACGTGCATGTGCTTCTCTCAAGTTCCTCTCAAGAGGCACAGGAAAACTATAACGTCCCCCTCTGAGACTGACTAAAATATTACTAACATTCAATGTTCAATAAAATGTTAAAATATTTCTTTCATGAAAATTGAGAATAAGAACAATGCAGATCAAAACCAATTTGCATTTTTAATTTTGAAAAAAATCTTATAAAACCTTAACAAAATATCCCAGATTCATCTTCAAGCAGATGAGGAATCTAAATAAACGCTTTCGTAATTTTAAAAAAGACAACTGGAACTTGAAAACATAACCGTAACCCATCTCAGAAAATAATGTGAGAAATTAGTTATGAAGTATTTAAATAAACTTTTTAAAATTAAAACTCTATCTACACAGGCAAATATGAGCACAGCTGCAATATGCCATGTTAGTATCATTATTAATCACTTTATTAATTACATCTGAGGAAAAAGAAATGCTTTCTAAATCATTCTAAAAGGTCTTACAAAAAAATGAACTACCCTCTCCCCAACAGTCACATACACCATGATGAAGAAAACACCAACATTTCAAATATTCCAGCAATTATAACACAAGATAATCCTGAAATTTATTTAGCCTCAAAACATTACGAACTACTCCAAGGAAGGAACAATACTTTGAAAACACTAGTATTTTTAAGGTATAAAAAAAAATTATGGCCAGGGGCGGTGGCTCACTCCTGTAATCCCAGCACTTTGGGAGGCCGAGGCAGACAGATCATCAGGTCAATTGATCAAGACCATCATGGCCAACATGGTGAAACCCCATCTCTACTAAAACTACAAAAATTAGCCAGGCATAGTGGCGCACACCTGTAGTCCCAGCTACTTGGGAGGCTGAGGCAGGAGAATTGCTTGAACCACGAAGGCGGAGGTTGCAGTGAGCCGAGATCGCACCACTGCACTCCAGCCTGGCAACAGGGCGAGACTCTGCCTTAAATAAATAAATAAATAAATAAATAAATAAATAAATTATGAGTGCTGATTTCTTGGAAAAATATATTTTAACGCAGCTGCTGATTGTCAAGAATTCTGATAATGTGCTTATCCAGAAAAAAAAAAAAAAAAAAGGCCAAACACTTTTCACTTAACACATCACACCTTCCTTACTTGTTCTTTATCATCACTATTACCATTTACAATTAGGTATGTCATCAACACCAGACTATCAGTGGTACATTGTCAGGTAACTCTTCCTCCGAGAAATATACATTTAAAGAAAAAGTATTACAATTCTCTATCATTAAATTTTAAGGATTACTTTCCTTATTATTTCTAGAAACAACAATAAAAAGCTAACATAGCACATTTTGGGAGGCTGAGGCGGGCACATCACTTGAGACCAGGAGTTCGAGACCAGCCTGGCCAACAGAGAGAAACCCTGTCTCTACTGAAAATACAAAAAATAGGGCGTGGTGACACATGTCTGTAATCCTAGCTACATGGGAGGCTGAGGCAGGAGAACAGCTCGAGCCCCAAAGGCGGAGGTTGCAGTAAGCCAATATCGCACTGCTGCACTCTAGCCTGGGTGACGGAGCCAGACTTCATCTCAAAAAAAAAAAAAACAGCTAATAGCCCGTAAGTCCAAAATCTGAAAGTTCTATTTGAATGTAAACATTATCTTTAACAATGTAATAAGTATTATAAGCATTAACAGTCAAAAGAGCCCACTTAAATACAAAAGCTAACTATAAAAAAATTAATATCTACATTATTTCATAATGATCAAGAGTCACTTTGGATCACATTAGTCTGGATTCCTGAAATAAATACAATATTACTGCTTTTTACACATATATAGATTAAAATAGGCAATGCAACCTTATGTTCAGAATAAATGCAAAACTACAAATCTCATCCTTTTTAATTAGTAGTTTTATCACAGTTGAAATACTAAAAGATAAGTCCACATACGGAACCACAAATTATTACTAATAATCCTTCCCTTTTCAGCACTATCAAGTTTATAAATCGCATTTATTTGTAAATGGTGAACACAAAGACAAAATAAAATTCCTGAAATGAAGCTTTATTTTAAAACATTTCTTATAGAAAAGGAATCCACTGTTTATCTTTGGGGGTTTTTTTAAATAGAAAATGTTATTACAAAGATTACTTACAGAAAATAGGACCAGAAGTACATTACCCTTCAATAAATATACTGTACCAAAGTCTCCTAATAGGGACAAGGGAGAGAATTAAAACACTAGTTTATTAAATGTCTTCCTCTTCGTTTTAAAATGTAGATAGATTCTATTAAAGTGACAATAGAAAAGTTCAACCCAATAATTTTAGCTGTACAAAGTTACTTATTAACCTTTAAAGGCTGTTATGAATTTACACTTCCTGCAGTTCCCCTGCCATCTTTCCCAACTTAAGTAGCCACTAGGGGTTTAAGACAGTCACCACTTGTGACATCAATAATAAGGAAAGAACTTTACATTCAAGTTTAAGAAAAGGATAATTGTGGATTTTGCTTGTGCCCAGAAACAGTGTGCAACACAGGTCTCAGCCCATAAACAGGTGCTTCATGAATATCTGTTGAGTAAATGGTGACATTTTATTATATTACTGCAACATTAGTTCCCCCCCCAAATTTAGAGTTCTCCTTTGCTCAAAAAGCAGCAAGACCATACCACAGTCCCTTCTCAAAAACACATAAACTTCTTTATTCATAATGAAATAGAAAGCTGGTTGTCAAAATACAGTCCCACTCCCTCTTTTTCTCAATTATTTTTAAAGGTTAGAAATAAGGCCTGTTTTTAAGAAACAGAAAATGTATACCAACCTCTCCCAAACCAAAAGAGAAAATCCACACTTGATATATATTTTCTGTGTTCATAGTATTCAGAGTAAGAACCGACTCACAATAGTATGTTATGTGGGATAAAAACTTAAAACAAACGTATATCAAAAATACATGTTGTTTGCCGACATTATTTCCTTAATCATAATCAAGAGGATATGTGCCTGAATTTTACTAGATGTGAGATAAGCTTTGTCTGATATTTCAAGATTCATTCATTCAACAAATACTTTACTGAGCACATACTATAAGCCAGGTCCTTCAATGAAACATTTAAACTTTGTAAACTGCACATCACCCCTCAAAATTCCCCTAAAAAAGCTTATAATTTAAAGTAATTGCAAGCTAAAGAGAAATCCCCAGTGTTGTTTCTTACACAGAGTGAAGTCAGCGGATCGGGGTTTTTTTCAGCTGTGAATGCGGCATCAAGGAGCCGCTACCTACCACACCCGTTGCCTAAAATCGCAACTTAAAGCAGCAAGCACTGGGTAAAACAACCTGTAAGAGTAGCTGAGCTCCCGCGACGAGGTGGCCAGGGGCTTTCACGCCCGGGGCCCGGGGAGAACCGCGGCAGGACCCGCGGACGGAACGCATCCGGCGCCTCCGGCGAAGAGTCGGGGCTCCGCAGCCAGGTGTCTTTGCTCCCCCAGACCCTCACCTAGAGACCCCGGGCCCTCCCCGCCCGCCCCTCGCACCACCCTCCCGACTTCCAGACCTGAAAAGTTGGGGGGAGGGGGTCTGCCTTTCCATTTTACATCAGGCGGTCAGTTGGCTGCCTCAGCCGTCCGCCTGCCGTGAATTATGAACTGAGCGTGTAACCATTCCTCAGAGGGAACAGAAAAAAAACCTAAGGCAGGGTCCTAGGGTATAAGGACCTCGCCCAAACCTGAAATGGAGACGCAAGCTCAGCCCACAGCCCGCAGCGCGCTGCTGGCAGGGCCGGGCCGCGCTCACCCCAGAGCCCTCAGGGACGAGGGTTCGGGGCTTCGGGACCCCGCCCAAGGGGCCGAGAGGGCGAGGCGTAGGGGCCGACGCGCGACTGGCGCTGGCACTACACTCACCGTCGCCTTTGTCTCTGCCGCCCGCTCCGGCCGCAGCCCCTCTCAGCGCCGGCTCCGCGGCTCCTGCCGCCCCCACGCCTGCAGCTGCGCTCCCCGGCGCGCTCGCAGCTTCCTTGCTCCCCCTCCCTGCCCAGGCTCGCGCGCGGGTTGGGCGGAGCGAGAGGCGGCGCGCGCCCCTAGAGGGGCTGGAGGGGCGGGCGCCGTTGCGCAGCTGCGGCGGCCGCAATGTTGGCCCCGCCCCCGCCGTACCTCCGGGATGGGAGGGTCGGCCGGCAGGCGGCGGGACCCCCGGGGTTCGAGCCGCGGGGGTTAGGAATTGGCCTTTGTAACTAACTGACGCCTGAGATCCGGGGCTGCAGCACTCGCGGGAAAGGACGCTCCGAAAGATGGCGACCAAACCTGGGCGGGAGCTTGCGGGAGCCCTTTCCCACCCCAGCCCGGGCCGCGGACAGCCTTGCGGAGGAGCGACGTCTGCGCACGTTGTGGGGCGGTGGACGCGCCCAGGCGAGGGTGGGTGGGTGCTGAGCGGTTGTGGGACGAGGGGTCTCTCTGTGGCAGTTGAGAGTCCGTCCTCTGACCACTGCTTTTTCATGTAAAAGTCAGACTTGTTCAATCCGTCATTAACTGGGTTAAGGCCGAGATCATCTACCTGGCATTTGAAATGCGTGAAAATTACACATGTACTGGACTTCTGTGATTCCTTTGGGTGTGTATTTTACATATCTCAGAAATCAGAAATATGAGTGCCCTATCTAGCAGCCAGCAGTCCACCAAAATACCTGCAAAACTTTATCGTGAGGTCAAAAGGATAAAGAGCGTAATGCCACTGAAGTAAGCTCTCAAACCTGTACTACTTTGAATATAATAAGTAGTGTATGGTCTTCCCCATTCTAGGTTGATGGCGAGGATTTCTAGTTGCTCAGGTCAAAAACTTTATATCATCCGTAACTCCTCTCATACTCTCATTTTCACTTTCAATCTGTGAAGAAAGCTTGTTGGTTGTACCTTCAAAATAGAACAGACTGGGCAACATAGCGACACCCTGTCTCTACGCACACACAAAAAAATAGCCTGGTGTAGTGGCGTGTGCCTATAGTCCCAAGTACTCTGGAGGCTGAGGCCAGGAGTTAGGTTACAGTGAGCCATCATCAGGTCACTGCACTCCAGCTTGGGCTGGACGGAGTGACACCTGTTTCCAAAAAAAAAATTCTCAGTCTTTCCTACCTTGCTATTTTTCCTTTCTTCCCATGACACTTCCCACCTTGTAACAATCTTTGTAATTCACAGTCAGCCCTCCGTATCCATGGGTTCTGCGTTCCTGGATTCAACCAACCACAGATGGAAAATATTTGGGGAAAAAAATACAACAATTTAAAAAAAAAAAAAACAATACAATATAACAGCTATTTACATAGTACTTACATTGTATTATAAGTAATCTGGAGATAAAGTATACAGGAGGATATATATGGGTTATGTGCAAATACCATATCATTTTATATCATAGACCTGAGAGGATTTTGACATTGGTTGGGGTCCTAGAACCAGTCCCCCTCAGATACTGAGGTATGACTGTATTTATTTGATATGTTTAGCTTTTAGTGTCTGCCTTCTCTAGTAGAAGCTGGGATTTTTGTCTGTTTTATTCAACTGATGTATCCCAAGTGGCTAGAATAAAAGAAAAATTTTAAAATTCCCTGAGATTAAAAAAACTAAAGCAACAAAAAATGACCAATTTTTTTAATTTTAAATTTTCTCTTGGTTTCTGTTTCAGTTAACCATAAGATCTTTATCTACATCATACTATAAGCATTTTGATTTTCCAATTTATCTGAGTATAGTGATAACCATTTACTTGACATTTAATGCAGTTTTTTGACCAATGATACACTACAATCCTATTTCATTGAATAAGAATAACATGATAGAGTATAGGAAGGTTACATAAAGACTATTCTAAAAATTTCCTAGAACAAAAAAAAAAACAGAAAATTCCTGAACTTGATATATGTGCTTATAAGCCTCCCTTTGAATTACAAATGTAGTAACCTTGTGTGAATGCCTTCCTCAGCCATGAAAAATAGTAAATTTTCTATCATTTACCTATAAAGGGTAGTATTCATTATGTAAACATTTATTTCAGATTTTTCATATTTTGTAACAGAACATTACGTGATTGAATAGCACGATATAATTTCAGTTGCTATAGCTATTCATACACCCTTCTCATCAGTTAAAAAAAAAAAAAAAAGTCAAGTACACAATGCCATTCAGTTGAATTGACACTTTTTTTTTTGGGGGGGGGGACAGGGTCTCACTCTATCACCCAGGCTGGAGTGCAGTGGCCTAATCTGTGCGATCTCAGCTCTCTGCGATCTCTGTCTTCTGGGTCCAAGTGATCCTCCCACCTCAGCCTCCCAAGGAGCTAGGACTACAAACGCACACTACCACATCTGGCTAATTTTTGTATTTTTGGTAGACAGGGTCTCACTATGTTGCCCAGGCTGGTCTGAAACTCCCAGGCTCACACAATCCGCCCTCCTCCCCTCACAAAGTGCTGGGATCACAGGCGTGAGCCACGGCGTCTGGCCTGGATGATACTTTTTGTAGAGTATGTGTGCATAATTATTTGCTCAATGTTATATTCATAGAAGTCTCTTTATATATTTAATTTATCCTTTATGATTTAAAACAATTTAAAGCTACAGATGACATAACAATTTGATTTTTTAAATAAAATTAAAGACTTTTGTTTATAAAAACATTGACAATGTATTTCATCAATGTTAATCTGTAGTTTGTAATTACAATAATACTAAATAAAATTTTTCTTTTTTTTCTTTTTTCTTTTGAGACAGAGTCTTGCTCTGTCGCACAGGCTGGAGTGCAGTGGCGCGATCTGGGCTCACTAAGCTCCGCCTCCTGGGTTCACGCCAGTCTCCTGCCTCAGCCTCCCGAGTAGCTGGGACTACAGGCGCCTGAAACCATGCCCGGCTAATTTTTTGTATTTTTAGTAGAGGCGGGGTTACACTGTGTGGGCCAGGATGGTCTCTATCTCCTGACCTCGTGTTCCGCCCACCTCAGCCTCCCAAAGTGCTGGGATTACAGGCGTGAGCCACCGCGCCGGCCATAAAACTTTTCTAGAGTCATTATGATGTATCTGCACACTGTCCTTAAAATTGTTACTGAGTAAAATCTTATTCCAAAAGAAAGACAAAGGTAAAAAATAGACACTGTTCATAATTTACTCACATAATATACAGTGAAAATACTGATAAAAATAAATGCGACTATTATAGTCCAGAAGAAACTGTTTTGCATTCCTATTAGTCCATAACAAGTGGAAACATTACACGAAGGACAACAGGAATGAACACATTGTTCTAACCAACTGCTAAATAGCCTTGAGCTCATATAACAGCCACATCGGCCTGATTCTGCAATCTTTTACTTAAATAAATTTTCCTTAAAATTTTTAAAGCAAATAGATTTTCCCTAAAAGTATACTATTAATTTTTGGTTTTCTTGTTTTGTTTTGTTTTGTTTTTGAGATGGAGTCTTGCTCTTATTTTCCAGGCTAGAGTACAATAGCACAACCTTGGCTCACTGCAACCTTCGCCTCCCAGGTTCAAATGATTCTTCTGCCTCGGCTTCCTGAGTAGCTGGGATTACAGGCGCCCGCCACCACGCTCAGCTAATATTTGTATTTTTAGTTGACACAGGGTTTCGCCATGTTGGCCAGGCTGGTCTCGAACTCCTGACTTCAGGTGATCCGCCTGCCTCGGCCTCCCAAAGTACTGGGGTTACAGGCGTGAGCCACTGCACCTGGCCTGTTAATTTCTTCTTCTTCTTCTTCTTCTTCTTTTTTTTTTTTGAGATGGAGTCTCACTCTGTCGCACAGGCTGGATTGCAGGGGTGCAATCTTGGCTCACTGCAACCTCCCTGTCCTGGGTTCAAGTGATTCTCCTGCCTCAGCCTCCTGAGTTGCTGTGATTACAGGCACCCACCATCACGCCTGGCTAATTTTTGTGTTTTTAGTGGAGACAGGGTTTCACCATATCGGCCAGGCTGGTCTTGAACTCCCAACCTCAGGTGATCCGCCCGCCCCAGCCTCCCAAAGTGCTGGGATTACAGGCATGAGCCACGGTGTCCGGCCACTATTAATGTTTTTTAAATCTGCTTTCCAAAATTTGATAGCAGTTCTTTCTAACATTTAGGAGACATGGTGTATGGAGTCAGAGTCCGGAGTTCAAATACAAATTCTGCTGCGTAATTAGTTAGGTGACTCTGAACAAAGTTCTTTCTAAACCTATCTTGTCTTCTAGTTTAATGAGACCAATAGTATTACCTACCTGTGAGGTCTGTTTTGAGAAATGTATAAGAGAACTCAAGTAAAATTGTTAGCCCAAGGCCTGGCACAGGCTGTGCTGGTAAAAGCTAGCTATTATCATTACACAAGCATATAATTAAGCTCATTGTTCTACATTTGTAATATTGAGAAAATGGCTCATAAAAGGCCCCAAATGGGATGGTATGAGTTCTACATCAATATAGTATAATGTTTAAGTAAATGAATGTTTTTAAACGAGCACTAACTTTTCTTCTACCACCACAACATGCCAGACACAATTCCAGGCAACAAAAGAAGCTAAGAGAAATAAGGCCCAAACTTAACACAGCTTTACAGTTGAATGAAAAGAGACATACATTTAATACATAACTACATTCAAAGTAGTATGACCATATTTCCTGATTTATTAGGAATCTCTTGTCCTGGCTTAATAGTTATTTGTGTCTTCTTTCATTCTCAGTTGTGTCTAGGTCTGCTGATAAATTAGATGATCATTCCTAACTAGACATATGTACCAATTGCTTGGGATACAAGAGAAGAAACCACCAGTTCTGTGTAAAGCTATAGAGACTGAAATTGCTCCTTTATAGGAACATCTGAATGGGTCAAGTGAATCAAAAGAAAGAGGAAAGGCAGAGGGAAGTTTTAATTGTTATTATTCTGAGTCAGAACTACAAAGCTTTCTATACTTGTGCTATGAACATTAACTAGTAGCAAACTTAGTAAATCCACTTGACCAATGTTATATAAATTAGTTTTGGAATTTAGTATTTTTTTCCTAAAGATATAACAGGCATACTCCAAGAAACAAATTATTCAACATGTATTTGTTTATGTATACAACATACAGTATATCTATTGAGTGTATGTTAGGTATACATAGTCTGTTTTTAGTGTGATAGAAGATACCAAAAAAAAAATAAGGCACAGGCAAGCATCACAAAATCTAATGGCAAACCTCAGATATCTTAGCTAATTAGTCAATAAGGTAATGAGACATATGGCACATGAATTGTGATTTGGGAAGATCGAGAAAAATCAGGAATCGTGCAGTGTGTTGAGAAAGGAGAAAATAACCAACTGTCAGAAGAACCATAGACAGTGGTCCTTTCTGTGACTGAAGCAGCCGAAGATAGGAAGGAAAGCTAAGTCAAATTTTGCTTTACACTCTTACCTGTGGCTGACCCTTGCTGCTCATCAAACCACAAATATTCATTGAATGCCTGCTGTTTGCCAGGTAGCATACCGAGTGCTGTGGAAAAGTTCAATATAAAGCCTGGTCTTTGTCTTTAATGAAATGTCACATATCAACATTTGAATAAGTAGACACAGTAGCTTTATGAATGTGGTTGAGGGGATCACTGAGGGTCTGAATTAGTTAGAAAAGTTTTTTCAAAGGGAAAGGAATTCGAGGTGGGTCTCTGTGAAGAAGGTAGTCAGATCAGTGTTTCCCAAACTATGTATTGCACACCTCTGGTGGTGTGGGAGATGATTTTAGGTGATACACTTCACTGGGGTTCGGGAGTGGAAGGATGGAGAGAGGTAGATTAGGGTACGTGCAGCTTGTCTAGCTTCAACACATAGCCTGTGATCCAATTACATTGCAGCCCCTCAGCTCAAAAAAAAAAGTTAGGAATTGTAACAAAATGCCTCTGGGGACAACCAGAGAAGAGGAAGGGAGCCTTTTGAGGTCACTGCTAAGTCAAGTTACAGACTAAGTAACTAAGAACTCCTTTGTCTTTTTTTAAAACAGCTAACATCTATATATGGCAAGTAATACCAATTTTACATATATGGTAGCAATACAAGCTTCCTTTACATATTTGTTAAAGTTAAAAATATGAGTCAGCTAAAAGAGACTTAACAAGTAAACAATAATGGCGATAAAGCTTGTGGTAGATTTCACACAGAAAAAAAAAAACAATAAAGAGAAAGGGGATGTGGCACTAATTTAGGAAGCACAAAGCTTAGTGAGCAAAAGTTCAGAAATTGGCATCTTAAAGGTGTGTTCTTCTTCCCAGGGAGAGCAAGAACCACAATGGATCTTGAGTTGAGTATTGGCAGGCTGGCATACAAGAGTGCAGAAAGATGAAGTGCAAGAGGCAAGTAACAAGTGGGAGTGGAGTCTGCTGGCAATTAAGACTCAGCAACAGGACTGCAGAGGAGAGGATACTTCTCCCTGTATCTTGAGGAAGCCCCTTAGCCCAGAAGAACCAGCAGAACTAGCACCAGTGTGTGTTAGGAAGCCACTCAGCAAGCACCAGGGGGTCTCCCACCTCTGTGGTTCACCAGGAATCCAGGAAGAGGAGAAATGGAGTATCTTGTTAGATACCCTCAAAGCACCTGGATATTTGGTGCCCTTAAATTTAACAGGTGGGGCCGGGCGCAGTGGCTCACCCCTGTAATCCTAGAACACTGGGAGACCAAGGCAGGTGGATTGCCTGAGCTCAGGAGTTTGAGACCAGCCTGGGCAACATGGTGAAACCTCATCTCTACTAAAATACAAAAAATTAGCCAGGCATGGTGGCGCATACCTGTAGTCCTGGCTACTTGGGAAGCTGAGGCAGGAGAATCGCTTGAACCTGGGAGGCAAATGTTGCAGTGAGTCGAGATCGTGCCACTGCACTCCAGCCTGCGTGACAAAGCAAGACTCTGTTTCAAAAAAAAAAAATTAGCAAGTGGAACAGAAATCTTGCCACTTCCTCCTAGCGCAAAGATACACATTGCTTTCATAAAGAAAGTTCATGATGAGTCCAGGCACAGTGGCTCATACCTCTAATACTAGCACTTTGGGAGGCCGAGGCAGGCAGATCACTTGAGGTCAGGAGTTTGAGACCAACATGGCCAACATGGTGAAAACCCGTCTCTACTAAAATAATAATAATTAAAAAAAAAAAAATTCATGGTGAGTAAAAATTGGAAGTAAAGTTCGAAGATGGCAAACCAGGATTCTTCACACCCATCTACATGCCTCTCCCAGAAGGTGTTACTCCCTCATAGTGATTCAGCTCTTGCTTTTGACCCCACCACTAGCTGGTCTGGGTAATTGGGAGTGTTCTGATGGCTTTGTTCCCTGCCACTGTCACTGTGGTGGTGTACATGCCCTACCTAATCCCCAGGACTGTGATGGGCAGATTGTAAAAATGCACCACCCCCTTCCCCCAGTAGTCTGGGTCCTAATCTCCAGAACCTATGAATAGGATAAGATAGCATTCCTATGATTATATTAGGTTGTGTGTCATAGTTGACCTTAATGGAAGGAGATTATCTGAGTGGGCCTGGTCTAATTACATGAGCCTTTGAAAGTGAAGAGTTTTCTCTGGCTGGTGGCAGAAAGAGAAGTCAGAAAGATTCAAAGCATGAAAAGAACATGATGCTTTGTTGCTGACTTGAAGATGGGGTGGGGCCATATGGCAAAGAATGCAAGTAGCCTCTAGGAGCAGAAAGTGGCCCTTGGCTGACAGCTAGGAAGGAAACAGGATCTCAGTCCTATACCCTCAAGGAACTGAATTCTACCAACAACAGAAAGAGCTTGGGAGCAGATTTTCCCCCAGGCCTCCAGATGAGAACTCAGACTTGCAAACACCTTGATTTCAGCCTGATACCTTGAGCACAGAACCTGGCCATGCTGTGCTGAACTTCTGACCTACAGAGAGTATGAACTAATAAACAGATGTTGTTTCAGCCCACTAAGTTTGTATTAATTTGTCACACAGCAATAGAAAACACAGCCACTGTCACAGACCCAACTCTTCTCTAGACTAGCTTTGAGGTGACCCTCCAGCCTCAAGAGTGTATCTGAGTTTCCACTCCATTGTCAAGCCATAAAGACAAAGGCATCAATTCTCAGGCACTAGTAAACAAGCCTGGGGTTTTTGTTTATGATTATATAGGAGAGGGGAAACCATGGGAAAAGAATGGAATTCCTGATAATTTGGCAAATGGGGATTTATTGTGTTATTTTCACTTGGGCAAAAAAGCAAATGTGACATTATTTTGGAGTAACAAGCTGGTAGTCCTCTCATTTGTGGGTGGTAATAGAATTTCTGGTAGCATATGGTGCCAGTCTCTGAAGACGAAAGACAGAGGAAAGACAAAGTCCCTTAATAAAAAGGGAATGGTCTCTAGTGTCAGGCGGATATGGGTTTGTTTTGCAGATTATCTGATCTTGGGCTTATGGGCAATTTTCTTAACATCTTTGAGTCCCAGTCTACTCATCATAAAATATAATAATGCCTACATAATTACCTAATAAGATGTGGCAATAATTAAATTTAATAATTCATATAAAATCTCAATGCCTGCAGCACAGTAGACTATCAATAAATTGCCTCTATTATTACAGTGGAATTTTTTTCACAACTTCCTTGCAAACTTTTTTTTTTCTCTGAGACGGAGTCTTGTGCTGTCACCCAGGCTGGAGTGCAGTGGCATGATCTCAGTTCACTGCAGCCTCCGCCTCCTGGGTTCAAGCAATTCTCCTGCCTCAGCCTCCTGAGTAGCTGGGATTACAGGCACACGCCACCATGCCCTGCTAATTTTTGTATTCTTAGTAGAGACAGGGTCTTACCATGTTGGCTAGGCTGCTCTTGAATTCTTAACCTTGTGAACCAGCCTTGGCCTCCCAAAGTACTGGGATTACAGGCATGAGCCACTGCGCCCGGCTCTCTTGCAGTCTTTTAATAGTAAAAGTAACTAAATTATGGCATACAATAGACCAATGCTATCCTACAGAAATATAACTCAAGGCACATATGTAATTTTAAATTTTCAAGTAGCTGCATGAAAAAAATGTAAAGGTAATTTTAATAATATAATTTATTTAAAATATTGTCATTTCAACATGCAATTAATCTAAAATGTATTAATGATATATTTTACATTTTTAAAAGTAAGACTTCAAATTCAGAATTTTTTATACTTATAGCACATCTCAATTCAGAATAGCCATGTTTCAGGTGCTCACAAGGAATGTGTAGCTAGTGACTATGGTACCCGACAGCTTAGCACTAGACTTTAAATAAATATTTCAGCAAATTCTCCTTTACTCTTTGTTAATTCTAAAATAAACATAAATAAATGATAAGTGATAATTATACATATATGAGCACACACATACACGTATTTCCCACTCTGGCACATAGGAAACTTACAGGATTTTTTTTTTCAACCATCAGTTCTTAGTTACAAGGAGTCACACTTCAATCAGAGGATCAGGATATAAGTGGTACACAGATTTCTAATTTCATTTCCAAAACATACCACAAATCGAAGCTACATAGTTAAAGTAATACTTGGCAACCATGATAACTAGGTTAAAACAAAAATCTATCTTGCACTGTAGAAAGCATGTTGACTTCATTGCTTTTTAAAGTAACTTCAGTAGATGATTATATATTCATGTCATTTGCTTTTCCTTTAAAAACATTGGACTAGACTTTTGGTTCTACATAAGCTTGTTTTTTCTTTCTAAGTTAACCTACCCATTATGCAAGAATGAAGACTAAAGCAAATCAGAAATGGACTTATTATTTCTTTTTTCTTCCTTTCTTTTTCTCTTTTTTTTTTTTTTTTTTTTTGAGATGGAGTCTCACTCTGTTGCCTAGGCTGGAGTGCAGTGGCACCATCTCAGCTCACTGCAACCTCTGCCTCCTGGGATCATGCAATTCTCCTGCCTCAGCCTCCCGAGTGGCTGGGATTACAGGCACCGGTCACCAGGGCCAGCTAATTTTTTTTATTTTTAGTAGAGACAGAGTTTCGCCATGTTGGCGAGGCTGATCTCAAACTCCTGACCTCAAGTGATCCACCTGCCTCGGGCTCCCAAAGTGCTGGGATTACAAGAGTGAGCCACCGTGCCCAGCCAAGACTTATTATTTCTATACACATGTGAAAAAAAATCTGTAAAATCTGAGGTGTGTCCCGGGGCCTGTCGAGGTGGTGTGGGGCTGGGGAAAGGACAGCGTTAGGAGAAATACCTAATGTAAATGACGAGTTGATGGATGCAGCAAACCAACGTGGCACATGTATACCTATGTAACAAACCTGCACGTGGTGCACATGTACCCTAGAACTTAAAGTATAATAAAACTTTTAAAAAAAGAAAAAAAAAATCTGTGGTGTGTCCACTGGATAGAAAGCCCTGTGGAATCTTCAGAGATGATTCAGACAGTGGTCTTTCTCCTAAAGTGGACTCAGAAAATATAGGACACATCCAAACATGTATAATGCAAGATAGAACACTGAAAGTGACTATGAGAGATTTCCAAGAAAACATAATGCAAGTATTTGTCAAAAGACAATCCTTCATAGTGAGGATGAGAGGTTTCCTAGAAAAGTATTCTTTGTAAGAAGTTCTTTTTTTTTATTTTTAGACAGAGTTTCGCTCTTGTTGCCTGGGCTGGAGTGAAATGGTGCAATCTCAGCTCACTACAACTTCCACCTCCTGGGTTCAAGTGATTCTCCTGCCTCAGCCTCCTGAGTAGCTGGGATTACAGACATGTGCAATCACACCCAGCTAATTTTTGTATTTTTAATAGAAATGGGGTTTCACCAAGTTGGTTAGGCTGGTCTCAAACTCCTGACCTCAGGTGATCAACCCGCCTCGGCCTCCCAAAGGGCTGAGATTACAGGCATCAGCCACTGTGCCAGGCCTGTCTAAAGAATGGTCTTTAAGGGAGAGTTAATAGGATCAATTCAATGCAACAGATTTTTGCTGTCTACCTATTGTGTGGGTATAGTAGGTAGTAGGGAGTTCGTGATGGAAATCTCTATCCTTAAGCTATTGGGATGGTGATGAAGAATGGTGGAAGACAATCCAGCAACTCACCACTGTTACGTATTCCAACAGCTCTTTTTACCTCATACTACCTCTGACATCCCCTTCGCCGCTGAGGTATTCCCAAGCTTATCTCCCACACACCCAAACAGCTTTATGCTGCTTCTCTTTTTTTAACACTCTATTTCGGATATGGCTTTCACTCTTGACCTTGCTTTCATACCAGCCTTACCATGAGATGAGTGCTTCATTCTCTGACAGAGGTCCTGCAGCCACATGCAGACTCTGCCCATCCCCTGCTCTGGCTCTATCTCTAGGCAGGAAGTTGCTGAATCAAGAAACTGTCACCACAGCTTCCGGCTCCAGCATTACCCTTGTGCGAAGAGGAAGTTGGGCAGTTGAGAAGTATTATCATAGAGATAGATCTAGTGGAGGACATTTGACTTAACCTGTGGGGGTCCAGAAAGGATTCCTAAAAGAGCAGATGCTTGAGAGGAATTACCCAAGAATGAAGGGAAAGGTGAAATTCCCTGTGTGTAGAAGAACAACATGTATAAAATCAGGAAGATACGAGAGTTTGATGCCTTTAGGGAACTAGAGAATGAGTTCAGGGCTAGAGGAAGGGTGCATGTGGGCCCAGATGATGCTGGACCTGCAGAAAGAGGCATTAGATCATGATAAGGAGTTTTGTTGTTGTTGTTGTTGTTTTTGAGACGAAGTTTCACTCTGTCACTCAGGCTGGAGTGCAGTGGCGCCATCTCAGCTCACTGCAACCTCCACCTCCCTGATTCAAGCAATTCCCCTGCCTCAGCCTCCTGAGTAGCTGGGATTATAGGCGCACGCCACTACGCCCGGCTAATTTTTTTTGTATTTTTAGTAGAGACGGGGGTTTCATCATGTTGGCCAGCCTGGTCTCAAACTCCTGACCTCAGGCAATCCCCTCGCCTCGGCTTCCCAAAGTGCTGGGATTAGAGACGTGAGCCACAGCAACTGGCTGATAAGGAGTTTGACCTTATTTAGAATATGATAATGAGTCAGGCAGGAGGACAAAATGTACTAATGATGTTGCTTTAAGAGTAAAGTTCAAATATATGAACATATGCTTAATATATCATATAAAACCTTTGAACTTTAAAATAGTCTTGCTTTAATTAATTATCCTCGATAAGCTGCTTGTAAACTTCATTCATAAAAGATAGTATGCGAGAACTTGAAATGAAATTATAGTACTTCCGTGATTCTTTCCTTGAAATGAAATTATAGTACTTCCGTGATTCTTTCCTTCCTTCCCTCCCTTCCTCCCTCCCCATCCCTCCCTCCCTTCCTTCCTTCCTTCTTTCCTTCCTTCCTTCCTCTCATTCTCTCTTTGTTTTTTACTTCTTTCTTTTTTGAGACCCCTTCTGTTACCCAGGCTGTAGTGTAGTGGCACAATCATGGCTCACTTCAGCCTTGACCTCCTAGGCTCAAGTGATCCTCCTTCCAACTCAGCCTCCCAAGTAGCTAGGACCAGAGGCGTGTGCCACCATGCCCAGTTAATTTTTATTTTTTTGTAGAGACAAGGTCTCACTATGCATCTAGGCTGGTCTTGAATTCCTGGGCTCAAGTGATCCACCCTCCTCAGAATTCCAAAATGCTGGAATTACAGGCACAAGCCACCACACCCAGCCCCTGGTTTATTTTTTATTAATTGGAACAGTTTTATATTACCTGGAGTGATCTCCTTAGAACAGTAATTGCACACATATGGGATTCAACCTGGGCAATGTTATTTCCATGTGGTAGTCTGCTATTCATGTACTGTCTCCCAGACAATTTTTTTTTCTTTTTTTAGTTTTGCTTTCTCTCACAATATAAAATTGCATATTCTATCCTACTAAAGAGCATGTTAAATGCAACGATAAAAATATAAGAACCTGTTAGAAGAGGCTGATGGCTTAAAAGAGAAAGGAAATTAACTTCCTTGATGTTAACATTTTGGCTATTTGACAAGCTGATGGAAATTTTCTAAATGGGGAAAAGATGAAAGTTTTCTTGAAAATGATTACCTTTAGTAAGAAGAATGATCTCCACAGTGATTTCTTGGTGTAGAAAAGAAGGAACTCCAAGAGGATTATTATGGCCTTCTACTCCAGTCAAGACCTGCCCAACATATTCTTTTGCACAGTACAAAAGAATTTCAGTTCGAGTTTCACATTCTGTTAACAGATATATTGTAATTGAATAAAACCGATGCACAAAATGTTAAAATAAGTCATTTATTTGTTAAGAATTATGATAAGTAGCTATGTTATTGCTCATCATTTCTTAGTTTTGTTTTTATATAGTTTTATTGTATCTATATATTCTTTAAAAATGCATTTAAAAATTTTAAAATTAATGAAATTTTTAAAGGCAGTTTTAGGTTGACAGAGTAGAAAGTACAGAGGGTTCTCATATAACCCTACTTCCCTCTGTGTCCCTCCCTCCAGTTCCCCCTTTTGTTGACATGCTGGATTCATGTGGTATCCTTATTGTAACTGCTGAGCCAATATTACCATAGGATTTCTTAAGAGACCCTGGGGTCTTGCTATGCTTACCAGGCTAGTTTCTAACTCCTGAGCTCAAGCAATCCTCCTACCTCAACCTCCCAAAGTGCTGGGATTACAGATCAATATAATAGTGTCAATATAAGTTCATATTGTTGCTGTCATTGTAAATTACTTATTTTGATTATTGTATAACACTTTCTGTTGAAATATACCACAGATTATTTATCCACCCTCCTGTAGATGGGCATGTGTATGAGTTGTTTCCAAGTTTTTGCTTTTGTAAAAAGTGGAGTTTTGATTGTTCTTGTACCTGGTGCCTGCTGTATATGTGCAAGAGTTTCTCTTGATGTATACCTAACAGTAGAATTGTTGGCTCATAGGGTATAGGAATATTCAATTTGGAGTGATAATGACACAATTTGCCAATTTGCATTTTCTTTTTTTGTTGTTGTTTAGTACCCATTATGCCCCAGAACCAACTTTCATTGGATCCACAGCCTTCCCAACACTTAGCACAGACTCCTTAAGTTGTTGCCTTTTGAATAAACGTAAAATGATGTCTCCCTATGCTCTTTTTTTAGAGACAGCATCTCACTCTGTTGCCCAGACTGGAGTGCAGTGGTGCAATCATAGCTCACTGCAACCTTGAACTCCTGGGCTCAAGTGATCCTCCCACTTCAGCCTCCTGAGTACCTAGGGATACAGGCATGCACCACCATACCCAGCTAATCTCTGTAGTCCTTATTTGCATTTTTCTGATCAATAAAGCTGTTGAACAAAAGTTCTCAATTTTAATATTGCTTAGTAGATGTTAATTACAAAGAGTTTTTAACTTTTGTTTTTGACAGTAAAGTCATCAAATCAAATGGAGGAGATTTTTTTATATAGTGCCAGGTAGGAATCCAGTTTCTTCCTGATATATTTATTAAACAGATTCTCCTTTCCTCACTTTTCTGACATGGCATCTTTGTCATATATCAAACATTTATGTGTGGGTCTGTTTCTAAGATATCTATTCTATTTCATTGGTTAATTTTAATGCTGCACCAATCACACACCATCTTATTAATTTTAGTTTCATAATAAATATTGATAGTTACTAGGACAAATCCTCTCTCTCTGATACTTCTTTAGAAACAACCTGGCCGGTCATGGTGGCTCTGTAATCCCAACACTTGGGAAGGCCAAGGTGGGTGAATTGCCTGAGGTCAGGAGTTCGTGACCAGCCTGGCTAACGTGATGAAACCCCATCTCTACTAAAAATACAAAAAATAGCCAGGCGTGGTGGTGTATGCCTGTAGGCCCAGCTACTTAGGAGGCTGAGGCAGGAGAATCACTTGAACCCAGGAGGTGAAGGTTGCAGTGAGCCGAGATTGCGCCACTGCTCTCCAGCCTGGGTGACACAGCAAGACTCTGTCTCAAAAAAAAATAAATAAATAAAAAGTAACCTGGCTATTCATGGGCACTTATTATTCTTCAATATATATTTTAGAGTAATCTTATCAAGTTCCATTAAAGCTCTTGTAGGAATTTTAATTGGAATTACATTGGATATTTTGATAAATTTGGGGACAATTGACACATTCATAATAATATGTCTTCCTACACATTAACACAGGTATAGCTCTCCATTTATTCAGAACTTTTTCATATTTCTTAACAATGTTTTATAATAATTTCCCCTAAAGAGGTCTTGGCTAACTTCCATTAGCTTTATTCTTAGATAGTTGATATTCTGTGATATTACTGTAAACAGTTTATTCTCTTTATGTTTTCTAGTTGTTTGCTGCTAGTATGTAGTAATGCAATTGACTTGTTTTGCATCAGACATCTTGTTAATTTGAAAATTATTTGGGATTTTCTATGTAAACAATCATATCAACCACAAATACAGTTTTATTTCCTCTTTGACAATCCTTATGCCTCTGCACTGGTTAGGACCACCAATGAAGATTAAATAGAAAAAATGATAGGGGAATCTTCATCTCATTCCTGTTTTAAAGGGGAATGCTTCTGCCAGGTGTGGCGGCTCATGCCTGTAATCCCAGCACTTTGGGAGGCCAGATGGGCAGATCACAAGGTCAGGAGTTTGAGATCAGCCTGACCAGCACGGTGAAACCCTGTCTCTATTAAAAATACAAAAATTAGCCAAGCGTGGTGGCATGCGCCTGTAGTCCCAGCTCCTCAGGAGGCTGAGGCAGGAGAATCGCTTGAACCTGGGAGGCAGAGGTTGTAGTGAACCAGGATCGCACCACTGTATTCCAGCCTGGGCAATAGAGTGAGACTCCATGTCAAAAAAAAAAAAAAAAAAAAAAAAAAAAGGAATGCTTTTAATATTTTCCCATTTAGAATGATGTTTCTTTAGATTTTCTAGTATAGATACTCTAATCAAGTTAAGGAAGTTTCCATCTTCTAGTAATGTACTAAAATTTTTTAATTATTTTAAAAAATTGTAAGTAATTTTTAAAATTATGAAGAGCTGTCAAATTTTGTAAAATACTTGTTTTATGGCTGGGCATGGTGACTTATGGCTGTAATCCCCAGACTTTGGGAGGCCAAGGCAGGAGGATCACTTGGAGCCTGGCTTTCATGACCAGGCTGGGAAACAAAGCAAGGACCTGTCTCTATAAAAAGAAAATTAAAAATTAGCTGGGCTTGGTGTGCTTATAATCCCAGCTACTTATGAGGCTGAGGTGAGAGTATTGCTTGAACCCAGGAGTTCCAGGTTACAATGAGTTATGATCCCACCACTGCACTCCAGCCTGAGTGAGAGTGAAACTCTATCTATAAAAATAAATAAATAAATAATTGTTTTACTTCTTTTTCCCCCCCAGAGAGAGACTCAATGTGTCGCCCAGGGTAGAGTGCAGTGGCACATTCTCAGCTCACTGCAACTTCCACCTCCCGGGTTCAAGTGATTCTCCTGCCTCAGCCTCCTGAGTAACTGGGACCACAGGCATCTGCCACCATGCCCGGCTAAGTTTTTTGTATTTTTAGCAGAGACAGGGTTTCCCCATGTTGGCCAGACTGGTCTTGAACTCCTGACCTCGTGATCCACTCACCTCAGCCTTCCAAAGCACTAGGATTACAGGCATGAGTCACCTCACCTGGCTGTTTTACATTTTTAATATGCTCATACAGCATTTCTATTTTAATGTGTTGATGTGACAAATTATATACATAGATTTTCTAATATTAAACCATTGGTTATAGGATATTACCTTTTTAAATACATTGTTGGATTTGATTTGCTAATATTTTGTTCAGTATTTTTGCAAAAATACTAAATACTATTTGTCTCAATAAAAGGTATTACTAAAAACCTAGCAAGAGACATAGAGCAAAATATTGAGGAAAATCTACAAAATAAAATGGAATTAAAGCAAGCATTTAAAAGGATTGGAGTGCTGGGCGCAGGGGCGCATGCCTGTAATCCCAGCACTTTGGTAGACTGAGGTGGGCAGATCACCTGAGGTTGGGAGTTTGAGACCAGCCTGACCAACATGGAGAAACCCTATTTCTACTAAAAATATAAAAATTAGCAGGGCATGGTGGCACATGCCTGTAGTCCCAGCTACTCAGGAGGCTGAGAGAGGAGAATCTCTTGAACCTGGGAGGCGGAGGTTGCAGTGAGCTGAGGTTGCGTCATTGCACTCCAAACTCTGTCTCAAAAAAAAAAAAAAAAAAAAAAAAAAAAGGATTTGAGTGAAAAATATAGGTAAGAAAGATAAGAAAAGAGATCCAACATATGCACAATTAGTGTCCTCACAAACATGGACCCTCAGCCGCCCTGAAAAAGAACCATCATGTGTATTTAAAGACATAAATCAAGCAAAATTCTTTCTACAGATAAAACGTAACTTAACTCTATTATGGACCAACCTACATGAAGCATATCCTAGCAAAAAAGTCACTGAATGTCAAAGACCAAAAAAACCCAGCAAAACATTTCACTCTTGTCACCCAAGCTAGAGTGCAATGGTGATCTCGGCTCACTGCAACCCCTGCCTTCTGGGTTCAAGCAATTCTCTTGCCTCAGCCTCCCGAGTAGCTGGGATTACAGACGCCCACCACCACTCCCAGCTAATTTTTATATTTTTAGTAGAGATGGGGTTTCACAATGTTGGCCAGGCTGGTCTTGAACTCCTGACCTCAGGTAATCTGCCTGCAGCAGCCTCCCAAAGTGCTGGGATTGCAGGCATGAACCACCACACCCAGCCTGATTTTTTCATAACCCTGACTAGAAGTCAGTAAAATAATGTCCTCAAGGAACCCAAAGTCCTCAGGGAAGGGAAGCATGACTTAACAATTTTATGTCCAATTAAAATGTTTTTCAGTTATAAAAGTAATAGAAGTACAATTCTGAATATGAAAGAATTCAGGTAATATAACCCCTATGAGTTCTTCTTGAACAAACTGCTTGAGGATTTACTTTCAGCCAGGTGAGAGATGGAGAAACTGCAGCAAAAGGACAAAATGTGAAGTACTGAATTCATTTAGCTGACATAGACTGTAAAATAGACTATATAGACTAAAACAATAGACTAAAATAAAAGTCAAGTTTATGGTTAAAGATAAAACATAAATGTCATACATTCTGATGTTCAAGGAATGTTACTTTTAATAAAGTTACTTTGTTATTAATGAAGTTACTTTTAATAAAGTAAAAACAGGAAGAAAAAAGAAGGTAAAGGCTCAAGTAACCTCAAGTAATATGATTAAGAAAATCCATCTGACGTTGGGATTTTTTAAAAAGTTCGCCAGGTGATTCTAATATGCAGGAAAATTTAGGCACCATTACATTATGAGAATAACATTAATTACTCACCTGTTTAAGTCCCAATGGACCATGGTAAGTCACCAAACACTGTTAACTTCTATCACCCTTCAGAACCCTTTAACTAGACCAGGGAACAGCAGTGTGTAACAACTGGTATGTTAAACATTATGTGAGAAGACTAAGTACATTTTTTTTTCTTCTTGGTATGATACATTGTTTCAATGTACAATCTTGGTAAGAACAGGTTGTTCTTGACTATGAATCTGGTCAATTGTTATAGAAATCACCAATAAGGGTTACATTGAATAAATCCAATCGGTATGTCAATACCCAGAACAGTATCAATTATGGTGACTGACAAAAGAACAGTAGGCACAGTACAGAACAAAAATAAATAAATTAGAAAGCAAACACACCAAAACCGGAAAATAACCACTTATAAAATCTGGTATCTAGAAAATTCAATAATGTTTGCTGCCTCCTCCTTGGGAGAAGTTGGGGACCAGCTCCCAGACGTTATCTTTGTCTTTTCTTTCCTGTTTTCATAATTATTTTCTGATTCCATTCTGGGTTTTCCCACCAGTCTATTGGTTGGTTTGGATTTGCTCCCATAAGGCTAGCTGCAATTCTGAGCAGCCACTGGTAACCACTATCTTAGCTTTGCCATTACATTTTCTTTGTATACTTTAGGAACAGCTCCTGTTGTCCCTTATCAAGGTTCCCCCCAGTAATTCTGAGTCCCCCAACTTTAGCCATAAAATTACACATTTTCATGTTTGTTTGTTTTTGCGGTGAATCCACCTCCCTTCAGAGTGATCTGCATGTTTTTAATTGTTGAGGGCTGGTAGGCCTTGTTTTTGTGACCTAACCCAACAGGGCTTGGAGCATATTACTCAGCAGCCCCTCTTTTTTTATTTTGAGATAGGGTCTCACTCTGTTGCCCAGGCTGCAGTACTGTGGCACGATCTCAGCTCACTGCAACCTTTGCCTCCCGGTTCAAGTGATTCTCTCGCCTCAACCTCCTGAGCTGCTGGGAGTACAGGCGTGTGCCACCACACCCAGCTAAGTTTTCTATGTATCGTACAGACAGGGTTTCACCCTGTTGGCTAGGCTGGTCTCGAACTCCTGGCCTCAAGTGATCCCCCTGCCTTGGCTTCCCAAAGCGCTGGGATTACAGGTGTGAGCCACCGAGCCTGGCCCGAAGATGTTTTTTGTGTGCTTAAAATTGAACATGTTTTCTGCAGTTGAGGTTACAGTGTTCTCCATATGTCCATTAAGTCAAGTTTGCTAACCATATTGTTCAAATCTTCTGTATCTTTTCTGATATTTTGGGTCTTCTTATTCTATCAGTATTGAAAAAGGTAGATTCATATTACCCACTATGATTATAATTTTGTATAATCGTATTTGTAGTCACGTTAATTTTTGCTTTTTAGATGTTGGGGCCACTTTATGAAGTTCATACAAATTTAGAATTATTCTGTCTTCCTGGTGAATTGGACCTGGATATTTTATCATTGTGGAATGGTTTTCTATCTCTAGTACAACTTTTTGTTTTAAAGCCTGATATTATTAAAGCTACATCAGTTTTCTTATGGTTAGTATTTGCATGGTCAAAATTTTTCCATTCTTTTGCTTTTAACTTCAGGATCTGTACCGAAAAAAGTGAGAGTTTATTGAATTCTAGTTTGACAGCTACTTTCTTTCAGCACATTGAAGCTACCATTCTATTGTCTTCTGCATTCCATTGCTGTTGTTGGGATCTAACTATGGCTCCCTTAAAGGTATAAACTGCAGATATGAGCCTGGGCAGCAGGAACTTAAACTCAGACAATTCATCCTCTTTCTCATGGACTGAGATTATGAGCCTGCTGGCCTAAATTAGAAGCTAAATTTACAAGCAACTTTAAATTTGTATTGATATCAGAACTTCTCTACTTTCACCAAGAATTGTTTTAGGAATGACCACATTCTGAGACCAGGATTGGCTACATAATTTGTAGGACCCTGTGCAAAACGAAAGACGCAGGGCCGATGTTTAAAAATTATTAAGAACATTAACTTGGCAATAGCAAAACATGAAGCCTAGTGCAGGGTCCTTCTGATCATGGAGCCCTGTGCAATTGCACATATTGCACACCCATGAGGCTGCCTGTGTGAGAGGGGCTATGCTTGCAGAACTCGTCTGCACAAATGGACTTATTTATTCCATTAGGACTGCAGTGAAATTCAAAGGGCAAGAAAGATGCTCACAAAAAAATGAGTCATAAGATCATTCAAAGATTTCATTTTAAAAGTGCACAGTCTCTAAAAGGACTAAGGAGCAATAAGTGCTTATTGCTCCAGGAAGTTCTCAACAGTTCTGGGATCCTTTACTAGTAATTTGCATGATTGTAAGAACTAGGCTTAGATAACTTTCTAACCAAGAATCAGTGCCCTGTGCCCTTTGTTCACAATGTTGACATGACTCGTATGACTGATACACCACCTCCCTCAAACCTACTGGGAGGCTTTTCTCGGTGAATAGTTCAGGCACCATTTACCCTAGAAAAATGAAGACTACTACAACTAGAAAGAATCTTGGTATGTTGGCCACCATCCAGTAAGAGGTTCTTAGACCAACATAACCACCTAACCTTTGAATCCTGGCTGCCTGAAATTTTTGGTTACATTTAAAAATAGTCAAACAAGAGCATATATATAAACTAGCTCCTGTTGTGTATGCGGTGCCTGCTAGAACTTGTGGACAGATGTGATAGAAATGAATTCTGTTAATTATATAATTTTGAACTATTTAATTCAGCTAAAATGACACCAGACCCATTTGATGAATAAAAAGATTGCATGAATAAAAGGAGTCATAAAATTTTAGAAAGAATTGGATAACCTTCTTGCGAACACAAAAACTTTTTCTAGAGAGAATAAACAAATTACTTTTTATAATTCTCAGCTATTGACTTCAGAAGGCCACTTATTCTGATTATAATAAGCAAGCAGAATGTCAAAGAGGTGAAAGGACTTGCTTTCGTTCAATTTACTACAAACATCACCACTTATAAGAAGGTAGTACTGAAGCAGAAGGAAAAAAGAATTCAGAGTTCAGTTCTGCTTTCTGAACATTTTCCCATGTTTTGGTTTTGTAAAGGACAACTACCACCCGTCCTTTAGACTTCACTGTGGAAATAATAACTTAGATGAAACAAATGCATGCCAGCAAGTAAATAATAGTTGTGTGTGATGTGTGCCTGGAAGAGTATCAGGCCAAATTAAAATTCAGATATCTGATAAGATACCAGGCTTTCATTAGGTGGGGCAAATGAAAAACAATACTATTATTCATTCATTGAACAAATGCTCATTGAATGTTTACCATATGTCAAGTGGCAAGATAGTGAAAAATAAAAGATTTATATATATATAATCTTGCATATATGTAATGTATTATATATAAGATTATATAATATATAGTACCAGAGATTAATATAAAGAGGAAAAAGGCAGGCAAAAGGACTAGGAAGTGGAGAGGAGTTACAATTTTACAGAAAGTCGTGGTCAAGGTAGACTTCACTGAGAAGATAACATATGAAGAAACACTTGAAGAAGATGCAGGAATTATGAGAGTTTGAGTGTTTGTGGATATGAAGAGATTGAAGATGAAAGAGAAGAAATCAATAATGGAAGAAAGTCTGGGAGGTGAGAAGGGGGTGAATCAAGGGGTGTAGGCAAAGAGGGTGGGCTCAGTAAAGGGGAAAGACAGTTCATTTTCAGAGATCAGAGAAAATGAGCTAAATATGAGTTAAGAGTAAAAGGGCAATTGCAACTTGTTGACTTTTATACAAAGTTAAGGTCATATTAGCAATCTTAAATCCTGTGGGATGTGATGACATCTAAAGAAATAGTGATGATCATTAGTAGAAAAAAGAAAGGTAAAAATATATAACTTTGAGGCCTGAGGTATAGCATAAGGAAAAACAAGCTTATCTTAGAATAATGCATGGATAGGTTCAGTATTTAATAAATTATTATGACAGCTTATAAAGAAAGCACCAAGCAAAATAAGGCCATGACTTTATAACCATGAAAAAAACATAAAACTGCCGGGCGCGGTGGCTTATGCCTGTAATCCCAGCACTTTGGGAGGCCAAGGTCAGGAGATCGAGATCGTCCTGACCAACACAGTGAAACCCCATCTCTACTAAAAATACGAAAACAAAAAATTAGCCGGGCGTGGTGGTGGGCACCTGTAGTCCTAGCTACTCGGGAGGCTGAGGCAGGAGAATGGTGAACCTGGGAGGCGGAGCTTGCAGTGAGTAGATCGTGTCACTGCACTCCAGCCTGGGTGACAGAGCGAGACTCCATCTCAAAAAAAAAAAACAAAAAATAAAAAATATATAAATAAAACCATCTGAAGGAAATTCAGGAAACTAAAGTTATCCAGCATACATCAGAAATGTATCATCGATAAACACTGGTTTGGATTCCATGGTCCCCAGCAATGAAAGTAAAAATCAATTCAATTCTGGCATATATTTTTCATTTTCTGACAAAAGAGTGTTTCCAAAATCACTGATATAAGCACATTTTTTTCCAGAACTAAGTTTTAGGACAAATTCACCATAAGCCCTTTTATGTTTAAAAGGAATTGGAAATATAACAGACATTTTACCATGATTTTATTAAAACTGGGGAATTGCTACTCAAAATTGTATAAAACAGAGGCTGCAGCATCCAATTATGGTGAACAAAGGTGTAGGTCACTTATTCTGTGATGATCTCACAGTACAAGGATGTTTACTCTTTCAGAAACTTGCTTAACCGACGCCTTAGTGTTTTGTTTGTTTGTTTTTTAACAAAGAAACTTGCTTAAGTTCTGAATAAAATCTGCCTGAAGTTCATAGCACAAGGCTAAGAGTTATGTTTGGTTGCACCTTAATATTATAAGTGCACATTTCTGATATCTTTTATAAAGTTCTAAAATAAATGGACAGTAGATATTAGATGTAGTTTGACAGGTAACCAAACAAAAATAAACATACAAAGAAATGTTAGGAAAGAAACCCATTACTGTTATATTTGTGAATGAATGACTAGAATGGAAAAGTAGTTTAGATTCTGAGTGAAGACAAAGCATAACAAAAATTCATGAATTTTTAAATTTAGAAAACTGCTGCATAAAACATGGAGAAATATTTAAAGTCTGTAACTGAGCCCACAAGAAAAAGAGAAAATTCCCTGGTGCCAGAAATTGCAGATAACTCATTTCTAGAGTGGAAAGTGTATTAACTGATACTAAGATAGATTACTGGATACAAATGTTGACCCCAATAACCAGGGGGTGGGTTTTAACAATCAAGGAGAACATAAAATATAGTCTTGACCCTTCTAAAGCAGGGATAAAAAACTGATACTTCCTTAAGAAAGCAATGATCTAATGAAGGAGTTCCCTGTGGGTAAGACGAATAGAAAAACTGTCAAATCAGAGTCAAGGAAGCTTGCTCTGCGCTGAACTCTGTTTGGGATAGAGATCCCCTTCCCCAAATGAGAAACCAAAACTTAAAGTTAAGCTTCTTCCAGATGAGGAATCTGAATTTATTCTACCCCTATGGTGAGGGAAGTCCAAGCTGAGACATTAATATTAAAACTGATGCAGGACTCCAGTGAAAAATATCTAGGGCGCCTGGCAGAAGCAAACACAAAATTGCTCTATAAGGTTGTTCTTTCATCAATGGTCCATGAATTTTACACTCTAGCTAGGTTCACAATAAAAAATGGCAAAGTCACTCAAAATACACAATAAAAAAACCAACAAAACATATAAAATTAGATTACAGTCCCTCCAAACACAATAAACAGGAGAATAAGCAACCTCAAGGCCTTGAGTTACAGAAAAATATTTCGGTTGGGCGCGGTAGCTCATGCCTGTAGTCCCAGCACTTTGGGAGGCCGAGACGGGTGCATCACGAGGTCAGGAGATCGAGACCATCCTGGCTAACACGGTGAAACCCCGTCTCTACTAAAAAATACAAAGACCTAGCTGGGCGAGGTGGCGGGCGCCTGTAGTCCCAGCTACTCCGGAGGCTGAGGCAGGAGAATGGCATAAACCTGGGAGGCGGAGCTTGCAGTGAGCTGAGATCTGGCCACTGCACTCCAGCCTGGGCGACAGAGCCAGACTCCGTCTCAAAAAAAAAAAAAAAAAAAAAAAAGATTTAAAAAACTAATTTTGAAAAAAAAATTATATATATATATATTTTTTTTTCTTGAGACGGACTCTTACTCTGTCACCCAGGCTAGTGCAGTGGCGCGTTCTCGGCTCACTTCAACCTCCCCGGTGGAAGCAGTTCTCCTGCCTCAGCCTCCTGAGTAGCTGGGATAACAGGCGAGTGCCACCACGCCCAGCTAATTTTTGCATTTTTAGTAGAGACGGGGTTTCATCATGTTGGTCAGGCTGGTCTCAAACTCCTGACCTCATGATCCGCCCACCTCGGCCTCCCAAAGTGCTGGGAATACAGGCGTGAGCCACCGCGCCCGGTGTACTAGTAATTTTTAAAGATAAAAAGATTAAAGAAAAGACAAGAATCAAAATTACAGGATAATGCATAGGAAAGAAAACAGGCAATTTTGATTTTGAAAAACATAAAATTTCTAGAAATTAAAAAGTTATTCGAATTGAAAAATTCAATGAGCTAGATATTAGAGTACAAATTATACGCACCTGAAGGAAAAAAATAGTAAAATGGAAGAGAGAGAAGAAAAAAAAAATTTTAAGGTTTTCTTTTTTTTTTTTTTTCTTTTTTTTAACTTTAAGTTCCGGGACACATGTGCAGAATGTGCAGGTTTGTTACATATGTATATATGTGCCATGTATGTGCCATGGTGGTTTGCTGCACCTAACAACCCGTCATCTAGGTGTTTTGTTTGTTTGTTTGTTTGAGTCTGGCTCTGTCAGCCAGGCTGGAGTGCAGTGGCGCGATCTTGGCTCACTGCAAGCTCCGCCTCCTGGGTTCACGCCATTCTCCTGAGTAGCTGGGACTACAGGCATCCACCAGCACTCCCGGCTAATTTTTTGTTTTCGTATTTTTAGTAGAGACGGGGTTTCACCGTGTTAACCAGGATGGTCTTGATTCCTGACCTCGCGATCCGCCCGCCTCGGTCTCCCAAAGTGCTGGGATTACAGGTGTGAGCCACCGCGCCCTGCCCCCGTCATCTAGGTTTTAAGCCGCACGTGGATTAGATATTTGTCCCAATGCTCTCCCTCCCCTTGCCCCCCATCCCCGAGAAAATTATTTAGAATGCATCATGCAGTGGTAAAAGGATGAAAAATACGATTGAGAGGTTCTGGGACATGAAGAATAAACTGATAGGCCTAATGTATGTCTGATAGTGGGTTCAAAAAGAATAGTAAGAGTGCAAGAGAGCTTATATATAAAACATAATGGCTGATAATTTTCCAAAGATTATGAAAGAAGTAAATTCCCAAATAGAGGAGCACACTGAGAATGGAAAAGAATAAATACAAATAAAATAAGGCAATGTGCAATGGCTCACACCTGTAATTCCCGTGCTTTGGGAGGCCAAGGCAGGAGGATCATTGCTTGAGACCAGGAGTTTGGACGAAGCCTGGGCAATATAGCGAGACTCTGTGTCTACAAAAAAGAAAAATATTAGCTGGGCCATGGTGGTGTGCACCTGTAGACCTATATAGTCCTAGCTATTCAGCAGGCTGAGCAGGAGGATTGCCTGAGCCCAGGAATTTGAGGCTGCAGTAAGCTATGCTCATGCTATTGCACTCCAACCTGGTGACAGAGTGAGACCCTGTCTCAAAAAATAAATAAATAAATAAATAAAAATAAAATGAAAGCAAAATAAATGTGATGTCTGTATGTCCAAACACATCACAGTGATACTACAAAATTCCTAAAAAAGAAAGACACTCTTAGGGAAACCCTGAGAAAATGTGGACATTGCAAAATACCTCAGATATAAAGAAAAATCAGAAAGGCAACCCAGATGAATAATTTCATTGATAACAGATACATCAGTAGCAACTATAGAAATCAGAAAACAAAGAATAATTATTTCAAGGTGCCAAAGAGGAAAAACAAAACATCAGCATAGAATTCTACATCAGGTGAATCTATTGTTCAAGAGTGAAAGAGAAGTAAAAACGTTTCAGATAAGCTGATTGAGGCAGTCTGCATCTTAGACTTTTTCAGAAAGAACTTTCTTAATAGAAAGAGAAATGAATTAGGAAAGAGTGGGATGCAAAAAACAATGATGATCAAAGGATTTTTAAATATTGACCTAATAAAACAACAATAAAATGACTAAATGTGGTTTAAAATGAGGTGATCCCTGCTGTCTCCCACAAACAATTTTATTTTTTGAGAATTAAATAAGCTTATTTTAAAGTTTATGTGGAAAAATAAACCAGAATAGTTGGGAAAAAATATGAAATAGAGTAATGAATGGGAACTCTGTCTATAAGCTATTAAATCATTTTATAAAGATAATTAGGGTAATGTAGTATGGGCAGGTAGAAAAACAGACAAGTGAAATAATAGAAAGTACAGAAATTGTTGTAACATATATTGAAATTTAGTATATAATAAAGGTCAGACTTGGCCGGGCGCGGTGGCTCAAGCCTGTAATCCCAGCACTTTGGGAGGCCGAGACGGGCGGATCACAAGGTCAGGAGATCGAGACCATCCTGGCGAACACGGTGAAACCCCGTCTCTACTAAAAAATACAAAAATCTAGCCGGGCGTGGTGGCGGCGCCTGTAGTCCCAGCTACTCGGGAGGCTGAGGCAGGAGAATGGCGTGAACCCGGGAGGCGGAGCTTGCAGTGAGCTGAGATCCGGCCACTGCACTCCAGCCTGGGCGACAGAGCGAGACTCCGTCTCAAAAAAAAAAAAAAAAAAAAAAAAAAAAAAAAAAAAAAAAGTCAGACTTAACTCTTGAAAAAGACAGAGTAAGCAATTAGTACATTAGAACAACTTGTAGCTATTAGGGAAAGAAGCACATGTAATCAGCTGGGTGTGGTGGCTCACGCCTGTAATAGCAGCACTTTGAGAGGCCGAGGTAGGCAGATCACTTGATGTCAGGAGTTCAAGACCAGCCTGGGCAACATGGTGAAACCCCATCTCTACTAAAAATACAAACTTAGCTGGCCGTGGTGGTGCACGTAGCTAAGTAGCTGGTAGTCCCAGCTACTCGGGAGGCTGAGGCATGAGAATCGCTTGAACCCAGGAGGCAGAGACTGCAGTGAGCCAAGATCATGCCACTGCACTCCAGCCTGGGCGACACAGCGAGACTCTGTTACAGAAAAAAAAAAAAAAAAAAAAAGAAGTAAACTTAATCTCTATCTACCTCAAACCCCACACTAAAATAAAACCTAAGCAGATCAAACATTTAAATGTAAAAAATTAAACTATGAAAATACTTCAAGAAAATATGGAAGAATATTTATTAAAAATCGTGAAGTGATGAAGGCCTTTCTAAATCTGACCAAAAAATGCAGAAACTATAAAAGAAGCTATTGCTAAACTTATTACACATAAAATTATGCAAAAATTCCTGCAGGGAAAAAAGCCAAACAGACCCATAAACAAAAAGACAAATGACAATCTGAGAAAAAAATACTTGCAATTCATATGATAAACATAAGAAAAAAGCTAACAATTCTATAAAGGAAAGGACATAAGATGTGAAGTGACAGTTCACAAAGAAGGAAATACCAATGGTTCTTAATATATGAACACATAAAAAAAGATTTTTAACTTAAGTCATAATAAGCGTGAGGGTTAGTTATATGTATTAACATGACTGACCTAAGGGATGTCAGAGAGCTGGTTAAATTATTTCTGGATGGGGCTGAGTGCGGTGGCTCACACCTGTAATCCCAGCAGTTTGGGAGGCTGAGGCAGGCAGATCCACAAGGTCAGGAGTTCAAGAGCAGCCTGGCCAACATAGTGAAACCCCATCTCTACTAAACATACAAAAATTAGCCAGGTGTGGTGGCGTGTGCTTGTAGTCCCAGCTACTTGGGAAGTTGAGGCGGGAGAATTGCTGGAACTCGGGGGGGGAGGTTGCAGTGAGCCGAGACCACGCCATTGTACTCCAGCCTGGGTGACAGAGTGAGACTCTGAAAAAAACAAAAACCAAAAACAAACAAACAAACAAACAAAAATAGGCCAGGCATAGTGACCCACGCCTGTAATCCCAGTACTTTGGGAGGCTGAGGCAGGCAGATCACGAGGTCAACATGGTGCAACCTAGTCTCTACTAAAAATACAAAAATTAGCTGGGCGTGGTGGTGCACATCTATAGTCCCAGCTACTTGGGAGGCTGAGGCAGGAGAATCGCTTGAACCCAGGAGGCAGAGGTTGCAGTGAGCCAAGATCATGCCACTGCACTCCAGACCCGGCGACAGCAAGACTCCATCTCAAAAAAAAAAAAAAAAAAAAAAAAAAAAAAAAGAAAATCCCAGAAGTGTCTGTGAGAGTATTTCTGGAAGAGATTAACATTTGAATCAGTAAATTGAGTAAAGAATATTTGCCCCCACTGGCTGGGCGCGGGGGCTCACGCCTGTAATCCCAGCACTTTGGGAGGATGAGGTGGGCGGATCACCAGGTCAGGAGTTTGAGAACAGCATGGCCAACAAGGTGAAACCGTGCCTCTACTAAAACTAAAAAAAATTTAGCCGGACGCAGTGGGGTGGTGTCTGTAATCCCAGCTACTAGGGAGGCTGAGGCAGGAGAATCACTTGAATCCGGGCAGCAGAGGTTGCAGTGAACTGAGATGGCACCACTGCACTACAGCCTGGGTGACAGAGTGAGACTCTGTCTCAATAATAATAATAGGCCGGGTGCGGTGGCTCAAGCCTGTAATCCCAGCACTTTGGGAGGCCGAGACGGGCGGATCACAAGGTCAGGAGATCGAGACCATCCTCGCTAATCCGGTGAAACCCCATCTCTACTAAAAAATACAAAAAACTAGCCGGGCGAGGTGGCAGGCGCCTGTAGTCCCAGCTACTCGGGAGGCTGAGGCAGGAGAATGGCGTGAACCCGGGAGGCGGAGCTTGCAGTGAGCTGAGATCCGGCCACTGCACTCCAGCCTGGGCGACAGAGTGAGACTTCGTCTCAAAAAAAATAAAAAAATAAAAAAAAATAAAAAATAATAATAACAATTTGCCCTCACCAAGCATGCAGTCTTCTGAGGACCCTATTGGAATGAAAAGGTAGAGGAAAGACAAATTATTTCTTCTGAACTAGAAGATCCATCTTCTGCTGCCCTTGGACATTGGACCACCAACTTTTCTGGTTCTTTAGCTTCTAGATGGCAAGAACTTCTTCGTCTCCATAATTATTGCATGAGCCAATTCCCATAACAAATCTTCTCTTCATCTATCTAGCTGTCTTTTTTTTTTTTTTTTTTTTTGTCTCTGTCACCCAGGCTGGAGTGCAGTGGCATGATCTTGGCTCACTGCAACCTCTGCCGCCCGGGTTCAAGCGATTCTCCTGCCTCAGCCTCCCGACTAGCTGGGATTACAGACGCCTGCCACTGCACCTGGCTAATTTTTGTATTTTTAGTAGAAACGGGGTTTCACCATCTTGGCCAGGCTGATCTTGAACTCCTGACCTCGTGATCCCCCTGCCTCAGCCTCCCAAAGTGCTGGGATTACAGGTGTGAGCCATAGTGCCTGGCCTATCTATCTATCTATCTATCTATCTATCTATCTATCTATCTATCATCTATCTATCTATTTATCTCCTATTGATTCTGTTTATCCAGAAAACCCTAATACGATAAGAGAAATGCAACTTAAAACTTCAATAAGATGAATTCTTTACCTATCTGATTTGCAAACAACAAATATTTCTAATCATTGGCAAGGATATAGAGAAATCTTTTTTAAAGCAATTTCTTGCAAAAATGTATTCAGTGAGTTTGTAGGGTGACTAGATAGGGAAATGCTAGTTGCTGCGTCAAATAAACTTCCTCATTTCATTTACTTAATACAACAGAATTTCTTTTTCTTGCACATACAGTAATCCAGTGCAGGATTTCCTAGTGGTGAGAGCAGATAAGGAAAGAGGAAAAGGTAGGGATGGAGGTCTGATCCATGAAGTCATTTAAGGACCTATAGGTTGATGGTGACTCTGTCCTCTTCAACATGTGGTTTTCAAGGTTGCCCTGAGTATCAACATCCACCAATAAAAGCAGCAAAAGTATGGAGAGGGGTACATGGGAAGTTTTAATGAGGCAGACTATAAGAAGATAATGAAATAAATTTGGAGAATTGATTCAAATTAAAACATACATGCCATTTGATGCAGGCCCTTTAAGGAATTTTTACTACAAATAAACATATAATGTACAGAATGAGGTCTATACAAATGTATTCACTAAAATATTGTTTTTAGACTGGGCATGGTGGCTCACACTTGTAATCCCAGGGCTTTGGGAAGCCAGGGGCAGGGGGGATCCCCTGAGGTCAGGAGTTCGAGGCCAGCCTGGCCAACATGGTGAAACCCTGTCTCTACTAAAAACACAAAAATTAGCTGGATGTGGTGGCACATGCCTATAATCCCAGTTACTTGGGAGGCTGAGGCGGGAGAATCGTTTGAACCCGGGAGGTGGAGGTTGCGGTGAGCCGAGATCAGGTCACCGCACTCCAGCCTGGGTGACAGAGTGAGATTCTGTTCCAAAAAAAAAAAAAAACTGTTTTTAGTAGCAAAGACATTAAACAACATAAATATCCGTAGTAGGTGATTGATTAAATATATTATGCTACATGCATACAATGGCCATTTTAAGAATTTTAAAACCATTGTATTATGATAAATGTTTATATAAATTATAAAGAATTATAGCTATATATGTACTGATAGGAAATAATCTCCAAGAAATATTTTTAGATGAAAAAGCATGTAGAACAGTGTGGGTCTTATGCTATACCTTATATGAGAAAGGAAAAAATATATACAGACTGTATGTGTTTGTATATGCATATATTACCTTTGGTGGGATATTCAAGAAGCTGGTACTAATGGTTGCCTCTGAGAAGGTGATCTGGGAAACAAGGGACAGAGATGGGAAGAAGCCTTTCCACTATATACGTTTTTGTAGCTTTCAAAAATTGTTTTATTTCTTTTTTTTTTCTTTGTTTTACTGTGTGCAGCCTAGTCAAAACATAAAATATTTAAAAATAAATTAAAATATCAGAGAACAATAATATGGAAGATGATGGGAATTAGGCAGAAAAAGCATGATGAGAGTTAGTCAAAAAGAGGGTAAACACATTTTAAACTTGAGCTATTTTAAAGACAGGATAACATTTTACGTTTTTATTTTATTTTATTTTTATTTTATTTTGAGACCGAGTTTTGCTTTTGTTTCCCAGCCTGGAGTGCAGTGGCATGATCTCAGCTCACTGCAATCTCTGCCTCCTGTGTTCAAGCAATTCTCCTGCCTCAGCCTCCCAAGTATCTGGGATTACAGGTGCCCACCACCACACCCAGCTAATGTTTGGTATTTTTAGTAGAGACAGAGTTTCTTCATGTTGGTCAGGCTGGTCTCAAATCCCTGACCTTAGATGATCCACCCGCCTCGGCCTCCCAAAGTGCTGAGATTACAGGCATGAGTCACTGCGCCCAGGACAACATTTTAAGGTAATCACTAAAAGAATAGGTATAGGCAGGGTGTGGTGGTTCAAGCCTGTAATCCTAGCACTTTGGGGAGGCCGACACGGGCAGATCACTTGAGCTCAGGAGTTCAAGACCATCCTGGGCAACATGGCAAAACCTCGTCTCCACAAAAAATACAAAAATTAGCAGGACACGGTGGTGAATGCCTGTAGTCCCAGCTACTAGGGAGGTTGAGGTGGGAGGATCACCTGAGCTCGGGAAGTCAAGGCTGCAGTAAGCTGAGATGAAGCCACTGCACTCCAGCCTGGGCTACTGGAGTGAGACCCTGTCTCAAAAGAAAAAAAAAATAGGTAACAAATGCATAGTAATTTCAGGGTGGGTGCTGTGGCTCACACCTGCAATCCCAGCACTTTGGGAGGCCAAGGCGGGCAGATCACTTGAGGTCAGGAGTTTGAGACCAGCCTGGCCAACATGGTGAAACCCCGTTTCTACTAAAAATACAAAAGTTAGCCAGGGGTCATGGTGCGTACCTGTAATCCCAGCTGCTCGGGAGGCTGAGGCTAGAGAAGCACTTGAACCTGGGAGGCAGAGGTTACAGTGAGTGGAGATCATGGCACTGCACTCCAGCCTGGGTGACACAGCGAGACTCCATCTCCAAAAAGAAAAGTATAAAAATTCTAAAATAGAGGAAGGGTAAAGAAAAGTTAATGATTTCAACAGAAGGCAAAAAAGAAAAAACAAAAAGCAAAGGTAAGACTGGTAGTAATAAATTCTAATACATCAGAAATCACAATGAATGTGAAGTGATTAAACTCACAAGTAAAAGACAGGATAATTTCAGATAGGCCTCTTTAGATTAACCAGCCAGCCAACCACCAAAGATATGAGAAAGGTCATGTTAGATTAGACCATTCCGTCCCAACCAAACTGGCCCAGAAGAAACCATTCAGCCAACTCACAGAATCATAACAAACAATACATGGGTATTTTTTGTTGTTTTTGCATGGTTTGTTACGCAACAAAAATGAACTGATAGAGTTGGGAAATTAAAAATTATTTTAAAATACTTTTAATAGTTTTATGCCACTAAATTTGAAAATCTTTAAAAAAAAGATAGTGTTCTAGAAAAATATTAATTCCTGAAACAGATTCAAAAAGAAAAATATGAACGAAAATACAATCATTAATCTAAAACAAATCCTCATTTAAAGTACTAGGTTTAGTGTTTTATAGGAGATTTTTAAAAAGCCAAACTTCAAATAACAATTAATCTTCCAGAGAATTAAAAAGGAGGGAGAAGACACAAACTGGTATAACTGGTATAACTTTGATACAAAATTACACAAAGACAGCCTGGAGAAAGAAAAACTAAAGGTCAATACTGCTGCTAAACATTTATATAAACTCTCTAAACAAAATGTTAGGAAATAAAATTAAGCAGGTGAATACATCTATAGAAAACATACATACGTGTGTGTGTATATATATGTTTATAGATGTATCACGATCAAGTAGGCTTTATAGTAGAAATGCAAAACAGGTTTAACAATGAGAAAATCCTTAATATAACTCATTATTCTCGTTAAGAGATTTAAAAACCAAAGCTATATTAACGTCTCAATAGGTGCAGAAAATGTAAACAGACGATAAACCCCTTGGAAGACTAGAAATAGACAGAAACTCCCTAATGTGAAGGAGAATATTGTGAAATTTATTTGATTTTTAGCTTTTGGTTTCCATCCTGCATTTGCATTTTCTCTTCTCTATCACTGGAGGGCTGGAGGGCTGACAACCACATTTCCCATGTTCTCTTGCTGTGGTTTGGTTCAATTCTGCCAGTAGGAGACAATGGTGGGGATTTAAAAGGTGGCAAAGGGAGAGAACCCATTTGTTTTCTTCTGCAGCAGCCTCCAGCAGCAGAAATAGCTGTACTGCAGTTGCTCAGAAGCACAGCCTTCCTGGGTTTGGAGTAACACCATTTTTCACTTTTTTGCCGCTCTGCCTTTTCAATAATTTTGTGATTAGTTCCCTGACCTAACTTTCCTGTTTGAAATACTTAAGTGGTTTCCATTTTCAAAAATTGGTTAATAATTGAAATAGGTATCCAGTAAACTGCAACAAACATCATCATGAGTGATGAAACAGTAGAAAAATTTCCCTTGAAGACAAGTACAGAACAAAGATGCCTGCCCTTAATGCTTTCCAGTGAACATTGTACTGGAAGCCTTAGATTCGGCAATAGGATAAGTCCAAAGGAAATTATGCGAAATTAAAAGGAGGCGACAGAATTGTCATTAGAAAAAATAGGATGTTCAGCAACTTTCTAGTGCTTCTGGGTACTAGATCATTAAATAAAATCAATAGCATGCTTATAAATGATATTGGAAAGATTTTATTTCTTAAATGAAAAGAAAGGATATTCAAAGAAAACATGGTAAAATGATAGTGTTAAACCTTGGCTCTGTGTACATAGATAGATACCTGTTACAGTTTTCTTTCTTCTTTTTTTGAGGCAAGATCTTGCTCTGTCACCCAGGCTGGAGTGCAGTGGCGTGATCTTGACTCACTGCAACCTCTATCTCCCAGGCTCAAGTGATCTTCCTACCTCAGCTACCTGAGTAGCTAGGGCTACAGGCTCGTGCCACCATGCCTGGCTAAATTTTGTATTCTTAATAATGATGGGGTTTCCCCATGTTGCCTAGGCTGGTCTCAAACTCCGGGGCTCAAGAGATCCACCCACCTTGGCCTCCCAAAGTGCTGGGATTATAGGCGTGAACCACCATGCCCGGCCTTTCTCTCTTCTTTATTTAAAAACAAACAAACAAACAAACAAACAAACAACTTTAGGTCAGAGCTCCAAGTTTTCTTAAATTGCTAAAAAAACAATTACAGAGTGAATTAGCGAGGTGCAGTGGCACATGCCCATAGTCTCAACTACTTAGGAGACAGGAGAATTGCTTGAGCCCAAGAGTTCAAGACCATCTCAGGCAACACAGTGAGACTCCCCTCTCAATTAAAATAATAATAATAATAACGACAAAAATAAAATTACATAGTAAATTAAATTACAGGCTACAGGAAGAAATTGTATAGGGTTAATTAATGTTCAGTTTATATGGGCTGGGTACAGCAGCCTATAATCCTAGGACGTTGGGAGGCCATGGTGGAAGGATCGCTCAAGTCCATGAGTTTGAGACCAGTTCTGGACAACAGAACCCTGTCTCTACAAACACACACACACACACACACACACACACACACACACACACCCCAAAAGGTAATTATAATTCCATGTAGTTTTTTACATTTCTAGGAATGAGAGCCTGGTTCTCTCCATGAGAATGAGTTGATTTTGCTCCACATAGACAGTAGCATTCTGGGACTTCAGAAACTTCAGGATATACTTCTGAAAGAACCTCAGGATTGTATTAGTCTGCTCCAGCTGCCACAACAAAATACCACACCCTGGGTGGCTTAAATAGCAGAAATTAATTTTCTCAGAGCTCTAGAAGCTAGAAGTCCAAGATCAAGGTTCTAGCCAATATAGTTTCTGGTGAGAGCTGTCTTCCTGGCTTGCAGACTGCTGCCTTCCTGCTGTGTCCTCACATGGCCTTCCTTGGTGCATGTGCTCAAGCGAGCAAGTTAGCAAACTCTCTGTTGTCTCTTCTTATAAAGTCATCCTTATGGTCACATAACCTCAATCACTTCCTCAGCAGCCCCTTACCAAATACAGCCACACTGGGAATTTGAGCCTCAATGTGTGAATTTGAGGGGGACACAAACATTCTGTCCATGATGAGGATATACATCCTAAAAGAGGGTAAGGAGCTAAGGCTGCTGGTATTTGCAGTATAGGAAAAATTGATGTATTCTTAACTACTTTTAGAGTCATATGTCTTATATTGCAGGGAACAGAGCCTTGAGTAACTCACATAAAGTATATAAATCTCACAGAAGTCAAAGACTGAAGCCAGTATTCCAATGTACTTCACAGGAAATGGAAAACTATCAGGACCAGAGTTCCTCTGTGTTTAATCTTCATTCTCTCTCTCACTCTGTCTCTCTTTCTTTCTTGAGACAAGGTCTCGCTCTGTTGTTCAGGCTGGAGCACAGTGGCACAATCACAGCTCACTGTAGCCCTGACTTCCTGGGCTCAAGCTAACCTCCCACTACAGCCTCCTGAGTAGCTGGGACTACAGGTACCTGCCACCACTTCCGGATAATTTTTTTTTTTTGAAACAGGGTCTTGCTCTGTCTCCCAGACTGGAGTGCAATGGTGCAATCTCAGCTTACTGCAACCTGCACCTCCCAGGTTCAAGCAATTCTCATGTCTCAGCCTCCCAAGTAGCTGGGATTACAGGTGCGCACCACCACGCCTGGCAATTTTTTGTATTTTTAGTAGAGACAGAGTTTCACCATGGTCACTACTAACCATGGACACTGGTCTCTAACTCCTGACCTCAAGTGATCCACCTACCTTGGCCTCCCAAAGTGCTGGAATTACAGGCATGAGCCACTACGCCCAGTCCCCGGATGATTTTTGTATTTTTTTGTAGATATAAGATTTTGCCATGTTGCCCAGGCAGGTCTCAAACTCCTGAACTCAAGTGTTCTGCCCACATTGGCCTCCCAAAGTGCTTGGATTACAGGCGTGAGCCACTGCAGCCAACCAAATTTCCTTTTTCAAACTTCTTTGTATCACCTCCAATTCTAGAATTCTGGAAATTATTTAACTATCCCATATTTGAAAGCCACTGGATTTCAGTAATGCAAATAAACAGAACTTTTCACTTTTATACTTGGTAAGAAATGTTGCCAAAGGATACTTAAATATAAGTCAAAAATAAAATAAAATTCTATAAATTAATGTTCAATTTTAGTTGTATAAAACAAATCCACTCAATCTGACATTGAATCATGATCTACCAAATACAGAATTTATTTATTTATTAGTTTGTATTTTAGTAGAGATGGGGTTTCACCATGTTGGCCAGGGCGGTCTAGAACTCCTGACCTCAAGTGATCCACCCGCCTCAGCCTCCCAAAGTGCTGAGATTACAGGCGTGAGCCACTGCACCCGGCCAACAATATACATAATTGAGATTTAAGAGATGTAAAGTCTTTCTTCTTTATAAGACTGCATCTTGTAATTATTATTATTATTGTTTTAGAGACAGGGCTTTACTCTGTCTCCTAGGCTGCTGGCGTGCATGGGCATGATCATGGCTCACTGTAAACTTGAACTCCTGGGTTCAAGCGATCCTCCCACTTTGGTCTCCCAAAGTGCTAAGATTACAGGCGTGAGTTATCACCCAGCCTTGTAATTTCTTTTAAAATGTCATGAATATTAACAATGCGATGGTGTTCCCTCTGGACTGGCCAGCTGCTAAACAGAGCAAGTCGTCAGTCTTCTTTATTTTATATTTATGCCTAACTATATATAGCTAGAATCATGTTAGTAACTCAGATAAGCTCTAAAATAGTCTTACTTTGTAATTGCATGAGTTAGGGTTTGATCAGGGAAGCAAACCAGTAAGAGCATTTATTTGGTAAGTAGAGGCAGTTGTGGTAGCTTTCATTTGGCCTTTCTACTATAATAACCTTCACTCCAAGAGTAAGGAAATCAATGCAGGGGTACTGCTAGCTTCTGAGTAAGTATATTCCAACTACACATGCCAGAATTGGAAAAATCACCACAGGGTGAGTTCAACAACCTACTCAACTTGCTGTGAAGCCGATCATAGCCAAAACTTCAATAATCACCTGACCTTCATTCATATGACCCTATTCTGGCTGGTGGACCATAGCAGTGATTTGGCCCTCTAGGAATTAGTGCCAGTTTAAAGCCAGTGTTCTGTAATCACTACAAAGTTTGGCTATTCCACCTTCCCCAGTGCATATCACCCTGGTAAATGAATGACTGTAGGCCCCTTTAGGGAAGGTGAGGAGGGAGATTTATGACATAAACTTTTGGCTGTGTATCAGGATTGTTCCTTCAGGAACTTGGCCTCCTCTTTATTCAAGGGTCTCCAAATTTGTGAATTGGTTCAAGTGTAGAAATTGGTTAAAGGGCCAAGACTATTGTGTAATTAAAGTCAGACCTCTGCTTATCAAACCTAGAGCTTTCCTGCTTATTCAAATCATACTACATACAAATGATACTAAATTGCTCTACTAAAGTGAGATTTCAGTAGACTGTCCACCTAATTCAGACTTGAGACAACCATGAGCAATTAGCTAACACCAAAAATTTCTGCAAGTCAATCCTTTCTGGTTACTACTTCGCTTCGCCACCAATTGTGTCAACCATACCCATCTTATCTTTGGCAATTAAACAGGGCCAGTTGATCCTTGCTTCCCCAGGACCTATTATCCTTTGGTTCCAGGTTTCAGTGAACAGTCAAGGAAATGGTTAAAGCCACTTTCAGTTTCTTGAGCTAACACATCAAATCAAGAATCTCTGCTTCATGTACCTATATCAATAAATTTGACCTGATCCTATTTTAAATTCCTTCCACCCTGATCCAACACTCTTGGGAGACCAAACATGCTCCACACATTTTTATCAATCACAGTTGGTAAGATCTTACTTTTTTTTTTTTTTTTTTTTGGTGTGTTATAGCTCCTTCTCATAGGTGACACTTGGTAACTGACCTCCTGAGGCCCTCTGGGATTTAAATCTGGTTGTAGGTCTAGAAACAATGAGAGATGGCAGGGATAGGTCCTGAGGAGGATTTGTCTCTTACAAAGTCACTCTCTCAGGTTCTTCATCCAAGGGGAGACTGACTTTCTCAGGCAGGGAAGAAGGGCAAGCAAAGGAGCCTTGGCAGAACATAGAGGTCAATGACCAAGCTTCATTCAAATCTTTCTATAGACTCCTCATACCACTTTCCAAAGTCCCACTTCTTCCCAATCAATGTTGTAGTTGAACAAAAGTGATCCTGTGGGGTTGTAAATTCAAATTGCCTTGTAATTCAATCACCCACAAGATTAGCCTCTGTGTGTGTTTTGCAGAAACCTTGACCTTGCTACTGCATGAGACAGTTTCTTTTAGGACAGTCATAAACAAATATGTAGTTCTGAATGTCCCTATAACTCGCTGGCTTGTGGGTACACATAAAGTCACCTTAATATTTAGGCCTGAAATTATATTAGTTTGAAAGCTCTCACACGAATAACTGTAAAACTCTAGACCTCTTTCGAGTTTCTCTCCTATGCACGCCTCTTCAGGGTTTTTAGAGGTTGTTACATAGTGTCATCAATCAAGAGAAGCCACGGTGTGTGATATTCCTTTGCTTTGCTCTGGGCTTCCCCTGGCTCTGTGCCACCACTTCAATTTCAACCAGGCTGCTGCTCTCCTCTGAGCTTGGCTCAGGGCTCCACCTAAGCCAGTGTTCACACGGCGGCCACTGCTTACCCTCTCTGCCTGCCATAGCTGCTTCATGTGGTCCCCCATTCCCTGTCCTCCAGTCTGCTGCTTCTGCCTCTAGGTCCCCTGCTGGGCACCCCCACATGGGCTGCTGCTGGCCCGATGCCTTCACTCTACCCAGATCTGGTTCTGCTTGTCCTGCTCCCTTGTCCTACTCCCTTGCCTGACCTTCCGCTTTGGCTCCTGCATCTGCTGTGGTCACCCTTTTCTCTGGGGTCATTCAGCACACTTCAGTCTTAAAAGAGGCAAAGTTGAGCCTCTTGTAAGGATTTTGGCTTTCGTTCTGAGTAAAATGGGAAGTTATTGCAGGACTTTGAACAGACGAATGATAGCAGCTGTCTTACATTTATAAAGCTCACTGGCTGCCGTTTTGAGAATGGACTATGGAGTTTAAGTTAGAGGAAGAGAGATAGGGAGGAAGTTATTGGGTTAGGCCAGGTGAGAGAGGATGGTGGTTCAAAAGTGAGAGAGAGAGAGAGAGGATTCATAGCTAACTCTAAGACTTTCGACCTGAGCAGATGAAAGGATGCAGTTGCCATGAAGGCTGCAGATGAGGTAGGTTAGAAAAGTAAGATCTGGAATTCTGTATGAGATCTATTCAGTTTGAGATATCCAGTAGATATTCGAGTGGAGATGTTGACTAGATAGTTAGATATGTGAGTCAGGAGTTCAAGAGAGAGGCTTGAGTTGGAGAAACACATTTATGAGTTGTCAGATTAGAGGTGGCATTTACAGCCCAGGAAACAGATGAGATTTTTAAGAAAGCGAGTGTGGAGAGAGAAGAAAAAAAGGCTCAAGACAGAGCCTGGGCATTCCAACACTGAGAGGTTAGACAGTAAAGGCCAAATCAGCCAGATACTGAGAAGAAACAGAAGAGAACCAAGAGGGTGTGCTATCCTGGCAGCCAAGTGTAGAGGGTGCAACAAGGAGGAGGGAATGATCAGTGTCATAAAATGCTGCTGGTCAGATAAGATGAGGACTCAGGATTGACCATTGGAATGATCAACATGGAGGACACTTGGTGTGGCTTTGATAATAGTTTTGGTGGAGTCATGTGGGCAAAAGCCTTATTGGTGTCAGTTCAAGACAGTGTAAGGGAAAAGTTGAGGACATAATTTACAGATGGCTATTAAGAAGTTCAGCTATCAAAAACTGGGCAGTAGATAGAGGGGAAAGTAGTAAAAAAAAGAGTTTTTTGTTCATTTTATTACAGATGCTACAAATAATGGCATTGTAGTAGGCTGATGGAAATGATTTAGTGAAGGGTGAAAAATTGGGCTACGAAGCAGGAACTATTGGAGCAATTGTCCTTTACTGGGTGAGAGGAATTAGGATCTAGTACATAAACAGAACATAAATGGGCTTTAAAACAGAACAGAAATAGCTCATATATGGTAACAAGCAATTTGGGCAGAGTTTTTATTTATGTAGAAAATTGCATTTTTTGATCTGAGTTGTGATATTGATCACAAGAATGCAACAGTGTTTGTTGAATCAGTGAAAAGACAGCTTCAAAGTTGGCAGTTGTCCCCACCCAAGACATCTTCCCAGTACGCATCCTGCAGAAACATGCCTTATCCCAAAAGCAAAGGTCAAGGACCAGATGACCGAAAACATGCTTCAGGTATTTTTAGGGGAAAGCCAGAGAAGGGGCATTCCTGATGGTCTGAAGATGCTCCATATTAGATTAAAATGTCTGGTGGGACTAGAGGAAAGAAAGAAACAATTATGTTTTATAATCACTTGAGTTCATATAGGATTGGAAAGGAAGTGAAAAAAGGGTAGAAAACAATTTTCTATTTTTAAGTAAATGGATAGGATGATGACGAGTCAAATTAGCTAAGAAACAGTGCTTGGAAGTAGGAGAGAAAGTAATCTACTATTTTAAGAAAATGGATGGGGTGCCAATGATTTAATTACATTAACTAAGAAGCCAGTTAGCATTTATTACACCTTTCAGGGTTAGAGGGCTGGAGTCCTGAATCTAGGACAAAGCTGAAAGCTTGGCAGCAGGGACAGAGTCAGAAGCAAAGGCTGGAGTAAGTGGCAGGATGAAGGTAGAAAATGATATTGTCATTGTCTCTGTCTTTCAGAGGGAATCACTGGGAACGGTATTGAGAAGTGAAGGGTGCCATGCCCCCCACTCGCATCCTCTTCTGTGTCCACACCAATGCATATCTCACTGTTAAAGACGCCGCCGAGATAAAACAACTGGACAAGGAGCAGACAGTGTGCCATATGAGGCCAAAACAAGATTGCAGGGTACTCAGCTGACAACATACATGCAGTAGAAATACAAAAGCAAGTGCAGCAACATGGGGGAGTCTCCACCTCCATTCATTTTATGTTTGTTTAAAATTTCATTTACCAAAGTCTTAGTTTCTTTGGTTCAATGTCATTCTCAAATAATGCAAAGAATAGCTAACATGTTCAGTGCTTATAATGTGCTGGGTACTGTTCTAACTAGTTCAAATATATTAATTAATTTCAGGTAGGACTATTATTCATTCTGCCTTTACAGATGAGGAAACTGAGGGACAGAGGAAGCTGGGGGCCAGCCCAGGCCATCTTGTAGCAAAAGTCTATGCTTTTAACCAGTATATAAAAATCTGTCTCAGGACTTAGAGACTTTTGGATGGCCAAGAACTCCTTACTGACTTCCTGTGTGCTTGCAAAAAATCCATTTCATCTTTGTATTATGAGATTCCATCCCAAATTAGTAAAATTTGATTGAGTGAAAATTTCTTGTCATCACAGACATATTAAAGTAGAAACACTTAGCTACTCTTTCTTATAAATTCAAACAATTTCTCAAACACTCATCCATGTAAGCATTATGTAATGATGAGTCAGAGCTGTCTGAAAGGTTTGGGAGTGATTTCTTATTCACACTGCTAATTGTTTAATCATGCTAAAATTATATTGACTAAATATTCTTCATATATTATCAAAATGATTTCTGACTTCAGGTATACATATGAATCAATGGTAACTTGCTATATTCTTCTCATTATCAACATTTAACAATTAATAAAATATTAAATTTACGGAATTCACCTATGGAAAAGAGCTAATGGGAAGTGGGAAAAGGGAGAGGAAAAACTGCTGTAAATGAAGGTGAAAAAATGAGAAAGAAGAATTCAATTTTGTAAGTAAGTGTTAGAAATTGTTTGTTGAGGAGAAAAAATTAAACAAATAAGTCAGATGCTCCGTTAGGCATGAAGCTTCTCCATTCTGAAATAGAAGTAGTGTGAGAAGCTTAACTTTTTGGAAAAAAAAAATGGGTATTCTAGAGCCACTTATTTTTTTTTTTTTCCACTAATAATGTGCTCACACAAGAGAATATTACATTGTGAATTCTGAGAGTGCGGTCCCATTTCTCACTTTTTTTTGGTATTTTGTATAGTAGCTAATGCTGTGCTTTGCATACAGGAGGGTGTTGATGAATATTGATTTGACTGGAAGACAGAATAGATGAGCGGAACATTTAAAGCAGGGGTGCCCAACCTTTTGGCTTCCCTGGGCCACACTGGAAGAATAAGAATTGTCTTGGGCCACATGTAAAATACACTAACACTAATGAAAGATGATGAGCTAAAAATAAAATAAAATAAAAATAAAAAAATTTAAAAACTCATAATGTTTTATGAAAGTTTACGAATTTGTGTTGGGTGGTATTTAAAGTCATCCTGTGCTCCATATGGCTGTGGGCTGTGGGTTGGACAAGCTTGATTTAAAGTCTCTGGTGAGGCTAGGCGTCTGTAATCTCAGCACTCTGGGAGGCCAAGACGGGTGGGTCACCTGAGGTCAGGAGTTTGAGACCAGCCTGGTCAACATGGTGAAACCCCATCTCTATTAATAATACAAAATATTAGCCAGGTGTGGTGGCGGGCACCTGTAGTCCCAGCTACTCGAGACACTGAGGCAGGAGAATCGCTTGAACCCAGGAGGTGGAGGCTGCAGTAAGCCAAGATTGCGCCACCGCACTTCAGCCTAGGCGGCAGAGTGAAACTCCGTCTCAAAAAAAAAAAAGTTTCTGGGAGGTACTCCTATAGACATTTTGGTTTGGCAGACACACAGATGAGTATGTAGGACTTGGAAATGTGGTCAAATGTGCATAGAGACATGCACGTTCTACTGAACTGTGCTCTAGTAATCAGGCCATAGCATCATTGCATACGTGTCAGGAAAATAATAACTGGTGAATGGCTCATCCTGAGTACAATTCCAGTAACAGTTCTGCCTTGATTTATTTTGTGATCGCAAATAATGTATTATCTTCTGTCATTCTAGCTTGTTTTCTACATCTATAATGGAATATTGTATCAAGGCACCCTAAAGTCACTTAGCTAACTATGATGCTGCAGATGAAAATAAGTGTTATTTGCTGCTTGCTTAGAAATATTTTCTGGCCAGGCCCAGTGGCTCACGCCTGTAATCCTAGCACTTTGGGAAGCTGAGGTGGGCGGATCATGAGGTCAGGAGATCCAGACCATCCTGGCTAATACGGTGAAACACTGTCTCTACTAAAAATACAAAAAATTAGCCAGGCATGGTGGTGGATGCCTGTAGTCCCAGTTACTCAGGAGGCTGAGGCAGGAGAATTGCTTGAACCGCGAGGAGGAGGTTGCAGTGAGTGGAGATTGCACCACTGCACTCTAGCCTGGGTGACAGAGCCTCTGTCTCAAAAAAAAAAAAAATTTTTTCTGAGATAAAGGTCAAAAGTATTTTTAAAACAGGGTTATTCTTAAAACAATGGCATAATTAAATGTAAGCATATGACCACAACATTATGCGCTGACAACTTACAAGTATAAAAATTCAATATTTCTCAGTAATCCCTGATCAAACATATTGGCATGAAATATAGAGGAATTAGAGTGATTACAAGCAGAAGTAATCAAAATGTTATTCCATATTACAGTTGCTGTGGCAACCCACAACTGTTTTTGTTTGTTTGAGACAGTTTCTTGCTCTGTTGCCCAGGCTGGAGTGCAGTGGTGCAATCACGGCTCACTGCAACCTCTTTCCCCCGGGCTTAAGTGATTCTCCCACCTCAGTCTCCTAAGTAGCCAGGACTACAGGCACGTTCCACCACACCCAGCTAATTGTTAAATTTGTAGTAAAGATGGGGTTTTGTCATGTTTCCCAGGCTGGTCTTGAACTCCTGAGCTCAAGCGATTTGGCTGCCTCTTCCTCTCAAAGTGTTAGGATTATAGGAGTCAGCCACCATGCTTTGCCTCTTTCTGCACTGTGTATCAAAGCCACAACATGATGTTTTTAAAGTGATGTTATAGCAGCCCAAGTTCTGAGTACAAGAGTTAATGACTCATCTCATTGAATTGTGTTAATCTTACTTGTTCACTGTCATGGAGGGAAGTATTAAAGCCTTACAGTACCTAGAAAAAATGGCCAGACTTTATTTTGAGTTTAAAGGGTCAGAATTGTATTCTTCTGAAAGGATATTGAGATACATTGAGAATAAGCAACAAATGTGGGCTTATATATGAGCTGCCATGAGGTGACTTCCCAGTGCCAGACTTAAATGGTTACTGATGATTTTTAAATCTTGAAATATTACAGGATTGTAGGCTTATCACTTACTTGTGTAGTCTACACCATTATCAATAACAAAAATGCTTTTTCCCCAACTATGTAACATGTTGAAGTCACTATGTCAAGATCACAAGCTATAACAACCTAACATAAATTACATTTTATTTTAAAATAAAAATTTTTCTCATAGCATAACATTTTTAGTACAACATTTTCTTATAACAATTAAAAGCAGACAAATCACAAGTGTATGAGCTCAATGAATTCTCACAATTGCATAACCTCCACTTAGATCAAAATATAGAATATTGCTAGCATCCTAGTAGTTCCTTGTTCTTTTTCTTAATCATTATCCGTCTTTTTTCAAAAGTTATTCACCATCTTGACTTCTAAGACATAGATTGGCTTTAGCCTTTTACAGATATAAACATTTTAATTAAAGTATAACAAATATACAAAATCACGCAAATCATAAGCACACAACCAACAAATTTTCATAACTGAACATCTATATCTAACCAGCACCCAGATGAAAAACCAGAACATTGTCAGCATCCCAGAAGGGTATCCCCCTCCTGTCCCCATCAGGTGATTTCCTCCCCCACAGCAAGGATAACCATTATCTTGATTTATAACATTATATTCAATTTTACCTGTTTTCAAACTTTCATTCTCACTGCTGTATAGTATCTCATGGTATAAATATACCATTTACTCTTTCTACTGTATTAGTCATGTGAGTTGTTTCATTTGGGCTAATACAAATAGTAATGTTGTGAACATTTTTGTGCATATCTTTCAGTGGACATCGTTCCATACCTCAGAGTGCAAGTGCTGAGTCATAGGATATGTATATGTCCAGCTTTAGTATATACTACCAAGCATAGTTCCAAAGTTGTACCAATTTGCATTCCTATCAGCAGCAAGTGAAAATTCCAAGTGCTCCATATTCTTGCTAACCCTTGGTATTATTTGTTATTTTAGTCATTTTGGGGGGCATGTAGTGATACTGCACTGTAGTTTTATTTTCCATTCTCATGATGATTAATATCATTGAACACCTTCTCATGGGTTTATTGGCCAATTAGAGATCTGCTTCTGTGAGGTGTCTATTCAAGTCTTATGCTCATTTTTCTTTTTCTTTTCTTCTTCTTCTTCTTTTTTTTTGAGACAGGGTCTTTCTCTCGCCCAGCCTGGGGTGCAGTGGCGTGATTCATGTCTCATTGCAGCCTCCCAGACTCAAGTGATCCTCCTGCCTCAGCCTCCCAAGTAGCTGGGACTAAAGGCATGCACCACCCTGCCTTGGCTAATTTTTGAAATTTTTGTAGGGACAGGGTTTCATCATGTTGCCCAGGCTGGTCTCCAACTCCTTAGCTTAAGCAATCCACCCGCCGCAGCCTCTCAAAGCGCTGGGATTACAGGCGTGAGCCACTGTGCCCAGTCTCGTTTTCTAATGTATGTTTTTGTAACTATTTATATATTCTGGATACTAATCAGATATATGTATTACAAATATCTTTTTCCATTCTAGAGCTTGCCTATTCATTTTCTTATTGGTGTCTTTGGCAAACAGAGGTTATTAAGTTTAATGTAGTTCAACTGATCAATTTTTTCCCTTACAGTTAATGCTTTTTTGAGTCATAGATGGGAACTCTTTGCCTACCCCAAAGTCCTGAAGATATTTTCCTACATTTTCCTTTAAAAGTTTTATTGTTTTCTCCTTCATGTTTAGATCTACATACCATTCAAAATGGATTTTTGTGAGACACTGTCCAATAGATTTTTCCCATGTTGATGTCCTATTCACTCAGTACTGTTTGTTGAAAAGACATCTTTTCTAAATCATGCTTTTGAGACAAGCCTATATGAGAGGCACTTTCAGAAAACATAAGCCTTTAAAAGCAGAATTATGTATAATTATGTGCCAAATTTGGAATGCTCTAAATTGCCAATACAGATAGCATAGGAAAATTAATTTGTTTCTAGACCAGGAATCATCAGACTTTTTATGTAAAGAATTAGATAGTAAATAATTTAGGCTTTGTGGGCCATATAGTCTCTGTCACAACTACTCAACTGTGTTGCTGTAGCAAGAAAGTAGCCATAGACAATATGAAAATGATGGGTATACTTATATTCAAATCGAACTTTATTTACAAAAACAGGTGGAAGACTAGATTTGGTCAAAGTACTGCTGTAGTCTGCCACCAAAATTATCAAATAATTATGCATTTGTCTATTTCCTTGCATCAGCGAAAATCTGGTACAAGAATAGATCTCAGGCAGCTCCCTGGCCTGATCCTGCCTGATGATTATTCAGTAGAGTTGATATTAATTCAACCAGTCTAAACTACCTTAGCTCTTTTTTAAGTATCTATGGTAAGACTGAGTGAATCAGTATCAACTTCTCCAGTGAACCCTTCCTCAGGTAGTCATGTGGTGAGAGTCTTCAGGATGGTCTGGAAGGATTAATGTGGTATAAACTTCCCTTTATGGATGGAAGGGAATAGACTTCTTCAGGGAGTTGACTGTACAATCCCCCACACCCAGGTCATTTTATTGGCAGCTTGACATCTTTGTGGGGACCTAAAGGTTAGGGATGTTTGCACCCAGGATTGGAAACACTGCAACGTCCATTGCTCTGTGTGTAGATGAGCTGTGTCCTCTAGCTAAATTAAAGCAGACTGTGTGCCTGTATCCTCACCCTGTGTCAATGGCCTCTGTCAATGTTTTCACAAACCCTTTTGACAGCTACACTTTTGGTTATAGACTATAATGTTTTTTGTTTTGTTTTTGTTTTTTTGAGACAGGTTCTCATTCTGTTGTCCAGGCTAGAGTTCAGTGGTGTGACCACAGCTCATGGCAGCCTTGACCTCCTGGGTTCAGACAATCCTTCCATCTCAGCCTCCCAAGTAGCTGGTACTACAGGCACACACCACCATGCTTGGCTAATATATTTTGTATTTTGTTTTGTAGAGACGGGGTCTCTCTATATTGCCCAGGCCGGTCTCAAACTCCTGAGCTCAAGTGATCCACTCACCGTGGCCTCCCAAAGTGCTGGGATTACAGGCGTGAGCTACTGTGCTTGGCCTAGACTATGACTTTTATTTAAAGGGAATGTCAGAAATTGGCCTAAGCCATAAACCAATCAGGAGTCAGGAAAAACTATAAAGCTGTTTAAACACTGAGCATTTTCCTCCTCTGAAAATGTTCTTTGTGTACTGCTTGATGTGTTATTACCAGGTGAACACTATCAGTTTTGTTACGGGTCTGAACAGAAAAGTGAATTTATAAATGAATTTTGCTGAGAGTTTTCTGCTTCAGCTTCCCTCATTTATTGTCACATTTCCAATAGCAATTTATATATTTAAGTAACCATCATAATTTTTAAAAGACAGTTTAAAGCATCACTTAAGGAGCAGTGAGAAAGTAATTAAATCTTATTACTTAAATAGTTAATTCTTTCATAAAATAGAGGATTGTACAGATTACACAGTGAACATCTTGGTTGCCAAACGTTCCTCTAAATCTTTTCTGGAAACTTCTCCACTGAGTTCCTTTTCTAGACACAGGTTTTTGAATGAGAGGTTGTTCTCTTGCTTTAAACAAGGCCAATGAACTCTGTTCTCAGACAACATAGAATTCAGATAAAGAGATTTTAGCTTGAGTGTGGATACTCTACTGAGTAGCGGAGTTGAAAACTCAGGACCGACTGTCAGTAGCTGTTTTCATCATGTAAACTAAAAAACAGAGTAAGGTGGACTGCAGTAATAGTGAAGAATGACAAAAGAGCAGAGTTAGGGGGTGCAGGGCATCCCTAGGCTGCCCATAGCATTCCAGATGGTTCTGTAAGCCCAGCTCCAACACATAGGTCTACAAGATACAAATTTATTCTTTAAACCAATTCCTCCATTCTTTTCTCTCTCTCCTTTCTTTTTAAGGCTAGCTAAAACGAGTATCTGTTACTTTCAACTAAAATAATTCTAACTAATGCATCATCTAGTCCAGACTTCTCATTGTACAGGAAAAGAAACAGAAGCCCAGGAATGATCAGTGCTTTGCTCAGACACCCTATTTTCAGCGACACAGCTGTGACTAGAACTCAGTCTCTCCTTCTTCCTTTTTGGTGGGCTTTTCTCTGGGTGGTGCTAGACTGATATTTATTTAATGAACTCACCTTGAATTTCAGTTTGGAATTAGTTCTTTTTGAATGGATTTGTCATTTTTCTTTTGGTTTGAGTAGGCAACAGACTGTCTCTGAGGTCCTTACTGACCAGAAGAGAAACACTCAGCTTTACAGTTTTGCTTCTCTTGCTTCAGCAATTTGAGCTAATTATGGAAAAGCCTTATTTGGTGTAGTGAATTCTGTGCACCATCCAGATGTCCCCTTCAGAAACAGGCATTTATTTCCCTAGCTCCTGAGAGTGTTGGCTGCAGAAGCTGACAGCTATGGCTCTTTCTAAGAGTTGCCCCACTGATGGGAATTGTCTCACCAAGGTTATGTCTCTTCCCTGGGGCAGGCCTGTCCTCAATGCCAGGGAACAAAAGCCTGGTCCCCTTGCTTCAATTCAGAACAATTCTGAAGGCTATTTCAGCTCCAGGCCCCCTCTGCAGCTGCATTGAAATTCAACCACTCCCTCCAATCTTGCTTCCCTCACTTCCTGAGAGCACTCCCTAATTTAAAGCTCCTGTGTATAAATCTCTACATCAGTCTGTTTCTCTGGGAATCCTGTCTAAAACACAGTAGACTTTTTACTGTTCCATTGCCACAGTAAAAGATAAGAGAAAAAAAGCTACATAGAGCAGTTTGTGGCAGGAAGCTTAAGATCCCTCAAAGTACTCCTCCCTCACAAACAAAATCCTGTGTTTCTCTTTCGAATTTATATATTTTTAATTTTTTTTTCTTCTGGAGACATGGTCTCACTGTGTTGCCCAGGCTGGAGTGCAGTGACTATTCTCAGATGTGATCACAGCTCACTGTGGACTTGAACTCCCTGGGCTCAAGTAATCGGCCTCCTGAGTAGCTAGGACTACAGGCACATGTCACCGCACTCACCTCCAATTTGCATTTTTAAAAATGGTGTTAGGTGTGAATTGTTTCATACCAGGTTATTTCTTTAAGACACTAAAAATACATCACATTGTGTTTTTATTATATTTTACAAAGCTTGTTCTAATACATTATTTTTATATTTTTAAAATACTGTATTTAATTGCTAATTAGCGCTAGTTTCATGGGAATTGCCTACTTCCTTGCTGGTCTTCCACACTAGACTGTCTTGTCTTTGAATCACTAGCACCTGTCTTTGAGACTGACCCTGGGCAAGTATTCAGTTAATCTTGGTTGAATAAATGAAGAGATTGCATTCAGTTGAAATTGGGGAAAAGATTATAGCAGAAGAAAAAAAATCCTAAAGGCCCGAATCACGTTTCATTGAATAAGATTTCTTATCCTCAGGAGACCAGAGCTATTAACAATGAATTGCCAGAAAGACATTTTAGAAACTTGTTTTTTTCAAAAAGAATCAGTATCCAGGCTGGGTGCAGTGGTTCACGCCTGTAATCCCAGAACTTTAGGAGGCTGAAGTGGGAGAATCACTTGAGGCCAGGAGTTCAAGACCAGACTGGGCAACATAGTGAGACCCTGTCTCTACAAAACTAAAACAAAAAAAATTAGCCAGGTGTGGTGGTGTGTACCTGTAGTCCAAGCTACTTGGGAGGCTGAGGCAGGAGGATCACTTGAGCTCAGGAGGTTGAGGCTGCAGTGAGCCATGACTGTGCCACTGCACTCCACCCTGAGTGATAGGGTAATGCCCTGTCTCAAAATAGTAATAATAATAATAATAAGAAGAAGAATAAAGAAAAGAAAAAGAAAAAAAGAATTGGTATCTGGAATTCTGAGTTTGGCAACATGTAGACTAAGTTAATAGAACCCTACGCACAACAAAATTATGTATGAGATTCAATTTTAATTTCCTCCAACATTTTATTTTGAAAAACTTCAAAGCTAGAGTAAAGTTAAAAGTTGGAGAACAAAAATGAGCTTCTCCCCCTTTTACCTCTCTCTCTTTCTTTGAGTATCTTTATGAACTAATAGATTATTATTATTATTATTATTTTTGAGATGGAGTTTTGCTCCTGTTGCCCAGGCTGGAGTGCAGTGACGTGATCTCGGCTCACCGCAACCTCTGCCTCCTGGGTTCAAGCGATTCTCCTGCCTCAGTCTCCCGAGTAGTAGCTGGGATTACAGGCATGTACCACCACGCCCGGCTAATTTTGTATTTTTAGTAGAGACGGGGTTTCTCCATGTTGGTCAGGCTGGTCTTGAACTCCCTACCTCAGGAGATCTGCCCGCCTTGGCCTCCCAAAGTGCTGGGATTACAGGCGTGAGCCACCGCACCTAGTCAGATTATTATTATTTTTTATACAGTGTGCTAGTCTATCATGGTCATTATTATTTTTGATGATAAATTGTCCCATGTTTGATCAGCAAGTCTTCCTTCAGTCTGACCTCTGTGTCCTTTTAACATGACCCCACTAATTGTTTGTTATTTCTTTGCATGCTGGCACGTACTACATGGCTGAACTCACAAGAAGGGAGTTCTTGTGAATTCCCATATGCCAGAAAGAAAAGAGATCTGAAAGCAAAGTAGTGCATAACTGTACACTGACACTGATATAGTCCTGGAGGTAATTAGGGAACTTAGAAATAAACCCTAACAGCTACACATATCCATAAGTGGTGAGTGCAGCAGAGAGCAGAACTACGTTTTTGGCTTGGCATAAAGCTAGGACCCTTCAAAAGATTGTAAGTGCCATGAAAGGTGGATGAGAAACTCTCCCCATAAGCCTAAGGACAGCAAGGTTCCAGGGACTCTGGGTAGGGGGAAAAAATCACTGGTGAGAGATAAAAATTGCCACACCATGGCAGGTACAGTGGCTCATGCCTGTAATCCCAGCACTTTGGGAGGCCAAGGCGGGTGGATCACCTGAGGTCGGGAGTTCAAGACCAGCCTGACCAATATGGTGAAAACCCATCTCTGCTAAAAATACAAAGATTAGCTGGGCGTGGTGGCAGGCTTCTGTAGTCCCAGTTACTTGGGAGGCTGAGACAGGAGAATCGCTTGAACCCAGGAGGCAGAGGTTGCAGTGAGCCAAGATCATGCCACTGCACTCCAGCCTGGGTGACAGAGTGAGACTCCATCTCAAAAAACAAAACAAAACAAAACAAAAAAACTGCCACACATGTGGTGATTTAGATTACATTTAAATAAACTTACTTTATTTTTATTTTTTTGAGATACGGTCTCACTCTGTCACCTAGGATGAAGTCCAGTGGTACCATCATGGCTCACTGCAGCCTCCACCTCCCTGGGCTCAAGTGATCCTCCCACCTCAGCCCCCCAGTAGCTGAGATTACAGGCATGTGCCACCGAGCCTGGCTCATTTTAAAAATTTTTTGTAGATATGGGGTTTTGCAGTGTTGCCCAGGCTGGTCTTGAAATCCTGGGCTCAAGCAATCCTCCTGCCTCGTCCTCCAAAATCCCCTTCTGGGATTACAGGCATGAACCACTGCACCAGGCAATTTAATTTTAAATGATTTGTATGGTATGGAAGTCTCCAAAATACCCTCAAGGTGCCTAGCAAAGGCATGCACAAAATCTATTTGGAGGGACGTTCCCACAATCCACAACTCAACATATCTTCATAGAATTAACAACTGCCATTCAAGATGTACCCACAATAAAAAATGACAAGACACATGAGGAAAGAATGTGTGGTGAGCAAAGAGGAGTATTGACCATGCAGTACTCGATAGGTTAGGACATTCTGAAAGAAAGTATAAATTAGAATCTTTAAATGGTGAAATAAATGAGGAACCAAAATTAAACAAATCACTGTGAAAAAGGAACAATGAATTTTCCTAACAACTTATTTCTAATAATGTAGCAATTAAAAAATAAACTCAATAAAATTAAATAAGAAATACATGGTGTGGATAAACAGCTGATTAGACACAACTAAGGAGAGTAGTGAATTAGAGCAGGTACCAAATTTGTGAAATTAAGCAAATTAACCAGAATGAAGCACAATGAGAGATGTCTGACAAGAATTCTTGTAGGAAAGAATAGAGATGGCGGGGTGTGGTGGCTCACACCTGTAATCCCAGCACTTTGGGAGGCCGAGGAGGGCGGATCACTTGAGATCAGGAATTCAAGACCAGCCTGGTCAACATGGCAAAACCTCATCTCTACTAAAAATACACAAATTAGCTAGGCATGATGGTGCACACCTGTAGTCCCAGCTACTCGAGAGGCTGAGGCAGGAGAACCACTTGAACTGGGAGGCAGAGGTTGCAGTGAGCTGAGATCCTGCCACTGCACTCCAGCCTGGGCAACAGAGTGAGAATCCATCTCAAAAAAAAAAAAAAAAAAAAGAAAGAAAGAAAGAAAGAAAGAATAGAGAGTTTTTGTGAGGTAGTATTTGAAAATGGATGAGAATTCTCTAGAATTGATGCACAACATAAATCCTCAGTAAAAGGAAATAGACCAAGTGTTGAGTGGGATAAATAAAAATAAAACCTCTACCTAGAATACCAAAGAAAAGACAAAAATCTTACAAGCAATCATAAAGAAAGGGTGGATTAGCCAAAAGGATTTGCAAAGAGATAATAGACTTTTCAGCAGTAAAATGAGAGGGTAAAAGATAATGCAATATTATCTGTGAAGTGTTAAAGGAAAATAAAGCCTATGTAGAATTCTATACCAAACTATTATTCAAGATTAACGGTGAAGATAAATATTTTTAGGGACAGTTTCACTGAAAAAACTATTAAGAACGTACTTCAAGAAGGAGGAAATTGAATTCAAAAAGGAAGAAGGATTCAAGAAGCAGTGGTGAACAAGAAAATGTTGAATATGTAATTATATTTTAGTAAGCATTTAGTGTAAAGTGAAAAGTTAATGACTAATGAAGGAAGTGGTTAAAAGCAAGGTGGAACTACATATAAGGAGATTCACAAATATGTTAAAATAAATTGCCTCCATTACCTCTGTATCAGTCTGTTTGCGTTGCTATAAGAGAATACCTGGGGCTGGGCAATTCCTAAAGACAAGAGGTTTAATTGGCTCACCATTCTGCAGGCTGTACAAGCATGACACCAGCATCTGCCCCACTTCTGATGAGGCCTCATGAAAGAAGATGAAGAGGGAGCCGGCTTATCACAGGGTAAGAGTAGGAGCAACAGAGATGGGGAGACGTGCCAAGCTGTTTTAAACAACCAGGTCTCTCATGAGCTACCAGAGAGAGAACACACTCATCACCAAGGTGATGGTGCTAAGCCATGCATGAGGGATCCATGCCTATGATCCAAATACCTCCTACCAGTCCCCACCTCCAACAATGGGATTACATTTCAACATGAGATTTGAGGGTAGGAAATATCCAAACTATATCATCCCCCCCAAATTACCTCATGCCCATTCTTAATCCCTCTAGCCCACCTGTCCCTCTGCCCTCATCTCTTGGAAACCACTGATCTGCTTTCTGTCACTATTGAGACAGGCAGGCTGGTTGGTTCCGTTTTAATGTGGTCTGGAGGAAAAGAACAAAAGCCCCTTGCTTAAGTGCTAGCTTACCTCTCAGCCAATTAGTAACAAAATGCCTAAGAAACTATTAAAAGCAACTTTGTCCCTCAGGGAGCTAGGGACCTCCCCAGGGCTCTGCATGTGCAGCTAGACTTCATCTCCAACTTACAGTTACCCATTCCTCATTTTAATGCTAACAATCACACCCAGGCCATGAAGATTTAAAATACTAATGCTACATCGGATGTATGAAGAAGCATGTGGACCCACTGTGCAAGTGCTAGAAAAAACCCTCCCATACATGCGCTGACCCAACCCTTCCCTATAGAGAGACTCATTAAAACTAATCCACACACTACCCTCAAGGAGCGGCCCATTCCTTTTGCTTTCATGGTGCTGGCTCCTTGTGCACAAGTTGAATAAAGTTTCCTTTGCTGCTATGTTTGGTGATCTCTCTTGATTTCTATACTGGGGGATTGCAAGAATCTGGGGCACCTGCCAGTAACACTATGAATTAGTTTGTAGTTTCTAAAATTTCATATAAATGGGAGTCATATAATATACACCTTTTTTTTTTTTTGGTCTGGTTTCTTTCACTCAGGATAAATATCTTGAGATTCATCCATGAGGTGACATATAGCTATTGCTGTTTCTTTTTATTCCTCAGAAGTATTCCATTGTTTGCATTTGTATGGATATACCGCAATTCATCCCTTCATCTGTTGATGATATTTGGGTTATTTCCAGTTTCTGGCCATTTCAAATAAAGTTAATATAAATAAATCTTTGTATAGAAAATTCTTTCATTTTTCTTAGGTAAATACTAGGAGTAGAAAATTTGGATTATATGTGAGGTATGTGTTTAACTTTTTAAGAAACTGAGCAGACGGGCACGGTGACTTACGCCTGTAATCCTAGCACTTTAGGAGGCCAAGGTGAGCAGTTCACGAGGTCAGGAGTTCGAGACCAGCCTGGCCAACATGGTGAAACTCTGTCTCTACTAAAGAAACAAAAAATAAAAATAAAAATTAGCCAGGCGTGGTGGCACGCGCCTGTAATCCCAGCTGAGTAGGCTGAGACAGGAGAATTGCTTAAACCTGGGAGGTGGAGGTTGCAGTGAGCTGAGATTGTACCACTGCACTCCAGCTTGGGTGACAAAGCAAGACTCTGTCTCAGGAAAAAAAAAAAAAAAAAAAAAAGGAAAGAAGGTGAACAGTTTTCCAAAGTTGTTCTGCTCTTTTACATTCCCATAATCAACTTATGAAAATCCCAGGCCGGGTGTGGTGGCTCATGCCTATAATCTGAGCACTCTGGGAGGCCGAGGCAGACGGATCACTTGAGGTCAGGAGTTTGAGATGAGTCTGGACAATATGGTGAAACCCATCTCTACCAAAAATACAAAAATTAGCCAAGTGTGGTGACACATGCCTGTAATCCCAGCTACTAAAGAGGCTGAGGCATAAGACTTGCCAACATTTGGTATGGTCAACCATTCTAATATTGGCCATTCTAATAGGTATGTAGTAGTATTTCATTGTAGTTTTTAATGTCCAGTGACTAATGATGTTGAACAACTTTTCACATGCTTATTTTCCACTTGAGTATCTTTTCAGAGGAAGTGTCTGTTCAAATATTTATCTACTTTTAAAATTGGGTTGTTTTCTCATTATTGAAAGTTCTTTAGATATTGTGGGTAAAAGTTATCAGATATACAATTTATAAATATTTTCTCCAAGTCTGTGGCTTGTGTTTTCATTCTCTTAATAGTTACTTTTACAGAGCAAAACATTTTTATGAAGTTCAGTTCGTTTTTTAAAAATATATTATGCTTTTAGTGTTGTATCTAAAAAATCTTTTCCTAAAAAAGGTCACAAATATTTTTCTCTTGTTTGCTTCAAGTAGTTTTGTAGTTTTAGGTGTGAAAGGAAAATATCTTGGGCCCCCAAAATCACTAAGCTAAACGGAAAGAAAATTCAAGCTGGGAACTGCTTAGGGCAAACCTGCCTCCCATCCTATTCAAAGCCATCCCTCTGCTCACTGAGATAAATGCATATCTGATGGCCTCTTTTGGAAAGGCTAATCAGAAACTCAAAAGAATGCTGCCTCTGTCTCTCATGGATTGATGTCTCATGTCTCCCTAAAATGTATAAAACCAAGTTTTGTCCTGACTACCTTGGGCACATAGCATCAGGACTTCCTGAGGCTGTGTCATGAGCACGCATCCTCAACCTTGGCAAAATAAACTTTTCAAATTAACTGAGACCTGTCTCAAATTTTGGGGGTTCACATAGGTTCTACATTTAGTTCTAAATATTGATTTTTAATTTTTGTATATGGTATGAGGCATGGATCAAAGTTTTTTTGGATATGGAGACCTAATTTTAATCTTTGTTATGGCTGATTTAGCTATTTATGGACCTTTATTAGTCCTCATACATTTTTCAGTTTTACTAGTTCCTTAAATCTTACTGGAATTTTAATTGCAATTACAGTCAATGTAGAGATCAATTTGGGGGAGAATCAACATGAGCCTACAGTGTTTCTCCAAGACAGTTTCACTGAAACTGTCTTGCCAAATTCATCAGTTACCTCCATGTTGCTAAATCCAACAGGCAAGTTTTAATCTAAATCTTACTTGGCCTCTCAGTAGCATTTGGCAAAGGGTACCATTTCCTCTTCAATGAAACTTGGTTTCTAGGACTCTATACCAGAGATTAGCAAACTTTTTCTGTAAAGTACCAGACAGCAACTCTAAACTTTGAGGCCCTTATAATCTCTTTTGCAATTACTCAACTCTGCCTGTACTGATTACAGTGTGAAAACAGCCATAGACAATATGTAAACAAATAAAAGGCAGCAAGTCAGATTTGGCCTCTGTGAGCTATAGTTTGCCAACTTTTGCTCAACATTCTCCTCATTTTAATCCTATCTTTCATTCATCCTTACCTTACCTTTTCTGTCTCTTGTGTTTGTTGCTCCCTGTTCCCTTAACCTGTCAACATCAGAGCAACCAGGACCTAATTTTTGAACTTTCTTCTTATCTATAATAGATTTGTTGATGATATCACCCAATGTCATGATTTTAAGTATTTTATCTACACTAATAAATCCCAAATTTATATCTCCAGCTCAGATCACATACTAAACTCCAGATGTTATATCCAATGTCCTTTTAACATCTCCACTTCGATATCTAATAAGCATCTCAATCAAGACATGTCCAGAACTCCTCTGTCTTCACAAACCTACTCTGTTTTCAATATAGTATTAGTCAATGTCTCCAGACAAAGAGAATCAATAGGATATATGTGTATTTATACCTATGTATTGACTCAAAGAGGAAATCCATTACAGCTACTGGCTCACACAGTTACAGAAGCTAAGAAGTTTAACAATCTTCCATGTGCAAGTTGAAGAACCAGGAAAACTGGTGGTGTAATTTAGCTTGAGTCCAAAGGCCTGAGAACTGGGAACTGACAGTGGAAGTCCTGGTCTTAGCCTGAAAGCCTGAGAACCAGGAGCAGTGGTATCACTAGATAGATGTCTTAGTTCAAGCAGAGAGAGCAAATTTGCCCTTCCTCATCTGTTTGATTCTAGTCTGGACTTCACAAAACTGGATGATGCCCACCCACATTGGTGAGAGTGACATTCTTTACTGAGACTACCAAGTGAAATGCTAATCTCTTCTAGAAACACCCTCACAGACACCCCGGAACTAATATTTACCAGCTATATGGGCATCCCTTAGCCCAGTCAAGTTTATCATAAACTAAAAGACAAGCCACATATTGGAAAAAGATAATTAACAAAGGATTAGTATCCAGAATATATAAAGGATTGGTCAGAAAAAGCCAGACAACCCAATAGAGAAAAGAGGACAAAAGATATAGACTTACATTCATAATGGAAAACCATAATGGCCAATAAACATATGACAAGACGATCTGCCTCCCCAGTAATAAAGAAATGCAAATTAAAACAATATACCATTTTATATCCATTAGTTTGACAATGAGAAAAATCATATGTAACAGTGAGGATGTGGGGAAATGGGAACTTTCACACACTGTCCATTGGAATGTAAACTGGTACAACTATTTTAAAGAGCAATTTAAAAACTTCCGGAAAAGCTGAATATGCACGTACACTAGGACTCAACAGTTCTGCTTCTTGGTGTGTAACCAGGTAAACTTTTTCACGGGCGTAAAAATCTATGTGCTGGAGTTTTTTGAAAATTGGTTTGCAACATAAAAAAACTGGAGACAATACTATCACTCATCAACAGAGACATGAATAAACAAACTTGTTTACTCTTACAATGGAATAAAACATAAAATACCTAAATTCATGCCAAATTATGGCGAAATCGCCAAAACCTAATGTATGATGAAAAGCTGCAGAATACATGGAGCATAACACCATTAATTTACATTTTAAAATCACAAAACAACGGTTTTTTGAATATATACACACTTGGTAAAAGTATAAACACAAGTATGGGAATGATATCCACAAACTATAAAACAGTAATTATCCCTGGAGAGAGAGGAGAAAGAGAAGGGTGGGGTTTAGCGTTACAAGATTTTATGACTTGGACCTTTAAACAAATATGGCAAAATGTAACAACTGTAAAACGTGGGAATTAGGTTCATGAGTGTGCTATATTATTTGCTAACATTTAAAATATTTTATAATAATTTTATATTAAAAATCACTAGTAGCTTATTGTCTTTTAACACTTACATGTTGATATACTCACTGTAAACAATATTTAAACGTGCAGGAGTAAATAGAATAAAAGTTCTCATTTACTGCTTCCTTCCCTAAATCTCTTTTCCTCCCTGATTAACTACTAACATTTATCATGTATCATTTCTACCCATACGTACATACATATGCAAATACGTATACAAAAATAGTTTTCTTGTATATAAGTGAATTCCTAGCAACACCTGCTTACACACACACACACACACACACACACGATGAATATCCCTTTTCTGAAATACTTAGGATCAGAAGTGTTTCGGATTTCATTTTTTTTTTTTTTTTTTTTTGTATTTTGGCTTACTTGCATTATATATTTACAGGTTGAGCATTCCAAATCTGAAAATCTGAAATCTTCTAGTGGCCACTTCCTTTGAGCATCAGTCATGTTGGTAGGTCAGAAAGTTTTGGACTTTGGAGCATTTGAATTTCCGGATTAGGGATACCCAATCTGTGTGTGTGTGTGTGTGTGTGTGTGTGTGTGTGTGTATGTGTATCCTCATCCTTTTCAACTCTTGGAAAATATTCCAGAGTATAAATAAGCCATCTTTTCTTTCATCGTACCCTAACTTTGGAAACTTATCTGTTTTAAATTGTTTAAAATTACAACGCTACAGCAATTTCTGTACATATATCTGAATACACATTTATTAGTATTCTTGTGAGTTTTTGAGAAACAGACTGAATATATTTAAAATTTTGATGATGTCAATTTTCCTTTCAAAAAGGCCCCATAGTCAGGTGTGGTGGCTCGAGTCTCTACTCTCAGCTATTAATGATGTTGGGAAGATTGCTTGAGTCCAGAAGTTCGAGTCCAGCCTAGACAACATGGAGAGACCTTGTCTCTTAAAAAAAAAAAAAAAAAAAAAAAAAGCCCAAAGAAAGAAAAGGCCATATAATTTATATTCCTTTAAAAATGATATGGCAGTGCCTATTTTCTTAGTCTTACAACCTTTACAAATATTGGATATATTTCTTTAACTTGTGACAACTTGATGAACAAACATGTTTCATTTTAATTTACATTTCCCTCATCACTAGAGACTTAGTATTTCTTCTTTTGTGAATTTCTTATTTGTATCATTTGCCCATCTTTCCATCGAGTTGTTTTGCTAATTGATTCATAGGATCAATTAACTATTTTAATCCTGACATAGGTGGCAAATAACTTTCTCTAAACTTTATTTATAGTAGCTTTCACAGAATACAGAAGTTTTATATTTTTATGTGGATGTATTTGTCAATCTGTTGGGATTTTGAGAAATTTTTTTTCTTTTTTTGAGAGGGAGTTTCGCTCTTGTTGCCCAGGCTGGAGTGCAATGGTGCGATCTCAGTTCACTGCAACCTCCGCCTCCCAGGTTCAAGTGATTCTCGTGCCTCAGCCTCCCGAGTAGCTGGGATTACAGGCATGCACCACCACACCTGGCTAATTTTGTATTTTTAGTAGAGACGGGGTTTCTCCATGTTGGTCAGTCTGGTCTTGAACTCCCAACCTCAGCTGATCTGCCCCCTTTGGCCTCACAAAGTGCCAGGATTACAGGCGTAAGCCACCGCAGCTGGCCTCAATATATTTTTGAAAAACTGTCATCTCCAGAATTTTCAATTGTCCTATCTGGGAACATAGTATATCTCTCCTTTTTAAGTGTTATAGCTTATTTTAAAAGTCTATTCCCAGACTTTAAAAAGTCTATTTTACAGTTTTGTTTGCTATTATAAATAGGATGTTTCCATTTCTGATTGGTAACAACTGATATACAGTAAAACTATATTAATTTTGCATGTATCCACTTTGGCTTCAGAAAACTTGCCTTCAGAACTGGAATCTTCATTTCTTTATTGACCTATGGCTTTGTATTTAGAGTTAAATTATGTGCTTTGTCAATAGGTATGGAAATTCCACATATTCTTATTCTCGTGTGCTTTTTTGGTATTGTACTGATGCTGTGAGATGCATCTACAGGAAAATAAGAACCAACTTAAACACAGTTTGACTAAAATCTTAATTTTAATGTTCTGAATTAGATGTTGTACAAACTACCTGCCATATTCCCTCAGCTTTGAATCTACATATGCTTCTCAAATCCGACTCTCCTGCTATATACCATTTCTAACTTCCTCTAAAAGATTGTTTTAGAAAGTCCTGCTGGGCCTCTGAGCCTGGATATTTGCAATTAGAATTCATATACCCCACTTTCACTAGATCTCAACAGTCAAAGCAAAACTATATTTGGGCAACCCCTTGTGTGAATACAGAAAACTTAAAAAAAAATAACCAAATAAAAAACATTTAATTAACGCTGGTTATGGTGGCATGCACCTGTAGTCCTAGCTACTTGGGAGCCTGAGGCAGATCGCTTGAGGTCAGAAATTCTAGGCTGCAGTGTGCTATGATTGTGTCTATGAATAGATACTGCACTCCAGCCTAGGCAACATGGTGAGATACTCATGTGTAAAAAGGTTTTATTTTTTTCTTTTTTTGAAACGGAATCTTGTTCTCTCAGGCTGGAGTGCAGTGGTGCGATCTTGGCTCACTGAAATCTCCGCTTCCCTGGCTCAAGCAATTCTCCTGCCTCAGCCTCCTGACTAGCTGGGATTATGGGTGTGTGCCATCACATCCTGCTAATTTTGCATTTTTAGTAGAGACAGGGTTTCTCCATGTTGGTCGAGCTGGTCTCGAACTCTCAACTTTAGGTGATCCACCTGCCTCAGCCTCCCAAAGTGCTGGGATTTACAGGTGTAAGCCACCATACCCTGCCATGAATTACTTTATCTAGTTAAACTATTAAATAACCAGTTAAAATCCATTTGAAATATAAATATATAAGAATAGGCAGGGTGTGGTGGTTTACACCTGTAATCCCAGCACCTTGGGAGGCCAAGGTAGGAGGATCACCTGAGCTCAGGAATTTGAGACCAGACTGGCCAACATAGTGAGACCTTGTCCTTACTAAAAATAAAAAAAAAAAAATAGGTGTGGTGGCGCATACCTCTAGCCTCAGCTATTTGGGAGGCTTAGGGAGGAGAATTGCATGATCGTGCCACTGAACTCCAACCTGGGTGACACAGCAAAACTCAATCTCAAAAAATAAATAAATTAGCATATGCTATATAAAGAATAGAGTGCCACATCTTTCAGAATTTTGTGACAGTCAAGCCTGTTGTTGACATGTTTATATACTTCACAGGAACTTTATTTATTTGTTTTTGAGATGGAGTTTCACTCTTGTTGCCCAGGCTGGAGTGCAACGGCGTGATCTCAGCTCACTGCAACCTCCGTCTCCTGGGTCAAGCGATTCTCCTGCCTCAGTCTCCCAAGTAGCTAGGATTACAGGCATGTGCCACCACGCCTGACTAATTTTGTATTTTTTTTAGTAGAGACAGGTTTCTCCATGTTGGTCAGGCTGGTCTAGAACTCCCGACCTCAGGTGATCTGCCTGCCTCAGCCTCCCAAAGTGCTGGGATTTACAGGTGTGAGCCACTGTGCCCGGCCAGGAACTTTATTGTGTGGTCTTATGGCATGAAAGTACAATATCATATCAACCTATCTATATCAATATACCTTTTTTTTTTGAGAGAGTCTCACTCTGTCCCCCAGGCTGGAGTGCAGTGGCACAATCTCGGTTCACTGCAACCTCTGCCTCCCGGGTTCAAGCGATTTTTCTGCCTCAGCCTCCTGAGTACCTGGAACTACAGGCGCCTGCCACCACGCCTGGCTAATTTTTGTATTTTTATTAGAGACGAGGTTTCACCATATTGGCCAGGCTGGTCTCAAACTCCTGACCTTGTGATCCGCCTGCCTCGGCCTCCCAAAGTGCTGGGATTACAGGTGTGAGCCACCGTGCCCAGCCCTATATCAATAAGTCTTAAAATCTCTAAGCCACTATCTTTAATAACCATGTGAATTATTAATCTCATTTGCTACTAATAATGACTATAAGAAAGCAATCTGGAGTTATTTAAATTAATGTGAATGAAAAATGGAATCAGGGAATTCAGGTTAAAGAAAAAAAGCTCAGAGATAAAATATTCAATAACACTAAAATATAGAATATATATTAAATATAAATAACATCAGCCAACTTTCCTCAAAATATGTCATATAGACACTAAAATAACTGTAAGTCAGCACATTTATATAGTGATTATATAGTGTGATGACATTCAACATTCTCTTACAAGGGCAAATTTCAAATTTGAAACAACTTTCATTTTTCTCTAGGTATAACTTCTAGATACATAACAATGCTTGCATTGAGAATCTTGCAAAAATTAAAAACCCTGTATCATCATCAAATGAGATAATTTATCAGTGAATGGGAGAAAACATACTATTCACTGAGAAAATAGAATGGCAAAGATACACAGATAAAAGAGAAACAACAAGAATATTAAAAACAGGATTTTACAGTTCCTAGTGTTAGATGGTAGACTGCCAGGCCCTTTTGTGATACTGCCCATCTTCTCAAGGACAGGACATGTGGAAGTAGAGAAGCCATTTAAGTTTCATTAATGAAAACGAAGAGAATGTAGACACCTACTACATTTCACAGTAAAGTCTAACTTGGTCTAAATACAGCTAATTCTACTAAGGCCATATTACTTAGTTTGATCAAAGGCCACTATTTCCTCTTTAAATTAGGATTTCTTTATTCCATAGTGACCCTAGGTGAAGTCACCTATTTTCGGAAGACTGATTAAAAAAAGTCTTTGTAAGAACACAGAGATACTCTATATCTCTAAAAAGAAACTGTACAATTGTATATTAGCTACAGAAATAATCCCAGTGCTTTAGAAAACAAAGGCCACTTTCTGTAGAGAGCTGGCACACACTGATTTTTTTGACTAATTTAATATTTTTTAGGACTAAATATCATTTTAATATAATAATTTAAATGTAATAATTGCATTTCACATGGCAGGAAAACTCACCAATTTGTAAAAGCACCACATTCTCAAATAGCTATGGTAAGACCAAATACTCATCAAGGTCAAAGAGTGAATATATCTCCCTAAGCGTTTATTTTGCTTTATGAAATTTGATTTTCAATGAAAATGAAATGTTTTGTTATCTAATTTCCTTTAGAAATACTTAATTATGTTCTTTAGTTCTCAGTAATGACCTTTTAACATGAAATTTAAATATGAAGCTATTCTGTAATTCATTCATTTTCAATATGTCAGTTCAGAGAAAAATGTCTGCATTTCCAGGACTTTTGCCAGAGTTGTAGATTTTAAAGTTAAAAAGTGCAAAGACTTGTTGTATTCTAGAAAACTCATTGCTTCTGAGTTGGTGCATCACAATACGGCACATTTTCTACAAGAAGGTCTTTCCTAGGGACCAGTTCTGAAAGAAAAAAAAAAAAAGAGAATAATTAACATCACTAAAATTAGAATTAAATGCAAGGACACTCATTTCCCCCTAAAATTTGTAATAGTAAAATATCCAATTTTAAGATAAATCTTACAGGGATATTTTATTTCAGCTGATATCTAAGGTGGCATCCTTGACTCTAATTAGAATTAATAGCATTCTCATTTCAGATTATATAAAAACATATATGATCCACTTAACCCTTTATTATTAAATATAGCAAATTAAATAACTGAAGAGAATTCACCTAAAACTTCTGTTATTGGCCATTTAATTACCAATTACCGATAATGAAAACAATCGGAAATTTTGCTTATATTATCTACTATATGAAAAGCAAGACTGGTCTCCTAATTTAAAGATTCTAAATTTTATGTAACAATGGTTCTTAAAAGAGGGTGTTTTGGGTGTTCACATCAACTGGAAAATGCTACTGGAAGTGAGTGGGCAGGAGCCAGAGATGCTAAACCTTCTGTAACGTGTAGGACAGTCTGGCATAGTGAAGAACTGTCCTGTCAAAAATGCCAATAGTGCCCACATTGACAAATACCATAAAACAACAACAAAAACCTGTTGAGTCCTAGGTAAGACATCTTGCTGGAGTCAAGATAAAGCTCTTAAGACACAAATTTTTGGCTGGGCATGGTGACTCATGGCTGTAATCCCAGAACTTTGGGAGGCTAAGGCGCTATGATCATTTGAGGTCTGGAGTTGGAGACTAGCCTGACTAACATGGTGAAACCTCATCTGTACTAAAAATACAAAAAAAAAAAAAAAAAAAAAAGAAAAAAATCAGCTGGGTGTGGTGGTGCATGCCTGTAGTCCAGCTACTTGGGAGGCTGAGGCACAAGAATCGCTTGAACATGGGAGGCAGAGGTTGCAGTGAGCTGAGATGGTGCCACTGCATTCCAGCCTGGGCGATACAGTGAGAGTCCATCTCAAAAAAAAAAAAAAAAAAGTTTCAAATTTTTGAGGAGATACATGATTTCTTCTTCTTTTCTCCAGAAGAGTTGAATCTAGATGAGCTATCTAATAATTTATTATTAGATAGCTTTTTAATTTATATTTTATTAGATAGATTTATTTAATCTAATAATTTAAATTATTACATTTAAATTATTAGATTAAAATGATATTTAGTCCTAAAAAATATCAAAAAATGCTTGCACGACCTTCTACAAAATAACTTGCCTATACTTTTCAAAACATCATGGACATGAAAGACGAAGAAAGACTGAAGGACTGCTCTAGAATAAGGATACTAAAGAGACATGATGACAAGAGGCAATGTGTGATCCCCAATAGGATACTGGTCCACAGGGAATTTGTTTTCCTTTTGCCATAAAAGACATTATTAGGACAAATGGAAAGATTTAAATGATAGCATTGCATCAGTGTTAATACCCTGGTTTTGGTCATTATATTGCAGTTACGTTAGAGAATGTCCTTGTATATTTAGGAAATACACATTGAAGGATCTTAAAGAAATATACTCTAAAGTATTTCTCCAGAAGATCTAGACCCAAATGGGCTGCCATAATTTTTAAAATGTTCATTTTGGGGTAAATAGGCATTATGTCTGCAACTTACTCTCAGAAAGTTCAGGAAAAAAAAAGAGGGAAGCTGAGGTGGGAAGATTGTGCATGGTGGTATACACCTGTATTCCTAGCTGCTCAAGAGGCTGAAGCAGGAGGATTGCTTGAGCCCAGGAGTTTGAGGTTACAGTGAGCAATAATTATGCTACTGCACTCCAGCCTAGGAGACAGAGACTCTCTCTAAAAAAAAAAAAAAAAAAGAAGCCAACACTAAAACAAATTCAACCCAAAAGGTAAACTGAATATTTCACTTAATTAAAGAAGAACTGGTCTGACTAAAAATAGCCAACTTATTAGCCAGATGATAAATTTGGCTTACTAAAATGAAAAGCAGTTAAATAATTATTATTTAATAATTGTTTATATCTCACTTGCTTTTACCAAACCTATGGAGATTTCATCAGAGAATAAATTGTAGTGTACGTTTTAACTTGTTAAAAATGGCAATAATTTGTTTCACTTATCAAACCTATATGTGCCTATTTCATGCTAGACATTATGTCAAGAAATTAAAGATATGAAGGTGAATATATAACAGTCTCTTCAGATTCAAGGAGCTCACAATCTAATGGAAAAGACAGCTAGACAAACAACAAATTATAGTATAACGTCATGTGTTACAAAAGTGAAACAAGACTTTTATGGGAGAATGGAAAAATAAATGGTTAAATACACCCATATCATTTTAGAGTATGTTCAGCTCTGAATAACCAAAGTCCGACAAGCTGGTTTAAATAAGTAAGAGATTTAATTTTTCTCATATTATCAAGAAATACAGATTAAAGGCCAGGCATGGTGGCTCATGCTTGTAATCCCAGCACTTTGGGAGGCCGAGGTGGGTGGATCACGAGGTCACGGGTTCGAGACCAGCCTGGCCAACACAGTGAAAGCCCATCTCTACTAAAAATACAAAAATTAGCTGGGCATGGTTGCGGGCACCAGCTACTAGGGAGGTTGAGGCAGGAGAATTGCTTGAACCCAGAAGGCAGAGGTTGCAGTGAGCCGAGATCGCGCCACTGTACTTCAGCCTGGGTGACAAAGCTAGACTCCGTCTCAGGAAAAAAAAAAAAAAAAGAAATACAGATTAAGGCAGTTCTGGGCTAGTGCTTGTCCTTAGTGATATTAAGGACCCAGGCTCTTTCTCTCTTTCTGTTCTGCTACCTTCCATGAGTGGTTTTGTCTTCACTGCTGCTGTCATATCACATCTGCACTCCAGATGTGAAGAAGAGAGAAGAGAAAAGAGCAAAACGAGAGTGCCAGTTCAGCCTATTCCTTTTAAACAGGAAAACAATGACTTTCTTGGAAGTAACACCCAATAGACAGGGTTTATATAGACCAGAAAGGTGTCACATGGTCTGGAAAATAACTTTTTTTTTTTTTTTTGCTTGGTACATTGCACCCTGAACACAATTTTTCAGTTAGTAGAAAAGAACAGGAGAAGCCAAGTGCGGTGGCTCACACCTATACTCCTAGTACTTTAGCAGGCCAACGCGGTTGGATTGCCCAAGCTGTAGTCCCAGCTATTCAGGAGGTGTGAAGCATGAGAATCGCTTGAACCCGGGAGGCAGAGGTGGCAGTGAGCCGAGATCGTGCCACTGCACTCCAGCCTGAGCGACAGGACACTCTATCTCAAAAAAAAAAAAAAAAAAAAGAGAGAGAGAGAACAGGAGGATAAATACTGGAGAGACAACAAGCACCTCCCCGCCTTTGGCTATGCAAAATGCATATACATCTTTTTTTCCATCTGTAGAATACATCCACTCACTACCTGTTCCATAAGGTCACATCCAGACTGAAATCAAGGATGTTTGGTTACAGTGCTAGTTTTTCCATTAGGTTCCGCTGAGCCTCACTGTTCTAAGGTGGAGATGTTGGGGAAGATGCCCTTCTTTGGGGCTTTAAAAGCTTTCATAGTCCACTTCCTGGTAATAGGAGTTTAGGGATCCAGGGGTGGCCTTAAGAGGTGAAGAGTTAGCCAGGCCTGGGGTTTCTTGGTAATAAAATTCACTCAAAAACTTTATAAGCTTCAAATTGGTTTCCAGTCACTTCCATGCATAAGTAGCCACAGAAAAATAAGCATGAAGACTGTCATCCTTTGGTAGCAGCCTCTACGTTCTGCCCATCTCCCTAACCCTTATCTTAGTGACCACTTCTTAAAGCAATGAAGAATAGTAAGCTCCAGTCAGTAAATGAATCACATATCTAATCTTTGTCTGGAAGAATGAGAAGTCTTGAGGCATCGACTTTATTTCATGTTACAGCTCAGAATTCCCCTGCTTGTATTGGCTTTAGTTTTAGTGGATAAGAACGATTAGCATTTTTAACTCTCCAAGGCTCTCTAAACTATGGGACTCTTAATCAATTAGACTCTAAGATGCAGACAGATGCGTGCCCTTTAGCAAAGTAATACTTCTACCTCTACTTTGTGGGCTAGCTTAATCTGCATTCATCCTCTTTTTCAATTTTATTTATTATTATTACTATTATTATTATTATTTTTGAGATGGAACCTCGCTCTGTCTGTCGCCCAGGCTGGAGTGCAGTGGCTTGATCTCGGCTCACTGCAACCTCCGCCTTCCAGGTTCAAGCGATTCTCCTGCCTCATCCTTCCAAGTAGCTGAGATTACAGGCGCCCACCACCATGCCCAGCTAATTTTTGTATTTTTCAGTAGAGACGGGGTTTCACCATGTTGGCCAGGGGGCTGGTCTCGAACTCCTGACCTCAGTGATCTGCCCCCCTCAGCCTTCCAAAGTGCTGGGATAACAGGCATGAGCCACCGTACCCAGCCAATTTTATTTTGCCTAACTCATATCACCAGGAAGTGGACTATAAAAGCTTTAACTTTTGGTCTTGGTTACTAGTCACAGAAGCAGCCTCTGGCTGCTTAGAAGCCGAAAAGGCATTAAACAGGTTGTTTCAAATTGTCAAGAACCAGGCAGGCTTGAGACTAAGCTTCCAGGAACAATGACCAAAGCCATACCACAGAAATAGGCTAATGATAAAAACTGCTGCTCTCTCGTGGGGTGCCAGAAGAAAATGCCGCCATTTTTACCCTCATGGAACACAAGATGCTATACTTCGGATGTTGGCAGAAACTCAACCTTATTATGTCTGCTCTTGCCACCATACCAATGCTACTTCTCTTCTCCATGAGGAACTTGATCCTGAAACCACTGATGCTACTCCTGCCAGCAAAACTGATTCTGTGCTGAAAACAAGTGAGTGTGCTTCACCTAATCAAACGCCTGTGCCTGAGCTACAAAGGAAACTGAGGAACTTAAATTTCCTAGGTTCTGTCTTAGGGATTTAGAATTCAGGCAGATGGAAATTCTTGAAACAAAGCAGGGTTATTCAAAGAGTAGTAAATCACCAGAAAACCTGTCAAATATCCACTATTCTATTTCCTTACCCAATTCACCTTATTGGATAATCTTTGGCATCAAAAGATATTCTACAACTGAATTCTTCTGTATTCATTAACTGTTAACACTTTAATTAGGTCAAATGTACCCCAAGTATATTTATATGCTGTATACTGTTTTCATTATAATTTTGTCTTATTGATTATAAAATCCCTGACTTTGCTTTCCGCATTAGATACCGAGTACTATAACAGCCTTAGTTTGTTCATGTTGCCAGATCTTTAAAAACGAACTGCATTGAGATCATGGTTTATTTCCTGTACATTAGGCCCCTGAAACACCTTATCTACTCTGGTCATATTAAATATATCAATAAAAAGCAATTTCTTTCTTTTTTTTTTTTTTTGAGATGGAGTTTTGCTCTTGTTGCCCAGGCTGGAGTGCAATGGTGCAATCTCGGCTTACTGCAACCTCCGCCTCCTGGGCTCAAGCGATTCTCCTGCCTCAGCCTCCTGAGTAGCTGGGATTACAGGCACGTGCCACCACACCCGGCTAATTTTGTATTTTTAGTAGAGCTGAGCTTTCTCCATGCTGATCAGGCTGGTCTCAAACTTCTGACCTCGGTTGATTCACCTGCCTCGGCCTCCCAAAGTGCTGGGATTACAGGTGTGAGCCACCGCACCTGGCCAAAAAGCAATTCCTTGAAATAAAACCTTTATCTCAATTTTGGACCAAAATACAAATTTAGGTAAAAATTTTAAAATAAATTATTATGGATAGCATAGTTTATAATAGTGTGATAATCATAGAGATATTTTGAATCCAAATAATTTAAAGGACATTAAAATATTTCACACTGAAGTTCTAGAAACACTTCTAAATATTTCAAGCACATTATGTATATTATATAAATGATAACTTCAAATTAGGGAAACTGTAACACAAAAGTGTTTTCTTCCAAGAACCTGTCCCTAGCTCATCAAGTTTGGATCTGTAGCTCTGCTTATGTGCCTCAACAATCTCTGCCTCCTATCATGTCATTGCAAGAACTGTAGCTGTATATTTGTCTGTCTTTTACACAGCACTCTAAGTTCCACTGGATAGGAACCATATCTGTCTTGCCCACTGTTCTATCCCTGACATCTAGCATAACAGCGATTCAATGTTTGCTGAGTCACATTAACATGTCTTAGAACACAAACCATAAGATAGTTTTAGACAATGACAAATCTAAATAAACCAAAAGGCAGAAGTTTAAAATACATCTGAAGAACAGCTTCTTGGAGCTTTTTGTTTTTTTAACTGTATCATTCGTTTAGAAGTACATCCCTATTTTTTCTTACATATATACCAGAGAGGAAGTTAAAAAATACGGATCCTATTAAAAAACTAAGTACCATAAAAAATAATGACCTGAAGTCCTGGGTTTCCTTGGGACCATCTTTAAAATTTGTATGAATGATATACATTTGTCAAAGGCCAACATTGTAACCAGGTGACTAATATCCACATTAGAAAGAGGGTTTTGACAAATGTCAATAATCAAACAGAAAGCAAGTATAGAATAATGAATAACCTGAGTATTTTTCTAAGTCATAGTTAAAGGCTATGCTAGACCAATGATGAATGATATGAATAAAATATTATGATTTATACAAACTCATGCATGTAAGGTAATACAAAAAAAAGAAAGAGTAGAAAATATTTGGAAAGAAAAACAGTTTCCAAAATATTTTTTAAAGATTTTAAAAATAAGGAATGATTTCAAATGATGAAATTATGCTTGTAATAAAGAACCTTGAATTCACCTGCAAGGATAAATGAAGTAAAGGTTTTCCTTTTATTATTTTTAATTGATACATACTAAATATGCATATTTAAGGGGTACAGTGATAGCTCAATGCATGTATATGTGTGATGATCAAATCAAGGTAATTAGCATATTTATGATGTTATTGATCATTTCTGTTATGAATATTCAAAATTTGCTCTTCTAGCTATTTGAAAATATACAATAAATTGTTAACTATAGTTACCCTACAGTGCTATAGACACTAGAACTTATTCCTCCTAGCTAATTGTAATTTTGGACCCATTAACCAACCTCTAGCTATCCCCCTCTGACCCTTCCTGGCCTTTAGTAACCACTATCTGCTCTCTGTTGCTATAAGTTGAACTTTTTCAGGTTCCACATGAGTGAGAACATCCAATATTTGTTTTTCTGTGCCTGGCTTATTTCACTTAACATAATGTCTTCCAGGTTCATGTTTGTTGTCACAAATGACAAGATTTCCTTCTTTTTATGGCTGAATAATATTCCATTGTGTGTGTATATGTGTGTGTGCGTGTGTGTATATATGTATATACATATGTATATATACATTTTCTTTATCTATCTGTCGATGGATTCTTAGGTTGATTCCATATCTTGGCTATTGTGAATAGTGCCCATGATAAACATGAGAATGCAGCTATTTCCTGCATACAGTGATTTCCTTTCCTTTGGATACATATCCAGTAGAGGAATTACTAGATCATGCAATAGTTCTATTTTTAGTTTTTGAGGACCCTCTATACTGTTTTCTATAATGGCTATCCTAATTTACATTCCCACCAATAATGTATAAGAGTTCTCTTTTCTCCATATCCTTGTCAGAATTTGTTATTTTTTGTCTTTCGACAACAGTCATTCTATCTGGGGTGAGATGATATTTAATTGTGGTTTTAATTTTCATTTCTGTGATTACTGATGTTGAGTATTTTTTCATATACTTGTTGGTCATTTGTATGTCTCCTTTTGAGAGATGTCTGGAAGTGATTTTTTAAAAAAATAAAAAATGAGAAATTATTTAAGATAAGGAGTTCCTGCTGGGATTCAATGTTTACTTTTCACTGTAGATACTATTTGAATGGAAGAAAAAGAGAGATGGATTTAGAATTCATGCTACAAGGTGATTAATCTTCCAAATGAAGTTTCATTTTATTACTTTTGATTTCTATTATTTTTCATTTTGAGACATTATATGATATTTTTTAGAAACACATAATCACAACTCTCGATTTTCTAAACAAGAAGCAGAATTTTAATTCTGGTCATTTCTATGTGACAGTGTAGACACTGCTAAAATATTTGGAGGAATTTTGCTTAAAGTAACTTTTAGAAAGAGAGATTAAGGAATCAAATTTCTTACATTTTGGAGCTATACATATATATGTATATATATGTCTACATATATGTATATATGTGTGTATATATGTATATATGTATGTGTGTATATATGTGTGTGTGTATATATGTATAAATATACAAACACACACAGAAAGAATGAGGCTATTATTAAGGCACTATGTATAATACTCATAAAAGAGTCAAAATATTTAATTCTGTGGGAAAATTAAAATATACAAAAAAAACAAAAGATAAAAAGAAATCTAAATACTATTCAATACTGTTATATCTAAAACAAGGCATTTGAAATATAGATACTAAATTTAGTTATTTAAAATAACCTAAAACTTTATTCATGTGATAAAAATAATATATATCTGTGATTACCTGTATAAAATGTTGGCTATATTACACAGAAACTCTAAAGATCATTATTAAGATAAAAACTGATGACTACACGTCTTAAATTTAGGATTAACTGTGTTTTCTGCCCTTATAAACATAACTCGGATCAGCCAGGTGCAGTGGCTCACACCTATAAACCCAGCACTTTGGGAGGCCGAGGCAGGTGGATCACTTGAGATCAGGAGTTCCAGACCAGTCTGGCTAACATGGTGAAACCTTGTCTCTACTGAAAATACAAAAATTAGCTGGGCATGGTGGCAAGCTCCTGTAATCCCAGCTACTTGGTGGGCTGAGGCAGGAGAATCACTTGAACCTGGGAGGTGGAGGTTGCAGTGAGCTGAAATCATGCCACTGCACTCCAGCCTGGGTGATAAGAGCGAAACTGTGTTTCAAAAAAAAAAAAAAAAAAAAGCCTGGGTGCAGCGGCTCATGCCTGTAATCCCAGCTCTTTGGGAGGCCAAGGCAGGTGGATCATGAAGTCAGGAGTTTGAAAACAGACTGACCAACATGGTGAAACCCCGTCTCTACTAAAAATACAAAACTTAGCCAGGTGTGGTGGTACACGCCTGTAATCCCAGCTACTCAGGAGGCTGAGGCAGGAGAATTGCTTGAACCTGTGAGGCAGAGGTTGCAGTGAGACAGGATCACACCACTGTACTCCAGCCTAAGAGATAGAGCAAGACTCCATCTAAACAAAACAAGACAAAAGACAAAAACAATAACTCAGATCTAATAATTTCTTTTTCTTTTCTTTCTTTTTTTTTTTTTTTTTGTGAGAGAGGGTCTGGCTCTGTCACCCAGGCTGGAGTGCAGTGGTGTGATCTCGGCTTATTGCAACATCCTCTCCCAGGCTCAAGTGATCCTCCCACCTCAGCCTCCTGAGTAGCTGGGGCCATGGGTGCACATCACCATGCCTGGTGAATTTTTTGTATTTCTGGTAGAGACAGGGTTTTACTATGTTGCCCTGGCTAGTCTCAAACTCCTGAGTTCAAGGGATTTGCCCACCTCAGCCTCCCAAAGTGCTGGGATTATAGGGGTGAACCACAGTGCTCAGCCCAAGATCTAATAATTTCTGATAAGTCCCCATTAAATAAAAGTAACTTTAAAAGCCCTTTGGACTTATACTATCAGGTAGGAAGATCTATTATAAGGCTGTAATAATCAAGACATTATAGTATATGATGCAGGGCAGAAAAACAGATTGAAGAGATTATAAAGTCCAGAAACAGATGCACACCTATATAGTTCTTTGATTTTATGACAAAGGTGATCCTGTAGAGTAGTAGGGGGAAGAGTGGTCTTTTCAATAAGTGTTGCTGGATCAACTGGATAGTCACATGTAAAAAAATAAATCTTGACCCCCCCCACATCTCATACCATATACAAACCAACTCTAGTTGATATAAACAACCAAATGGAAAAGATCAAACAATACAGCTTTTTTTTTTTTTTTTGAGACGGAGTCTTGCTCTGTCACCCAGGCTGGAGTGCAGTGGTGCCATCTTGGCTCACTGCAAGCTCTGCCTCCCAGGTTCATGCCATTCTCCTGCCTCAGCCTCTTGAGTAGTTGGGACTACAGGCGCCCGCCAACACGGCTAATTTTTTGTGTTTTTAGCAGAGACAGGGTTTCACCATGTTAGCCAGGATGGTCTCGATCTCCTGACCTAGTGATTTGCCCGCCTTGGCCTCCCAAAGTGCTGGGATTACAGGCATAAGCCACCACGCCCAACCTTTTTTTTTTTTTTGAGATGGAGTCTCACTCTGTTGCCCAGGCTGTACAGTGTATCATCTTGACTCACTGCAGCCTCTGCCTCCCACATTCAAGTGATTCTCCTTCCTCAGCTTCCCGAGTAGCTGGAATTACAGGCATGTGCCACCATGCCTGGCTAATTTTTGTATTTTTAGTGAAAACGGGGTTTCACCATGTTGCCCAGGCTTGTCATGAACTTCTGACCTCAAGTGATCTACCTGCCTCGGCCTCCCAATGTGCAGGGATTACAAGTGTGAGCCACTGTGCCCAGCCTACAGTAAAGCTTTTGGAAGAAAGCATAGGGGAATCTCCTCACGATCTTGCTTGAGCTAGGCAAAGATTTCTTTAATAGAATTAAAAAGCACTATTTATTAAAAAATTCATAAATATGACTACATTAAGAACTTCTCATAGAAAGATAACAATACCAAAGTGAAAAGGAAAGCCACAAAGATTCTTGTAATACATATACCCACCAAATTTCTATATTCAGCACATATAAAGAAATCCTTTAAATCAACAATAAAAAGGCAGATAACCCCTTAGAAAAATGGACAAAAGACTCGAACAGGCACTTCATAAAAAGGAATATCCAAATGTCCACTAAACAACTGAAGAGGTCCTTGTAGTTCATTAGTTACCAGAGAAATATAAATTAAAATCACAATGTGTTACTACCACATATCCATCAGAAAGGCCAATTTTTTTTTTACACGTGGCTTATTGTGCATGTTAGTTACATGGGTATTTCGTTTTATGAAAATTCACTGAGCTATACAATTAAAAATTGAGTACTTTTTTGTTTGTGTGTTATACTTCCATAGTCTGCTTAAAAAACAAAGCCTTTCAATATATATATTTTTTGAGGCAGGGTCTTACTCTGTCACCCAGGCTGGATTGTAGTGGCATACTCACGGCTCACTAAAGCCTCAACCTCCTGGACTCAAGTGACCCTCCCACCATAGCCTCCCTACTAGCTGGAACTACAGGTGTGCACCACTGCATCCTGATAACTTTTGTATTTTTTGTAGAGGCGAGGTTTTGTCATGTTGCCCAGGCTGGTCTTGAACTCCTGGGCTCAACTGAGACTCCTGCCTTGGCCTCCCAAAGTGCTGGGATTACAGGAATGAGCCACTGCACCTGGCCAACAATTTTGAATGTCATCTTTTTGTTGTTACTGTCCCCAAAGATACTTTAGAGAATAAAAACAAAATGTTATGTGAAATGAGATTTTGCTGAAGCACCATCTGGAGTCTTGAGGTACAATGGAGGATCCTCAACTATATTTCCATTTCCTATAATCCTAAATCTTCTGAATTAAAATAACTAATTATAGGCCAGGTACATGATGGTTCATGCATGTAATCCCAGTGCTTTGGGAGGCCGAGGCAGGTGGATCACCTAAGGTTAGGAGTTTGAGACCAGCCTGGCCAACATAGTAAAACCCTGTTTCTACTAAAAATACAAAAATTAGCTGGGCATGGTGGTGTAGTCCTAGCTAGTTGGGAGGCTGAGGCATGAGAAATGCTTTAACCCAGGAGGTGGAGGTTGCAGCGACACAAGATCGCACCACTGCACTCCAGCCTGGGCGACAGAGTGAGACTCCATCTCAAAAAAACCAAAAAATGAAAAGCAAAAGTCATTATAGAGTAAAAGGTAAAGAAATAGTCTAGGTAAGTGATAAATGCCAGAAAAATTAAGAACTGTAAATAAATATGATAAAAATATACAGTTGTACTGTCTTTGTAATTAGTTTTGAAATATAACAAGATAAAAACAAAAATAAAAATTAATTAAAAGGAAACAGATGCGGTAAAACAAAGTTTCATAATTCAATATGATAGACTATAACCTTGTAAAATATATATGCTATATACCACATTGCCTGGCAAAATCAAGCTGTTTTACCACTCAGCATTACATGTGCTATAATTATTCAATATTTTAAAACACAGTACAGTTAAACCATTTTTCTTTAATTCTACTTACTCAGTGTATTGTGGTCTGTGTGAATACCTTGTATAACAGATGTTCTGAGTAATAATTCAACATCAGAACCTATTTTCATTAGCTGTTAAGAAAACCAAACAAATAGAATAAGTCCTTTAGGTGTTTCATATGAATGTACTGTTTTCGAAAATGATAGCTTTACTATAATTTCTTTTCAGGTAATACAGTAGTTTCTCCTTATCTGCAGTTTCAGTTACCCGTGGTCAACTGCAGTCTGAAAATATTAAATAGAAAATTCCCAAAATAAGTAATGTGTAAGTTTTTAATCACATGTCACTCTGAGTAGCATGATGAAATCTCACGCCATCTGCTCCAGCCTGTCTGGGATGTGAATCATTTATTTGTCCAGCATATCCATGTTGTATACACTGTCCACCTGTGGTCACTTAGTAGCCATCTTGGTTATCAAGATTGACTGTTGCCACACTGCAGTGCTTATATTCAAGTAACTCTTATTTTACTTAATAATGGCTCCAAAGCACAAGAGTACTGTGTCTAATTTATAAATTAAACTTTATCATAGAAAAGTATATATAATAAAAACATAGTATATAGGATTTGGTACTATCAGAGATTTGAGGCATCCCCTGAGGATCTTAAAATGTATCCCCCAAGGATAAAGGGGGACTACTGTACCATTTTTAACTTTTTATAACCTTTCCTAGTAGTATAGAAAGCTCAGATACGCATATATTTTTAACTTTTATCTATCAATTCTATATTTTCTTCCAAAACAGATTTAGAGTATTTTTTGTTACAATGTGTATTTTTAAGTATGTTTAAAATGCACATTTTTGGGAGGGCAGTTGAATCTTTTATAGAGTTAGATGTTCAGAGCAGTTGAACTCCAACTTTGGCGGTATCATTAAGTATATGGCCTTGGGTTAATCACCTCTTTGAGTTTCAGACCTCATCAAATAATAATGTACTTGAGAGAGCCTGAGACCCTTTCAGGGATCTATGAGGTCAAAATTACTTTCAAAACACTACAGCCTTCTGCATGGTTTGAGTTGTGAGCAGTAGAGCTTTCTCCATCAAAATACCATTTTTTACTTGACAGAACCACTGACAATAAAGATTATTCAGACTTAGCTATTTGGCAGACATTTTCTTAGAAGAGTGTGAGAGTGTGTCACTTCAAAGAAAACAACTGACAGCATTTGCTACAATGACAAAACTGACGCTTTCAAGCAAATATCAGAATTCTGGAGAACTCGTATCTGCCAGGGTAAGCTTGACAGCTTCACAATACTTCAGTATATTTTTCTTGCTTTGTTTTTGAGACAAGGTCTTGCTTAGTCACCCAGGCTGGAGCGCAGTGGTGTAATCATAACTCACTGCAGCCTTGAACTCCTGGGCTCAAGCGACCCTCCCACTTCAGCCTCCAAAAGTGTTGGGATTATAGGTGTGAGCCACCGTGCCCAGCCTTAAAGACTTTTCTGATGAGATGGATATTAGTATTGATAGATGTAATTTAAAAATATATAATGAACTATGAAAACATCTGGAAGATCTGTAGTATTTAATGAACCTGTATTTTCTAAATCATCACTGCATGATGTTACAAAATCATGCATGGGTAAAAAGTCCATTCACAGGGAAATATCAATTAAAGTTCATTGGTCTACCTAAATGAAGCTTTGAGGGCATGTGAGAGAAAATCCCAAGAGGCAACAGCATAAAAACCCTAAGTGAGGAAACTTTTTGGTAAATTCAAGGACCCTCAAAGAAGGGGCTAAGATCGGAAGAGTGAGGGGGATGTGATTCAAGCTGAGGTGGCAAGGTAACAAAGGTCAGATCACAGACAGTCTTGTAGGTCATGTTAGGCACTTTAGATTTTTCTTGAATGAGATGAAGAGTCATGGGGTTGTGAGTAGTAGAGTGTTGAGATATGCCTTTTTTTTTCTTTTTTAAAGGTTTATTCTGTCTTTAAAAGTACTGAGAATAGGCTGTAGGGAGTGAGGCTGAAAGCAGGAGGCCCATTAGGAGGCTGTTGTAACAAGAGAGATGATGGTGGCTTGGACTCGGGGATAATGACAGGGAGGATGAGAAGTAGCTGAGTTCTGTATATAATAATATTTTGAGATTTAAGCCAACAGGATTTGCTATCAGATTGGATGTAAGTGTGAGAAAAGAAAAGCAGTCAAGAAAGCACCAAGGTTTTTGGTCTGAGCATCAAAAGGAGGGAGCTGGAATTAACTGCCATGGAGAGGGCTGTGGGAGAGCAAAGCCTCACCTCCTGACACCTGGGAAGGGGCTTAACAGTGCAGAGAAGGAGAAAATAATGGGTCTCCTCAGCCAAGTCCTAGATATAAGACTGGAAACAAGGCTAGTTGAGGAACAAGGGATTAGGGGGGCCCAGAGGAGACGAGGAGGAGGTGGTCTGCATGAATCTTGGAACCCCCCTCTCCAAAAAATTCCATTGGTCTGACAGATAACAGAGTTGCACACTGAAACTAACTTTTAACTGGGTGACAGAGTGAGACTCCGTCTCAAAAAAAAAAAAAAAAAAAAAAAGAAATTACCACATGTCAAGGTGTAGTATTAAAAAATATTCAGAATTATGTGGCTTATGCCTGTAATCCCAGAACTTTGGGAGGCCACAGCAGGAGGATCGCTTAAGCCAGGAGTTTGAAACCAGCCTGTGCAACAAAGCGAGACCTCATCTCTACCCAAAAAAAACAAAGAAAAGGAAAAATTCACAATGATCTAAAAGGCTGTTCTACTCTTTTCCAATTATAAATCTGTGTGAGGCTGAATTTTCTTCATATACTTCAACCTAAAAAACATATTGCAGGGGGCTGGGCACAGTGGCTCATGCCTGTAATCTCAGAACGTGGGGAGGCTGAGGCAGGTGGATCACCTGTTGTCAGGAGTTCAAGACCAGCCTGGCCAGCATGGTGAAACCCGTCTCTACTAAAACTATAAAAATTAGCTGGGTGTGGTAGCATGTGTCTGTAATCCCAGCTACTCGGGAGGCTGAGGCAGGAGAATTGCTTGAACCCGGAGGTGGAGGTTGCAGTGAGCTGGGATCATGCCACTGCACTCCAGCCTGGGCAACAAGAGCGAAACTCTATCTCAAAAAAACCCCACAAAAACAAAAACAAAAAAACCAGTACCACTCTTCTCACTAAATTTTTTAAAATAGTTATTTTTCATAAATATCATGTTACTTTTTAACATATAATGAAATTATTATTTTAAAATGAATTAATCAATATATATATTTAAAAATTAGTTTACTTCTCTAGTTGGGTTACTACAACACTCATTCTCTTTAGTTTCAGTCACTTGCTTTAAGTGAAGATAGAATTTCTGTAGGTTCCTGGGTTTGTTCAGCTGCTCTGGCTTTCACCATGGCTATTTCCATGTTCTGTTCATGGTGTACCTTGCTGTATTTTGGTGTCGGCAGACGACCCTGAGGAGGTGAGCCATACCAAGTAAGTGAAGGTTATCTACAGTTGTGATGGCCTTAACTATCAAGTAATAGTTTTTATTTTACATAATCCCTCTATCTTCATCATTTCCTCTTTGACAAGATAATTGTATAAGTTTTACTGTAATTGAAAAAATTACTGTACCTCTTCTATTTTCTTAGGAGAAGTTTCACTTTTATTATTTTTGAATTCTTCATTTATCTTTATTCTGGCTGCTACAAGGAGAAAAACACATATAGTTACTTGCTTTTGTAATCTATAATTCCTATCTCAATAATTTACACGTTATTTAATATGAATGCCTACTTCTCTAGTATAGAAATTGCCCTCATGAAAAACAAAGCATAAGAACAAGAAATCATTAATGAAGTCTCTCGGAGAGCTTTTGACAGGGTGACAAGTTTGTAGGTAAATCTACTATAAACCTTTGGCACTCTAATATTTTTTCTTTCACTGATTTTTACTCTCAAATTCATTTGTATACCTACACCTACTGAATTATAATAAATCTACTTCAATGTTTTATTTTTACAAATCTAAGGATTTCTATTAAAATGCTTTTTTAAGATGATAAAATTCAATATACAAGTATGTTAAACTACATACACACGTACACAAAGATTGGCAGCAAACAGGATATATGTGTACATATATGTAAAATTTTAAGTGTCTTGGCTGACATATAAAGTGAGTGACAAATAAAACTTTTGTTTACATATACCACTGAGAGTTTGATATCATTATAGCAGCATACTTCGATAGAATCTCACTGGCCTTATTGTGCTGCTGTGGGCATTTAATGGAACAATCCATACAAAGTGCTTAGCAAATATGCAACAAATTGTTAGCTGTTCTTATAACTATTCCACTTAAAAAATTTAAAGCAACAAAAATATTCCATGTTGATAATTACTATAAAAACTTCCTTCTATGTTGTGTGTGTGTATATTTACATACATATATATACATATACATGTTTTATATATATATATATATATATATTTTTTTTTTTTTTTTCCAGATGGAGTCTTGCTTTGTCGCCCAGGCTAGAGTGCAGTGGCGTGATCTCGGCTCACTGCAACCTCTGCCTCTGGGTTCAAGCAATTCTCCTGCCTCAAGGGATTACAAGTGTGTGCCACCATGCCTGGCTAATTTTTGTATTTTTAGTAGAGGCAGGGTTTCACCATGTTGGCCATGCTGGTCTCTAACTCCTGACCTCAATTAATCCTCAAGTAATCCGCCTGCCTCGGCCTCCCAAAGTGCTGGGATTACAGGTGTGAGCCACTGAGCCTGCCTATGTTGCATATATTTCAATACGTAATGTGGTTTAGAGTTTGGACTTTTGAATCAGATCGCTTAGGCTAAATCCCAGGTCACTTCTTACTAAGTATGATGTGGGACAAATATTTTCACATTTTATCAATTTTCTCATTTGTAAAAATAGGAATTATAATACCGATTATCTCACAGAGATGTTACAAGAATTAAATCAGGAATTCATGTAAACTACATATAATACAATACATATATCTTATTCATTCAGAAATTATTTTTGATGAGTTACAAAAACTTAAATCCCTGGAAACAGTGGGGACACTTTACCTAGGTGCACTCTTAAGGAGGTTTAGAAATATATGAGGAGTGGAACTGAACATGAATAACACAGAACCTAAATTTCAGAGCCTGTGACTTCCAGATAAGATAGACACTACTTAAAACAGGGAGATACTGAATTTGGAATCATTTAGAATGGATTCTCTTTCACAGCTGCTCTTTTAAACTGACATGAGACATTAACAACGTGGTAATATCTGGCCCTAGAGATTGTGAAAATTTGATTATGTAACAGAAAGTTCAATGGCGTGAATATAAGGCAAGCAATGATAAACACTGAAATTCTGGTCCCTTGCCTTTTTTTCTGATCCACTCTTTATGAAGACTTGATCTTTAAAAATTTTTCTTTAAGTAGATATTTCTCAAATAAGTGTAATATAAGCTAATCTTTTAAAAAGACATTAGGGAGAGGCAGTGAAGGTCATTCCCTAAGATGGGTCTTGACCACACAGGGTTTCTCAGGTAGATTAGTAGTCATCTAAAAAGTAGACTAGCTCCAAAAGGGTAAAGAACATACTTACCTTCTAATGCTCTGACATCATTCTTAAAAACTTGTTGTCTGGTTCTGTGCAGTGTTTTAAAGAGCTGTAAAACCTGTTAAGAAAATCAGAATTCAAGGCTGGGCACAGTGGCTCACGCCTGTAAACCCAGTACTTTGGGAAGTTGAGGTAGCAGGACTGCTTGAGCCCAGAAGTTCGAGACCCTGGGTGATATAGGGAGACCCCCATCCTCACAAAAAAAAAAAAAAATTTTTTTGACATGGAGTCTCACTCTGTCGCCCAGGCTGGAGTGCAGTGGCATGATCTTGCATGATTTTGGTTCACTGCAACCACGGCCTCCTGGTTTCAAGCAATTCTCCTGCCTCAGCCTCCCGAGTAGCTGGGATTACAGGCACCTGCCACCAAGCCCGGCTAATTTTTGTATTTTTAGTAGAGACAAGGTTTCACCATGTTGTCCAGGCTGGTCTCCAACTCCTGACCTCAAGTGATCCACCCGCCTCGGCCTCCAAAGTGCTAGAATTATAGGCGTGAGACACCACACCCGGCCAAAATATTTTTTAAAAATTAATCAGGCCATGGTGGTGTGTGGTCCTAGTTACTTGGGTGCCTGAGGTGGGAGGATTGCTTGAGTGCAGGAAGTTGAAGCTACAATGAGCTCTGACTGCACTACTACACTCCAGTCGGGGTGACAGAGCAAGACCCTGTCTCAGAAAAAAAAAAAAAAGAGAAGAAAAAGCAAAAGAAAATCAGAATTCAGACCTCAAAAGGAAAACACTTCACATTTTACACAAATTATATTACAAGGATTAAACAGTATTCCTTTTCTGTTTGTTTCAAAGATTATTTTCAAAAATAGTTGGTGAAAACCAGGACTTGCCAAAATAACTTTCCTTTGATTATTTATCTCTACATTAAAAACATTTTTAGCCTTATTTACAAAAATAATACAAAGTTCTTTGAAATAAATAAAACAATATAAGGACGGTTAAAAAGTTAGTAATCCTCATGCTAAAAACCAGTCTGCTACTTTACCAGTCTGGTATGTATCTGTTCTCATTTTTCTTAACCTCTTGAAGTTTTAATCTGCTCTTAATATCATACACACACATATACAAAAGAAAGAATTTATTGCATCTTAAAAGAGGCCACAGAAGATGTTTTAGATAATTTAGACAAATTTAATTGCTATTCTTTATCTTTTTTTTTTTTGAGATGGAGTCTCACCTTGTCACCAAGGCTAGAGGGCAATGGCACGATCTTGGCTCACTGCAACCTCCGCCTTCCGGGTTCAAGCGATTCTCCTGCCTCAGCCTCCCAAGTAGCTGAGATTACAGGCGCGTGCCACCATACCCAGCTAATTTTTTGTATCTTTAGTAGACATGGGGTTTCACATGTTGGCTGGGCTGGTTTCGAACTCCTGACCTCGTGGTCTGCCCGCCTCGGCCTCCCAAAGTGCTGGGATTACAGCCGTGAGCCACTGCGCCTGGCCCTTCTAATTGCTATTTCATAAAAGACAAGTGAAATGTTGAGACTTACGAATATTCTGAGTCTATATTGAAAAAAAAAAAAAAGAAAAGAGCCTGGCATTTTGGTAAAAGACAGATTGTGAAGAGGCTTTAGTGATAGGCTGAGGTCACTTCACACTCTCAAGTCCAAAAAGGTACTCAATATTGTTCTCTCAGTATTTCTCTTCCTCTACTCTTCTCTATTTTACTTATTGGAGGCCACCAAGTTTCTGAAGCCAGAAATCTGTAGGCCAACCTTTTATTCTACCTTACTCTTGTTGTGGAAACTTCAGGAATGCCTCTGTAATCTTTCTTATATCCTCTATCAACAAAACCACTTAGGTTCAGGCACTCCCCATCTCTTAGACTACTTATAAAGGTTTGTCACTTTGCCACCACACCCTCCTGTCCTCCAGTCTGTTCTACAAATAACATCTGACATTTACTAAGCATACTGTGTGCTAGACACAATTTTAAGTGTTTTACATATATTAGAAAACCTATTACATCAAAGGCAGACATGAAAACAGAAATAAGAAACAGAGCAAAAAAACTTAAAACAAAAACGAAGCAGTCATAAAAGACTTCCTCAGAAACATGTTATTGCAGAGATGGAATAACATCAATGAAAAACTACAGTAAATTTAAAAAGGAACATTCCAAAAACTCCCAAAAACTCTTGGATATCACACAGGTGAAAGTAAGGGTTAGGTTGTGAAAAACTGCCCAGATGTAGAATAAAAGTTCAGAAACAGAAATTGAGGAGAGGGAAGATAAGAAAATTAAGGGAGAAGGCCCAACAGCTAGATTGGCAGAAGGGCCAACAAGAGAGAAGAGAGAAAAGCAAGGGAAGAAATTTTAAAATTTTCACTTAATATTTGGGTAAAAGGGAAGAAAAAAATTTCACCAAGTAAGGCACATTAATTACAAGATAGAAAGGGTTCCATCAAGTGCTCAACATAAAACTCATAACACAGCACAGCATGATGTAAGTTCAGTGTGATGCTGATGAGAAAAATATCAGAGAAAAAACAGTTCACATGTAAAGGATGGAAAAAATCAGAGTGGTACCTGATTTCTAAATAGCACTACTGTAAGAAGACAATGGAATAACATATTCAAGTTTTGAAAAAATGTCTGCTTTAGAACACCATAGATACACTATCACTCAAAGACAAGGGCAAATACATATTTTCAGAAATGCAAAGTCTCTTATTGTCATACACACTTTATTGGAAGGCTACAGAAGAATATGCTCCACCAAAATAAAGAAATGAACCACAAAAGGAAAAGACATGGGAACCCGGGAGACAGGTGGTCTAACATGGGAGAAGAAAAGACCATGGGGAAGGACAAATGCTAGTCAACATTTGTGCAGCCAGACTAGAAAGCAACTAGGCAGGACTATAGCAAAAGACTGAATTGCTCCAGAAAAGGTATTGCTAGGAAAAATGAAACTGGTAGACTGGTTTTGACTAGAATTTGGGAATAGATATCTAGGATATCTATTAAAGGATTTTTTAAAAGTAATCATTTGAAAAAGGCAGTTATTAATTTAAAGATGAAGAATTGGGAAAAAATGTGATCATATAAGGTACTTAAAGGGCTCAGCTGTGGGTAATTTTTATAGTAATAATAACATCAAAGATGTTAAAGTACTAGGTGCTAATAGAACTTTGAGGGCAGCTGTTTGCTTTATAGGACACAAATGAGAAAATGTGGTATATATACACCATGGAATATTAAAAAAGAATGAAATCATGTTCTTTGCAGCAGCTGCTGGAGACCATTATCCTAAATGAAATAACTCAGAAACAGAAAATCAAATACTGCATACTCTCACTTATAAGTAGGTGCTAAACAATGGGTACACATGGATAGAACGATGGAAATAATAGACAGTGGAGATTCCAAAAGGGAGGAGGATAGGAAGGGGTTGAGGGTGGAAAAATTACCTACTGGGTACAATACTCATTATTTGGGTGATGGGTTCACTAGAAGCCCAAACCTCACCATTATGTAATTTACCCACGTAATAAACCTGCATATGTACTCTCTGAATCTAAAATAAAATTAAGAAAAATAAAAACAGTCAAAGGATTTGAATAGATATTTCCTCCCCCCCGAAGAAAACCATAAATGGCCAATAAGCCATGGAAAAATGTTCAATGTCATGTGCCATCCGGAAATAAAAATCTAAACCTTAATGAGATACCATTTCATCCCAGTAGAATGGCTACCATAAAAAAGACAGTCAATAAAAATAGTTGACAAGGACATGGAAAAATAGGAACTCTTATACTTTGCTGTTTGGCATTTAAAATGGTACAGCTGCTTTGGGAAACAGCTTGGCAGATGCTAAAAAAAGTTAAACCTACAGTCATGACTCAGAAATTCTACTACTAGGTATATACTCAAGACAAATGAAAACATATGTTCACACAAAAACATGTATGCTAATGTTCATGGTAGTAGTATTCATAATAGTGAAAAAACAGAAATAACCTAAATGTCTATTAACTCATGAACGGGGAAGTAAAATGTGAAATATCCTTATTAATAAGAGCTTAATTAGCTCTTAATAAGCTAATGCAGGCTGGATACAGTGGCTCACCCCTGTAATCTCAGCCCTTTGGGAAGTTGATGGGGGTGGATCGCTTGAGCTCAGGAGTTCAAGACCAGCCTGGCCAACATGGTGAAACCCTGTCTCTACTAAAAAATATAAAAAAATTAGCTGGGCATGGTGGTGGGTACCTGTAATCCCAGCTACTTGGGAGGTTGAGGCAGGAGACTTGCTTGAACCTGGGAGGTGGAGGTTGCAGTGAGCCGAGATCATGCCACTGCACTCCAGTCTGGGTAACAGAGCGAGATTGTCTCAAAAGAAAAAACAAAAAAAAACAAAAAAAACAAACAAAAACAGCCTGGGCAACATGGCCAAACCCTGTCTCTACAAAAAATAAAGTTAGTCAGGTGTTGTGGAGGGTGCTTGTAGTTCCAGCTACTGGGGAGGCTGAGGTGGGAGGATCTCTTGAGCTTGGGAGGCAGAGGTTGTGGCGAGCCAAGATGATGCCACTGCACTCCAGGCTGGGTGACAGAGTGAGACCCTGTCTGAAACAAAACAAAACAAACAAACAAACAAAGAAACACCCAAAAAAGGCCGGGCGCAGTGGTTCACGCCTATAATCCCAGCACTTTGGGAGGTCGAGGCAGGCAGATCACCTGAGGTCGGGAGTTTGAGACCAGCCTGACCAACATGGAGACACTCCATCTCTTCTAAAAATACAAAATTAGCCAGGCATGGTGGCGTATGCCTGCAGTTCCAGCTACTCGGGAGGCTGAGGCAGGAGAATTGCTTGAACCCGGTAGGCGGAGGTTGCGGTGAGCTGAGATTGCGCTACTGCACTCCAGCCTGGGCAACAATAGCAAAACTCCGTCACACACACACAAAAAAGAGTTAATGCAGCTGGTGACTTTGAGTTGAAGTCAATGATAATTTGTCATTCCAGAAATCCTAGGACCCTTAAGAATTATGTTAAATCTATTCTACCTGTGCTCTACAAATCAACAAAGCACATCTGTTTAAAGCATGGTTCACTGATATTTTAAGCCCACTGTTGAGATCTGCTCAGAAAAAAAAAAAAAAAAAAAAGAGATTCTTTTCAAAATATTACTGCTCACTGACAACACACGTCATCACCCAAGAGCTCTGATGGAGATGTAAATGGAAATTAATATTGTTTTCATGACTGCCAATACAACATCCATTTTGCAGCCCCACACGTCAAGGTCAAGTAGTAATTTTGGGTTTCAAGTCCTTTTTTTTGAGACAGGGCCTTGTTCTGTCACCCAGGCTGGAGTGCAGTGGTACAATCATGGCTTTCTGAAGCCTCGATCTCCTGGGCTCAAGCGATCCTCCCACCTCAGCCTCCAAAGTTGCTGGGCACACAGGCGCATGCCACCATGTTGAGCTAATTTTTTTACTTTTTGTAGAGACAGGTTTGCCATGTTGCCCAGGCTTGTCCTGAACTCAAGCAATCTGCCCACCTCAGCCTCCGATAGTGCTGGGATTAGAGGCGTGAGCCAGACTTCTAAGTCTTATTTAAAAGACTCATAAGGCTATAGCTGCCATAGATAGTGATTCCTCTGATGAATTTAGGCAAAGTAAATTGAAAACCTCCTGGGAAGGATTCACCATTCTAGATGCCATTCAGAGAATTCAAGAGAGGAGGTCAAAATAGCAACAATAACAGGCATTTGGAAGAAACTTATCTGAACACTCATGGATGACTTTGAGGGGTTCAAGACTTCAGTGGAGGAATTAACTGCAGATATGTGGAAAGTGCAAGTGAAACTAGGATAAGGAGTGGAGCCTTAAGATGTGACTGAATTGCTGCAATCTCGATAAAACTTAAATGCATGAGGAGCTGCTTCTTATGGATGAGCAAAGAAAGTGGATTCTTGAGTTTATGAAGATCATCACTCACATCACTTCACTCCTGGTGAAGATGCTGTAAACATTGTTGAAATAACAACAAAGGATTTAGAATATTATATAAACTCAGTTGATAAAGTAGTGGCCGGGATTGAGAGGATTGAATCCAATTTTGAAAGACGCACTATTGTGGGTAAAATGCTATCAAACAGCATTGCATGCTACAGATAAATCTTTTCTGTGTGAGAGAGTCAATCAATGTGGTCAGTTTTACTGTAGTCTTATTTTAAGAAACTGTCACAGTCATCTTAACTTTCAGCAACCACCAATCTGATCAATTAGTAGTCATCAACATCGACACAAGATCTTTCATCAGCAAAAAGATTACTTTCTGAAAGCTCAAATAATTGTTAGCATTTTGTAGCAAAAAAAGTATTTTTAATTTAAGGTATGTACTTCCTTATTTTTTTATTTTTTGAGACGGAGTCTCGCTCTGTCGCCCAGGCTGGAGTGCAGTGGCTGGATCTTGGCTCACTGCAAGCTCTGCCTCCTGGGTTTACGCCATTCTCCTGCCTCAGTCTCTCGAGCAGCTGGGACTATAGGCGCCCACCACCTCACCTAGCTAATTTTTGTATTTTTAGTAGAGACAGGGTTTCACTGTGTTGGCCAGATTGGTCTCAAACTCCTGACCTCGTGATCCACCCGCCTGGGCCTCCCAAAGGGCTGGGATACAGGCATGAGCCACCTTTCCCAGCCAACGTATGTACTTTCTAAAGACATAATGCTACTGCACACTTAATAGACTACATTATAGTATAAACATAACTTTTATATGCACTGGGACCAAAAAACATGGGTTATTCGCTTTACTTCAATATACACTTTGTTGCTGTGGCCTTGAACCAAATCCGCAGCATCACCTGGGTATGCCTGTATCTAAAAATGTGGAAGTGGCTTTGGATTGAGTAATGTGTAGAGGCTGGAATAATTCTGAGTGCTTGATAGTAAAAGCCTGGATTGCCTTGAAGAGATTGTTGGTAAAAATACGGACTTTGCAAGCATCATAGAATCCCACGGACTGTAATATTGCAAAAGCAGAGAAGATATGTTGCATGGGATTTAAAAAATGAGAAGTAAGTAAACCTAATGGTTTTATATGCTATTTAAAGTACACCATTAGTACAACAAATTAGCATCCCTAATTTAAGAGGACTAGTGTAAGAAAATGTTATCATTATTGCCATAGCACTATTGGAGTTAACATTACCTTGCAGCAGATAAACTTTTATTAAAATGCAGAAAGCCAGGTCACAGACTGTATTCTCTTCCTTATTTACCTATACTGATTGGACAGATTTAGGCAGTGTAGATGAAAAGTGGATTCTTTATAGTCAGATCAGTTTGAATCTGAGATTGTCACTTAATGTAAGCTTGGACAAGTAACAGCCTTTTCGTCTCAAATTTCTTGAATAATGGATTAATTTTAAGGGTTATAATTTCTGTGCTAGGTTTCACTTTCCTCTTTTTTTTTTTTTTTTGGACATAGGGTCTTGTTGTCACCCTTGTTGGATTGGTCACCTTTGTATCTTCCCACATGTAGCATAAGTGCCTTCTATACATTGTAGGCTCTACCAAAAGTGTTTTTGGAATGAATCCTACTTAATTTCATTTGTATCCAATTTTCCAACCAAATCCCCACTTCAAGGACTTTTCATGTGCTAGTTGCCCTTTCTGGAATGCTTTTTTCTCTACTCTAGCTAATTTCTAATCAAACATCAGGTCTGAACTTCCTTGAGAGATTATTTACTTATTTTTTGAGGTGAAGTCTTGCTCTGTCACCCAGGCTAGAGTGTAGTGGTGCAGTCTCGGCTCACTGCAACCTCTACCTCCCAGGTTCAAGAAATTCTTGTGCCTCAGCCTCCCGAGTAGCGGGATTACAGGCACCCGCCACTATGCCCAGCTAATTTTTGTATCTTTGGTAGAGATGGGGTTTCAACATGTTGCCGAGGCTGGTCTCAAATTCTTGACCTCATGTGATCCTCCGGCCTCAGCCTTCCAAAGTGCTGGGATTACAGGTGTGAGCCACTGCACCCAGCCCCTTGAGAGATCTTTTTTTTTTTTTTTTTTTTTTTTGAGACGGAGTCTGGCTCTGTCACTCAGGCTGGAGTGCAGAGGCCGGATCTCTGCTCACCGCAAGCTCCTCCTCCCGGGTTTACGCCATTCTCCTGCCTCAGCCTCCGGAGTAGCTGGGACTACAGGCGCCCGCCACCTCGCCCGGCTAGTTTTTTGTACTTTTTAGTAGAGACGGGGTTTCACCGTGTTAGCCAGGATGGTCTCGATCTCCTGACCTCGTGATCCGCCCGTCTCGGCCTCCCAAAGTGCTGGGATTACAGGCTTGAGCCACCGCGCCCGGCCGAGAGATCTTATGTGAAATCCTGGTTATATGCTCACAAAACACTGTAGTTTCAAATCACAGCATTTATTACAACTGTAATTAAATAACTGTTTAAGGTCTCCCCATCTGCTAGATTTCTTTATGAAGGCAAGGATGTTCAGCTTATTGCTGCATCCACTATGCTTAGATAATATAGCCTGCTGGTTGTTGGCTGTAATAATAGCTATTATGGATATTCAAAGAAATTTTTGAGTGAATAACCCTGAGCAATTCTGTTTCTATTGGTCCTGTGACATTATGTACAAAAGTACACGAGGGCTGCTTGGTGGTTCCCTAAACTGCTTAACTTCACCATATTATAACAGGCCATTTCCCCATGTTTATGTTTCAAGCAGTGACAACTACAGATCTCAATTGGCCATGCTGATGTTAAACGTTAAAGGATGGCTGCCAATGAGAATTGTGCGCTGGGAAGGAACGTGCATCATGCTTCGGTGTGAGAAATGAATCTGAGACCAGGTAGCACTCAGAGAGATGATCGGAGCACAGCCACCACATCCCAAGCTCATTCAGTGAGCTCAGGTCTCACCAGGCCCTGCTCTGTCTTGCTATGTTATTTTTGACAAGTAATTTTGTTGGGGTTCGGTTTCCTTGGCTGCTAGACTTCTGTGCACGTTCTGTTTATCCGAATAAACTTTTCACCTCATTGAACTGCTGTTGCTCAGGTCAGCCTCTGGCGTCTCCTATACTTCCCAGGGATGTGAAATGGGTCCCTCAGACAAACACTCGGTCTGAAGATGAAAAGAGGGCAGAACTCAAGTCGCGGATTTGTATCATGGATAAACACTGCGTAACAAGTTAGTACCAAGAAGTAGGAACCACACTGGTGCCTCCCGCTCTCCTCCGCACCTGCACAAACCCTCGGAGTTGGTCATCTGGCTTCTCTGGGGTAACAGCCACATCCTCCGAAAAGGGTCCGGAGCCCCAGCCTCCAGAGACTCCAAAGAGTTTTCTCAAGGCCGCGAACACACCCTCCCCGACGGCACCGTATCCACCCCTTCCCGGGCCCTGTCACCTTGGCTGCCTGTGCCATGGCTCTCCTCCCCGCCGCTGCTACCTCCGGAGCAGTAGACTAGCCCCGCCTCTCAGCAACCAATCAAAGACTGAACTCCCTGTAGCCCCGTTACTAACGCGCCACAACCAATCACCAGACAGCATCTCCCTCTTAGCCCCGCCCTCCTACAAAGGACGGAGAAGGCGTTTGCTAAACGGGCGTTTCCCAAAGCTATTTGCTAAACGCTTGGGAACTGGTAAAATCGCGAGGAGTCCCAGAGTCCAATTACTGGCCAGAAGAGAACGGAAATCACCTGGACGCCATTTTAGTTAGGGGCACAGTTACTTCCGGCGCAGGGATCCTCTGCTAGGCTGACTGGGTTTGTATTTAGTGGATGGCATCGGTACCCGCGTTTTGTTACCTCCTGTTTACGGTGTAGGATCGTCTGTAAAATAACTTTATTTTAACGTTTCCCAGTTGCGACTATCTCTTTGGAAATGTGCAGAAATAAAAGCCAAGAACTAACAACTGACTCCTAAAAATTTTATGCGTGTATTCTCTCATTTATTTCCTCAGAAGGTTAGGTTAAAGTACTCGCTGAAGTTCGCACAGCTAGTAAATGGAGATCTGGGATGCAAATCCGCTATGCTTGACCGTAAAGCCTAGTCTTACCCTTTATATTTTGCCTATTCAACTCTCTCTATTCCTTGGTTTTACTGATAAAGAGGTCAGAAATGGGTAATCAGCAGCATCATAATCAGAAACAATCATAAGGTATTTATTTAAGTGCGTTTTAACCTATGACCTTGCAAGCATCAAGAAAAAACTCGGCCGGGCGTGGTGGCTTAAGCCTGTAATCCCAGCACTTTGGGAGGCCGAGACGGGTGGATCACGAGGTCAGGAGATCGAGACCATCCTGGCTAACACGGTGAAACCCCCTCTCTACTAAAAAATACAAAAAACTAGCCGGGCGAGGTGGCGGGCGCCTGTAGTCCCAGCTACTCGGGAGGCTGAGGCAGGAGAATGGCGTGAACCCAGGAGGCGGAGCTTGCAGTGAGCTGAGATCCGGCCACTGCACTTCAGCCTGGGCGATAGAGTGAGATTCCGTCTCAAAATAAATAAATAAATAAAATAAAATAAAATAAGAAAAAAACTCTATATATAGTCACATTACTAACACGCCACAACCTTTTCCTGTTGTTTCTCTTGCATAATTGTTCTCCTTCCCTACCCTTATAGCCTTTCAGGTTAACTTTTAGGTAAAATTGACTTCTTATTAAAAATGAAAGATCTTATTAAAAATGAAAGATCTGGACCAATGGATTTCCAAAGCCCTTTTCCTTCTCTGTGATCTATGTTATTTTAAGGAATTATTGCAAGTCATTCTGAGAATAACACGATAATTGATTTTTTTAAATTAAGGTGCATTCGATTTGCAGAACATTTAACATAATGAAGCGATTAAGCCAAGTATACTGGATATTGTCTTTTATCTAGGAAACAATAAACTAGATGATCTTGTACCTTGCATTGTGCTTTCTGAATGCTGACAGTGATTTAAAAGGTGCCCCATCCCCTCTCCCCCATTTTCAGTGTAGACTCATAGTGCAGCTTCCTGAAAATTCATAACTTATTGTGATGATTTCTTGCTAGCTAGTGTCCTGCATTCAGTTAACCAAAGTCCCTCATCTGCTGATATTTTAAAACAGTTCTATAATGACAGAATCAGTTCAGTTCTGTGGCTCCTCTTTTCTTAAATCAATCTGCATGACTCCTTTAACTGTTCCACATATGAGGTGGGCTCTTCACTATTCTAGTTGTTCTGGGAACTTGGCCTGGTTTGTCTTGTCACCCTAAAATAATCAAGGATCCAGTTAAAAGGGTTTATTCAACTGTAAAGTGTGAGGGCAGTCATATGGGAATATGTAGACACCAAAGAATGGTGATGAGTGCTTTCAGTGTAAAGAAAAGTGAAGATCGTTTATATAAGACAAAATGGAGATACCGAACAGAATTACAACATTTCAAACAATGGATAACATCTAGATTTAAGATCTGATTGGCTACTATTGATTACACTCTAAGGTGGTTGCTTAATATTCTGTGGTAAAAAAAAGTAACAATCGCAAGGGTCTACAGCTCCAATATTATGTAGTCTAGGTTTGAAATGAAGAATAGGGAGTCTGATTAATGTATAACATCTCAACACAAAGGTCGGGAAGCAACAATAGTCATGCACCAGAGAAGAAAAACAGCCGTATTACATGACTCAGTTTTCAGGGCTTAACTTTGCCCTTTTGGCTTAATAAATTTGGTTCTGAAATTTCATTTTCTTTTTAAAGTTTGCATCTCAAAGTATAAGTTGCATAACTGAACAGGAAATTCCAGCATGTTCATCATGTAAGTTCACAGAGCTATGTAGTAGGCAGAATAATGGCCTCCAGAAGATGTCTGTGTTCAGATTCCAGGAATCTCTGACTATGTTATATATGACAAGAGGCTTTGTTTTGTTTTGTTTTGTTTTGTTTTTTGGTTTTGTTTTTGTTTTTTTGAGACGGAGTCTCGCTCTGTCGCCCAGGCTGGAGTGCAGTGGCCGGACTCAGCTCACTGCAAGCTCCACCTCCCGGGTTTACGTCATTCTCCTGCCTCAGCCTCCTGAGTAGCTGGGACTACAGGCTCCCGCCACATCGCCTGGCTAGTTTTTTGTGTTTTTTTAGTAGAGACGGGGTTTCACCATGTTAACCAGGATGGTCTCGATCTCCTGACCTCGTGATCCGCCCGTCTCGGCCTCTCAAAGTGCTGGGATTACAGGCTTGAGCCACCGCGCCTGGCCGACAAGAGGCGTTGAAGATGTCATTAAATTAAGTATTTTGAGATGGGAAGATTATCCTGGATTGTCTGGTGGACTCAGTGTAATCACAAGGATCCTTAGAAGTGAAAGAAGGAAGCAGAGTTAGGGAGAAGTTTGAAGATGTTCTGCTGCTGGCTTGGAAGATGGAGGAAGGGGCCGCAAACCAAGCAAGCCTCCTCTAGAAATTGGAAAAGGTGAGGGAATGATTTCTTCTCTAGAGCATCCAGAAGGAATGCACACTTGCCAACACTTGATTTTAGCTCAGTGAAACTCAGTTTGAACTTCTGACTTACAAAATGCTACCTGTTTTTTGGCTCCTTCCATTTTCTTTTTCTTTTCTTTTCTTTTTCCTTTTTTCTTGTTTTTTTTTTTTTTTTTGTTCTTTTTGAGAAGGAGTCTCCTACTGTTGCCCAGGCTGGAGTGCAGTGGTGCGATCTCGGCTCACTGCAAGATCCGCCTCCCGGATTCACGCCATTTTCCTGCCTCAGCCTCCCCGAGTACCTGGGAACATAGGCGCACGCCACCACGCCCGGCGAAATTTTTGTATTTTTAGTAAAGGTGGGGTTTCACCGTGTTAGCCAGGATGGTCTCAATCTCCTGACCTCGTGATCCGCCCGCCTTGGCCTCCCAAAGTGCGGGGATTACAGGCGTGAGCCATCATGCCTGGCCCAACTCTTTCCATTTTCAAAGCCAATAATGGAGCTTTTTTGTTTTTGTTTTTGTGGTTTTTTTTTTTTTTTTTTTTTTTTTTTTGAAACAGTCTTGCCCTGTTGACCAGGCTGCAATGGCGCTATCTCGGGTGACTGCAACCTCCGCCTCCTGGGTTCAAACGATTCTCCTGTCTCAGCCTCCCTAGTAGCTGGGATTACAGGCAGCTGCCACCACGCCCAGCCATTTTTGGTACTTTAGTAGAGACAGGGTTTCACCATGTTGGCCAGGCTGGTCTCAAACGCCTTACCTCATGATCACCCACCTCAGCCTCCCCAAGTGCCGGGATTACAGTTGTGAGCCACCACACCTGGCCGAGCATTTTCAAATCTCAGATTCTCACCTGTGCCTCTGTGGTCACATCTTTTCTTACTCTCACTCTTCTGTGTCTCTCTTTCACTTACAAGGGCCATTGTGATTACTTTGGGTTCACCTAGATAATGCAGGAACCTCCCTATTCCAAGATCCTTAACTTAATCACATCTACAAAATCCCACTTACCATGTAAAGTAACATTCACAGGCTCCAGGGATTAGGACATGGGCATCTTCTGCCTAGCACACTGAGTTTGTGTGATGCCAGTCAATAAGGTTGAAATGGAAAGAAATGAGGTAGAAGCAGCAGCAATGGGCCTGATCACACAGAGCCCTATAAGCCAAGGTAAGGATGTTGGATTTTATTCTGTGATGGTATACACTAGCATATTACCAGCAGGAGAGTGCCACTATGATTTATATTTTATAAAGATCATTTTGGGTGCTGTGTGGCAAATTAACTACGATGGAAGCATAGAGGTTATCCAACTAGGAGCCTTTCAAAGTACTCCAGGAAAGAGATGTTAGCAGCTTGGATTAGAGTAGTGGAAGCAGAGGAGATAAGTGATTAGATTCTAAGTGATGTGTGTTGAAAGTACAGAGAGAAGATTTAAGGATGATTTCAACGCTTTTGGCTGGAGTAATTGGATGAATTGCTCACCCAATTGCAGATATAGAATCCTGCAAAAGGAGGTTTTGGTTTGTTTGTTGTGGAGGCAGTCAAAATAAAATCGCAGTGCCTGGTAGCCATCTAAGTGGAGGTGGTCAATAAGCTGTAATGTATGTCACAGACCAGTCTGGAATTAAGGGAAGGGGTAGGTCAAGAGACAAATACTTCAGAGTCAGTACTCTACAGATGGTAAAGCCTTCAGATGGAATGAAAGCTGACCATATTTTTATTATCCAAACCAGCACACATTTTAACTTTTTATTTTGACAATTTCAGACACAAGTTGCAAGAATAATACATATAATTTGCATATGCCTTTCAATCAGATTCTCCAAATGTTAACATTTTATTGTAACTGCTTTATCCTTTTCTATTTCTCTACTTACCTATAGACAGACAGTTTTTCTCTGAACTATTTGAAAGTAAGTTGCAGACATGACACCCATAGCCTTACATACTTCAGTGGGGTTTTCCTACAAAGACATTCCCTTGTATCAGTAGTTCTTAAAATATGGTTCCCAGGCTAGCAGCAACTGTTATCACCTGGAAAGTTAGAAACCTAACTTGTAGGGCCCCACCCCAGACCAACTGATTTTGACAATTTTTCTGTGGTTATGAAAGGAAATTAACATCACTTCAAAACTATTATCTAACTTATAGGCATTATTTAGATTTTACCAATTGTCCCAGTAATGTCTTTGATAGCAAAAGTACCAAATGAACACATTTGAGATTAAAGGGAACCACATTCAATAATTTTGCCAAGACAGAGTAGTCGTGTAATCATAAAAGGCAGTTGAGCTCACACCTGTAATCCCAGCACTTTGGGAGGCTGAGGCGGGTGGATCACCTGAGGTCAGAAGTTTGAGAACAGCCTGGCCAGCATGGGGAAACCCTATCTCTACTAAAAATACAAAAATTAGCCGGGTGTGGTGGTGCGTGCCTGTAGTCCCAGCGACTTGGGAGGCTGAGGCATGAGAATCACTTGAACCCGGGAGGCAGCAGTTGCAATGAAACGAGATTGTGCCACTGCAGTCGAGCCTGGGCGACACAGCAAGAATCTATCTAAAAAAAAAAAAAAAGGTACTGAGGAGGTATACTTTTTCTTAATACGTACACTTAGAGTTCTAGTATGATAACTGGAGTTGTCTATAGTATTTTATAAATGGATGTCCTTAGTGACCTTGACAAGAGGGAAATGGACACAAAAATGAAAGATAAGAAAGCAGACACGGTATGTAGAAAACTTTTTAAAACGAGCAAAGATATGAGGGGGATGTGGTAATTAAGGAAGGTTTTGTTTTTTTAAGGTGGGTCATTTTATTAATACATTATGTTGATTGCTGCTGGGAAAAATTCCTTGAAGAGCAGTCTAGGGAGGTTTACAAACTACTGATGCCTGGAGCTCATCTCCAAAGATTCTTACTTAATGGATCTGGGGTGCAGCCAGGTTCACGGGGATTTTCAAAAGCTCCCCAAGTGATCTTAATGTAGTCAAGATTTAGAACCACTGGTAGAGAGAGAAAAAAATCTGAAGAGAGGACTTAAAATCTGCTGCAGCAGCAAGACCTTAAATAATCTAAGTGCTAAATTGCAGCCAGCACCACTTGAACTGTCAAATCTTGTCAGTTACAGTATCCAACTTTCCCTACAAGCGTCCATGGGCAGACGAAGGGTTTATACCAGTAACTCCATTCCCCAGGAGACAAGAAAGGAGCCTAGAAAAACGACTTAGCAATCTCCCTGGAGCTCAAGACCAGGAACTTCCCCCTGCCCGTCCCTGCTGCAGTTCCTGCGGAGCTCTGGCACGCTGGCCGCTCTCGCAGCCCCGGTCGCCAGTGCGCACGCGCAGGATTCACTGGGGCGCCGGCACCGGCGCAGGCTTGGCTGCGCCCTCTCGCGCCGCACGCTGTGCGGGTTCCTCCCTCCTTTCGAGCCTCTACCCTGGCCGCCGCGCGGGAGAGAGGCCGAGATGGCAGATGAGATTGCCAAGGCTCAGGTCGCTCGGCCTGGTGGCGACACGATCTTCGGGAAGATCATCCGCAAGGAAATACCAGCCAAAATCATTTTTGAGGATGACCGGGTAGGTACCGTGAACCACCTCGCTCGCCTGCTGAGGTGGGGTATCGTCCGCGGATCCTCGGGTTTCTCGCGGAGGGACAGGAGGGGTCGCGAGTGCAGCGGCGATGGCAGGGGACCTGGCCGCCCTGGCCCAGTGGGCCCCCAGCCAGGGGACAGGGCCCGGGCACTCCGAGGCGGCCTGCCGGCGCGTGCCGGCGCTCCGGTTACTCGTTATCTGCCCCGGGCGCGGGCCAGGCCGCCGGGAGTCCTGGGTGCGGCACCGCGGGGCCTGGGCGCGTGTCGGAGCGCACTGGGGCCCCCGCGTGGAAGCCCGCCGGCTCCCCGGCTGCCTCGGACCTCGCCTGTATCAGGAATCTCGAAATCTCGCCAGCGCTCTGCCTGACAGAGAGAAACCCGATCGCGCCCTGACTCATGCCCAATCTCCGCGATCTCCCGCGCACAGCCGGCCTGGGCCGGCGGTTCCTGGGCGCTGCTCGGCAAGGCATTGTGCTCCAGGGCCCCGGGGCGCGGGGAGGTGCGCGGACCGGCTGGGCCTGCCGGCTTCCTCCGCGGTGTGCGGTTTGCCACCTCACCGCTACCCCATCCCTGTCTCTACCCCAAGGCGTACCCTGGGCTGGCGAGGCGATCTCCTGAGAGAAGAAGTGGGCCCGCGTCTGGGTTTTGCTTTCGGTTGACCTCTCCCGCTGAACGTGTCGGGCCTACAAACAGCTGAATGATTCCTTTTATATTCAACAGGAAGTAATTTTAAGCCAAGAGACTGAGACTGTAGTTTTTGTTGACTTCTTGTAGGTGAAATCCCATGTGACTTTGAGATATATTGTGTAAATTATTTAGTGGACAGTTGTATTTTTGGGATTGGATCTCAGATAAAGCTGGGCAGATTGGATGATTTAGATATTTTGTAAACAGTTTTGTTAAATTTAGGAAATATGAAATATAAGAAAAACATTTATTCTACTATTGTCGTTTAGTTAGATTCAAAACGTTATCAAAGATTTAATTAGGTTCCTCCAGGCGAATTAAAAAAAAAAAACTTTGTCTCTACTCAGGGGTAATTCTTTGGTTTTAGAAAAAAATATTTCTTTTTAAAGTTTGCAGTTGCCTTTGAGAAATGGTTGTTGAAAAATTTACATTTGAACCACCGAAGTCCAACTGTATAACAGCAGGAAGCAGTCTAAATGAATCAGCATTTTGTAGGGAGTACCCAGTAGAATTACTCCTGAGACAAATAAGTGTGGATGGGTTTTATTAAAACAGTTTTCACTTCAGCAGTGAGCAAGAGATACAAAAATATTAATGTCGTGTGTGTATTTACAGACACTGTGTTAAATAGTCTAAATGCCGAAGAGTATGTATCATATATGTACTCTTCAGTTTTACACAAAAGGATAGGTATATTTCTTAAATAGTTGAGTAAAGTGAGAATAGATATTAATCAAATAGCAGACATATACGTAGTTAAAAAACTGATTGCTATCATAAAGAAGAAAAACACACACACACACACAGGAAATTGCACAACTAGGACTCTGACCTGGGAGTAATGGGATGGGGAGGGGAATCAGAGGTTTTTTTCTGTTTTTTTTTTCTTTTTTCTTCCAGAAATCATATATGTGCTGGGAATGGAATGGCGGGATGACTAGCAGTTTAAGTTAGACAGAAGTTGGGGTTTGGAGGGGGAGAGGATCACTGAAAAAGCTTTGAGGGCGGAGAGCTCAGAAGGACAGTTCCACGTGAAGAGTTGCAGGAGATCTGGAGAGGCAGACAAGGATTAGCATGGCCAGTTTCTATGCATTCATTGGCTCCCAGTTTAAATGTCACTGCCTCAGAGTTGTTGTCCCTAAACAATCTAAATCAGGCTTTTCCTGTAATAATCATTCATATTATCCTTTACTTTGTAACATGTATGACCTTTGGTGATTATACCTTTATTTAAAGTTGGTCTTCCCATAAGACTTCCATGGAGTCTGGGTGCAGTTTGGGAGGCCAAGGCGGATGGATCACCTGAGGTCAGGAGTTTGAGACCAGCCTGGATAACATGGTGAAACCCTGTCTGTACAAAAACACAAAAATTAACTGGGCATGATGGCACATGCCTGTAATCCCAGCTACTTGGGAGGCTGAGGCAAGAGAATCGCCTGAACCCAGGAGGCGGAGGTTGCAGTAAGCTGAGATCTTGCCATTGCACTCCAGCCTGGGTGACAGAGTGAGACTACATCTCAAAAAAAAAAAAAAAAAAAAAACAACTTCCATGGAAAGGATCACGGCACCATTCGTAATGTGTACACTTCTGTTTTCTTAGCATCTAGTGCTCCCCATGTAGTTACTGTTCAGTAAATATTTGTTGAAATAAGTTTTATCCTACCAATATACTAAAAGTTTGATTTATTTATTTCTTTCCCTTTTCCCTAGTGCCTTGCTTTCCACGACATTTCCCCTCAAGCACCAACACATTTTCTGGTGATACCCAAGAAACATATATCCCAGATTTCTGCAGCAGAAGATGATGATGAAAGTGTAAGTAAATTTCTAACATGATTTATTTTCTTGCTTTTTAAATTGGGAGATTAATTTTGTCCTTAAAGTGCTGTCACATTTTCATCTTCCTAAGGTCATTATTAAGGAAAAACTAGAAAAACCATTAAGATTTCAATTGCCCAGCTGTTTTCCAAAGTTGCTGCATCATTTTGTATCCCACCAGCAATGAATGAGCATTCCATCTTCTGCATATCCTTATCAACACTTGCTATTATCTTTTTTTTTTTTGAAATGGAGTCTTGCTCTGTCACCCAGGCTGGAGTGCAGTGGTGCCCCCGATCTTGGCTCACTGCAAACTCCGCCTCCCAGGTTCACACCTGCCTCAGCCTCCCGAGTAGCTGGGACTACAGGTGCCCGCCACCACACCTGGCTGATTTTTTATATTTTTAGTAGAGATGGAGTTTCACTGTGTTAGTCAGGATGCTCTCGATCTCCTGACCTTGTGATTTGTCCTCCTCTGCCTCCCAAAGTGCTGGGATTACAGGCGTGAGCCACCGCACCTGGCCTATTGTATTCTTAAAGTAAGCTAGAGAAAAGGTTATTAAGAAAATCGTAAGGAAGAGAAAATATATTTACTATTCATTAAGTGGAGTGAATCATAAAGGTCTTCATCCTTGTCATCTTCATGTTGAGTAGGCTGAGGAAGAGGAGGGGTTGGTCTAGCTATAGCTGTCTCAGGGGTGGCAGAGGCAGAAGAAAATTTGCCTATGGGTAGATCCGCACAGGTCAAACCCATGTTGTGCAAGGGTCAGTTGTATTTACTTGGGGATACTTTTTAAAGTGAGACGTTATTTCTGAAACTTAGAAACTTCAGGACATTAATTTTTAATTCAATATATTTGTACAAATCACAGAGTTCAAAGATTAGAGCGAGTACTTAATGGTAAAATACCATCTTATATGCAGTAACATTAAAACCTCAGAATACATTTTTTTTTTTTTGAGACGGAGTTTTGCTCTTGTTGCCCAGGTTGGAGTACAATGGCACAATCTCGGCTCACCACAACCTCTGCCTCCTGAGTAGCTGGGATTACAGGCATGTGCCATCACGCCTGGCTAATTTTGTATTTTTAGTAGAGACAAGGTTTCTCCATGTTGGTCAGGCTAGTCTCGAACTCCCAGCCTCAGGTGATCTGCCCACCTCGGCCTCCCAAAGTGCTGGAATTACAGGTGTGAGCCACCGCGTCCGGCCCCAGAATACAAATTTTTACCATTTAGTATAATTAGACAGTCATGGCATTTTAAGGTCAGAGCTTCTTACTCCAATGCAGCTCTTTTCTATAAGGATAATAAAATGTGAATTTTTACTCAGTTAACATTCTAAATTGGTGTTTTAAGGTCAGCTCTTTTACTTAGAAGACAGTTGTTTGCCAGGAAACATTTACTGAACCAGTTTTAAAACTGCTCATTAATAATTAAATTTTGTGACCAGTATAGGTACCTGCTGTACAAAATTTTATATAGATGCTCATCAACTTAAGATAGGGTTACATGCTGATAAACCCATCATAAGTTGAAAATACTGTATGTCGAAAATGCATGTAATACACCTAACTTACTGAACATTATAGCCTAGCCTAGTCTAACTTAAGCTTGCTCAGAACATTTGACATTAACCTGCAGTTGGGCAAAATCATCTAATACAGAGCCTATTCTGTAACAAAGTTGAATATCTCATGTAAGAGTATTTTACTGCATATCACTAGTCTGGAAAAGGATCAAAATTTGAAGTATGGGTTCTCCTGAATGCATATCGCTTCCACATCATTGTAAAGTTGAAAAATCATAATTTCCCCAACTTACAATTTTGTTCATTGCCCACCTGTACAATGGACCTTACTGCATAAATAAGGTAAGCAGAGTCCACTGTCCTGGGGCTTACTAAGGTAATGGGACTACAAATGTAAGATTCTCTCCCTTCGCTCTTTTCTTGCCATAGGAATTAAAGGAGTTCCCTTTCCTGAGAGCTTTTTAGAATGTTGAAGTTAACCTTCTCAACTTTTTTCTCTCACAATGGGAAAGCATAAGCAGTGAAATGGGAGTTAAAGTTCTTTTCTCTCACCAACCTTCTCCCCTTTAACTTTTATTAGGGAAGAAAACTGGCAACACACAAGTGGACTCCTTGTGTAAATAGAGACAAATTGACTGTAGATAGAACCAAAAAACAAACAGGATGACACAGTGAGACTAGGTATTTGCCACAGGATCCTACAAGTCCGCAGGCAATGCAATAGATCTGGTAGTGTTCACAGGAAAATCCATAATGGTCATAAGGAAATCATAAAGAAAGCAAGATGTCTTGCTTTATTAAGAAAACATAAACACTACTTGGAATATAATTAAAAATTTTTTTTGGTTTGGCATAGTGCCTTGTGCCTGTAATCCCAGTACTTCAGAGGTTAAGGTGGGCGGATTGCCCGAGCACAGGAGTTCAAGACCAGCCTGGGCAACATGGAGAAGCCCCGTCTCAACAAAAAAATACAAAAATTAGCCAGGTGTGGTGACATGTGCCTGTAGTCCCAGCCCCTTGGGTGGGTGAGGCAGGAGGATCACTTCAACCTGGGAGGTCGAGGCTGCAGTGAGCTGAGATCATGCCACTGCACTCCAGCCTGAGTGACAGAACAAGACCCCGTCTCTTAAAAAAAAGAGTTTAATTGAACAGCAGATTTTACTTATAATTTGTTTCTTGAAATTAGTAATGATAAATGCCTAATCTTAATGGGTCTCCATTTGTAGATTGTGCTCTGTTGGCATTAACAGTTTCCAAATATTTGCTCAAAGGGGTGTGTTTCAGTGAGAGTTTTAAGATTTGATATTTCAGCTTGACAGTTTGTTATTTAATGTCAAGAAGTAATAAATTGCCTGTGCCTGAGAAACTTTTTTTTTCCTTTTCCAGCTTCTTGGACACTTAATGATTGTTGGCAAGAAATGTGCTGCTGATCTGGGCCTGAATAAGGGTTATCGAATGGTGGTGAATGAAGGTTCAGATGGTGGACAGTCTGTCTATCACGTTCATCTCCATGTTCTTGGAGGTCGGCAGATGCATTGGCCTCCTGGTTAAGCACGTTTTGGGGATAATTTTCTCTTCTCTAGGCAATGATTAAGTTAGGCAAGTTCCAGTATGTTAAGTAACACGCTTATTTTTGCCTGTGTATGGAGAGATTCAAGAAATAATTTTAAAACCGCATACATAATAAAAGACATTGTTGCATGGCTTATAGTCTCTCTGAATGTTGCATTTGATTTGTTATTTTAAAAATATATTTGTTGGAATATGTGAAGGTGGGTTTACAGTTTTGGAGGTTTCTTGCTTTTTCTTCCCAAGGAGGACTCAACATATGAACATTGCATTGTTTTAATGGTGTTACTAGTCTTTGAAGACAAATAATGAGAGTTTATAAATTTAGCTTTAACTTTGAAATATCTTTCCAGGTTAAAATAGGTACAAATTAAATTTTTAAGCTAATTCTCACGTTTTCTAAGAACATAGCAAATTGATGATTTTGGGTTTAGAAACAATGATTTTCACACCTGTAAATCCCAGCACTTTGGGAGGCCGAGGTGGGTGGATCACGAGGTCAGGAGATTGAGACCATCCTGGCTAACATGGTGAAACCCCATCTCTACTAAAAATACAAAAAATTAGCTGGGTATGGTGGCAGGCGCCTGTAGTCCTAGCTACTTGGGAGGCTGAGGCAGGAGAATGGTGTGAACCTGGGAGGCAGAGCTTGCAGTGAGCAGAGATTGTGCCACTGCACTCCAGCCTGGGCGACAGAGCGAGAAAAAAAAAACAATGCTTTATGTTCAGCACACATTTCCCCTGGACTCTGGGCATAATTTGGAAGGGATGAAAGTAGGTTTGTCACACAATCTTTGATGACCATGTGAAGCCATACATTGGTATTTCCTTGCTATTTAAACTCCATCTGAATATTTATTATAAAGACTTGAAAATATTTTACCTAGAATTCACTTTTCCAATTGAAACCTCATTGTTCTAAATGTGTATGCACACATTAATAAACATATTTAAGTTGTGCATGAATCTGGCTATGTCATAGAGAGTAGGAAAGGGAACGTGTCCGGGTCTGGGTTTTCATGTAGACTGACAGCCAACCTTTTGTTTTTAGTCTCACCATGTACCCTGGCCTTTCTAAGGTTCTATTTTTTTTTAATTTTTTTTTTTTTTTTTTTTTTTTTTTTTGAGACAGAGTCTTGCTGTTTCACCCAGGCGGTGGTGCGGTGGTGTGATCTCAGCTCAATGCAACCTCCACCTCCTGGGTTCAAGCGATTCTGCCTCACTCAGCCTCCTGAGTACCTGGGATTACTGGCATGTGCCACCACGCCTGGCTAATTTTTGTATTTTTGGTAGAGATGGTGTTTCACCATGTTGGCCAGGCTGGTCTCAAACTCCTGAGCTCAGGTGATCTGCCTGCCCTGGCCTCCCAAAGTGCTGGGATTTACAGGGCACTTTCCAGCTTCCAAAACTTAATACTTTGTTTCTTCTCCCATTCTCTTCATACTTAACAGGTTTTTTCTTTTTTCTTTTTTTTTTTTTTTGAGAGAGTTATCCACGAGTGGAGCTGGAATGCATCCAGGAGCTGGAATGCAGTGGCACAATGGCTCACTGCAATTTCCGCCTCCCAGTTTCAAGCAATTCTCCTGCCTTAGCCTCCCAAGTAGCTGGGACTACAGGCGCACACCGTCATGCCTTGCTAATTTTTGTATTTTTAGTAGAGGGGGTTTCACCATGTTGGCCAGGCTGGTCTCGAACTCCTGACCTCAGGTGATGCATGTGCCTTGGTCTCCCAAAGTGCTGGGATTTCAGGTGTGAGCCACTGTGCCCGGCCTTCCATTTTTAATCTAAAAAGATTGTTGTAGGGTTTTGACACATTTAATTGAAAGTTGTTTTTCTTAAAATTTTATTTCCTCTTAGTGATTTTTTAAAATAGTTTTTTTTTTTTTTTTTTTTTTGGAGGTGGGGAGAGAAGGGAAATTGGCTCTTTATGTGCAACACATAATTTTTCCCCCAATTTTTCATTTGTCTCCTTACTTTGTTTATGGTGTTTAAAATGTTTATATAGCTGGCCGGGCGCGGTGGCTCATGCCTGTAGTCCCAGCACTCTGGGAGGCCGAGGCGGGCGGATCACGAGGTCAGGAGATCGAGACCATCCTGGCTAACACGGTGAAACCCTGTCTCTACTAAAAATACAAAAAAAAATTAGCCGGGCATGGTGGCGGGCGCCTGTAGTCCCAGTTACTTGGGAGGCTGAGCCAGGAGAATGGCGTGAACCCAGGAGGCGGAGGTTGCAGTGAGCCGAAATTGCGCTACCGCACTCCAGCCTGGGCGACAGAGCAAGACTCCGTCTCAAAAAAAAAAAAATGTTTATATAGTTAATACATCCATCTTAAATTTATTTCATAAGCCTTTCCCATCCTAAGAGGATTTTAAAATATTATTTTTGTTTTCCTAGTACTTTTTTTTTTTTTTTGAGACTGAGTCTCGCTCTTGTTGCCCAGGCTGGAGTGCAATGGTGCAATCTCAGCTCACTGCAACCTCTACCTCCCAGGTTCAAGCGATTCTCCTGCCTCAGCTTCCCGAGTAGCTGGGATTACAGGCATGCGCCACCATGCCTGGCTAATTTTGTATTTTTAGTAGAGATGGGGTTTCTCCATGTTGGTCAGGCTGGTTTCAAATTCCCAGCCTCAGGTGATCTGCCCGCCTTGGCTCCCAAAATGCTGGGATTACAGGCATGAGCCACCGTCCCTGGCCTTTCCTAGTGTTTTTATGAGTTTATATTTTATGTTGAGGGAAGGTGTAGGGAGAAGTTTTGGAGGGATTTGTGCCACAGTAAAGAATGAAATAATGAATGCATTTGTATTATGTATAAGAGGATTGGCTCGGCTTTTATCATGTATATTGTCTTTCCCAATGATTTAGTTAAGCTAGTGTTAATAAGTCAGGTAGCCAACCACCAAGTTGTTTTGCTGGTTCTGTCTGTGACCTCTGCCCAAAACTGTCTTGTGGCATATATTCACCAAATCTCATGTGGTCGCCAGTCTCCAGGATAGCCCACAAGGATCCTCACTTCTGGTATTTGCACCCTTGTGTTTCTCATTGAATCTGAGCTGATCTGTAATAAACAGTATGGTACAAATGATAGTATGATTTCTGCATCACAAAAGGCCTTATGACTTACACTGTGGTCTCTTGGATTGCTCACAGCTATTGACTGAATATGTTTCCCAAAATTCATATGTTGAAATTCTAACCTCCGATGTGATGGTATTAGAAGGTGGGGTCTTTGGTAGGTGATTAAATTATGAGGCCGGAGCTTTTATGAGTGGGGTGAGTGCCCTTATAAAAGAGACTTTGGAGAGCTCCTGCCCCTTTCACTGTGTGGGAACCCAATGAGAAAAAAGTCCTTATAAACCAGGAAGTGGGCTCACCAGACATTGAATCTGCCAGTGCCTTGATCTTAGACTTCCTATCCTCTAGAACTGTGAGAAAGAAATTGCTGTGGTTTATGAGCCACCCAAGTCTATAGCATTTTTTTCCCCCCCGAAACAGGGTTTTTCTTACTCTGTTGCCCAGGCTGGAATGCAGTGCCGTGATCATGGCTCCCTGCAGCCTCGACTTCCCTGGGCTCAGGTGATCCTCCCACCTCTCTTCCTGTAGGAAGTACAGGTAGTTGGAACCTGTAGCTGGAACTACAGGTTCATGCCATCACACTGGTTACTTTTTGTATTTTTTGTAGAGATGGGGTTTCACCACGTTGTCCAGGCTGCTGTGGTGTTCTTTTCTAGCAGCCAGAACAGACTAAGATACTTGGGAAAGCCAGTTGCTATGGCCAGGGACACTCAAGCAGCCCACTGGAAAGGTGTTATGTTGAGAGGAACTGAGGCCTGCCAACAGCCAGCAATATGTCAGCTATGCAAATAAACCCTTCCCAGCCCCAGTTGAGACTTCAAGATGACTGCAGTCCTGATTAGCATCTGACTGTAACCTCATGAGAAAGACCCCACAGTACACGCACCTGTCTAATCTCCCAAATTCCTGATCCACAGAAATGGAGTGATAATAGTCACCAAGTTTTGGGGTAATTTGTAACAGCAATGTTAACCAAAACACCCTGTTGTCTTAATTTTTTTTTTTTTTTTCTTTTTTAGCATACAGCTAGACTGCATTTCCCTGCATCCTTTCAGCTGTGTGGGGCCATATACCTATTGTCTGGTTAATGAAATGCGTGAGGAACTAATGTATGTCATTTCCAAGATGCTGAAATATCTCCCATGCACTTTCCTTTGCTTTTTTTTTTTTCTTTAGTTGACAAGATGCAGAAAGGATTCAACAGAGGAGATTTAGATGTTTGGTGGAATGAGCCTGAGTCTCCAAATGACTGCATGGAGGAGTATTTGCCACACTCCTGACCCACATTGAATTTTATTTGTTAAGCCACTGAGATTTCAGGATTTGGGTAATAATACTTAGGAGTATTTACTGTAATTAATACAAGACCTATGATTCAGGAATGATGAAACTTTATAAGGTGGCTTGGGATTTTAATCATAGCAGCCTATTTGATTGTTCTGCCCTTAGAAATAGCTCAGAGGTTGAGATTGCCAGGGTAAACAGGGGTTAGAACTTGGAGATAACAATTGGGCTTTTAACTAGAGTGTAAGCCAGTTCCTGTGGGGACCATAGCACCACATTTTTTTTTTTTTTTTTTTTTTTTTTTTTTTTGAGCCAGTCACTCTGTTGCCCAGGCCGGAGCACAGGGATGTGATTTTGGCTTACTGCAACCTCTGCCTCCCGGGTTCAGGTGATTCTTGTGCCTCAGCTTCCCAAGTAGCTGAGGTTACAGGCATGCACCACTACTCCCAGCTAATTTTTTTTTTTTTTTTTTTCATTTTTAGTAGAGAAAGTGTTTCACCATGTTGGCCAGGCTAGTCTCAAACTCCTGACCTCAGGTGATCTGCTCACCTTGGCCTCCCAAAGTGCTGGGATTACAGGCGTGGGCCATGCATCCAGCCAGTACCACATCTTGATTGAACTGATCTGAGGAGGCTATGTGAGAAATGACTCTTATCTTTAATATTAAATGTTATATTTTAGAACTGAAGTGATAAGTTCAGGTCATTTGAGGAACTTAGTTTATCATTGAAATAATTTCCTTGAGTAAGCCACTGAGAAAATCAAAGTGCTCTTTAATCTTTATTTTAAAATATGTGTATTCTTGCTGGGTGTGGTGGCTCATGCCTGTAATCTCAACCCTTTGGGAGACCAAGGTGGGAGGATCACTTGAGCCCAGGAGTTCAAGACTAGCCTGGGCAACATGATGAAACCTCGTCTCCACAAAAAATAGAAAAAAAAAAAATTAGCTTGTGTGGTGGCGTGTGCCTGTAGTTCCAGCTGCTTGGGAGGCTGAGGTGGTGGGAGACTTAGGTGGGAGGATTGCTTTAGCCTGGGAGGCAGAGGTTGCACCGAGCCAAGATCATGCCACTGCACTCCAACCTGCGTGACAGAGTGAGACCCTGTCTACCAAAAAAACAAACAAACAAAACATATTTTTCATTTATGTAGGTTAGAATCAACATAATAAAAACAAAACAAAACAAAACAAAAAAACCCAGATTTAAATCGCATAATAAAGGCTTATTTTTTTCTTTCAAGTTATAGAACCCCCTAAGGTGGCAATCCAGGGCTCTTTTATCACCTTTGTGACATCAGCAAGAATTTGGGCTCCTATCTTTCTTCTCTACCATCTTTTATGTCCTCAAGGTCACTTCATGATGCTTGGATTGATGCAGCTCTAGCTATCAGATTCCCCCATCAAAAAGAGAGAGAGGGAAGGAAAATGGCAAAAAGTCATGTCAGCATTATGTCCCTTTTAAAAAGAGCTTTTATGGAGGTCCTTCAAGACCTTCTGCTTATGTATTATTGATCACCCCAAGAGATAAGACAGGCTGGGTATCTTGCCATCCAGAATTAAACTAGAAAGGAATAAATCTAGAGTTGATACTGACAGGTAGGTCACAGTATATCCCCATCACTGATAGCCAGTGTTCATGACTGTTGAAAATCAACCAGTCTTTCTTAGACCTTGCCACGGTGCTGAAAGGACTGATTAGGTAGTTGCAATTTGGCTATATTCACTCTTTTCTCCAACACTGAGTCAAGACCAGGAGGCATTTTGTTGACCACCCCCTATTTTCTGTGAATAGTGGCTGCAACTGTAATTCCAAGCAAAGCTCCTTCTTTGCTACACTCATTTCTGGTGCTTTATCATACTGATTACATTTTTTTTTCTATTTACATTATAGCTTACAAAATAATAAGTCAATTTTCAAAAGCCTTCCTCATGCTTTCTCTTTTTTTTTTTTGAGATACGGTCTCACTTTGTTACCCAGGCTGGAGTGCAATGGCACAATGACCTTTCACTGCAGCCTTGACCTCGTGGGCTCAAGTAATCCTCCTACTTCAGCCTCCTGAGTAGCTGCACCTGGCTGTTTTTCTATTTTTTATGGAGATGGGGTTTTGCTTTGTTGCTCAGGCTGGTCTCCAACTACTGGATTCAAGTGATCCTCTCCCATCAGCCTTCCAAAGTGCTGTGATTACAGGTGTGAACCACCATGCTGGGTCAAAAGCTCTTTTCTTATGGCACAGATTTTAGTTAAAGAGAACAAAAGTTGGTTAAGTCCTTCTCTTTCAAATATGTATTGCATATATGTCAACAGCTCATTCAAAGTCTGCATATCAGCCTTTTCATTCAACTGTAAAGCAAACTGAGAGCACTGGCTGATGATAGTAGCTGCTCCTTGAATTGCTTCCTATAATATACAGGATCATTTAATAAAGAGATTTCTGCTTATAACAGCTTATTAAGTTTTCTCCCTATGTTTATTATAATTATGTTCTATAAGCTTCTCAGAAAGAGTGTGACTTGTACATGCATTTGCTTAGAGTAAAATTTGATGTGTCTATAGCTGGTTTTGCCCCTTTATTTCATATCAAAGTTTATTTTGCACTTGTCCTAAAAAATATGCAGTTGGTTTAACATGGATTTGTTGTGCTTTGAAAATGACCTGAAAGCTTGAGTGGCTTCGTGTTACTTTCTAAAAAGTCAGGACTTTTGAAGTATAAGTTATTAATACAATAAAATCTACCCATAAAAAGTGTACAGCTTGATGAATTTGACACAATCAAGATAGAAAATGTTTTAATCATTTCAAAAAGGCTTGTTAGGAGGCCATTTTATAACCCACGTTATAAATGATGGCTTGGTCTGGTAGGTAGTGTTACAGCTGATGAGTAGTGATCCAATTCAGCATGTATTTTGAAAATAGAGCTGGCACGATTTGCCAATGGACAAAATATGGGAGCGAGAGAGAGAAGTCACTATTTATTATTCCTCAAGATTCTATGGACTGACTGGGTGGTTTCTGTGCTGTTTTGTATCTGTTAAAATCTCTCTCTTTTGTACTCTTTCCCTTTATTTCTCAGACCAGCCAATGCTTAGAGAAATAGAAAAGAACCCACGTTGAATATCAGGGGTGGGATTTTCCCCGATATCTGGTGCCCACATGGTCTTTCTTTTTTCCTAAGTGCATGTGGGAACCTGACTCCCTTTGGTAGGTGCAGAGAAATGTCATCGGTTTGGTCCACAGATATGCGTGTTTGACTCCCTGATGACTGGTGAGTAGTCTGTGTACAGTCTGGGTTAACTATGGGTCACACGGAGTATAAAAATTATACTTATCTCTTCTATATTAAACTCTGGTTAAAACAGGGAATGGTTCCAGTGCCCATGGAAAATATGGTCTCTCTATTCAGGGCAGTGGTAAAATTCTGTCCTTGGTTTCCTGAAAAAGGAACCTTAGATGTAGACCTGTTAAAACAGGGAAGAGTCCGAGTAACCATGAAAAATATGGTCACTCTATCCTGGGCGGTGGAAAAATACTGTCCTTGGTTTCCTAAAAAAGGAACTGTATATGTAAAGGTATGGGATCTTGTTGGTACAACATTCCAGGAACTGGTCTCAACAGGGAATTATATTCCCATCACTGGGGTGATTGGGCCTTGGTACTTGCCATCCTAATACCTCCTCAACCATCCTCTGCTACTAGATATCAGGGGAGATTCACCTCCAATATTCAACATGGGGTTCTTTTCTATTTCCCTAAGCGTTGGCTGGTCTGAGAAATAAAGAGAAAGCGTACAAAAGAGAGATATTTTAAAGCTGGGTGTCCAAGGGAGACATCACATGTCAGCAGGTTCCGTGATGCTCCCTGAGCTGCAAAACCAGCAAGTTTTTATTAGCGATTTTCAACAAAGGGAGTGAGTGTACAGATAGGGTGTGGGTCACAGAGATCACATGCTTCACAAGGTAATATCACAAAGCAAATGGAGGCAGGGTGAGATCACAGGACCAGAGGACAGGGCGAAATTAAAACTGCTAATGAAGTTTCAGGCATGCATTGTCATTGATAACATCTTATCAGGAGACAGGGTTTGAGAGCAGACAACCGGTCTGACCAAAATTTATTAAGTGGGAATTTCCTTGTCCTAATAAGCCTGGGAGCACTATGGGAGACTGGGGCTTATTTCATCCCTTTGTCTATGACTGTAAAAGACAGCCGCCCCCAAAGCAGACATTTTAGAGGCTACCCTCAGGGGCACATTCTCTTTCTCAGGGATGTTCCTTGCTGAGAAAAATAATTCAGTGATATTTCTCCTATTTGCTTTTGAAAGAAGAGAAATATGGCTCTGTTCTGCCCAGCTCACTGGCAGTTAGGGTTTAAGGTTAGCTCCCTTGTTCCCTGAACATTGCTGTTATCCTGTTCTTTTTTCAAGGTGCCCAGATTTCATATTGTTCAAACACACATGCTCTACAAACAATCTGTGCAGTTAACGCAATCATCACAGGGTCCTGAGGTGACATACATCCTCCTCAGCTTACAAAGATGACGGGATTAAGTGTTGAAGTAAAGACAGGCATAGGAAATCACAAGGGTATTGATTGGGGAAGGGATATGTGTCCATGAAATCTTCATAATTTATGTTCAGAGATTGCAGTAAAGACAGGCGTAAGAAATGATAAAAGTATTAATTTGGGGAACCAATAAATGTCCATGAAATCTTCACAATTTCTGTTCATTTGCCATGGCTTCAGCCGGCCCCTCTGTTTGGGTTCCCTGACTTCTCACAACAGTTTTACCTGATCTTATTCATGCTGCTGTGTTCTGTTGAGGGTTAGAAAGTCCAAGATGACCCCACTCAGATGTATCATGGTTGGTACTTGCAGTCAGCTGGGGTCTCTGGAGTCCTATCTCTAGGGCCCCTCAGTCTCTTGTTTCCTTACATTGAGGTCACACAGTAATAATCTCAAACTTAGTTTAAATTAATTACAATTTATTATTCCTTATGATTTTCGTGGGTTGTTTTGGCAGTTCTACTTATTTCACCTGGGCTCACTCATGTAGCTACATTCACCTAGGGGGTTGCAGGGGGATGGATTTAGCTGGGACAGTTGGCATGGTTTAGTTACACACCACAGGCTCTTTGGCTCCCCATGCAATGGAAATTAACAGGGGGACAAGCAGATTTCCCAGACAAGCCTTTTATTTCTGGGTTTGTGCTTGAAAACAAGGGAAAGGCTGGGTGCTGTGACTCACACCTATAATTCCAGCACTTTGGGAGGCCGAGGCAGGTGGATCACCTGAGGTTGGGAGGTCAAGACCAGCCTGACCAAAATGGAGAAACTCCTACTAAAAATACAAAATTACAATGGCATGGTAGCACATGCCTGTAATCTCAGCTTCCCAGCTACTTGGGAGACTGAGGCAGGGGAATCATTTGAACCCAGGAGGTGGAGGTTGTGGTGAGCTGAGATTGTGCCATTGCACTCCAGCCTGGGGAACAAGAGCAAAACTCTGTCTCAAAAAAAAAAAAGAAAGAAAACAAGGGACACAACGGAGGCATAAGGATCCTCCAGCTCACTCTGAAAAATGCCTGTAGGGATTTTTTTTTTATCAGGCAAAGTGTGGGAATTGACATCAGGGGTAGGGTATGCAGGCTGGGCTGGGCAGAACATGTAGGGGAAGGGTATGCAGGTTCCCATATCTGGCTGCAATGCTTATATTGAGTAATGGGCCACCTGGTGGTCTGGCCAGCGGCAACAAGGCTGTAGATCAATTATTGTTCAACATTCCTTTACCAGGTAAGACACTCTGCAACCTTTGTTCGATTTTAGATCTAAACCAGTTTCTGGAGTTCTTTAAGTAAAACGCATGGTTAAACATTAGGAGTGCACAAAAGAACAATATAGACTGACTATTTTCTGTATATGACTATTAGCAGAAATGGTGTCACTGAAGTAGTGGTGCAGATCTTGTGATCAGTGGGAATCACAAAAGAATGATCTTGGGGTGAGCTAAAGCCAAACCCTTTCCCTATTCTGTCTCAGTTTGGTTTCTTTCCAGGTTGTCTTTCACCTTGAGCTTCTACACAGATTACTGTTCTCAGAGCAGCAATCCAAGAGGTCAAACAAATGCTGGAATATCTCTTGAGGCCTAGGCTTCAGAACTGCATAACATCACTTTCACCACATTCTGTTGGTCACAGCAAGTTAAAAGGCCAGCCTAGGTGGAAAGGTTTTGAGAAATAGACCTCATGTCTGCACGTGAGAAGGAGAAACCTCACATTGCAAAGGGGCGTGCATACTAGGATGGGAGGAAGATAGAGCCATTAAAGAGTCTACCCTACCACCATTATGCTGTTGACTCAGCTACTTTCTCTCCTGCCATTAAGACTAATTGTTTCCGTGTCTTTGTGTGACTTGAATTCATACTTTCTAAGAGAGGACAGGGGCTCCTGAGGCATAAACCTCAGGGGCCAGATCACCTCATAAGCTACAGATAGCCTGCAAATGACTGATCAGTGTTCACTGAGGTGAGGCAATCTGGTATGGTGGCCAGTGTGTACAGACCTCTTAAAGGCTTATAGAAAGGCTTATAGACTGGGCGTGGTGGCTCATGCCTGTAATCCCAGCACTTTGGGAGGGCCGAGGCAGGTGGATCACCTGAGGTCAGGAGTTCAAGACCAGCCTGGCCAACCTGGCCAACATTGTGAAACCCTGTCTCTAAAAAAAAAAAAAAAAAATTGCCAGGCATGATGGTGGGTGCCTGCAATCCCAGCTACTTTGGAGGCTGAGGCGGGAGAATCACTTGAACCCAGGAGGCAGAGGTTGCAGTGAGCCGAGATTGTGCCATTGCACTCCAGCCGGGGGGACAGACCGAGACTCTGTCTCAAAAAAAAAAAAAGACTTACAGAAAGGGACAGGGCATGTGGCAAGTCCTCTGAAGCTTTCCTGAAAGGGTCCAACAGGCATCCTGCTTGACCAGTACAGTACAACTGAAAACTGGTATAGTGGTTACAGATATCAGCCTGCCATTCAAGTGTGTAACAAATATACCTCTTTGTTTTTCTGTAACAACTTTTCTGTTTTGAGTCTCTGATCCATTATGGTGAAAGATACTTAGTTTTAGTCAATTTGGAGTTTTCCCCCTCCCATCCCTGGGGTCGTACTTAATTTCTGGAGGGTCTTGTATAGTGCCATGGGATCTGGAGGGGCCATCTAGTCCTCTTTGTCATTGGTCTCTACAGTTTACCTGAGACTTTTGTTACCTTATTTAATCCTTGTTCATTGATCCCTGTAGGTTGACGTTTTGTAATAATGATGACCATGATCATGATAGTATTATGATAGTAATTATGAAAGTATTATGATAACATTAATAAGAGTTGCTATTTGTTTAATGCTCGCTATGAGACAGGCACTGTGTTATATGTATTAAAAATAGTATTGCTGGACTGGCACGGTGGCTCACACCTGTAATCCCAGCACTTTGGGAGGCCGAGGTGGGCAGATCACAAGGTCAGGAGATCGAGACCATCCTGGCCAACATGGTGAAACCCCGTCTCTACTAAAAATACAAAAATTAGCTGGGCATGGAGGTGCGTGCCTGTAATCCCAGCTACTCTGGAGGCTGAGGCAGGAGAATCTCTTGAACCCGGAGGCAGAGGTTGCAGCGAGCCGAGTTGGTACCACTGGATTCCAGCCTGTGACAGAGCTAGACGTCGTCTCAAAAAAAAAAAAAAAAAAAAAAAGAAAGTATTGCTAAAAACAACTCTGTGTACATGTTACATCTTGTGGAATTTGCACAGAGCATATGTGTAATGGACATTTGTAACTATCAACATCCAGCTTTTGAACTCCTTTTCTATTTGAGGGATTCCTTGCCTCCCAAAAGAGAAGCTGAAATGAACAGACACCCAGTATTCTAGCTCCTTTGCCAGCTGGGATGTAGGCCCTTGACTTAGGCTCTGCCGATCAGATGCACTCATCTGGGATTTTGAATTTGAAACTAATGACACAAAGAAACAAGGACAGTGGAGATTTCTTTCTGGTGTCAGTGGCAGCAGCATCAAGTTGGCAAGCACAATAGTGTCTGTGTTGCCAACCCTTGGATCCAATGTTGAATACAAGGGATGACAACAGTGCAAACTGCAGTTCCTGTGTTCAGTGGCAGTGGTAGCAGCGTACCAATAGACTGGCTCTCTGGTTCTATTTTTTAATTTTTTTTTGAGACAGAGTTTCGCTCTTGTTGCTCATGCTGTAGTGCAGTGGTGTAATATGGGCTCACTGCAACCTCTGCCTCCCAGGTTCAAGTGATTTTCCTGCCTCAACCTCCCGAGTAGCTGGGATTACAGGTATGTGCCACCATGCCTGGCTAATTTTGTACTTTTAGTAGAGATGGGGTTTCTCCATGTTGGTCACACTGGTCTCGAGCTCCTGATCTCATGTGATCTGCCCGCATCAGCCTCCCAAAATGCTGGGATTACAGGCATGAGCCACCATGCCTGGCCTCTGGTTCTATTTTTGTTTGTGGAGTTATCTGCATAGCTTCTCTTTATTCCTGCCTATTTTCCCAGTTTATCTGTGAGCCATTCATTAGTTTCAAGAAATTAGCCGATGGAGAAATTCTTAGCAAGAGTGATCGCAGGCAATAGGGAAAGGGTAGGTGGAGAGCTTGGGGTTGGTTAATTAGCCTGATTTGGGATGGAGGCAAGGAAAACCCAGTTAACAATAAGGAACTGGATTTTCACAGCCCGTGGCAAATAGTAGCAAAATAGTTTTTTTTGTTTTTTTTTTTAGACAAGGTCTCTCTCTGTCACCCAGGTTGGAGTGCAGTGGAGATTATAGCTCACTGCAACCTTGAACTCCTAGGCTCAAGTGGCCCTTCCAACTCAGCCTCCCAAGTAGTTGGGATAATAGGCCCATGCCATTACGCTTGGCTCAAAATAGCTAATTAAATCATTTGTATGATCACCTGCAGTGACATGCCAGTTGAAGGCAAGGCTTTGGGTTTCCAAATCCTATTGCCATAGGATCATATAAAGGGTAGGCATGGAATTTGAGAATTGTACAGGAGGCTGGGTGCAGTGTCTCATGCCTGTAATCCCACCACTTTGGGAGGCCGAGGTGGGTGGATCACTTGAGGTCAGGAGTTCGAGACAGCCTGGTCAATATAGTGAAACCCCGTCTCTACTGAAAATACAAAAATTAGCCAGGTATGGTAGTGTGTGCCTGTAGTTCCAGCCACTTGGGAGGCTAAGGCATGAGAATCACTTGAACCTGGGTGGCAGAGGTTGCAGTCAGCTGAGTTGGGGCCATTGTACTCCAGCCTAGGGGCGAAAAAAAAAAAAAAGGCCAAGATTTCTAAATTATTAGCTGAAGTTACCAGAGAAACCCAGGGAACTTCTGTGGCTCTGCTACAAAAATCTGTAAGAGATTTTGCAAGACAAACTCTTGCAGCTGAAGAACTGAAACAATTTTAGGTCAGACACAGTGTTTGATCCTCAGGGTTGCCAAATTGTATTGGTTTAATTCATGGATGTATATATAGTCTCTTATGAGGAAGCCAGGATGTTGATCAGGAAAGAGTGGTATCTAAATATTTAGAATGAGCTAAGTTGGAGAATTTGGCTGACTCAGACTACCTCAAACTCCCAACCTACTGAGCCTCCCTTTTCAGCTGAAGTGGTCTTTTATCTTTTGTGGAAGCTATTTTTGGTTGCTTGAAGACCCTTTCTCAATTATCTCTCTTATATACTACAGCTATGCCTGTGCTTCTCTCTTTAAATGGAAAGGGAACTCTCTCATACCTGATTAACTTCCTTCCATGTACCTCTTGCATTTATTTCTCTCCCTCTTTCTCTATAATTGTATATTAGGAGATCCCAAGAGATCCTAAATGGCACATTGGGACCATCCTTAGAACTTTGAAAACAAAAATTGCCAGGCAAAACTAGCACCTTCTTTTATTATTATTATTATTATTATTATTATTATTTTTGAGACAGAGTCTCACTCTGTCACCCAGGCTGGAATGCAGTGGCGTGATCTCGGCTCAATGTAGCCTCCGCCTCTCAGGTTCAAGCAATTATTGTGCCTCAGCCTCCTGAGTGGCTGGGATTACAGGCATATGCCACAATGCCTGGCTAAGTTTTGTATTTTTAGTAGATACAGGGTTTCACCATGTTGGCCAGGCTGGTCTCGAACTCCTGACCTCAAGTGATCCGCTTGCCTCGGCCTCCCAAAATGCTGGGATTACAGGCATGAGCCACCATGCTCAACCCTTCTATTATGGATAGGGAAGAAGAAAGACTGTAAACACCCAGGAGTTAATAATCTAAAAGTAAATAAAAAAGAAAAGCATACCCTAAAATCAAACCTGAAGAGAACCAAATGAAGTAAACAGTGTATAAATATTAAAAACATAAACACACAGAAAACATAATTCAAGTTTCTTTTGAACACAGCACACTGGCCCTATATCCTTACTAGGACAAATTCTAAGGACAAAGAACAAATGCAAAGAAATTTTGAATTTTATCTCATAACCTTGTTGTTGTTATAATAGTGAAATTATTTTTTGTCTGTATAGTAGATAGTCCAAATGAGTAAAGATATTGGTTTGAATGGGAATCAAGGTTTTCATTATGGAAGAAGGGAGATAAACACAGGGAATGGAAAAGTTGATAAAGAACCCCTGTAAAGTTGAGAAGTATGTCTATACTGATGACTTTTTTTGAAAAAAGAAAATCTAGCTCTCTTTACTGTCAAGGCCTAGTCACAGTAAATGCTACACAACACTCAGCTCTTGTTTTTTAAATACCATTCTCTACTAGAAGGCATCAGGTTTCCGTGAAAGAAATGGCTGATTCAGGTGTGGGGCAGGGAAAGTTCAAGGTGAGTATGGAGCATCTTGCTGTGGTTGTAGCCTGGGAAGTGGAAGTGCTCAAAGACTGAGAGGTTATGTCAAAAAGACACAGCAGTTAGGTTGAAAGAGTTCCCTTTGGCCAAACTTGGGACAACATGAGCATAGTAATGATTAATAATGGCCTGGGCACAGTGGCTTTTAATCCCAGCACTTTGGGAAGCTGAAGCAGGTGGATTGTTTGACCAGGAGTTTGACACCAGTCTGGGTAACATGGTGAAACTGTCTCTACTGAAAATAGAAAAATTAGCCAGGCATGCTGGCGTGCGCCTGTAATCCCAGCTACTTGGGGAACTGAGGCCAGAGGATGGCTTGAGCCCAAGAGGCGGAGGTTGCAGTCAGCCAAAATCAGACCACTGCACTCCAGCCTGGGTGACAGAGTGAGACCCTGTCTCAAAAAGAGAAATAAATTAATAATGGTCATAATACAGGAAGAATTAAATCTGTAAATCTATATTGATATGAAAGAGAGAAATGCTTTTTTATTTTTTTTTTTAAATAAAGTTCCAACTAGTAAACATAGAAGAAATGATCAAAAGAAAAAAAATGACTATTTTTCTTTTCTTTCTTTTTTTAAATTATACTTTAAGTTCTAGGGTACATGTGCACAACGTGTAGGTTTTTTCCATATGTATACATGTGCCATGTTGGTGTGCTGCACCCATCAACTCATCATTTACATTAGGTATTTCTCCTAATGCTATCCCTCCCCCAGGTCCCCACCCCCTGACAGGCCCTGGTGTGTGATGTTCCCCGTCCTCTGTCCATGTGTTCTCATTGTTCAACTCCCACCTATGAGTGAGAACATGCGGTGTTTGGTTTTCTGTCCTCGTGGTAGTTTGCTGAGAATGATGGTTTCCAACTTCATCCATGTCCCTGCAAAAGACATGAACCCATTCTTTTTTTATGGCTGCATAGTATTCCATGGTGTATATGTGCCACGTTTTCTTTATCCAGTCTATCATTGATGGACATTTGGGTTGGTTCCAAGTCTTTACTATTGTGAATAGTGCCACAGTAAACATATGTGTGTATGTGTCTTTATAGTAGCATGATTTATAATCCTTTGGGTATATACCCAGTAATGGGATCTCTGGGTCAAATGGTATGTCTAGTTCTAGATCCTTGAGGAATTGCCACACTGTCCTCCAGTGGAGGTTGAACTAATTTACACTCCCACCAACACTGTAAAAGCATTAGTATTTCTCCACATCCTCTCCAGTGTCTGTTTTTTCCTGAATTTTTAATGACTTTTTAACATTCTAACTGGTGTGAGATGATATCTCACTGTGGTTTTGATTTGCAAAAATAACTACGTTTCAACTCACAAATAAAAATTGATTCAGGCAAGGATTATCAATGCATGCTGATACCATCGGGTGAAAAATTTGGGGGACATGGTCTCAAAGTGTCACTTTCAAGTAATTTATTAATTGCAAAGGGGAAAGATATACTTCATTTATGATGAAGAGGTCTGATAGCACATTAAACATGTTAACAAAAATAGCATCAGTAATGGTGTTACAATAAAATACACAACATTATCTAGGTATTATTCTTGCCAGGAATGTTTAATCTGAATCTAGTAATGAGGAAATAATCAGCCATTAATAAACCCTCAAATCCAGAATGTGGGGCATTTTATAAGAACATAGGGCTGAACTGTTAAAACAAAAAGTCAATATCGTAAGAAATATCAGTATCACCACCAATACTAACCTCATAAACAACAAACTCTACCACCAAAAGGTATGAGAACTGTTCTAGATTAAAAGAGGCAAAAGAGACTTAATGTAACGCAACGTACTAATACTGATCAAATCTTGGATTAAAAAACAGATATACAAGCTAATAAAAGGCATTTCTGGGACAGTTAGGGAGACTTGAATATAAATTGTATATTAGATGACATTATTGATTTGTTAATTTTCCTGGGTAGATAATTGGTTGTGGTTTTATAGGAGAATGTCTTTATTCTTAAAGGATGCATGACTAAGTAGGGATAAAATGAAGTTTAAAGATTTCTGCAACTTACCCATACACAGTCACTCCCCATTTCCTCTCAAACCCACCTATCCCCAGCCCTAGGCAATCACTAATCTATTTTCTGTTTTTAAACAATTCTTTATTATACTTTCAGTTCTGGGATACGTGTGCAGAACGTGCAGGTTTGTTACATAGGTATAACGTGCCATGGTGATTCCACACCCATCAACCCATCATCTACATTAGATATTTCTCCTAATGCTATCCATCCCCTTGCCCGCAACCCAGTGTGTGATGTTCCCCTCCCTGTGCCCATATGTTTTCGTTGTTCAACTCCCACTTATCAGTGAGAACATGTGGTGTTTGATTTTCTGTTTCTGTGTTAGTTTGCTGAGAATGATAGTTCTGTTTTTATGGATTTGCCTATCCTGAACATTTTATATAAATGGAGTAATGCAGGATTTGTGGTCTTTTATGACTGGCTTCTTTCATTTAGCATCCATGATGTGGTATCAGTAACTTCATTCTTTTTTCTTGCTAAATAATTTTCTTTTGTTTAGATATGCCACATTTTGTTTATCTATTCATCAGTCGACGAAGTTTTGTGTTGTTTCCACATTCAGCTATTATGTATGATGCTATGAACATTCGTGGGCAATTTTTTTTGTGTGGATATATGTTTTCATTTCTCTTATGCCTAGGAGTGTGGACTTGCTTGTATGGTTACTCAATTGGTCATGGTTACTCTGCGTTTAACATTTTGAGGAACTGCTAAACTTTTCCAAAGTGGCTGAGCCACTTTACAATCTCACCAGCTTTTGGTATCATATCTAAGAAACAATTGCTTAATCACAGAGTTTAAGATCACAGAGTTTTATACCTATATTTTCTTCAAAACCTTTTATAATCTTAAGTCTTAAATGTATATCTTTGATCCACTGTGAGTTAAGTCTTTGTATGTAGCATGAGGTTTGACTTCATTGTTTTGTATGTGGCTGTCCAGTTGTTTCAGTATCATTTGAAAAGACTGTTCTTTCCCTATTGTCTTGGCACCCTTGTCAAAAATCAGTTGACATTATAAATGCGAGGCTTTAATTCTGGACTTTCCATTCTATCTTATTGATTTATGTATTTATATTTATGTCCGTACCACAATGTCTTAATTCCTGTAGTCTTGTTTTAAGTTTTGAAACTGAGAAATGTGAGTCCTCCAACGTTGTTCTTTTTAAAGATTACTTGACTTGCATTTCTATATACATTTTAAAAAATAACCTTTGAAGATTACTTGACTTGCATTTCTATATGAATTTTTAAAAAATACCCTTTATTTTTTAGAGCAGTTTTAGAGTCACAGCAAAATGGACTGGAAAGTACAGACAGTTCCTACATACCTCTCCTGGACGCAATGTACATCCTCCACCACTATCAACATTCTGCACCTAATTGGTACTTCCTTATAATCCATGAAGCTACATTGACACATCATTACTACCCAAAGTTCATAGTTTTATGTTACAGTTTACTCTTCATGTTGTATGGATTTTCACAAAATATAATGACATGTTATATACAGAACATGTATCATACAGAACAGTTTCACTGTCCTGAAAATCCTCTAGGCTTTACTTTTTCATTCCTTCCTCCCTACTAACTCTTGGCAACCACTGATCTTTTTACTGTCTCCATACATAGTTTTGCCTTTTCCAGAATGTCAAGTAATTGGAGTCATAAATGACATACTCTTTTCAGTTGGCTTCTTTCACTTAGCAATATGCATTTAAAGTTCTTCCGGGTCTTTTTGTATTTTGATGCTCATTTCTTTTTAGCACTGAATAATGTTCCTTTGTCTGGATGTATCACATTTAATTTATTCATTCACCTAATGAAGGACATCTTGGTTTGCTTCCATGTTTTGGCAATTATGAATAAAGTTACTATAAAAATCCATGTGCAGGTTTTTCTGTGGGCATAAGTTTTCTACTCATTTAAGTAAGCACCTAGGAGCATGATTGCTGCATTGTTTTTTGTAAGAGTAGGTTTAGTTTTGTAAGAAACTGCCAAGTTGTCCTCCAAAGGGGCTGTACCATTTTGTATTCTCAGCAGTAATGAATGAGAGTTCCTGATGCTCCTCATCCTCACCAGCATTTGGTGGTGTTGGTGTTTTGATTTTTGGCCATTCTCATAGTTAGCGGCTTTTTTTTTTTTTTTTTTTTTTGAGACAGAGTGTCCCTCTGTTACCCAGCCTGGAATGCAGTGGTGCAATCTCAGCTCACTGCAATCTCCACCTACCAGGTTCAAGCGTTTCTCCTGCCTCAGCCTCCTGAGTAGCTGGGGTTACAGGTGCCTGCCACCCCGACCAGCTAAAGTTTGTATTTTTAGTAGAGATGAGGTTTCACCATGTTGGCCAGGCTAGTCTCGAACTCCTGACCTCAGGTGATCCGCCCACCTTGTCCTCCCAAAGTGCTGGGATTACAGGCATAAGCCACTGCGCCTAGCCCTTTTGCCCATTTTCTTTTTTTCTTTCTTTTTTTTTTTTTTTTGAGTTGGAATCTTGCTCTATTGCCCAAGCTGGAGTGCAGTGGCATGATCTCAGCTTACTGCAACCTATGACTCCTGGGTTCAAGCGATTCTCCTGCCTCAGCCTCCCGAGTAGCTGGGATTACAGGTGCGCACCACTATGCCTAGCTAATTTTTCTATTTTTAGTAGAGACGGTGTTTCACCATGTTGGCCAGTCTGGTATCGAACTTCTGAACTCAGGTGATCCGCCCGCCTCGGCCTCCCAAAGTGCTGGGATTACAGGCATGAGCCACCGCACCCAGCCTAGTTAGTGGCATCTTATTAATTTTTCAATTCCCTAATGACATATGATGAGAATCTTTTCATATGCTTATTGCCATCTGTATATCTCTTTATTGAGGTGTCTGCTCAGATCTTTTGCCTTTTTTTTTTTTTAAAGACAGAGTCTCACTCTGTCACCCAAGGTGGGTGCAGTGGTGGATCTCAGCTCACTGCAACCTTCACCTCCCGTGTTCAAGTGATTTTCCTGCCTCAGCCTCCTGGGTAGTTGGGACTACAGGTGTGTGCCACCATGCCTGGCTAGTTTTTGTATTTTTAGTAGAGACAGGGTTTCACCATTTTGGCCAGGCTGATCTCGAATTCCTGAATGCAAGTGATCCACCCTCCTCGGCCTCCCAAAGTGCTGGGATTACAGGTGTGAGCCACTGCGCCTGGCCCTTTTGCCCATTTTCTTTTTTTCTTTTCTTTTTTTTTTTTTTTTTTTTTGAGATGGAACCTTGCTCTGTCGCCCAGGATGGGGTGCAGTGGCATGATCTCAGCTTACTGCAACCTATGCTTCCTGGGTTCAAGCGATTCTCCTGCCTCAGCCTTCTGAGTAGCTGGGAGTACAGGCGTGTACCACTACGCCTGGCTAATTTTTGTATTTTTAGTAGAGACAGTTTTCACCATGTTGTCCAGTCTGGTCTTAAACTCCTGACCTCAGGTGATCCGCCCATCTTGGCCTCCCAAAGTGCTGGGATTACAGGTGGGAGCCACCGCACCTGGCCCTTTCCCCCATTTTTTAATTGGGTTGTTTGTTTTCTTGTTGAGTTTTAGGAGTTCTTTGTATATTCTGGATAACAATCCCTTGTCAGATATGTCTTTTACAAATATTTTTTCCCAGTCTGTGGTTTGTCATTTTATTCTCTTGACAGTGCCTTTCACAGAGTAGAATTTTTTAATTTTAATGAAGTCCAACTTACCAATTATTTCTTTCAAGGATTGTGCCTTTGATGTTGTAGCTAAAATGTCATTACCAAACCCAAAGTCATCTAGATTTTCTCTTGTGTTATATTCCAGAGGTTTTATAGTTTTGTGTTTTACATTTTCGTCTGTAATCCAATCTGAGTTAATTTTTGTGAGTGATGAAGGGTCTGTGTGTAAACGCTTTTTTTTTCTTTTTTTGCATGTGGATGTCCAGTTGTTACAGCACCATTTGTTGAAAAGAATTTCTTTTCTCTATTATATTGCCTTTGCTTCTTTGTCAAAGATCAGTTGAGGAGGTAGAAGAGGTAAGCAAAGAAAAAATACTAGTTGACTATATTTATGTGAATCTTTTTTTGGGCTCTCCACTCCATTCCATGGGTCTGTCTATTCTTTCTTCAGTAGCACACTATCTTGACTAATGTAGCTTTATAATAAATCCTGAATGAAGTTGGATAATGTTAGCCTGCTGACTTTTCTTCTCCTTCAATATCATGTTGGCTATTCTGGGTCTTTCTTGTCTCCATATAAATGTAAGTATCAGTTTGTCGATAACCACAAAATAACTTGCTTGGATTTTGATTGACATCGAATCTATAGATTGTAATTCCTCAATTCTAAACTTTCTAAGCAACTGCCAAAGGTCAGTTAGCCCCCACTTATTTCTCATCCCTTCACAAGCAAGAACTTCAGTGCTAACCTGATTTTAATCATGAGGGCACCTGGGCCACAAGTAAAGTCTTAATAACTGGCTGCTATGTAGCAGGAAGATCAGACTTGTAGTGTCTACTGATATCTGCGGTGTAAATACTCCCACTATGGCTGATTTCAAGCTGCCAACTGAAAGCGAAGTTGAGAGGAGGTGTACAGTAGCACACCATTACATAGTATGTCCACCACGCAAACACAATAGATAGAAGTAACGTCAAGAATGTAGATAATAGCAAAGTTGTAGGAAAATATTTAGAAAGTGATTATGTTTGAGTATTTATTACTTTGGAACTAATTATACATTCATAAGAAGCTACAGCACAGCACAGGGAGATTCTGTGCACTGTCAACCTAAATAACAAACAGAAAGAGGTTCTCTGAAAAAAAATTTATCTGGGAATAGAGCATTAAAATGGTCATGCACATGCCATAGTGAACTACTTGCATATTTTTGGAGGGGGGCAGTAAAGGAAGACAAAGGTTTTTAAAGGAAAAAGTGAGGAAGATTTCATAATTGTTTTGAAATAATTATCCTTGGTTAAACAGATAAATAACAAGGGTGACACTAGTTTGAGGTTGGACAGGCAGTTGCTGGGCAGGATATTATTGCAGAAAAATTTTTTTATGTAAGGTTGAGATGGCCTTTGTGCAAGGATGTGTTTTTTGTTGCAGACTTGTTATCAAGCATACAAGCGTGAGAACATCTCTTCATGGCCTTCCTTTTTTCTATTTGTCAGGGTTTTCTTAACATTAGTGATCCTATTTTGATTCTGACAACATTCATAGTACCCATTCTGCAACTTCCCACAATGGTAAGTACCCATTCTCCAGCTTCCCACAATGGTAAGTACCCATTCTCCAGCTTCCCACAATGGTAAGTACCCATTCGCTAGCTTCCCACAATAGTAACTTTTTTTTTTTGAGATAGGGTCTTAATATGCTTTATCTTCCAGGCTGGGGTGCAGTGGCATCATCATGCATGGCTCATTGCAACCTTCACCTCTGGGGCTCAAGTGATCCTGCCACCTCAGCCTCCTGAGTAGCTAGAACTGCAGGTGTGCACCACCATGTCCAGCTAATTTATTGTACTTTTTGTTGAGATGGGGTTTTGCCATGTTTCCCAGGCTGGTCTCAAACTCCTGGACTCAAGCGATCTGCCCACCTCAGCTCACAGGTGTGAGTTAATGCACCCAGCCGGTAATATCTTACTTCATTATATATTACCAAAACCAGGAAATTAGATTTTATTGCCTTTTTATTTTTTAATTTTAAGAAAACTTTAAATTGTTGTAACATACACAAGTATAAAATTGATCATCTTAACCATTTATTAGTATACAATTCTATAGTTCCATAGTTTTAACTATATTCACATTGCTGTGAAACAAAGCTCCAGAACTTTTTCATCTTGCAAAACTGAAATTCTGTACCCATTACACACTAACTGCCTATTTTTCTGCTTCCCTTACCCCCTAGCAACTACTCTCTACTTTTTTTTTTTTTTTTTTTGAGACAGAGTCTCGTTGTGTCGCCCAGGCTGTAGTGCAGTGGCCGAATCTCAGCTCACTGCAAGCTCTGCCTCCCAGGTTTATGCCATTCTCCTGCCTCAGCCTCCCAAGTAGCTGGGATTACAGGCGCCCACCACCTCACCCAGCTAGTTTTTTGTATTTTTTAGTAGAGACGGGGTTTCACCGTGTTAGTCAGGATGGTCTCGATCTCCTGACCTTGTGATCCGCCCATCTCGGCCTCCCAAAGTGCTGGGATTACAGGCTTGAGCCACTGCTCCCGGCCCTACTCTCTACTTTCTGCCTCTATGAATTTGACTACTCTAGGTATCTCATATAAGTGGAATCATATAGTATTTGTATTTTTGTGACTGCCTTATTTCACTTTGCATAATGTCCTCAAGGTTCATCCATGTTAGAGCATATATCAGAATTTCCTTCCTTTTTCAATTAAATAGTATTCCATTGTACGTATATACCACATTTTGCTTATCCATTCACCTGTCCACGGACACTTGATTGCTTCCACCTTTTGGCTACTGTGAATAATGGTGCTATAAACACAAATACCTTTGTATTTAATATGACTTATTTAATAATAACTTTTTTTTTTTGAGATGGTTTCTCTCTCTGTTGCCCAGGCTGGAGTGCAGTGGTATGACCTCAGCTCCCTGCAACCTCTGCCTCCCAGGTTCAAGTGATTCTCCTGCCTCTGCCTCCTGAGTAGCTGGGATTACAGGTGCGTGCCACCATACCTGGCTAATTTCTGATTTCTAGTAGAGATGGGATTTCACCATGTTGGCCAGGTTGGTCTTGAACTCTTGACCTCAAGTGATCTGCCTGCCTCAGCCTTTCAAAGTGCTGGGATTACAGGTGTGAGCCACCGTGCCTGGCCAATAATAACTATATAATTTAATTTTTAATAATGCCTTTCTTAACAACTAGCTTGCAAAATTCCTGAAAAATTAATAATTGGCTACTGAGGGTCACTATACCAGCTCCAGCACACCAGTGGATCTGAATCACTTAAGGCATGAGAATAGGCACTATTTCTTTCAAGATAGCTGGGGAGGAGAAGCCAAACAGAGCTCCAACATTTCCCCTCCTCTTCTGTCCTTTCTTGCTGGACCGCCCTTCGTCCCAGGCCAAAGCCACCATATCCTGCACATACCATTTCAAAGCATTTCTCTCATCAGGAATTTCTCAGTCTTCCTTCTCAACATTTTTTGGGCTGATCTTGTGGGAGGGGAAAAAGAATAGAATGCCTGTCCCCTTTTATGGGAGTATAATCTTCTAATGCTCTGCTCCGTGCTTGCTGGTGCCCTTATCATGGAGGAGAGGATGTCTGTGCCTTGAGAGAAAATCTTTCTTCTTATCTCAAGGGGATTTTTAGGAGATAGGTGTCTTTTCACTTCTTCTCAGTAATTTTGCTCTTCTAAATTGTCAATCTCTGGCTGAAAGGAATTATCCTGGGAGGTTTTGTGAACTGCATTAGTTTCTCTGAATGAATAATGAGGGAAGAGATCTGCTGCTTCAAAATTGGGAATTGCAAATTGGGAGAGTTAGTGAGGAATTCATAAAGATACGGCTCAAGTAGAGCAAAGAAGGCCTTACTTTATTCATGGCCTGTGCGAGCGTTAAGTTTCCAGAAAACTTTTGATGTGTATGTTTTTCTTAAGTGTGGCATACAATTAGAAGCTATAGTAGGCCACTTACATGATACAATTATACATTTGGTGACTGCTATTCATAAATATTAGTCATGCACTTTGGGGACTCATTAAATTTGATTTAGGTGACACATTAAACAAACTCATGGATTTGACAGGATGTTGTAATTAATCTCTGTTTTTCTGCAGAGAGGAAGTCAATAAATGTAGCATTTTATAAGGCATTAGTGAGAAATTAAATAGAGGAAAACCTCAGGAAGGCAGGTGTGCAGGACTAGCTGACAAGTCTGTAGGACCCAGAAGGACGTACCAGGAGATATGCAGAATGGCCGCCTAATTTTCTAAGGCTTACTTGAGACTGCACATGCAGCCAGCTGGACATGTTAACTTTTTCCTTTTCTTCTTTAGGGGATATATGACAATGTTGGAGCAAGAGAGCTTCTTTCTCTCCCTGAATATTGCTTATGACTCAGTACTTTTGCTAATCATTTTAGTAAGCATTGCAAGTGTGTTCCCATGCATCTTTTGCTGATTATACAGCATGTACCACCCAGCACATTTTAGGTTTTTCTTTCAGACACAGTCTCTGTCATCCAGGCTGGAGTGCAGTGGCCTAATCACAGCTCACCACAGCCTCAGCCTTCTGGGCTCTGGCGAATCTTCCTACCTCAGCCTCCCAGGTAGCTGGGAATACAAGCATGCGCCACCATGCCCAGCTAATTTTTGGTATTTTCAGTAGAGATGGGGTTTCACCATGTTGCCCAGGCTTGTCTCGAACTCCTGGGCTCAAGCGATTCATCCACCTTGGCCTCCCAAGTGCTGAGATTACAGGCGTGAGCCACCATGTCCAGCCTAGCACGTTTAAAAAAACATACTTTTGGGCCGGGCATGGTGGCTCACGCCTGTAATCCCAGCACTTTGGGAGGCTGAGGTGGGCGGATCACGAGGTCAGGAGATCCAGACCATCCTAGCTAACACGGTGTAACACCGTCTCTACTAAAAAAATACAAAAAATTAGCTGGGCGTGGTGGCGGGCCCAGCTACTTGGGAGGCTGAGACAGGAGAATGGTGTGAACCCAGGAGGCGGAGCTTGCAGTGAGCCAAGATTGGGCCACTGAACTCCAGCCTGAGCAACAGAGCGAGACTCTGTCTCAAAACAAAAAAAAATTACTTTTGAATAGCATTTAATATATATATATAATATTTTTTTCAATCTCTCTTTTAACTTTTAAGTTCAGGGGTGCATGTGCAGGTTTGTTACATGGGTAAACTTGTGTCAGAGGGGTTTGTTGTACAGATTATTTCATCACCCAGGTATTAAGAAAAAATAATACCCATTTGTTACTTTTTCTGATTCTCTCTCTCCTCCCACCCTTCAGTAAGCCCCAGTGTGTGTTGTTCCCCTTTATGTGTCCATGTGTTCTCATCATTTAGCCCCCACTTATAAGTGAGAACATGCAGTATTTGGTTTTCTGTTCCTGTGTTTGTTTGCTCAGGATAATGCCCTTCAGCTCCATCCACATCCCTGCAAGGGACACAATCTTGTTATTTTTTTTTATGGCTGCATAGTATTCTATGGTGTATATATACCACATTTTCTTTATTCAGTCTATCATTGATGGGCATTTAGGTTGATTCTGTGTCTTTGCTATCATGAAAAGTGCTGCAATGAACTTATGCATGCATGTGTTTTTACAATAGAATGATTTATATTCCTTTAGGTATATACCCATAATGGGATTGCTGGGTCAAATGGAATTTGTCTTTAGATATTAAAGAAATTGCCACAGTGTCTTCCACAATAGTTGAACTAATTGACACTCCACCAGCAGTGTATAATGTTCCTTTCTCTCCACAGCCTTGACATAATCTGTTATTGTTTGACTTTTTAATAGTAGCCATTGTGACTGGTATGAGATGGTATCTCATTGTGGTTTTGACTTGCCTTTCTCTAATGATCAGTGATGTTGAACTTATTGTCATATGATTCTTGGCCGCTTGAATGTCTTCTTTTGAAAAGTGTGCCCATGTCCTTTGCCCACTTTTTAATGAGTTTTTTTTTCCTTGTAAATTTAAGTTCCTTATAGATGCTGGATATTACTGGATATTATTCAACATTGTTGAATGCATAGTTTGGAAAAATTTTCTCCCATTCTGTAGGTTGTCTGTTTACTCTGTTGATAGTTTCCCTTGCTGTGTGGAAACTCTTTATTTTATTATTATTTTTATTATACCTTAAGTTCTAGGGTGCATGTGCACAATGTGCAGGTTTGTTACATATGTATACATATGCCACGTTGGTGTGTTGCACCCGTTAACTCGCCATTTACATTAGGTATATCTCCTAATGCTATCCCTCCCCTTTACCCCCACCCCATGACAGGCCCCAGGGTGTGATGTTCCCGCCCTCTGTCCAAGTGTTCATATTGTTCAATTCCCAACTATGAATGATAACATGCAGTGTTTGGTTTTCTGTCCTTGTGATAGTTTGCTCAGAATGATGGTTTCCGGCTTCATCCATACAAAGGACATGAACTTATCCTTTTTTATGGCTGCATAGTATTCCATGGTGTATATGTACCACATTTTCTTAATTCAGTCTATCATTGATGGACATTTGGGTTGGTTCCAAGTCTTTGCTATTGTGAATAGTGCCACAATAAACATACGTGTGCATGTGTCTTTATAGCAGCATGATTTATAATCCTTTGGGCATATACCCAGTAATGGGATCTCTGGGTCAAATGGTATTTCCAGTTCTAGATCCTTGTGGAATCGCCACACTGTCTTCCACAATGGCTGAACTAGTTTACAGTCCCACCAACAGTGTAAAAGTGTTCCTATTTCTCCACATCCTCTCCATCATCTGTTGTTTCCTGACTTTTGAATGATCACCATTCTAACTGGCGTGAGATGGTATCTCATTGTGGTTTTGGTTTGCATTTCTCTGATGGCCAGTGATGATGAGCATTTTTTCATGTGTCTGTTGGCTGCATAAATGACTTCTTTTGAGAAGTGTCTGTTCATATTCTTTGCCCACTTTTTGATGGCAGTTTGATTTTTTTCTTGTAAATTTGTTTAAGTTCTTTGTAGATTCTGGATATTAGACCTTTGACAGATGGGTAGATTGTAAAAATTTTCTCCCATTCCATAGGTTGCCTGTTCACTCTGATGGTAGTTTATTTTGCTGTGCAGAAGCTCTTTAGTTTAATTGGATTTCATTTGCCTATTTTGGCTTTTGTTGCCATTGCTTTTGGTGTTTTAGTCATGAAGTCCTTACCCACGCCTATGGCCTGAATGGTATTGCCTAGGTTTTCTTCCAGGGTTTTTATGGTTTTAGGTCTAACATTTAAAACTTTAATTCATCTTGAATTAATTTCTGTATGAGGTATAAGGAAGGGATCCAGTTTCAGCTTTCTACATATGGCTACTCACTTTTCCCAGCATCATTTATTAAATAGGGAATCCTTTCCCCATTTCTTGTTTTTGTCAGGTTTGTCAAAAATCAAATGGTTATAGATGTGTGGTATTATCCTGAGGGCTCTGTTCTGTTCTATTGGTCTATATCTCTGTTTTGGTACCAGTACTATGCTGTTTTGGTTATGGTAGCCTTGTAGTATAGTTTGAAGTTAGGTAGCAAGATGCCTCCAGCTTTGTTCTTTTTGCTTAGGATTGTCTTGGCTATGTGGGCTCTTTTTTGGTTCCATATGAACTTTAAAGTAGTTTTTTCCAGTTCTGTGAAGAAAGTCATTGGTAGCTTGATGGGGATGGCATTGAATCTATACATTACCTTGGACAGTATGGCCATTGTCATGATATTGACCTATCCATGAGCATGGAATGTTCTTACATTTGTTTGTGTCCTCTTTTATTTCTTTGAGCAGTGGTTTGTATTTCTCCTTGAAGAGGGCCTTCACATCCCTTGTAAGTTGGATTCCTAGGTATTTTATTCTCTTTGTAGTAATTGTGAATGGGAGTTCACTCATAATTTGGCTCTCTGTTTGTCTGTTCTTGGAGTATAGGAATTCTTTTTTTTTTTTTTTTTCTTTTTTGAGACGGAGTCTCGCTCTGTCGCCCAGGCTGGAGTGCAGTGGCTGGATCTCACTCAGCTCACTGCAAGCTCCGCCTCCCGGGTTTATGCCATTATCCTGCCTCAGTCTCCTGAGTAGCTGAGACTACAGGTACCCGCCACCTCGCCCGGCTAGTTTTTTGTATTTTTTAGTAGAGATGGGGTTTCACCGGGTTAGCCAGGATGGTCTCGATCTCCTGACCTCGTGACCTGCCCATCTCAGCCTCCCGAAGTGCTGGGATTACAGGCTTGAGCCACCGCGCCCGGCCGGTGTATAGGAATTCTTGTGATTTTTGCACATTGATTTTGTCTCATGAGACTTTGCTGAAGTTGCTTATCAGCTTAAGGAGATTTTGGGCTGAGACGATGGGGTTTTCTAAATATACAATCATGTCATCTGTAAACAGGGACAATTTGACTTCCTCTTTTCCTAATTGAATACCCTTTATTTCTTTCTCTTGCCTGATTGCCCTGGCCAGAACTTCCAACACTGTTGAATAGGAGTGGTGAGAGAGGGCATCCCTGTCTTGTGCCAGTTTTCAAAGCGAATGCTTCCAGTTTTTGCCATTCAGTATGATATTGGCTGTGGGTTTGTCATAAATAGCTCTTATTATTTTGAGATACGTCCTATCAATACCTAGTTTATTTAAGCATGAAGGCCTGTTGAATTTTGTCAAAGAACCTTTCTGTATCTATTGAGATAATCAAGCGGATTTTGTCTTTGGTTCTGCTTATATGATGGATTATGTTTATTGATTTGCGTATGTTGAACGAGCCTTGCATCCCAGGGATGAAACCAACTTGGTCATGGTGGATAAGCTTTTTGATGTGCTGCTGGATTTGGTTTGCCAGTATTTTATTGAGGATTTTTGCATCGATGTTTGTCAGGGATATTGGCCTAAAATTCTCTTTTTTTGTTGTGTCTCTGCCAGGCTTTGGTATCAGGATGATGCAAGTTTGTTATTACTGATCATCTGAAGCCTTCTTCTCTCAACTCGTCAAAGTCATTCTGTGTCCAGCTCTGTTCCATTGCTGGCGAGGAGATGCATCCTTTGGAGGAGAATAGGTGCTCTGATTTTTAGAATTTTCAGCTTTTCTGCTCTGGTTTCTCCCCATCTTTGTGGTTTTATCTACCTTTGGTCTTTGATGATGGTGACATACAGATGGCGTTTTGGTGTGGATGTCCTTTCTGTTTGTTAGTTTTCCTTCTAACAGTCAGGACCCTCAGCTGCAGGTCTGTTGGAGTTTTCTGGAGGTCCACTCCAGACCCTGTTTGCCTGGGTATCACCTGTGGAGGCTGCAGAACAGCAAATATTGCAGAACAGCAAATGTTGCTGCCTGAATCTTCCTCTGGAAGCTTTGTCTCAGAGGAGTACCCAGCTGTATGAGGTGTCAATTGGCCCCCACTGGGAGGTGTCTCCCAGTTAGGCTACTTGAGGGTCAGGGACCCACTTGAGGAGGCAGTCTGTCCGTTCTCAGATCTCAAAGTCCATGCTGGGAGAACCACTACTCTCTCCAAAGCTGTCAGACAGGGACGTTTATGATTGCAGAAGCTTTTGCTGCCTTTTGTTACGCCCTGCCCACAGAGACGGAGTCTATAGAGGCAGGCAGGCCTCATTGAGCTGCGGTGGGCTCCACCCAGTTTGAGCTTCCTGACTGCTTTGTTTACCTACTCAAGCCTCAGCAATGGTGGACGCCCCCCCACCAGCCTTGCTGCCACCTTGCAGATCGATCTCAGACTGCTCTGCTAGCAGTGAGTGAGGCTCCGTGGGCGTGGGACCCTCTGAGCCAGGCATGGGATATAATCTCCTGGTGTGCCATTTGCTAAGACTGTTGGAAAAGAGCAGTATTAGGGTGGGAGTGTCCCGATTTTCCAGGTACTGTATGTCACTGCTTCCCTAGGCTAAGAAAGGGATTTCCCCAACCCCTTGCACTTCCCAGGTGAGGCATTGCCACACCCTGCTTCATGGGCTGTACCCACTGTCTGACAAGCCCCAGTGAGATGAACCTGGTACCTCAGTTGGAAATGCAGAAATCACCTGTCTTCTGTGTCGCTCACCCTGTGAGCTGTAGACTGGAGCTGTTCCTATTCAGCCATCTTGGAACCTCTTTAGTTTAATTAGATCCCATTGGTCAATTTTTGCTTTTGTTGCAATTGCTTTTGGCATTTCAGGATGAAATCTTTGCCTTTGCCTATGTCTTGAATGGTATTGCCTAGGTTGTCTTATAGAGGTTTTATAGTTTCGGGTTTTACATCTAAGTCTTTAACTCATCTTAGGTAGTTCTTGCATATGCTGTGTTTTAGTTCGTTTTCATGCTTCTGGTAAAGATGTACCCAAGACTGGGCAATTTACAAAAGAAATAAGTTTAATGGACTTACAGTTCTGTGTGGCTGGGGAGGGCTCACAATCATGGCAGAAGGTGAAAGGCACATCTCACATGGTGGCAGAAAAGAGAAAAGACCTTGTGAAGGGAAACTCTCATTTTTTTTTTTTAAGATGGAGTCTCGCTCTGTTGCCCAGGCTGGAGTGCAGTGGTGTGATCTCGGCTCACTGCAAGCTGCACCTCCCGGGTTCACGCCATTCTCCTGCCTCAGCCTCCCAAGAATCTGAGACTATAGGTGCCTGCCACCATGCCTGGCTAATTTTTTTTTTTTTTGTATTTTCAGTGGAGATGGGGTTTCACCATGTTAGCCAGAATGGTCTCGATCTCCTGACCTCGTGATCCACCTGCCTTGGCCTCCCAAAGTACTGGGATTACAGGCGTGAGCCACCACGCCTGGCCAGGAAACTCCCATTTTAAAAACCATCAGATCTGGTGAGACTTATTCACTATCACGAGAACAGCATGGGAAAGACCCGCCCTCATGATTCAATTGCCTCCTACTGGGACCCTCCCACAGCATGTGGGAATTGTGGGAGTTACAATTCAAGATGAGATTTGGGTGGGGACACAGCCAAATCATATCATTGCACCCCTGGCTCTTCCCAAATTTCATGTCCTCAGATTTCAAAACAATCATGCTTTCCCAAAAGTCCCCCAAAGTCTTAACTCATTTCAGCATTAACTCAAAAGTCCATAGTCCAAAGTCTCATCTGAGACAAGGCAAGTCCCTGCCACCTATTAGCCTGTAAAATCAAAAGCAAGCTAGTTACTTCCTAGATATAATGAGAGTATAGGCACTGGGTAAATACAGCCATCCTAACTGGGAGAAATTGGCCAAAACAAAGGGGCTACAGGGCCCATGCAAGTCCACAATTCAGCAGGGCAGTCAAATCTTAAAGCTCCAGAATGATCTCCTTTTACTCCATGTCTCACATTCAGGTCATGCTGATGCAAAAGGTGGGTTCCCATGGTCTCGGGCAGCTCTGCCCCTGTGGTTTTGCAGAGTTTAGCCTCCCTCCCAGCTGTTTTCATGGACTGATGTTGAGTGTCTGTGGCTTTTCCAGGTACACAGTACAAGCTGTAGGTGGATCTACCCTTCTGGGGTCTGGAGGACAGTGGCCTCTTCTCACAGCTCCACTAGGTGGTGCCCAAGTAAGGACTCTGTGTGGGGGCTCCCACCCCATATTTCCCTTCTGCACCGCCCTAGTAAATGTTCTCCATGAGAGCCCTGCCCCTGCAGCAAACTTCAGCCTGGACTTTCAGGCATTTCTATGCATCCTCTGAAATCTAGGCAGAGGTTACCAAACCTCAGTTCTTGACTTCTGTGTACCCACAGGCTCAATGCCACATGCAAGCTGCCAAGGCTTGGGGCTTGCACCTATGAAGCCACAGCCTAAGACGTATGTTGGCCCCTTTCAGCCACTGCTGGAGTGGCTGGGACACAAAGCACCAAGTCCCTAGACTGCATATGGCAGAGGGACCCTAGGCCTGGCCCACTAAAACCATTTTTAACTCCTAGGCCTCCAGGCCTGTGATGGGAGGGGCTGCTGTGAAGACCTCTGACATGCCCTGGAAATATTTTCCCCATTGTCTCGGGGATTAACATTTGTCTCCTTGTTACTTATGCAAATTTCTGCAGCCAGCTTTAATTTCTCTTTAGAAAATGGGACTTTCTTATCTATCACATTATCAGGCTACAAATTTTCTGAACTTTTATGCTCTGCTTCCCTTATAAAACTGAATACCTTTAACAGCACCCAAGTCACTTCTTGAATGCTTTGCTACTTAGAAATTTCTTCTGCCAGACACCCTAAATCATCTCCCTCAAGTTCAAAGTTCCACAAATCTCTAGGGAAGGAGAAAAATGCCACCAATCTCTTTCCTAAAACATAACAAGAGTCACCTTTGCTCCAGTTTACAAAAAGTTCCTCATTTCCATCTGAGACCACCGCCGCCTGGATTTTATTGTCCACATCATTGTCAGCATTTTGGGCAAAGCCATTCGACCAGTCTCTAGGAAGTTCCAAACTTTCCCACATTTTCCTGTCTTCTTCTGCGCCCTCCAAGCTGTTCCAACCTCTGCCTGTTACCCAGTTCCAAAGTTGCTTCCACATTTTCAGGTATCTTTTTGGCAATACTCCACCATAGTGGTACCAATTTACTGTATTATTTCATTTTCACACTGCTAATAAAGACATACCCAAGACTGGGCAATTGACAAAAGAAAGATGTTTAATGGACTTATAGTTCTACATGGCTGGGGAGGCCTCACAATCATGGCAGAAGGTGAAAGCCATGTCTCACATGGTGGCAGACAAGAGAAGAGATGGAAACTCCCATTTTTAAAACCATCAGCTCTCATGAGACTTATTCACTATCACGAGAACAGCATGGGAAAGACCTGCCCTCAGGATTCAATTACCTCCCACTGGGTCCCTTCCACACACGTGGGAATTGTGGGAGTTACAAATTCAAGATAAGATTTAGGTGAGGACACAGTTAAACCATATCATGGTGTAAGGAAATGGTTCAGTTTCAATCTTCTGTATATGGATAGCCAGTTACCCCAGCACCATTTATTGAATAGGGAATCCTTTCCTCATTGCTTGTTTTTGTCAGCTTTGTTGAAAATCTAATAGTTGTAGGTGGGTGGCCTTATTTCTGGGTTCTTTGTTCTGTTCCATTGGTCCATGTGTCTGTTTTTGTACCAGTACCATGCTGTTTTGGTTACTATAGTGTGCAATATAGTTTTAAGTTGGCTAGCATGATGTCTCCAGCTTTATTCTTTTTGCTTAGGATTGCCTTGGCTATTTGGACTGTTTTTTAAGTTCCATTTGAATTTTGAAATGGTTTTTCTGTGAAGAATTTCAGTGGTAGTTTAATAGGAATAGCATCAAATCTATAAGTTGCTTTAGGTAATATGGCTATTTTAACAATATGTATTTTTCCTATCCATGAGCATGACTTTTTTTTCCATTTGTTTGTGTCATCACTGATTTCTTTGAGAAGTGGTTTGTAGTTCTCCTTGTAGAGATCTTTCACCTTCCTAGTTAGCTGTATTCCTAGGTATTTTATTCTTTTTGTGGCAATTGTGAATGGAAGTTCACTCCTGATTTGTCTCTTGGTTTGACTGTTGTTCATATATAGGAATGATGGTGATTTTTGCATATTGATTTTTGCATCCTGAGACCTTGCTGAAGTTGTTTATCAGCTTAAGGATCTTTTGGGCTGAGACTATGGGGTTTTCTAGATATAGGATCATGCCATCTGCAGACAAGGATAGCTTGACTTCCTCTCTTCTTATTTGGATGCCTTTATTTCTTTCTCTTGCCTGATTGCCCTGGCCAGGAATTCCAATATTATGTTGAATAGGAATGGTGAGAGAGGGCATCCTTGCCTTGTGCCAGCTTTCAAGGTGAATGCTTCCAGCTTTTGCCCATTCAGTATGATGTTGGCTGTGGGTTTGTTGTATATGGCACTTATTGTTTTGAGGTGTGTTCCTTTAATACCTAGTTTATTAAGAATTGCTTTTAACATGAAGGGATGTTGACTTTTATTAAAAGTCTTTTCTGTATCTATTGAGAAAATTGTGGTTTTTGTCTTTACTTCTGTTTATGTGATGAATCACATTTATTGTTGAACCAGTCTTGCATCCCAGGGATACAGCCTACTTGATTGTGGTGGATAAGCTTTTTGATGAGCTTAGTACATTTGACCATTTATTCAAAATAAATTTATTTTGATATTCTCATCACTTATGCTACCAATGTGTTATATCACCTTAGGGAATAGACATTACTTCCTGTGGCTGGATGCAGTGGCTCATGCCTGTAATCCCGGCACTTTGGGAGGCCTAGGTAGGTGGATTATTTGAGGTCAGGAGTTCAAAACCAGCCTAGCCAACAGGGCGAAACCCTGTTTCTACTAAAAATACAAAAATTAGCTGGGTGTGGTGGTGGGTGCCTGTAATCCCCGCTACTCAGGAGGCTGAGGCTGGAGAATTGCTTGAGCCTGGGAGGCAGAGGTTGCAGTAAGTAGAGATTGCACCATTGCACTCTAGCCTGGGAGACAGAGTGAGACTCTATGCCAAAAAAAAAAAAAAAAGACATTGCTTCCTGTCCACTAAGCAGGTTTTGGGCAGAAAGTCCTACATGTAAGAATATTATGATCATTCTTAAGGGGACGTCACTTCCAAGATGGCTGAATAGGAACAGCTCTGGTCTATAGCTCCCAGTGAGATTGATGCAGAAGATGGGTGATTTCTGCATTTCCAACTGAGGTACCTATCAGGGGAACCCATCCCAAGTATTTCAACGTAGGTTATTTCTATTTTCCGTAAGTGTTGGCTGGCTGAGAAATAAAGAGAAAGAGCACAAAGAGAGGAATTTTACAGCTGGGCCTCCAGGGGTGATATCACATATCAGTAGGACCATGATGCCCATCTGAGCCTTAAAGCCAGCAAGTTTTATTAAGGATTTCAAAAGGGGAGGGGGTGCAAGAACAGGGAGTAGGTCACAAGATCACATGCTTCAGAGGGCAAAAAGGAGAACAAAGATCACATGCTTCTGAGGAAACAGGACAAGGGCAAATTCAGAACTACTGTTAAGGGTCTATTTTCAGCTGTGCATGTATTATCTTGATAAACATCTTAAACAACAGAAAACAGGGTTCAAGAGAGAGAACTGGTGTGACCTCAAATTTACCAGGGTGGGTTTTTTTCCCCACCCTAATAAGCCTGAGGGCACTGCAGGAGACCAGGGCATATTTCAGTCCTTATCTCAACTGCATAAGACAGACACCCCCAGAGCTGCTGTTTATAGACCTTCCCCCAGGAATGCATTCATTCCCCAGGGTATTAATTATTAATATTCCTTGCTAGGAAAAGAGTTTAGTAATATCTTTCCTACTTGCACATCCATTCATAGGTTCTCTGCAAGAAGAAAAATATGCTCATATTCTGCCTGATCCCACAGGCAGTCAGACCTTCTGGTTGTCTTCTGTTGTTCCCTAAAATCACTGTTATTCTGTTCTTTTTCAAGGTGCACTGATTTCATATTGTTCAAACACACGTTTTACAATCAATTTGTACAGTTAACACAATAATGGTCCTGAGGTGACATACATTCTCAGCTTATGAAGATAACAGGATTAAGAGATTAAAGTAAAGACAGGTATAAGAAATTATAAAAGTATTATTTGGGAATTGATAAATGTCCATATTAAAATGAAATCTTCACAATTTATGTTCAGAGATTGAAGTAAAAACAGGCGTAAGTAATTATAAAAGTATTATTTAGGAACTGATATATGTCCATATTCAAATGAAATCTTCACAATTTATGTTCCTCTGCTGTGGCTCCAGCTGGTCCCTCCATTCCGGGTCCCTGACTTCTTGCAACAGGTACCAGGTTCATCTCATTGGGACTGGTTGGACAGTGGGTGCAGCCCATGGAGGGTGACCCAAAGCAGGGTGGGGTGTTGCCTCACCTGGGAGGTGCAAGGGGTCGGGGCTAGCCAAGGGAAGCCATGACTGTACCTGGAGGAACAGTACACTCCTGCCTAAATACTGCACTTTTTCTATGGTCTTTGCAACTGGCAGACCAGGAGATTCCCTTCTGTGTCTAGCTTGGTGAGTCCCACGCCCACAGAGCTTTGCTCGCTGCTAGTGCAGCAGTCTAAGATCGACCTGGGAAGCTAGAGCTTGACCGGGGGAGGGGTGTCTGCCATTACTGAGGCTTGAGTAGGCGATTCTATGCTCACAGTGTAAACAAAATGGCAGGGAAGCTTGAACTGGGTGGAGCCCACTGCAGCTCAGCGAGGCCTACAGCCTCTCCAGATTCCATCTCTGGGGGCAGGGCATATCTGAACAAAAGGCAGCAGGCAGCTTCTGTAGACTTAAACATCCCTGCCTGACAGCTATGAAGAGGCCCAGCATGCTGTTTGAGCTCTGAAAACGGAAAGACTGCCTCCTCAAGTGTGTCCCTGACTCTGGTATAGCCTGACTGGGAGACACCTCTCAGTAGGGGCCGACAGACACCTCACAGAGGTGGGTGGCCCACTGGGACGAAGCTTCCAGAGGAAGGATCAGGCAGCAGTATTTGCTGTTCTGCAGCCTCTGCTGGTGATACCCAGGAAAACAGCGTCTGGAGTGGACCTCCAGCAAACTCGAACAGACCTGCAGCTGAGGGGCCTGTCTATAAGAAGGAAAACTAACACACAGAAAGGAACAGCGTCAACATCAACAAAAAGGACATCCACACCAAAACCCCCACCTGTTGGTCACCAACATCAAAGACCAAAGGTAGATAAAACCACAAAGATGGGGAGAAACCAGGGCAGAAAGGCTGAAAATTCCAAAAACCAAAAATGCCTCTTCCCTTCCAAAGGAACACGACTCCTCACCAGCAAGGGAAGAAAACTGGACGGAGAATGAGTTTGACAAGTTGACAGAAATAGGCTTCAGAAAGTCGGTAATAACAAACTTCTCTGAGCTAAAGGAGGATGTTTGAGCCCATTGCAAGGAAGCTAAAAACCTTGAAAAAAGGATAGATGAATGGCTAGAATAACCAGTGTAGAGAAGACCTTAAATGATCTGATGGAGCTGAAAACCACAGTATGAGAACTTTGTGAAGCATACACAAGCTTTAAAAGCCGAATCAATCAAGCAGGAGAAAGGATATCAGTGATTGAAGATCAAATTAATTAAATAAAGTGAAAAAACAAGATTAGAGAAAAAAGAGTGAAAAGAAACAAACAAAGCCTAGAAATATGGGACTATGTGAAAAGACCAAATGTATGTTTGACTGGTGTACCTGAAAGTGACAGGGGAATGGAATTAAGTTAGAAAACACTCTTCAGGATATTATCTAGGAGAAATTCCCCAACCTAGCAAGGCAGGCCAACATTCAAATTCAGGAAATACAGAGAACACCACAAAGATACTCCTCAAGAAGAGCAACCCCAAGACACATAATTGTCAAATTCATCAAGGTTGAAATGAAGGAAAAAATGTTAAGGGAAGCCAGAGAGAAAGGTTGGGTTACCCACAAAGGGAAGCCCATCAGACTAACAGCAGATCTCTCTGCAGAAACCCTACAAGCCAGAAGAGAGTGGGGGCCAATATTCAACGTTCTTAAAGAGAAGCATTTTCTTTTCTTTTCTTTTTGACAGAGTCTCACTGTCTTGCCCAGGCTGGAGTGCAGTAGTGTGATCTCAGCTCACTGCAAGCTCCACCTCCCAGGTTCGCGCCATTCTCCTGCCTCAGCTTCCTGAGCAGCTGGGACTACAGGTACCCGCCACCATGCCCAGCTAATTTTTTGTATTTTTTAGTAGAGACGGGGTTTCACTGTGTTAGCCAGGATGGTCTTGATCTCCTGACCTTGTGATCCACCTGCCTTGGTCTCCCAAAATGCTGGGATTACAGGAGTGAGCCACTGTGCCTGGCTAACAAAAGAATTTTCAACCCAGAATTTCACATCCAGCCAAACTAAGCTTCATAAGTGAAGGAGAAATAAAATCCTTTACAGACAAGGAAATGCTCAGAGATTTTGTCACCACCAGGCCTGCCTTACAAGAGCTCCTGAAGGAAACACTAAACATGGAAAGGAACAACCAGTACCAGCCACTGCAAAAACATGCCGAATTGTAAAGACCATCGATGCTAGGAAGAAACTGCATCAACTAATGGGCAAAATAACTAGCTAATATCATAATGACAGGATCAAATTCACACATAACAATATTAACCTTAAATGTAAATGGGCTAAATGCCCCAATTAGAAGACACAGACTGCCAAATTGGATGAAGAGCCAAGACCCATCAGTGTGCTGTATTCAGGAGACCCATGTCACATGCAGAGACACACATAGGTTCAAAATAAAGGGATTGAGGAAGATCTGCCAAGCAAATGGAAAACCAAAAAAAGCAGGGGTTGCAATCCTAGTCTCTGATAAAGCAGACTTTAAACCAACAAAGATCAAAAGAGACAAAGAAGGCCATTACATAATGGTAAAGTGATCAATTCAACAAGAAGAACTAACTATCCTAAATATATATGCACCCAATACAGGAGCACCCAGATTCATAAAGCAAGTCCTCAGAAACCTACAAAGATACTTAGACTCCCACACAATAATAATGGGAGACTTTAAGACCCCACTGTCAATATTAGACAGATCCATGAGACAGAAGGATAATAAGGATATCCAGGATTGAACTCAACTCCGCACCAAGCTGACCTAATAGACATCTACAGAACTCTGCACCCCAAATCAACAGAATATACAATCTTCTCAGCACCACATCACACTTATTCTAAAATTGACCACATATGTGGAAGTAAAACACTCCTTAGCAAATGTAAAAGAACAGAAAGCACAACAAACTGTCTCTCAGACCACAGTGCAATCAAATTAGAACTCAGAATTAAGAAATTCACTAAAAACCACACAACTACATGGAAACTGAACAACCTGCTCCTGAGTGACTACTGGGTACATAGTGAAATAAAGACAGAAATAAAGATGTTCTTTGAAACCAATGAGAACAAAGACACAACATACCAGAATCTCTGCGATACATTTAAAGCAGTGTGTAGAGGGAATTTTATAGCACTAAATGCCCACAAGAGAAAGCAGGAAAGATCTGAAATCAACACCTTAACATCATAATTAAAAGAACTACAGAAGCAAGAGCAAACATATTCAAAAGCTAGCAGAAGGCAAGAAATAACTAAGATCAGAGCAGAACTGAAGGAGATAGACATACAAAAAACCCTTCAAAATTAGAAGGGGCTAAATGCCCCAATTAGAAGGGGCATTAAGCCCATTTACATTTAAGGTTAATATTGTTATGTGTGAATTTGATCCTGTCATTTGAATCCTGGATTCAAAAAATCAATGAATCCAGGAGCTGGTTTTTTGAAAAGATCAACAAAATTGATAGACTGCTAGCAAGACTAATAAAGAAGAAAAGAGAGAAGAATCAAATAGATGCAATAAAAAATGATAAAGGGTATGTCACCACCAATCCCACAGAAATATAAACTACCATCAGAGAATGCTATTATTATGCAAAAAAACTAGAAAATCTAGAAGAAATGGATAAATTCCTGGACACATACACCCTCCCAAGACTAAACCAGGAAGAAGTTGAATCTGTGAATAGACCAATAACAGGTTCTGAAATTGAAGCAATAATAGCCTACCAACCAAAAAAAGTCCAGGACCAGATGGATTCACAGCTGAATTCTACCAGAGGTACAAACAGGAGCTGGTACCATTCCTTCTGAAACAATTCCAATCAATACCAAAAGAAGAAATACTCCCTAACTCATTTTATGAGGCCAGCATCATCCTGATACCAAAGCCTGGCAGAGACACAATGGAAAAAGAGAATTTTAGGCCAATATCCCTGATGAACAGTGATGTGAAAATCCTCAATAAAATACTGGCAAACCAAATCCAGCAGGACATCAAAAAGCTCATCCACCACGATCAAGTTGGCTTCATTCCTGGGATGCAAGACTGGTTCAACATTCACAAATCAATAAACATAATCCATCATATAAACAGAACCAAAGACAAAAAGCACTTGATTTTCTCAATAGATGTAGAAAGGGCCTTCGATGAAATTCAACAGGCCTTCATGCTAAAAACTCTCAATAAACTGGGTATTGATGGAATGTATCTCAAAATCGTAAGAGCCATTTATGACAAACCCATAGCCAATTTCATAGTGAACGGGCAAAAACTGGAAACATTCCCTTTCAAAATCGGCACAAGACAAGAATGCCCCTCTCACCACTCCTATTTAACATAGGATTGGAAGTTCTGGCCAGGACAATCAGGCAAGAGAAAGAAATAAAGGGCATTCAATTAGGAAAAGAGGAAGTCAAATTATCCCTGTTTGCAGATGACATGATTGTATATGTAGAAAACCCCACCGTCTCAGCCCAAAATCTCCTTAAGCTGATAAGCAACTTCAACAAAGTCTCAGGAGACAAAATCAATGTGCAAAAATCACAAGAATTCCTATACACCAAGAACAGACAAACAGAGAGCCAAATCAGGAATGAACTTCCATTCACAATTAGCTACAAAGAGAATAAAATACCTAGGAATCCAACTTACAAGGGATGTGAAGGACCTCTTCAAGGAGAACTACAAACCACTGCTCAATGAAATAAAAGAGGACACAAACAAATGGAAGAACATTCCATGCTCATGGATAGGAGGAATCAATATTGTGAAAATGGCCATATTGCCCAAGGTAATGTATAGATTCAATGCCATCCCCATCAAACTACCATTGACTTTCTTCACAGAATTGGAAAAAACTATTTTAAAGTTCATATGGAACCAAAAAAGAGCCCGCATAGCCAAGATAATCCTAAGTAAAAAGAACAAAGCTGGAGGCATCATGCTACCTGACTTCAAACTATTCTACAAGTGTACAGTAATGAAAACAGCATGGTACTGGCACCAAAACAGATATACAGATCAATGGAACAGAACAGAGGCCTCAGAAATAACACCACATATCTACAACCATCTGATCTTTGACAAACCTGACAAAAACAAGAAATGGGGAAAGGATTCCCTATTTAATAAATGGTGCTGGGAAAAGTGGGTGGCCATATGTAGAAAGCTGAAACTGGATCCTTTCCTACACCTTACACAAAAATTAACTCAAGATGGATTAAAGACTTAAATGTAAGACCTAAAACCATAAAAACCCTAGAAGAAAACCTAGGCAATACCATTCAGGACATAGGTGTGGGCAAGGGTTTCATGACTAAAACACCAAAAGCAATGGCAACAAAAGCCAAAATAGGCAAATGAGATCCAATTAAACTAAAGAGCTTCTGCACAGCAAAATAAACTACCATCAGAGTGAACAGGCAACCTACGGAATGGGAGAAAATTTTTACAATCTACCCATCTGACAAAGGGCTAATATCCAGAATCTACAAAGAACTTAAACAAATTTACAAGAAAAAAACAACCCCATCAAAAAGTGGGCAAAGGATATTAACAGACACTTCTCAAAAGAAGACATTTGTGCATCCAACAGACATATGAAAAAATGCTCATCATCACTAGTCATCAGAGAAATGCAAATCAAAACCACAGTTAAGTACCATCTCAGGCCAGTTAGAATGGTATGGAAACAACAGATGCTGGAGAGGATGTGGAGAAATAGGAACACTTTTACACTGTTTGTGGGAGTGTAAATTAATTCAACCTTTGTGGAAGACAGTGTGGTGATTCCACAAGGATCTAGAACTACAAATATGGTTTGACCCAGCAATCCCATTACTGGTTATATATCCCAAGGATTATAAATCATGCTGCTATAAAGACACATGCATGCGTATGTTCAGTGTGGCACTATTCACAATAACAAAGACCTGGAACCAACCCAAATGTCCATCAATAATAGATTGAATTAAGAAAATGTGGCACATATACACCATGGAATACTATGCAGCCATAAAAAAGGGTGAGTTCATGTCCTTTGTAGGGACATGGATGAAGCTGGAAACCATCATTCTCAGCAAACTATCACAAAGACAGAAAACCAAACACTGCATGTTCTTACTCATAAGTGGGAGTTGTTCAATAAGAACAAATGGACAGAGGACGAGGAACATCACACACCAGGGCGTGTTGGGGAGTGGGGGGCTGGGGGAGGGATAGCATTAGGAGACATACCTCAAGTAAATGATGAGTTGATGGTTGCAGCAAACCAACGTTGCACATGTATACCTATGTAACAAGCCTGCACGTTGTGCACATGTACCCTAGAACTTAAAGTATATATATATAAAAGAATATTTCATATTATGTAAAAATATATTGTGTGTGTCTCCCCCTCCCCACAACCTCTTGCATTGTTTGCAAGGCAGTCTAGCTTTCAGAAATACTTGCTCACTAAATTGAAAGAACAAACTATTTATAGCTTACAAAAATGGCAATCCACAATTCTAATTAGATGACATTTGGGTCAGTTTTGATTTAGAAAAAATAAAAGATGTGCCTTTGTTTTGTTAAAGGAAGCCAGAATGTTCTATTATTCATGGCTGTTCTTGGAATGCAAGGCTTTTAGGAAGGTTAGTAGCTTTTCAAATTCTGTATGCAAACTTGCTTAGTTGAATGCTGTAGAGTTGGGTTAAGGGTGGGATATCAGTTTTTCTGTCATCGGGTGAATAAAATTTATTATTTTAAAGTTAGGAGGAGAGTGTTGATTGTAACTATAAGTGTCTTATAAAGACATGTGTGTGCATGCACACCCTTCCCCGCTTATGAGAATCTTATCGCCTGTGGTAGAACTTGGAATGTTAGGTAGTCTCTGACTCAGAAGAGAAGGGGGAGCAGCTGGGAAAACCAGAAAAAGAGAGACGGAGCTCAATCTCATCCACACATACCCTTTTACACCGTTACACTTTTCTCCAAAAAAACTGCACCATTCTTCCTTAGTTTTCCATGTCATCTTTTCTTTTTAACTGCATTAATTTCTACAGATGAATATTTATTTAGGTGAATAAGTATTATCATTAAAAATATGAAAAATCTGGCAAGTTCAAAGACAGTCATTTCCAGACAGGGTGAGTGAGTCCTTTTGCTTATTCTTCCTGAGTCGCATGGAACTCTGCTCTCAGGATAATCTATTCAGCTACATCATATTTACTTATTTAGATTATACACAAAATTCATGAGTTAATGTACATTATAAAAAGTCAAACAATTTGGGTATATATGAGTAAAAATGTAATCCAGTTATGTATATTCTTAATTTCTTTCCTCTCCATAGATCTAAGTACACACACATTTTTCACTTAATACTATATTTTGAAGATATTGAATAGTTAAAATTTAAATACATTGTTGCATGAGGCCGGGCATGGTGGCTCATGCCTGTAATCCCAGCACTTTCGGAGGGCAAGGCGAGCAGATCACCTGAGGTCAGGAGTTCGAGACCAGCCTGGCCAATATGGCAAAATCCCATCTCTACTAAAAACACAAAAATTAACCAGGAGTGGTTGTGCACACCTGTAATCCCAGCTACTCGGGAGGCTGAGGGAGGAGAATTGCTTGAACCCTGGAGGTGGAGGCTGCAGTGAGCCAAGATTGCGCCACTGCACTCCAGCCTGGGCAACAGAGCAAGACTCTGTCTCAAAAAAAAAAAAAAATTGTTGCATGATATCACATTAGGTGGAAATAAAAAATTATAAACAAAAGTTCAGCTTTTATTAAAATGAGAGTAAAGAGAACCATAGTTTTCAAGTCTCAATGGTATATAATACAAAATCTTGAAGAAAACAAAAGGAGGAAGCTGTTTATCAAGTTAATTTCCAAAAGGAAGGAAATGAAGGACGATAAAGTATGCTTATATTTGGTGATCCTAAGAACATAATGGACAAGATTTGCATCCAAAAATTCTTTAAGGTTAGTTTAATTTAGTTTTTTCATTTTTTATTTTTTCAGTTGGGTCTCACTCTCTTGCCCAAGCTGGAGTGCAGGGTATAATCACCACTCACTGTAGTTTCAACCTCCTAGACTCAAACAGTTTTCCTGCCTCAGCCTTCCTGGTAGCTAGGACCAGATGTGTGCACCACCATGCCTGGCTAATTTTTAAAAACTATTATTTTAAAAAGTAGACCTTGTAGAGATGAGGTCTGGCTATGTTGCCCTAGCTGGTCTCAAACTCCCCAGCTCAAGTGATCCTCCCACTTAGTAGTCCTAAAGTGCTGCGATTATAGGCATGAGCCACCATACTTGGCCTGTTTCTTTGAAATTTCAATGTGTGATACTAGCTATTAAAGGTTATAACCTATAAACTTAAGTAAATACAGAGTAGACTTTTTGTAGGAAATTATAATTTGCTCCATGGAATTGTATTTGTTCAGGAGATTAAAAATTTTCATTAACTTTGTGATAATTTACCCATTAATATGATCTCCCTCATCTTCTTATAATTAATACATTGATATATACATTATGTAAATTATCTTCCCAGGCAATAGAAAATATCTAGACTCAGAATTGTAGATAGCCTTTTCTTCTTGCCAGTTGAACCAAGTTAAAAAATTTTGTGTCTCTAAAATATTTGTTTTATTTTTTAATTTTAAAATTATTAAAAAAAATAATTTCAACTTTTATTTTAGATTCAGGAGGTACACATGCAGGTTTGTTACATAGATTTATTTTTCAAGACAAGGCACAAAATTTCGTTCTTTAACAATAGCATGAAAGTACCATATTCTATTTAATCACTCTCCTACTGATGAGTCTTTGGGTTGATTTCTATATTTAACTATTACAACATCCTGCAACAAACATCTTTATACACATTTTTGTAATTATGTGCAGATATGTGCAAACAGAAGAGATATCTAGAATTGGAATTTCTATATCAAAGCATATGTATATTTTACCTTTTCAAAGAGAAACTGCCCTCTTGAAAGGCTGTGTATTTCCATGGGTATAGGAGACATCAGTTATCCAGTACCATTACCAATAACGCATTTTTAAAAATTACAGCTTTATTGAAATATCATTCACATACCATAAAATCCACCTGTTTAAAGTATGCAATTCATTGGTCTTTAGTATGTTCACAGAGATGTGCCATCATTGCCACACTTGAATTTTAGAACACTTTCTTTACTCCAGAAAGAAACGACGTACCCCTTAGCAGTCACTCTACTTTTTCCCAACTCCTAGTCTCCTAGCACTAGGCAATACTAATCTACTGTCTGTCTCTATAGGGTTGCCTACTTTGGACATTTAACACAAGCAGAATCATACAGCACATGGTCTTTTGTTTCTGGCTTCTTTCACTTAGCATACATTTTCAAGGTTCATCCATGTTGTAGCTTATATCAGTACTTCATTCCTTTTTAGGACTGAATAATATTCCATTGAATGGATATATCACATTTTGTTTATCTGTCCATCAGTTAATGGACATCTGGGTTGTTTCCACTTTTTGGCTGTTATGAATATTTGTGGATAAGTTTTTTTGTGGACATATGTTTCTGTTTCTCTAGGAGTGGAATTACTGTACATAGTAACTCTGTGTAAACTTTTTGAGAAACTGTCAAATTTTCCATAGTGGCTGTACCATTTTACATTCTCATCAGCAGGATATGAGGGTTTCAATTTCTCTGTATCCTCACGAACACTTGTTATTGTCTGTTAGTTCCAGCCATTCTAGTGGGTGTGAGGTGGTATCTCATTGTGACTTTTTTTTTTCTTTTCTTTTTTTTTGAGATGGAGTCTCGCTCTGTCACCTAGGCTGGAGTGCAGTGGCAGTGATCTTGCTCACTGCAACCTCCGCTCCCCAGGTTCAGGTGATCCTCCCACATCAGCCTCCCAAGTAGCTGGGACCACAGGTGTGCACCATCACGCCCGGCTTTTTTTTTTTTTTTTGCATATTTAGTAGAGACGGGGCCTCACCATATTGCCCAGACTGGTCTCAAATTCCTGGGCTCAAGAGATCAGCTTGCTTCAGCCTCCTAACATGCTGGGATTACAGGCGTGAGCCACCATGCCTGGCCAACGGTTTCCTGTTGACTAATTTGTATTCCATTTCCCCCAGGTTGAACAAATTTTCATATATTAGCTATTAATAGCGCTTCTAATGTATGTTGCCTGGTTCTGAATTTTGCGAAGTTTTGTTTGATCCTTTCTTTTAAAAAATCTAGTTAACATTTGATTAAAACATTCTGTTCTGGCTTCCTGCCTTCCTCATATACCTTAGTAAGGATCTGGAAGGCTGGGTTCAGATTTTTCAGACTCATAGGGGATTTCTGTCACAATGTGGCTCTGCAGGGAGAGCTGGCTCCCAATGCAGCTCCAAGTCCACGGGCCGCCCCCTTTTTCCTTCTGTTCCAGTGGCAGCTCTGCCCAGCACTGCATAGCGAGGGGCTCCTGCGCAGCGTGCGGACACTGCAACTCTCTTGACCATGCTCCTTCCATCTCTCCACCAGACACCTCCCTGCTTACGCACCCTGCACGCTAGGCAGCGCAGGTACCTGTAGAAGGGACTGACTCTGGGTGGGCGTGTCCCACGTCCCTTTGATTTCCTAGCTCCAGGCACAGGCAGAGAGGTGAGCAGGAGCAGGTTCAGAGCAGGACCTCAAGGTGTGGGGCCCGGGGGAGGGGCCTATCTTGCATGGGTCTAATTATTAAACATTTTGTAACAACAACAATGACAACAACAAGCTTTACTAAAAGTAAATGCTATTACTATTAGCTTTTGAATGGGAAAACCTAGTGGGGCGCAGTGGTCAAGCCTGTAATTTTAGTACTTTGGGAAGCCGAGACGGGTGGATCGCTTGAGGCCAAGGGGTTGGAGACCAGCCTGGGCGACATAATGTGAACCTGTCTCCACAAAAAATAAAAAATTAGCCAGGTGCAGTGGCTCCCGTAATCCCAGCACTCTGGGAGGCTGAGGCGTGTGGCTCACTTGAGGTCAGAAGTTCGAGACCAGCCTGGCAAACATGGCGAAACCTCGTCTCTACTAAAAATACAAAAATTAGCTGGGCATGGTGGCAGGCGCCTACAATCTCAACTACTTGGGAGACTGAGGCAAGAGGATCGCTTGAGCAAGGTGGTTGAGGCTACAGTGAGTCGTGATCATGCCACTGCACTACAGCATGGGTAACAGAGTAAGACCCACCCAGTCTGGGAAAAAAAAGAAAAAATGTTTGCAAATTTATTTATTATTGCTGGGCGCGGTGGCTCATGCCTGTGATCCCAGCACTTTGGGATGCCGAGGCGGGTGCATCACCTGAGGTCAGGAGTTTCAAGACCTGCCTGACCAACATGGAGAAACCCCATCTCCACTAAAAATACAAAATTAGCCAGGCATGGTGGCACATGCCTGTAATCCCAGCTACCAGGGAGGCTGAGGCAGGAGAATCGCTTGAACCTGGGATGCAGAGGTTGAGGTGAGTCGAGATCGTGCCATTGCTCTCCAGCCTGGGCAACAAGAGCAAAACTCCGTCTCAAAAAAAATTAAAAAAAAAAAAAATTTTGTAAGCCATAATGTAAATAGAAAAAAAAAAAATAAGTAAATGAATGGGAAAACCCATCCCAATTTCCATTCAATTGCCTTGCCAATTAACTTTTTGTAACTCACTTATAAGTTTGAAACTGTGTTCTATCAAGTCGGTGTTAACTTGATCCTAGTTCTTTCATTTGTTCATTCCTGGTAGTAGTTGTAAACTGCTATGAGCACAGTCAGTCTGGGGGTAGGAATTTTATTTTTGAAAATATAAAATATCTTGATTTCCAGGAGCTTACTGATAAAAATTTAGTCTGGAGTTTTCAAAAAGTGTTCACAAGACTGAAGCTTACAAATCTAAATGATGGTTGGTGTTAGCTCCATAGTGACCAAAGAAACAAAACCAAAAAAAACAAAAACAAAAACACTCAACAAAACCAAACCAAAGCAAAAAACCCAAACCAAAACAAAATCCAAAAACAAATAAATAAGCAAACAAGTAAGAACCAGGCAGAAAGTAGATGCCTTGTGAAGACCAAGCCATAGGAACTCCTTGGGAACTCTCACATGGATGTCTAGATTTTAGAAAGAGGATTTAATTATGTTAGATCATGGGGTAAATATATAAACTTTGGGAAAGTAGAATCATTTCAAGTTCACTGTGGGCCTTCAGATAAGTCTTTAATGATAATCAACTTACTTTAAAGTGAGCCTGCTTAATATATAAGGGAATAAATAATTGTCATGCTTTATTGTTTTTATAATTTTGTCAGCATCTTTTTTCTTTCGATATTAAAAACAGTAGGAAGAAAACATGTAATTGTCATATGCGCTTGCAATACTTTCTGTTTATTCAGTTTTGATAGGCATTTCTTAATCAAGGTTAGTCTGGTAAATGGTTTCTCTTCAGGGCTGTGAACCAAACATCTTTGTGTAAGTGAAATAAATGCTGCACTAGGAGGTAGGATACCTGGACTTGGATTCTCTCACTTGAGAAGTGGTCTCAGACTGACATATTTACCTAATGGTCTTTGAGGTGTCCTGTGTACCATGAGGTTCCCTGTCTCCCTCAGAGTGTTGTGTATGAAGATTAAAATAATTAATATTTGCCTGGTGCCTGACATATAGTAATCACTCAATCAATGTTAATTATTACTGTTATCCCTGTGTTTCACTTTTAAACTTGTAACCATTTTTATACACCACCAAGTGACATTTCACATGGAAGAAATGAAAATAAGTATATAGGTACATTAAATTCAACTTTAAAAGTGGATGAATTAAAAACTGACATTTGCAAATCACTTTCCAAGTCACTTATATCTTATCATTTTGCATCTAGTGACACTATACTAAGAAAATATAAATATTTGGCATGGATTTCTTATTAAAAGAGAAGCCTCTGGATTTTATTTGTACTTAACCTCTTTCTCTAACTAATGGTATCTGTATTAGTTGATTCTGAATTCTGAGCATCTTCTCATGCACTTCTCAGTATTCCCACAGAGGGGCAGAGCAGCACTATTTATTAAATTAACACTAATCTTGCTGATTCTTAACTGGATTCTGCAGTCTAGTATGAAACCCTTTGTTTGAAGTTGTGCTTGTTTAATTTACAAGTCTTTCCTGAAAAGCTTCCATGCCCTCTGACCACTTTGTGTTTGCATGTGTGTATGTGTGTGTGTTCAGCATAATCAGAAGGACAATTGAATGTTTACTCTGAATGTTTGTATAACTGCCTTTCATTTTGTCTGATGGATTCCTCTGAGGGAGGTAAGAGAATCCTAGCCTTGTGCTCGGGACAACCGCTGGTTTTGCTGTTGTGACTCAGAAGTATCCCTCTGGGAAACCAGGAACTTGATGCTGATGCTGGTCTTTTCACTCCTTAGATGTAAAGTGAAATTACAAAGGGATGTATACAAGGTTTACACATATTGTCCCTTACACAAGGATCTAGACATCTTGTTGAAACTACCCTTACAGCCTGACTTCTAGATTGATCTACAGGTAGGTCTCTGGGAGGACACTGGTAAACTAAAAAAAAAAAAAAAAAAAAGCAAAAATATGTATAATAAATGAGGATATTTGGGCAAAATGCCCAAATGACTAGTTTTAAGCCTACTCACATACTATTTGCTTTATTTGAAAGATAGCATTTACAGCCAGGCGTGATGGCTCATGCCTGTAATCCCAGCACTTTGGGAGGCAGAGGTTGGTGAATCATGAGGTTAGGAGATCGAGACCATCCTAGCCAACATGGTGAAACCCCGTCTCTACTAAAAATACCAACATTAACCAGGTGTGGTGGTGGGCGCCTGTTATCCCAGCTTCTTGGGAGGCTTAGGCAGGAGAATTGCTTGAAACCTGGAGGCGGAGGTCGCAGTGAGCCAAGATTGCGCCACTGCACTCCAGCCTGGGCGACAGAGCGAGACTCTGTCTCATAAAAAAAAGAAAGATAGCATTTACCTTGCTACCTTATTGCATAAAGCCTAGGACCTTCACTGACACCAGTATTTTTCTATGACTTGATTAATGTCAAAAAAAGCTTTGTAGCTCTTAATCTGAGCAAGATATAGTTTTTGTTTTTTGATGAGGGAGGACATTTGTATGTTTAAAGTCTTGCTTGGCAGGCGAGGCATGGTGGCTCACACCCATAATCCCAGCAGTTTGGGAGACTGAGGCAGGCAGATCACTTTTGCCTGGCCAACATGGTGAAATGCTCTCTCTATTAAAAATACAAAAGTTAGGTTGGCGTGGTCGCGCAACCTAACTTTTTAATAGAGGTAGCATCCCAGCTACTGGGGAGGCTGAGGCATGAGAATCGCTTGAAATTGAGAGGCGGAGGTTACAATGAGCCAAGACGGTGCCACTGCATTTCAGCCTGGGTGACAGAGTCAGACTCTGTCTAAAAATAAAATAAAATTCTTGCTTGGCAGACCTGTGTACAAATCAAAAACTGCTTGTTAAATATCATCGTATTGGGCTGGGTGTGGTGGCTCATGCCTGTAATCCTGGTGCTTTTGGGGGCTGAGGTGGGAGGATTGCTTGAGAGCAGGAGTTTGAGATCAGCCTGGGCAATATGGAAAGACCCCTGTCCCTACAAAAAATAAAAAATAAAATAGTCTGGCATGGTTGCATGTGCCTGTAGTCTCAGCTATTCAGGAGGCTGAGGTGGGAGGACTGCCTGAGCCCAGGAGTTTGGGGCTTCCATAAAACCATGTACTGAACATTCACTAACCTGGAAGATTTCAAACAAGCAAGGAATATAGACCTCACAAATGTGCAGTCTGGGGACAGGAGCTAAGATATAGTGGATGTTGAACAACTATTAGCATCCTAAATTTTTATCATGCACTGAGGTTTTCCCAGTTCTAAAATTTTGTTTCTATAATTTTGGGATAAAGAAAATATATAAGCAGATGTTAAATTTTATGGCACAAATCTAAGTACTGCTTGGGAAGATTAACAATGATGATAATGATTAAAAGTTGATATTTTGGTTTCAAAATTGTTGCTAATGATTAATTAGGGTACAAAAGGAAGAATTTTTATATTTTTCCTTCTATTTTGAGAAATACACAACCCAAACTTTTCCAGCTTCTTTGGGCTTTCTACTATTTCTCAACAGTACTTACTTAGGATAAAAACTGAGCATTGTAAACTGTTCTCAGTAACTATTTTAGTTATGTTAATTATCTTAATAGCTAACTTTCATTTGAATTCAATCAACAAGTATTTTGGGAACCACTTACTATGTGTAAGCCACAGGGAATGCAAAGACAAATAAGAAAAGTCCTTATTGTTCTACATTACACAGATTGACTTTATTATATTTATTGGATCTTTAATGAAAAATACTAGTTGTGGAATATGCTCAGCCTACTCTTCTCTCTCTCGGGATAACAAAAACATAGGGCATGATTTTCTTACGTGTCCACATAAAAGAGCCATAATATCTGTGGCTTCTCAGAAGCCAGAAGCTGCTCTCGGACCATAGTTTCAATATTGGCAGGAACTTCCTCTATACAAATGACTTCCAAATCCACATCCCTAGCTTTGAACACTTCTGAATTCTAGTCATAAATCTCCAACCACTTGGTGGGAATGCACTTGGATCCTCTGTTCACCTCAGCTGAACTTGACCATAAACTGTCGTCATCACACCCCTACTCACAATAAGCCTTTTTTTTTTTTAAATGGTGAGTACCATCATTGCTGTGTTCACCGAGGATTGAAACTGATGTTACTATAGATTCCTCTTTCTTCCTTTTACATCATGATCAGTCTGTCAGTTCATACTTCATAACATCTCCCATATTAGACTCTTCCTCTTGACTTTGGAAGTCATCACTCTAAGTTTAAACACTTATCATCTGTCACTTACCTTCTTACCTCTAGACTCTCTGTCTTCTAATCTAGCCAGCCATCATTTCCATATTAGTCTTTGAAAGGTGCTACTTAGATCTCTAAAGCCATTTCCAGTTGAAAGATATTATTACGTTTTATATTGTGTAATTCCAATTGATTTGTTTAAAAGATTTTAACTGACAAAAATTATATATATATTTATTATGCACAACATGTTGTTTTGAAATATGTATAATTTGTGGAATGACTGAATTGAGCTAATTAACATATGCGTTACCTCACATACTTATCATCTTTTTTTGTGGTGAGAACAGTAAAAATCTGTTTTAGCAATTTCCAAGACTACAATACATTGTTATTAACTACAGTCACCAAGTTGTACAATAGATTTCTTGAACTTATTCTTCCTAATTGAAATTTTGTATCCTTTGACTAATGTCTCCCCACCCCCCTCCTCCCTGTAGCCCCTGGTACACCATCCCACACTACTTCTATGAGTTCAACTATTTTAGATTTTTACATGTAAGTGAGCTCATGCAGTATTTGTTCTTCTGTGCCTGGATTATTTCACTTAGCATATTGTCCTCCAGGTTCATCTGTGTTGTTGTAAATGACATGATTTTCTTCTTTTGTAGTATCCCATTGTGCACATGTATAGCACATTTTTTTTAATCCATTCATCTGAAAACGGACACAGATTGATTCCATATCTTGGCTGCTGTAAATAATGCCGCAATAAATATGGGAGTACATATATCTCTTCCACACTGATTTCCACACTGATTTCATTTCTTTGGATATATAGCCAGAAATGGGATTGCTTAATCACGTGGTTAGTTCTAGTTCTATTTTTCGTTTCTAATATTTTTGAAAACCCTAGTTCTAATACGTTATAATTCTATTATTCTTCTACTCAAGAACATTAGAACTTCTCTGTTATTTGGAAGATTAAGCCCAAATTGGCATTCAAGGATTTCCAGAGTCTGGTTCTAGCACACATTTCCAATGCTGTCTTCCGTTACACCATTATCAGGATCCTCTGCAGCAGGTTTAGCAGTGCATTCATGCCTTAGGACACTTCCATACTTTATTTATCTGCTTTGTTTTTTCTCTGTATCCATGCATTTATCACCTGTCCAAGCGAGGCCCTGGTATCTTTTTTTTTTCTTCAATAAAATCTTCCTTGTCTACTCTGTTTGTAGTGATCTCTCTATTGGCTGCACCAACAGCAATGTCTATGCTTCTCTATGGCTTTGCTGCATGTGTGATGTTTAAATTCTCCTATTTAAATGGAGGCTGCCCATTATTTTCTATATCCCTAACCTTGTGCAGATAAAGCAGCTCTCAGTACTTGCTAACTAGCTAACTGAATGAATGATTTAGTAAATGGAGAATGAATGAAGAGTTGGGACAAGCTGACTTTTGACCACTGAAAACTTTAAGAATGGCATTATGTTCTTCCCAAATGCTTACACTGGACTCTAATCAAGTCAGGAAGAAGAGATCATCTGTCTCTCTGGAAGAAATTCGAGGCTGGGAAAGTTCGTCAGGAAATTTCTGTTGGAGTGCCCAATGGGCATATGTAGTCCTACATACTTATGAATCTCAAGTCTCTGAATATTTTGTGAAGATTGTAGACATTTGCAGAGAGATAAAAAGATTTCAGGATTTGCTTTCGTTGTCTGGAATAAATGGAAAACCAAAGGTTTCCAATTTTCTTTCCAGACTTTTGGGAAATGCCTCTGCCTTGAAGGCACTAAGCTTTCCTCTGCACTGGGTCAAGAGGCTTTGCAAAATATTCACTGACCTGTATTGGATGGTTATCATTAGAACTGTCAGCTGCAGTATGGGATGCCACATTCTTAGAGGTGTTCAAAGGCTTGGCATAATTAGGATTACCTTGGGGTTTGGAGCTAAGAGTTTATCTGCCCAGATTGGCACACAAACAAGTCCACAGAATACTTAAAGGGTCTATTAAGTAACTTTCTATATGTAATGGAACTGAGAGGAAAACTGATTAATTCTGTATCTTTTTTTTATCAATTTTTTTTTTTTTTTTTTTTTTTTAGATGGAGCTTCACTCTTTTTGCCCAGGCTGGAGTGCAGTGGTGCAATCTTAGCTCACTGCAACTTCCGCCTTCTGGGTTCAAGTGATTCTCTGCCTCAGCCTCCTGAGTAGCTGGGATTACAGGCGCATGCCACCACACCTGGCTAATTTTGTATTTTTAGTAGAGATGGGGTTTCACATGTTGGCCAGGCTGGTCTTGAACTCCTGACCTCAGGTGGTTCACCTGCCTCAGCCTCCCAAAGTGCTGGAATTACAGGTGTGAGCTACCACACCCGGCCAACTCTGTATCCTCTTTACTGACAATATTATGTACCATTTAGGCTTGTACATTTGTATGGAGTAAGCATGATGAAATATTAAAAAGTTATTCATTTTATTTTAAGATTGTTTTATTGTGATGTGGTTAAAAAGTGAAATGAAGAATTTGTCTGAAGACCTTCATTCTACTACTAATCAGTTAGTTGTGTACATTGTTAAGATATTTTCCCTTGGCCAAATTTTCATCACCATGCCCTGCTTAGGATCTATGTGATTGCTAGCCAAACAAGTTGACTTTGTAGAAGCTCTAATTACACAATTTTCTATAATTGGTATTCTATACTGCAGTAGAAAGAGGACTTCCTTTTCCCCTTTGCATGCTTCTTTTTTGTGAGTTGGAGGAATGATAGAAGCCTTTTTCTGACACTGTGATGGTGGTTTAGTGTGAGGCTGGGCTTTCACAAAAACCAAAGAATACACATACCATTTCTGTGTTCTCAGGTAGGTATTCTGAGCCTGAGAATATTCCTCTGTTCTTTTTCTTAGGAGGTTCACTGAAGATCAGTGTTTCTGAGACTTGCTTCTATTTCTTCTTTAATGCTCAAGCAGAAGTCTCATGTTTATTCAGTCTTTCCCTCAAAAAACACTCCCTGTAGAACTGTATTACATTTCCTAGTCTTTGAGAATTTCTAGGGCACCATGACTTCTAATGAATCTTTGTTAGTTTTAAACAGATGACTACTTAATATCAGTACCACAATGGTGACAGAGGCACCTCGTTAAGAAATTAGTAACATCAATAAATGATTAAAGATGAAGGTGGGTTACTAAAGATGAGCCTTTTGACCAGAAATCACTCATTCATTTAACAAATGGTTTCTGAATACCTACTTTATGCCAAGCCCTATGCTAGTAACTGGGGATACACTGGTGAACAAGGTAGGAAGATTCCTTAGCTTTGTGGATCTTATGTTCTTTTTTTTTTTTTTTTGAGATGGAGTTTCACTCTTGTTGCCCAGGCTGGAGTGCAATGGCACGACCTCGGCTCACTGCAACCTCTGCCTCTCGGGTTCAAGCGATTCTCCTGCCTCAGCCTCCCGAGTAGGTGGGATTACAGACATGCGCCACTACGCCCAGCTAATTTTTGTATTTTTAGTAGAGATGGGCTTTTGCCATGTTGGCCAGGCTGATCTTGAACTCCTGACCTCAGGTGATCTGCCCACCTCAGCCTCCCAAAGTGCTGGGATTACAGGCATGAGCCACCGCGCCCGGCCGGATCTTATGTTCTAATAGGCAAGACAAACAATAGACAAGTAGGAAAGTGAATAAATAACACAATTGCACATTCCACTGTGTTATTAGTGAAATAACCAAGCATTGCAATTGGGCGATCATGGAAGTCTTTTCTGAGGAGGTGACATTTATGCAGAAACCTGATGGCTGTAGGAAAGCTAGATGGATGAAAAGTTAAGGAAGAGCTTCCCAAGAAGATGGATCAGCAAGTGTAAAGGCTTAACTTAAGGGTGGAAATGTTGGTGTTTTCTAGAAACTGACAGATGAATATGACTAGAGCATAGCGATCAAGGGGAAAGGTGAAACTAGGTGAGGAGGAGTGATATGTGGGATCCAAATCATATAGAGAGAATCTTGAAGGACAAGGTATGAAAATTGTTCATTATGGAATTCTAAGTAGAAAGAGACTCTAGTAAATTTTATTTTGAAGAATCATTCTGATTGCTGTAAAGAGGTGGGGGTGGAAGAAGGTTAAAAGCAAGGAGGCCAATTAGGAGATAGATATATATATGTGTGTGTATATATATACACATACACACACATATATATATATAAAATCTTCTGTTTTCTCCTAGCGATCTACCTTATGGATCAGCCTAGGAGGCTGATCTGTAGTATGATTAATTAAACAGGGTTCCTAGACTCTCTGGCTTCCAGTAGGGTGTGACCAACACCCATCTGGGGATCAGAGAAAAAGTGTGAGGTTAGGCTAATATTATCCTGGCCTCTTCACTACAAGGGCTGTTTCCTTCAACTAAGATCCTTGCATCTCTCATGGTGGCCTACTCTATCAAACGCTTTCTCCTTGTGGGTTCTAGTGCCCTTCTCCCCTCATCTCTTCTGACCAGGTCTGATAACAGCTCTGCTGCTAGGGTTCCTGCAGGCCCTATTTCCCTACACCTGTATGGTTGAAGATGAACCTGGAAGTTCTAGATCATCCATGTTGGACATATTCTTTCAGCTGAATCATGCTCCAGGATTCCTTCTTTCACTTTGTACAGAGCAGAACACCATGCACTAGTTACTAATGCCAGGGAGGACACCAACTACATGGAGGATAGCAAAGATCATCACCATGTCAACCACCAGGAAGAGAAGTCCAACTTGGTATTGGAGTCACCAAGGAAAACAACACAGTCAAGCACTGGATGGGACAGTGCTTTAACTCACACAGAAAAGACATAGAGCAAGATCAGCTCCAATAGTATGTGTTGCTTCCCATGGCTAACAGGTCCCCTGTGTCACAGTAGAATGACCCCTTTTTCACCCCTGTAGACTCTGAAATACTGAAAGATGGGGGTATGCTTGAGAGCCATTGACACACATGCTTAAGCAGAGCAAAGAAACATACATTGAGCTTGAAACAGAGCGGTGGGAAATAGGCAGAGACATTTCCACACAAAGCAATATGCCTGGCACAGGCATATTGTGTGGGCTCCTTATCTCTCGGCAAGGCAGTGTTCCAGGCCCAAAGCTCATTCTTGCGTGGATGAGCGGGGGTTGAGACTGCCTTTCCCCACACTCTGTTTTTGGTTGCCACAGATTCTTTACTTTCTTGCCACCTCAGCAACTCATTTAACATAGTGATTGTTATGTATTATTTAGTTTTCACAGTTTTTTTTTTTTTTTTTTAAAGACAGAGTTTTGCTCCATCGCCCGGGCTGGAGTGCGGTGGTGCGATCTTGGCTCACTGAAACCTCTGCCTCCCAGGTTCAAGTGATTCTCATGCCTCAGCCCCCTGAGTAGCTGGGATTACAGGGACCCGCCACCATCCCAGCTAATTTTTGTATTTTTAGTAGAGACAGGGTTTTGACATGTTGGCCAGGCTGGTCTCAAACTTGTGACCTGAAGTGATCCACCCTCCTTGGCCTCCCAAAGTGCTGGGATCACAGGTGTGAGCCACCGTGCACGGCTGCTTTCGCAGTCATTTTATTGGGAGAGTCGTGATGTTACTGACAAAGCTGGTCTCTCCAAAGATGGGGTCTTTCCCTGTTTGTTGTCACAAAGCCAATAATTGACACCTTAAGTGACTGTCAAGCAAAACAGGCTTTAATCTATGGCCATGGAATTGAGAAGCAGGAGCATGGCTCACAAATCAACTTCTTGACAAGTGAGAGGTGAGGGGGTTAAAATTTAGGGTTTCTCTAAAGAAGGAGTTGGCATTAAAAGTGAGGGAAGGAATAGTTATGTCTTCTCTGGAAATAGGTGGTGAACTTCCCGTAACTGGAGTGCTGCCTTCCTTTTTGTCCTTGTATGGCTTCTCTTCCAGTAATTGTCATGGTGATTGTCGACTGTCACAGCACTGGTGGGAATGCCATTTAGTATGGAAACAAGATTATAATGAAGTCTGAGGTCTTTTTGAAGTTATTTGGTTGGCTATCTTGGTTCTAACTAGTCTCACCTGGTCTGGTTACAAAGGGAAATTTTTATAGCAGGCATCCTGTTTCTTAAAGAGAAACAGAGTTAAGATGGGGTAGAAATTCAGTTAAGTCAGGTAGACATTACACCAGGTAACCCTGAGGTTATCTAATCAATGAGCTTGCCCTCCATTTATTACAGTAATGCACTCAGAACCTCTTGATCACAGGATGGGCACGTTACATAGGCTGAGACTATTTAGTGTCCAGTCCCTCTGGGCCCAGTAATTGGTCCAGGCTGAGCATGTGCCCTGCATGGGGACAATCATCCCCAGGATTCTTTAAAGTGGAGCCAAAAGAGGGAGGAGATTTTTTCCCTCTTTTTTGGTTTTGAGCTGTGAGAATATGATAACAGAATTTGTGGCACCCACTCTTTTCCCCCCTGCCATGGGGCAAAATCCTGTTTGCCATGGGTGATGTTGAAGTCAAGCAGAGATTAGCAAAAATGAGAGATGGGTTGAGAAACAGAGAGAAAGAGAGGGCACTTTGGTGCTATCAAGTCTCCAGTTCTAATTGCTAAGATCCTTGAAGCTGTGTGAGTTATTGCAGCTCCTTGATTCTGTGACAAAGCCAAACATCCTTCCTAAACATTCTTTCTTTAAAGATTAATTTAGCATAAGTTGAGTTTGTAGCACTTGTGATCAACTCATTCTAATATGCCACCTCTTTTTCTTTTGCTTTGGATATATATGATACTGCATACGCTCAATATTTTCATTAATACCAAGACTCCCTGTTTTTTCCCCAAAGGCCACTGTCTCTTTCAGGTGGAGTTGGCCACACTACAATAGCATTACAACATAAGAATGTGATCATCTTTTGGAGTAGCTGAAGGTGATATGGGAATTATTGTTTCATCCTTGTCTAAATTGGCATCCTCTTTTTTGAAACTAAAATAATAAGATTGCGGAGTTCTTGAAAACCAAAATGGTGATACAGTTTGTATTGGTCAGGGACAAGTTAGTACACAGAGACCATACAGTCACTAGACAGAAACATTTGAACATAAAGAATTATTAACTAGTAACAGGAGCTTGGGTAATAGGTGACTGGCTCTACTGAGGGGTTGAAGAGGACATAAAAAGTACAGCAATAGCAGATATATGGGACAGTCACTATCTCCTGAGCTGAGGCAGAGTGTCCTTGAATTTGGAACTCTTTGGAAAATTTCCCTTTCCTCATCCAAAGCTGACAGACTTTTTTTGTAGGGGGCCTGGCCATAATCTACAGGATGGCAAAGCAGTTTGTTGATGTGCTGCCGGTCAAAGTTGAAAAGCAGGAAATAATCTGCTGGGGTGCTGAAGAAACTCACCTGCAAGCTTTCTTTGGCAAGGGGCAGCTGTTGAACTTCTTGGGAAGTTGACTGGGTCACAGGTGGGATTCATTAGGAGGCCTCCCATCTGCAGGGGCATGGTACTCTTCGGGAATCTGGCTGAAATGCCTACAGAACTGAACTCATGCTGAACTTGATGGGAAGTCATCTGTGGCACCCATAGAACTCTCTGGAAAGTTGCCTGCCTGGGTGTCCCTGAAACCTGCTGGAGGTTAGCTCTGCTGGTTGTTCTGCATGCTAGCTGAGTGCTGCAGGGCAAAGAAGGAAGGAAAGCATGCCAGGTGCTATAAAAGAGGCCCTTTCTTTCTGTAATGCCCCTTCAGTGCCCTCTATTTGCAAAGCTTAACACTGTGCTAACTGGCAAAGGAGGAATGCATACAAGATTCAGCTCCAGTGTTATGAGGTTTGCACAAATCAGGATTCTGTACAGGTCAAAGAGGCTACTTTATGGTCCATAAGTAAAGGCAATATGTGGTTTTGGAGCTAGACATGGAATCATTCTGGAATCGCTGGGCCAGTGTCATAGGACCAGTCCTGGGAGATCAGACACTATCACATGAGTTGTGATCACCCCTTGTCTTCTCCTTTATTTACATCAAGTGAGACCTGAATAGGACCATGAATGGGAGCCTTGAGGGAAAAACGAGGGGCAGAAAAGCCTCCAAAATGCCGTAGCCAGAGTGCTGTGTGTAGAGGCAGGGAGGCCCAGCCTCCAGATACCTGGCGTCTAAGTGAGGCTGTGTGGACAACGTTTTTCAGAGCCTCAGCTCTCCTGTAGCACCAGCCTGATCACTTCTCTGCTTCCTTTTCCCCTTCCCTGTGGCATTTCAGCTGCTTGTCTCCCAAAGTCCAGTTCAAACCCTGAACATAGGGAGTCCAGGTCCTTAATGATTTGCTGAGTCCTACAGATGATTCTGATTAGATGTGATTGTTACAGGAAAGGGGTCGCAATTCAGACCCCAAGAGAGGGTTCTTGGGTCACACACAAGGAAGAATCCAGGGTGAGCCCACAGTGCAAAGCAAAAGCAAGTTTATTAAGAAAGTAAAGGAATAAGAGAATGGCTATTCTATAGACAGAGCAGGCCCAAGGGCTGCTGGTTGCCCATTTTTATAGTTATTTCTTGATGATATGCTAAACAAGCGGTGGATTATTCATGCCTCCCCTTTTTAGACCATAGAGGGTAACTTCCTGACCTTGCCATGGCATTTGTAAACTGTCATGGTGCTGATGGGAGTGCAGCAGTGAGGACGACCAGAGGTCGGTCACACTCATGGCTATCTTGGTTTTGGTGGGTTTGGGACAGGTTCTTTACTGCAACTTGTTTTATCAGTAGGGTCTTCATGTCCTTATCTTGTGCTGATCTCCTCTTATCCTGTGACTGACAATGCCTTAACCATCTGGGAGTGCGGCCCACTACATCTCAGCCTTATTTTACCCAGCCCCTATTCAAGATTGAGTTACTCTGGTTCACACGCCTCTGACAATTTTAGTGAAAGGGAAAACAAAAAAATCATCATAGCAAAACTGAAATTCAGAAAAAGTACTAGTATAGATTTCAGTTATTTGTAAGAAAAAAAGAAAGGAATAGCTAAAAAGGTAAAAAAAAAAAAAAAAAAAAAAAGGCTTGGGAGATCTGAGACTATTTAAAAACAGCTTTTGCCAATCTCAGGATATATATTTACACACACACATAATGAAAGTTGTTAGAATCAAAATGAAGCCACTTATGCCAAACCCTAACAAAATGAAGTCAGAAGGCCATAAAGGAGGGGCTCTCTCACACACATTCCTGTGATGAAAACTATTAGAAAGATTCTCTGAAGATCACAACCTTGCACAAAGGCCACTACAACTTTATCCAAAGACCACTTCTGGAAGTGCATCTGCCCAACAACTGTCTAGTCAGCCTTGAACTGATGCCACCCTTGTTATTGATCCTTGTAGCCAAAGATAATTATCTCAAAATAATGTATGTAACCTTCCTCATTTTGCCTTTGAAAACCCTTGCCTTCCTTTGCCTCCTTAGAGGCCTGTGCCCCCTCCATGGTTCACCATGTCATGTGTATTCCTGAATTGCAATTTGTCATTTATTCCTGAATAAGCTAATTTTAGAGCCACTTTCTCTGTTGTTATATTAGGTTGATAATATATATACATGTATGTCATGAATGAAAAGGATACAGATATTTTACAAAAGCCCCAAATCAACCAAAGAAAACTCTAAACTACAACATATGATGTGTGTAATAGGACCTTTACTGAAAAAGTGTCTCCTAAGAAAATTTGATTATTGATCAATTGAGGGGAACTGTACAGCTTACAAAGTAAGGCAACCAGTGTTGGCCCAAGAAACACTATGGGGTGAGATTTGCAAGAGGTGCCCAAGGTTCTGAAAGGCATCATGGAGAAAGGCTTGTTGATTGTCGTGATAGAAAAGGTGGGCTTACATGAGAAAAGGAAATAATTACTGAACAATTTGTGGTCAAAGCAATTTTTTTTTCTTTTTGAGATGGAGTCTTGCACTGTCGCTCAGGCTGGACTGCGGTGGTGCAATCTCGGCTCACTGCAACCTCCGCCTCCCAGGTTCAAGTGATTCTCCTGCCTCAGCCTCCAGAGTAGCTGGGATTACAGGCACCCACCACCACACCTGGCTAATTTTTTGTAGTTTTAGTAGAGACGGGGTTTCACTGTGTTGGCCAGGCTGGTCTGGAACACCTGACCTTGTGATCCACCCGCCTCAGCTTCCCAAAGTGCTAGGATTACAGGCGGGAGCCACCGCGCCCGGCTGAGGAAAGCAATTTTACCGTCAATCTAGAGGGTGTTTGCCCTATGAAATTGCCATCTGGTGTGGAATTGGGCTCTGTGTAGGTCTAGGAATCCATTTTGCAAAAATATACTTTAACATTTAAACTACTCTACAAGAAAATGTACTTCCAGTTATTCATGTAGGCAAAGGAAGAGGAGCAGTAGGGTTGATGATCCTAATGAAGGACCTAAGATCTGAATTACTTTAGATCACTGGTTCTGAACAGAGCGTGATTTTGCTCTTTGGAGGATTTATAGTAATGTCTGAATGCATTTTTGGTCATCACAACTTGAGAAGGTTTTATTGGCATCTAGTGGGTGGGAGCCAAGGATGCTGCTAAACACCCCCCGCCCCCATGCACAGGACAGCCCCCACAATGTAGCATTACCTGGCCCCAAATGTTAATAGTGCCAAGGTTGAGAAACCCTGCTTTTGGATAACCTATTTGAGAAACTGATTATTATTTTATTTTCCTGACAGTTTACAGCTTAGGCTAATTACATTAAAACCCAACTACTTGTGTTTGGGAAAGAAATGACTTATATATTTCATGTTGGCCCTCAAATCTGTGGGATAGCAAGTTATCCCATAATAGGATTTGACTGTATGAAGCTTTGTTACAATCCATAAAGACTAAACAGTTGATACCGTGTGTGAGCTTTTATTTGGGGTGGGGAGGTGGAATAGGGCAGAAATAGTGTATGCAGAAGCAATTTGGGGGTTCATAATTTGTTTTGGATAAGTCACAACTTTGGGTGATAAACCTACTGATAATTTTGGTTTGATTGTCTTAACATTTCCTTGGATTTATGAGAGACTAGGATAAAATTACTATGGGAGTTTGAAATTAATAAAATGTATTCATTAAATTGCAGGATCTTTGGTTTTTGTTTTTCTAAAAAGGATATAATTTTTTACTAGGATATATTTTTTCTGGAGCATATACTTAACTCTACTTCTTTGATGGGTAATTTTCACCTCAAAAACATTGAAGGGTTTTCCCACCCCATCTAAAACTAGAAAATTTGTAATCTATGTTTTCAGAGACTTTAGGGGCAATGTACAATGAGCAATTGCTCTAGGTAAGGAGCAATGTGGAAATGGATTGATCACAGTTTGAAAAATCAAGCTAAACTGACATAATCTCTAACCAAGAAATATATTTGACTCAAGTATTCTATTGGTATTATGAGCTTTTGAAAAATGAGGAGTCTTCCTGGCTGCAGAGTAAATATACTAATTCTCCACTTCCATTTCTGGAGGCTTCTCAGAAATGTAAATGCACAGAGAAAACATAATAAATGTGCTCCCTTGGTGAGAGTGAAGGAAAAGTTCAGCAGTAAATAACTTATTGAGTTCACTGTAAATTCTTAAAATCTCCTTTCCATCATCATATTCTTTTAAATGCAAATTCAAAGCCAAAAAAACAAAAAAAAAGCTCATCTCAGGCTTGTCTTTTATGACAGCAGTGTGGGAGGATTAATAAATGTTATGAGATTTTCTGAAGAATAAAGGCGCTTTTCAGAGTGAATAAAAGTAGTTTTAATAGATACAAATACCATTTTCCTCAATATCAGTTTTGAATTTTCCCTCAAGTGAGTAGACAGATAAGGGAGACAGCCAGGGTAACTGGTTGGTTGTTTTACTGTGGAACACCCCAACATGAATGGCAGTCCAAGGGTTCAGTTTTCAGTGTTGTCTCTGTCACTGCACCTTCTCTGTTGTTATGCTCTCTCTATATTTCTAATATCTTCTTCCTTCTAACCAAGTTGATGCCAGAGACACGAAGCTGGGAGAGCTTGCTCCAAATTACCACACATATTCTATGTATACATTTTTGAGGTGTATAGGATACTTGGGAGGCTGAGGCAGGAAAATCATTTGAGCCTGGGAGATCAAGGTTGCATGAGCTGTGATTGCACCACTACAATTTTGAGGTGTATAGCAAGAGAAGTTTTCTAAACCTCTGATCCACATAATATTTATATCTCTCTCCCCGCCACCCCCGGGGATACTTTCATCAACATTCTCATCTATGCTCAGGTTCCGTTGTCAGAATAAAGCCTACCAGTTGAGTTTATGTGATTTAAGTCTGTGGTCTCAGATAAAGAACCTCTGGGCTCCTTTTCTCCTCCTCCTTCTCCCCCTCCTTCTCTTCCTCTTTGTATCTTCTTGATGATTTGGTGTCATTAAACCCACCTGAGAGTCTTCCTGGTTACATAGAACTTTCACTTGTTTATTTTCGGGTATAGCTGCAGCTGATACGTACCTGTGTCTATTTCCTCCTTCAGTATACTTACTACCATGTACCATTCAAACTTTTCCAGATACCTTCCCAAGACATTTTCAAATATACACTTCATTTACTTGGGGACTATTCTAAATTACATAGAGCCCAATGAGAAGGTCTGCTAGAGCACGACTGAGTTTGATCCTGGGTCTGAAAGCATCAGTTAGCTAAAACCTCCCTGTAGTTCCAAGACACATTATATTATTGCTTATCTGCTTCTTCTTTAATCTTTCTAGAATTTGACACTTTTGGATTCAATAATCTTATCCCAACTCAGGAGAGAGTTGAATTGGATGAAGTTAGGGAAGGAGTAACTGTGAGTATTAGTTCTTGCTAATGTATAGGTAAAGCAATAGAACAGCAAGATAGATAGAACTTAGTCAACTTAAAAATTTTTTAGATATATTCTATTGAAATATAATTCACACACCATAAAATTTACCCTTTTAAAGGATACAACCCAGTGGGTTTTTTTTTTTTTTTTTAGAATTTTCACAGGGTCATGCAACACTTACCACTATGTAATTTTAGAACAGTTTCATAATCCTAGATTTATTTTTGACCTAAAAAAGTGCTTTTGCCTTGTAATGATTTAAGAGGGGGAAAGATGACGTGGTAGGAAGAATAATGGCCCCTCAAAGATGTCTACGTGCTAATTTCCGGAACCCGTGACCATGTTAAATTACATGGAAAAGGATATTACAGTTGTAGATGAAATTACAGTTGCTAATAATGGGGAGATTATTCTGGATATCTGGGTGGGCCCAATGCAATCACAAGGGTCCTTGAAAATAGAAGAGAGCGTTCAAGCAGTCTGTCAGAGTCAGAGAAGGAGATGTGATGATGAACGCAGTGGTCAAAGTGTTGTGATCATTGATTTGAAGATGCAGAAAGGGCTGCAAGGCAAAGAATCCAGATGACATCTGGAAGTGGGAAAAGGCAAGGAAACAGATTTGCCATAGAGGCTCCAGGAGGAATGTAGCCTTGATGACACATTGATTTTAGTCCAGTGAGACCCACTTTGGACTTCTGTAACATAGTGCATTTGTATTGTTTTAAGCCACTAACTTTGTGGTAACTTGTTACAGTAGCCATAGGAAACTTACACAGATTGAGAAAGAAGGTAGGCGGGAGAGTGATGGAAACAGGAAGGGAGACAGAGGGAGGATCAACCATTAAGTACTATTTGTATGTCTAACCCCATTTGATGATGTCTCAGACTAAGAGCTGGCTTTGTCATTTCATTTGATCCTGTTGGTCTTTAAAAGAGTGGTTGACAGTAGAGGCTCTTTCCTTAAATGCTTGCAGATCATTTGATACGTTTCTCTTGGTTAGAGCTCAGGAATTCCACCAATGCTGATGTGAATGGTTTAGAACTTTGACTGGTCTTAAGAATTTACTGGGTTTCTCAAAAAACTGTCGGGAAGTGGAACTTGTTAATCAGGGTGAACAAAGAGCTGTACACCTCCATTCCCACCTACTGATTCCACTTCAGGTGAAGCTAACAGAACAAGAGAAACCCCTTGATATCAAGAAGGAGTCAGGTAATTAACTTGATTATAGCGCTATGACTCAGTCTTGCTTACGAACTGTTTAAAACATCAAAGTCTGGCAAAGTTTAAAAGTAGAAAGAACATGAACGGTAAGGTAGTGTGCTTTTCATTTCTTTTTAAGAAAAATTTAAAAAGGTTCTGTAAAATCTGTTGTTAATTTTTTTTCCCTAAAAGCAAAATGGAAGTGGATATTAAAATTAATTTTTCATTTTTGCTTTCTAAAATAAAAATATACTAAAGGCTGGGCACAGTGGCTCAAAATTGTAATCCCAGCACTTTCAGAGGCTGAGGTGGGAGGATCGGCTGAGCCCAGGAGTTCAAGACCAGCCTGGGAAATATGGTAAGACTTCGTCTCTACAGATATTTGAAAAATTAGCCAAGTATAGTGATGTGTGCCTGTAGTCCCAGCTACTTGGGAGGTTGAGGTGGGAGAATTACTTGAGCCCAGGAGGTTGAGGCTGCAGTGAGCTGTTTTCACACCACTGTACTCTAGCCTGGGCAACAGAGTGAGATCCTGTCTCAAAATAAAATAAAATTAAATTAAAATAAAAAGAACAGGCAACCTACAGAATGGGAGAAATTTTTTGCAACCTATCCATCTGATAAAGGGCTAAAATCCAGAATCTACAAGGAACTTACACAAATTTACAAGAGAAAACCCCATCAAAAAGTGGGCAAAGGATATGAACAGACACTTCTCAAAAGAAGACATTTATGCGGCCAACAAACATATGAAAAACAGTTCATCATCACTGGTCATTAGAGAAATGCAAATCAAAACCACAATGAGATGCCATCTCATGCCAGTCAGAATGGTGATTATTAAAAAGTCAGGAAACCACAGATGCTGGCGAGGCTGTGGAGAAATAGGAATGCGTTTACGCTGTAAGTTGGAGTGTAAATTAGTTCAACCATTGTGGAAGACAGTGTGGCAATTCCTCAAGGATCTAGAACCAGAAATACCATTTGATCTGGCAATCCCATTACTGGGTATATACCCAAAGGAGTATAAATCATTCTACTATAAGTACACATGCACACATATAGTTTTTGCAATAGTATTTACAATAGCAAAGACTTGGAACCAACTCAAATGCCCATCAATGATAGGCTGGATAAAGAAAATGTGGCACACATATACCATGGAATACTATGCAGATCTAAAAAGGTTGAGTTCGTGTCCTTTGCAGGGACACGGATGAAGCTGGAAGCCATCATTCTCAGGAAACTAACACAGGAACAGAAAACCGAACACTGCATATTCTCACTCATAAGCAGGAGTTGAACAATGAGAACACATGGACACAGGGAGGGGAACATCACACACCAGGGCCTGTCGGGGGTGGGCGACAAGGGGAAGGAGAGCATTAGGACAAATACTTAATGTATGCAGGGCTTAAAACTCAGATTATGGGTTGATAGGTACAGCAAACCACCATGGTACATGTATACCTATGTAAAATACCTGCACATTCTGTACATGTATCCCAGAACATAAAAGTAAAATTAAAAAAGAATTTTGCCAACAACTGGAAATGTAACAGAAAATACAAGAAAGCTGAGGGTTCTGGGAAGATGGCTGAGTAGGATGCACCAGGAATCTGTCTCTCTACCTAACAACAACTGTACTGGCAGAATCATCTGATGTAACTATTTTGGAAGTCTGGAGTCTGCCCAAGGCTCAAGGCTCACAACTTTCTGGGGAAGGCTTTAATAGTATATTGTAGTTAATTTGTGTCAATTTTGGCTTAGTAAGGTTGCAACTACTCATTCTCTACCCCTCAGCTACATGGCAGGCAGCCATGCACGTGTTTCTGAAGCAACCTGCACACAACTTGCAAGAACCAGAGGGGGTGAAAAGGAGGCCCTGCTCCACATGTTGGGGATCTGTGCTCTGATTGCTGAGTGCTGCTTCTGATCACAGAGGTGCCCATAAAGAGGAGGCAGTCATTGTGGTTGTGCTCCTCTCATCCCACATTATTGCAAGCCTCTGCCTCTCTAGCTGAAGTAACTTCCAGGGAATTTAAAGGGCTGGTACCTTTCCCCCCCTCATTTTTTTTCTTTGTTTGGGAGCTACACATTAAAGACTAGGATGTTCAAAAGCAATTACATATACAGGGAGAATTAGAAAGTGACTGCATATGCCCGGAGAAAGATACAGGCCCAGAAAAGAATTGAGAAGACCTTAAGTTTGCATCTCAGTGAAGTTTATACCTCACAAGTTTAATCCTTGGCACAGAGATAACCTATAACAATAATAAAAACACAAAAGGCAGCAAGCCCTGGGGAAAGGATGCAATATAATTTCCAGAATGACCACAATATTCGATTCAAATGTCCAGTTTTCAACCAAAAATCACATGGCATACAAAGAAACAGGAAAATATGGCTCACTCAAAGGAAAACAAAAACAAACAGAAACTGACCAATAAAAAGACTTGATGGCAAATCTACTAGAGAAATACTTCAAAATATTTGTCTTAAAGATTGCTCAAAGAACTAAGGAATATGTGGAGAAAGTCAAGAAAATGATGTATGAACAAAATAGAAATATAAATAAAGAGAAAAAATCTAAAAACAAACCAAAATAAATTCTGGTGATGAAAATTACAGTAACTAAAATGAAAAATTTACTAGAGAACCACACCAAGATACATTATATTCAAACTTAAAAGCCAAGAACATGGGCAATTATAAAAGCTACTATTATTGTAACAACAGTTTGTTACTCCACTTTCTGTTTTCTACGTGATGTAAGAGACTAATTCATTAAAAAAAGTTTAAGGCTGGGCACTGTGGCTTATGCCTGAATCCCACCATTTTGGGTGGCCAAGGTGGGAGGATTGCTTAAGCCCAGGAGTTTGAGACAAGCCTAGATAACATAGGGAGACCTCATCTCTACAAATGAAAAAAAATTAGCTAGGTATGGTGGCATGTGTCTGTGGTCCCAGTTACTTGGTAGGCTGAGGCAGGAAAATCATTTGAATCTGGGAGATCAAGGTTGCATGAGCTGTGATTGCACCACTAGACTCCAGTCTAGCAACATAGTGAGATCGCATCTTTCCAAAAACAAAGAAAGTGTAAAAGCTAGTATTATTGTAACTTTGGTTTATGACTCCACATTTTGTTTCCTACATAATTTAAGAGGCCAATGTATTTAAAAGAATTATTTTTTGGCACACTAAAGATATAGCATCTACAACTGACATGATCACTGAAAAAGGTGGACATGGAGCTGTAAAGGAGCAGATGCATGTTATCGAAGTTAAGCTGGTATAAAGTCAAATTAGAGTGTTATAACTGGAGAATGTTAGATGTAATCCCTATGGTAACCACAAAGAAAATAGCTGTAGAACATACAGAAAAGAAAATGAGAAAGGAATTTAAACATTTCACTACAAAAAATCAACTAAACACAAAAGAACCCAGTAATGCAGGAAATGAAGTACAAAAAAGAAGCTGTGAAGGTATATAAAAAACAAATAGAAAAATGACAGAAGTTAAGTCTCTCCTTATCAGTAATTACTTAAATGTAAATGGATTAAACTCTTCAACCAAAAGACAGAAATTATCAGAATGATAAAAACACATAATTCAACTATATGCTTTGAGGGTCTTTCAATCCAAAGAGACAAATAAATGGAAGGTAAAAGGCTGGAGAAATATCCTATGTCAATGGTAACCAAAAGAGATCAGGGGTTGCTGTAGTAATATCAGACAAAATAGGCTTTAAATCAAGAAAAAAGTTTACAAGAGAAAAAGAAAGACCATCATATATTAATGAAAGGTTCAGTAAAGCAAGAATATATAGCAGTTATACAATTTAACACCTAATAACCAATCACCAAAATATATGAGGCAAAAACTGTCAGAATTGAAGGAAAAATATAGAAAATTCTACAGTAACAGTTGGAGACTTCAATATCCCACTCTCAATAATGGACAGAACAGCCAGACAGAAGTTAAATAAGGAAACAGAGAAATTAACACAATAAGCTGACTAAATTTGAGAGACATGTGCAGAGCATTCTCCCAGGTGACAATAGCTCCCACATTATTTTCAAGTGCATGCGGGACATTTTTCAGGGTAGACCATATGTGAGGCCACAGATTAAGCACTGCTGGTTGAAATGTAAATTGATACAGCCACTGTAGAGACAGTTTGGTGGTTTCTCAAGAAATTAAAACTAAAATGACCATATGATTCAGCAATTTCACTTCTGGGTTTATACTCGAAAGAACTGAAAGTAGGACCTCAAACAGATAATTTGGACATTCACATTCATAACAAACATTTAGCTAAAAGATGGAAGCAACTTAAGTATCCATCAGTGGAGGAACCCAGGTAAGCAAAATGTGATACATACATGGAATATTATTCGACCTGAAAAGGGGAGGAAATTCTGACATATGCGACAACATGAATGAACTTTGAGGACATATTAAGTGAAATAAATCGGTTACAAATGGAAAATGCTGTATCATTCCACTTATATGATGAAGTTAAGGTAGTCAAAATCATAGAGAGAGAAAGTAGAAGGATGATTTCCAGGAGCTGAGGCAGAAGAGGAATGGGAGTTATTGTTAATGAGTATGGGTTTTAGTTTTACAAGACAAGAAGAGTTATGAAGATGGATGATGGTGATGGTTGCACATTATGAGTGTATTTAAATTACTGAACTATGAACTTAAAAATGGTTAAGATGGTAAATTATGTGTTACATTTTATGATTAAAAATTTTTTGAAAATTAAAAAATGGAATTACCATATGATACAGCAATTTCATTTCTGAGTATATACCCAAAAGAATTTAAAGCAGGGCCTCAAACAGACATTTGTATACTCATGTTCATGGTGGTGTTATTACAAAAGCCAAAAGGCAAAAGCAATCTGAGTGTCTATCAATATAAAGACTCTATAAGCAAATATGTCCAAACAAACAAACAAAACAAAAACACCCCAAGATAAATGGGCAACAAAATGTGATATTACATATAATGAAATATTATTCAGCCTTAAAAAGGACAGGAATTCTGACACATGCTACAACGTGGATGAATCTTGAAGATATTATGGGGATTGAAATAATATAGTCACAAAGGACAAATACTATGTCATTCCACTCTCATGTGGTAATCGAATTAGAGCAGTCCAATTCATAGAGACAGAGGTAGAAGGAGGGTTTTCACAGAATGAGGATGGGAAGGAGACTAGTGAGTTATTTTTTAACGGATACACAGTTTCAGACTGGGAAGATAAAAAAGTTCTGGAGATGGGTAATGATGGTTGCACAAGTATGTGAATTTACTTACTGCCACTGAACTTTACACTTACAAAGGATTAAAATGGTAAAGTTTATGTTATGCATATTTTACCACAGTCAAAAATTAATCATATTCTTATGTACTAGCAATAAAGATATGTAACATAATCATCTGGTGGGTCTTGCAACTACCTTCATTATATCCACTCCCACATGCCCACTTCCCCAAGTCACAAAGGTGCCAAGAACACACAATGGGGAAAAACACACGATGGTGAAAGGACAGTCTCTTCATTAAATGGTGTTGGGAAAACTACATGTCCACATGTAGAAGAATGATATTGTACCAGTATCTCACACTCTATAAAAAATAAACTCAAAATGAATTAAAGGGTTAAAAGCTAAGACCTGAAACAATGATACTAGACGAAAACATAGGGGAAAATCCATGACATTGATCTGGGTAATGATTTTTGGGGTATTACTGCATAAACATATGCAACTAAAGCAAAAATAGACAAATGGGATTACATCAAACTAAAAACTTCTGCAGAGTAAAGGAAAGAATCAGCAGAGAGAATGGGAGAAAATATTTGTAAATGATAAATCTGATAAGGAGTTAATATCCAAAATATATAAGGATCTCAAACTCAATAGCAAGAAAACAGGTAAGTTGATTTAAAAATGGGCAAAAGACCTGAAAAGACATTTCTCCAAAGAAGATACATGAATGGCCAACAGGTACATGAAAAAATGCTCAACATAACTAATTGTCAGGGAAATGCAACTTGAAGCCGCAATGAGATATCACCTCATTCCTGTTAGAGTGGCTATGATAAAAAAGACAAAAGATAACAAGTTTTGGCAAGGATGTGGAGAAAAGGGAACCCCTGTACACTGTTGGTAGGAATGTAAAATTGTGCAGCAGCTATGGAAAACAATATGGTGATTCCACAAAATATTAAAAATAAAATTATCATAAGATCCAGAAATCTTGCTACTGGGGATCTATCTAAAGGAAATGAAATAAAGAGCTCCTGGTTCTATAATGATGGCATAGAAGCAAGCTGGATTCACTGCCCCTGAGAAAACCAAAACAAACATACATAGCTGAGTGTCTCACCAGCAATAGCCCAGAATTTAATATGAGGAAACAGTTCCTGGGGCCACCGAGAAGTAAAAAACCTGAGCAGATGGTAAGAGTGTTGGAGTTCCATATCTGCAGCGCCTATCCCCCCAATCTACCTGGCACCAGCACTCGGAAAAATTTTTCCTGACTCAGTGTTTCTTCATTGGACAAAGTAAGATCAAGGTGAACAATGAGCTTCCTCACCACCTGGGTTCCTTGGCAGGAGACCTGTTGCTGTCTCAATCCATGGGAATCACTGGGACTGCCTGAAGGGAGAAACATCCCTGAGGACAGCCAGAGCCAAAGTAGGGAGTGGGACTACCAACCCCAGCCCTAGAAACTCTGCTCCATAACTTGGCCAAAGGAGATGACAAATCAGAGTGACTGTTAGCAGCACCATGTTGTAGCAGGTTCATTGCACAGGTTGCCTGGGCAGAGACCCTTAGCCAGCCTTTCTACACTACTGGGATAATCAATTTGGAATCTCCCCCATTTTGGATGGGCAGCATTCTGATTGTATACTAGAACTGAAGCAAACCTGGGCTTAATGTACTATCTAGTGCTGAAAAAGAAGCAGCAACCTAGCAGAAATAAATAAATAAATAATAAAATAAATCACCAGGTAAAATAGAAAGACTCTAAGCAAATATGTTAAAAAAAACCAAACCAAACCAAACAAAAAAACCCAATAAACCCCAACATGAGCCAGATAGAGAAGACTAGAATAAATAACTAATCCTTCAATGCAAAGACATAGATGTATATCCACAAGAAACAACAGCAAATAGGGAACCATGACTTCCTCAAACAGACAAAGTAAGGAACCCATGACTGAATCTAAAGAGATGGCAATATTTGAACTCTATGACTAAGAATTCAAATAGTTTTAAGGAAACTCAGTGATCTCCAGGATAACACAGAAAAACAATTCAGAATTTTATTGGATAAATTTAACAAAGAGGTTGAAATAATAAAAAAAATTAAACAGAAATGTTGGAACTGAGAAATACATTTGCTGAACTGAAAAATTTATTAGAGGCTCTCAACAGCAGAATGGATCAAATAGAGGAAAGAATAAGTGAACTATTTGAAAATGCAGTCAGAGGAGAAAATAGAATGAAAAGGAATGAAGATTGCCTATGAGATATAGAAATTCACCTCAAAAAAGCAAATCTAAGAATTATTGGTACTCAAGAAGGAGTTGAGCAAGAGCAAGGGGTATAAAGCTTATTCAAAGAAATGACTAAGACAATAAAGTCTGTATGCTGAAGAGTATCTACACTTCCACGTTTATGGCAGCACTATTCACAATAGCCAAGGTAGGGAATCAACTCGTGTTCATCAACAGATAAATGGAGAAAAAATGTGGTATATACATACGATGAAATACTATTCCACTATAAAAAGAAGAAAATTCTGTCATTTGTGATGACATGTATGAACCCGCAGAACATTATATTAAGTGAAATAAGCCAGACATAGAAAGACAAATACCACATGATCTCACTCATACGTAGAATCTAAAAAATTTGGACTTATAGTAGTAGAGAGCAGAATGGTGGTTACCCAAGGCTGTGGTGCTTAGGGGGAGTGGAAGATGGGGAGATGTTAAAGGATATATTAATAGAGTTAGATAGAAGGAATACGTTCAACAGATCTATTGTACAGCATAGTGACTATAGTTATTGAACATGTATTGCATTCTCGAAAAATGCAAAAATAGTGCATGTTAAGCATTCTCATCACAAAAATGATAACTATGTGAAGTAATGCAGTTGTTAATTAGCTAGATTTCACTATTCCCAGTGTATATATGCTCTAAAACATTATATTGCACATGATAAATACATTTCTAAAAAAGTAGGAAGGGCTAAATTTCAGAAAGGTGTAGGGCTGGTAAAATGTGTCAAAGAAAGAAGAAAAAGGATTATTTCAGTTTCCTGGTACCATTAAATGCAGCTGATACTGATGCCCAGGATCCTATTTTAGTAATTTTTGCTTCCTCTAGGCATAGAACTTTAGCCTCTTCTTATCTCTCCTATGAGACCAGATAAAGTCTCTGGTAGTTTACAGAGAATGGTTGTTTCCTCATAGGAAGAACAAAATCTGACTGTATTCTGCCAGGCTTACACATGCTTTGGTTGATATATATCAGGATAATCGAATATGCATAGTTAGTTACTCCTATACTTATCAGTGCCACTATCCTTCCTTCTAGGTGGCTTTGCTTCTTCTTAGCCTGATAGCATCCCCAGAACATAATCACTAAAATATGAGTTTTGTAGAGAGAAGGTGAGAAAAAGAAACCTGGTGACTGAGAGCTACTACTGCTCATGGTTAAACCTTGGCCTATACCTCTTGACTTTTCCTCTCCACCCTTTCTCTTTATCATGTCCTAGACAATGTCCAAATATATTTCTCTTGTAAACTTAGTAAATTCCAAAGGCTCCATGTTGCCCAGTCTCAGCATGCTGCCACATTCAAAGAAAGAGTTGATCAGGCTGGGCATGGTGGCTCATGCCTGTAATTTTAGCACTTTGGGAGGCTGAGGTGGGAGGATCACTTGAACCCACCCAGGAGTTTGAGATCAGCCTTGGCAACTTGGTGGGACTCCCATCTCCACAAAAAATAAAAAACAAAATTAGCTAGGTGTGGTGGCATATGCCTATGGTCCCAGCTACTTGGCAGGCTGAGGTGGAAGGGTCACTTGAGCCTGGGAGGTTGAGGCTACTGTGAGGCATAATCGCCCCACTGCACTCCAGCCCGGGTGATAGAGTGAGATCCTATCAAAACAAACAAACAAACAACAACAACAACAATAACAAAAAAAAAAAAAAAAAGAAAGAGTTCATCAGTCAAAAGTATGTAATTAAAATTCAAACCTTTACTTATGTCTCTCAAAGAACATTAATGGAGATCCAATTCAAAATCCACAGGACCACTTTTAAAGCTAGTTATCTTCCCATTCTTCTTACCCTCCAGTTCTCTCACAGCCCCCATGCTTCCATGGATTATGAATCCCTGTCAGATTCCTTGGTTCCCTGTGCTCACTGATGACTTATTTCTGCACAATAGTGTTGAGCGGTGGTGGGGGAAGAGACATACCAAAGTTCCTTAGTGGGCTGGCGTAGGAGAGTCTACTGGTTTTGATTACAATGTCCTTGAACTTGTAATACTTCATTGAAATTAATTTATTACATGTTTTTCTTTAACACTTAGATCAGCAGTCTCCCACGGAAGTATCCTAGTCCACTAATGTGTGGGAATCAGGCTGGGGTTATACTATTGTTCAGGGAATTATGTATAACTTTCACGGTATGCCAAAACCTGAAATGAGTGGCCATAAAAATCTAGATGTATTAAAGCAGTAAAATTTTACACAGTAAAATCTGAAAGGGTAGGGACAGCCACCACATGCATTTCTATTCCTTAGCTCTAGAAAGAATGAATATATGCACTTTCATCATGTAGACTGGGATTTATTTATGCCTTAAACTACAGTAATTATAATATCAGTCTTAATCACAGATCAGTTTCTTTCAGCTTAAAGTAATTAACATAAATTTTATGACCCACGTATTCCTAAAAGGAATGAACTGGGGAGGAGGAATGGAGAAGAAAGAAGGCAAAGGCCAATTCTTAACTCAGCTGATGGATACAACTTTTGGGAACTTTTCATTTTTTTTCCTCCAGGAAGGATAATGAGTCTCACATTATCAGTTCAGATCTCATGATGCAGGATTTGCTTGAAACCCGGCATGATATTTGCTGCTAGATATTTCATATGACTCTGTATTGATTCTGTACTAAAAGGATATAGAAAACTTGTTTTAGACAAATAGTGAATGTGTGTTGGATGATTTCTCTCTCTCTCTTTTTAACTTTGCTTTGTCATATATTATTGCCAAACTCCTTGTGCTTATGTGGCTATGTTCTCCTGGGTAGCATTCCATCTGTTTGATTTACCAAATCTGTGATACCATCCCTTTGGCTTGGGAAAAGTAGATGTGGTTTGGGTGCTAGAATATGAAAATTCAGTTTCTGCTAATGTACATATAAAATCAGCAAATCACCAGATAACTCAGTGGCAGATAATTAAAAGTCACACTCTTGGACAACAGTACAGACTTTTGCAAATAAACATTAAGTTTTTATCAATTTTCCCCTCTTATACTGTCAGTACTTTTTTGGAGTGAGGTTAATGGGAAAAAAATTTGCCTTAATCATTCTTTCGTGTGACATTTTAGTGAATATCTTTTGTTGGATTATTTAAATAGAGTATTATAAATTATTTTACATTATAAAGACTTGTAAAGGAGTTGTAATCTTTGAAAAATAGCATAGGGATATTTGAACCCATCTTGCTAATTGGTCTGAATTATTGCAACTCCATATAGCAACTATTCATCTTTTTCTTATTTTTGATTGCATTGGATTTATCATAAATTTAATATGTTTATATTTAGTATGTTTCTCTTTTTTTGTTCCAAAAACAAAAAGGATATTATTTTTATGCTTTATTAATTTTGGACTTTTATATATTTTTAATGTTAAACATTTTTTCAGGTGAATATCAACAGATATTATTTAAACCAGGTAGGAATTCAACTGATGGAGAAGTGATTTACTTTACTGTTTATTACAGGTCTGCCCTTGTAGACAATATGTAGTTGGGTCTTTTCCCATCCACTTTGCCAGTCTCTCTTTTAAGTAATGTATTTAGACAACTCAAATGTAAACTGATTTTTGATATAGTTGGATTAATCTCTGAACACATTTTAACTGTTCTCTATTTCCTTGTTCTTTCTTTTTTTTCCTTTCACTCTTTTTCTGCCTTCTCTGGTTTTAATTAAACATTTTATATGATTTCATTTTCTCTCTTGTTTTAGCATATCAATTATACCTCTTTAATACTTTTTTATAGCAGTTGCCATACAGTTTGCAGTATATGTTTACAACTAATCCAATTCTACTTTCAAATAACACTGTTCTGCTTCATGAATAGAGAAAGTGCTTTATGATAGAGTATACCAATTCCTCTCTACTGTCCTTTATAAATTTTTTGCTGCTATTCATTTCACTTATCTGTAAGCTGTAATTGAATGCATCGTTGCTACTATTATTTTGAATAAATGGTTAACTGGTAGATCGACTAAGAATAAGAAAAACAGGCTGGATGCAGTGGCTCATGCCTGTACTCCCAGTACTTTGGGAGCTTGCAGTGGGAGGATCACTTGAGGCCAGGAATTCAAGACCAGCCTAGAAAATATAATGAGACTCCATGTTTACAAAAAATTAAAAACAATTAGGCAGGCATGGTGATGCTCACCTGTAGTCTCAGCTACTTGGGAGCTGAGGTGGGAGGCTTGCTTGAGAGCCCAGGAGTTAGAGGCTGCAGTGAGCTATGACTGAGCCACTGAAGTCCAACCTGGGTGACACAGCAAGACAGAGTTAGGCTGTATTTATTGTTTGCTGTGGCTATGGCGTCAGGAGCTACTATTTCCTCTGGTGTCCCTGTTTTTGTGTTCCCTCTTGTCTTTGGGTTTTCCTAGAGACTCTTTATACAGAAGCTGAGGCATGTTTTCTTTATACAGAAGCTGAGGCATGTTTTCTTTATACAGAAGCTGAGGCGTGTTTTTTAGTGGTAATTCCCTGTTTTATAGAGGAGCCCTATTAATGTGGTGGCAGGGTGTGAGGGGAAGGCTGACACCTATTCTATAGGGCTGTGATTAAATCTCAGTCTTTTAATGAACCTGAGTTGGGTATTCTCAACTCACATGAAAGGCTGGGGAGGGCTGGATATTATTTCCCTTCTCCCAGGTTGGCTAGACTCTGGTAAAACCCCAGTCAGTTAGGCTCTGGTAAGTTTCCTTTGAAGGTAGACCTTGTTAAGCAGAACAGAGAGCTCCTGGCATATTTAAAAATGGATACTTTTCCCCTTTTTCTGTGTTGGGCTCTCCCTAAGTCTGGGTTCCCTTGAAGTTTTAACTCTCAAGCTAGTCTACCATTGAGACTCTAGCAACTTGTTGGTTTTAAAGTGTTCCTGGTGTTACTGGCTCCAGCTGCAGGCTTTTGCTCCTGCTAAGCAAGCTGAGATTCTCCGTATATGCCTGTCTGTCTCTCCTCTTTTCCAAGCAGCAGTTTGACCTGTTTGCCCAATTATCTGATCAAAGAAGAGTTGTTAGTTTTCAGTTTGTTCCGTTTTTTTCTTGTTATGAGAACTGGATTGATAAGTTCAATGCTCTTTACAGGTCAGACTGGAATCTGTAAGTCAACAGGCCTGCTTTAAAGGAAAAGAAAATAAATTCCTTAACATAAAAGCAGTAGTCTATGGACAATTCAAAATAAGAATTATCATTTGACTACCAGTCTAGCATTTAATCACTTGCCTGTTAATATTAGTAACATCCAGAGTATCCACATTATAGTTTTATATGCTATTAGGATATAATATGAAGAGTAAACCAGGCTTTGAGACTATAATTGATGCCTTCAAGTCCCAGAATTGGTTAGGTGTTCATTTCCCTCAGGGTCTCTGTATTTGCTATTTCCTCTCCCAGGGATACCATTCCCCCATTAAATGAGACACTGGCAGGGGATGGGGGCAGGCAGGAATCTGTATTCTCCAATAAGTTCCTTAAGTGAATCTGATAATAAACAGGGTTCTGGAACTATTGGATAACACATGATTTTCTTTTATTACCCTTGACCCCCAACACAGGGTTTTTGGGTCCTTAGCCCCTTCTCTACAATTCCTTTATCTTATCACTCATAATATTGCACCATGGTGACATCTAATGACCTATGCCTGTGAGTTCTGTGAGGGCAGGGCCTCTATCTTAACCCCAGTTATTTGTTTGAATACACAGTAAAGTGATTATGTCCTGGTTTGATGAGGATAGTCCCAGTTTATGCCAGTGTTCCCAGCATAAACTCCCTTCACTCCCACAGCCCCCTGGTTGTGATGATAAATTATGATTACCCTAGTTATGAGAATCTCTTGTCAAATCCTTCATAAGAGCTTGAAGATTTTTAGTCACTCATGTAATAATTTTACCATTTTCCTTGGAGAGCAGGTATAATTAACAGACTGTGACTGTTGTTTATTATTTTTAACTTGCCTATTATTGTAACTTATTAAACCAAAGTTTGTGCGCCCCTTTCCCAGAAGATAAAGAACACTAAAATGGAGAAATATAAATCTTGCTGAATTCCAGCATTTATTTTTGTATGTTATAGTGGTTTGACTTTGATCTACTGGAAAATAAGAAAATAAAAGAGCCCTATCCATTAGTGCCTCAAATTAGGTAACAAATTTGTGATAGGATATAACCATTAAACTTTTACTAAATGTTGTAATAGGATTAGAACATAGACCCATCATGTCTGCCCAAGGAGACATAACATTAACCTAACCTAACCCAACAAAAATTAACATTGCCAAAATGCCTTGTGTCTCTGAAGCACTTTACCTGGTTGTGACCACATGGCTTGACTAAGATTTTAAGCAAATCTCTCTCATTGTTTTCATAACCAGTTGAACTCTTCTAGGTTGGGGACCCAGACTACTCTGGCAGTAAGCAATCCTACCTATAGCAGAGGGCAAATAAACATTTGAGTATTTTTTTGACTTTGTGTTGGAGAGGATATAAAGGGATAGTATATACCTGTTTCTGGCTCTTAGAGTCTGAAGTGTCCATCTAATTGTGACTAAAGAGGAAAAAGACTTCTAACATTGGCAGATTACAAAACAAATGATATATAGTAGATAATGTAATACAGAGTTATCAAATGAATGAATGAAGAGTCACCGCCCATGTAGGACTTTATATATTCTGTGTGAGTAAAAAAATAAAAGTGTAACGTATAAAAGCAACAACAACAAAGAACCACCCCTTCCTCCCATTTTTGTCCTGAAAGCCTTAGTATATTCATGAGTATAGAATAAAAGAATGGAAAGAAATTTGGTAATTTTGATATTCAGTTAACCTAATTATGATGAACAGATGTTCTAAAACCTACTTATAGGTTTAAGCAAAATTAACATGATATTCTATGAGAGCATTTTATTTCATAGAATGATTATGCTTGATGAAAAAGGGTTATATCTTTTTTCTTCTTAGCTTTCACATGAAATAGAAACTGAAATTGATAATAGAAGTTGAAAAAAATTAAACAAAGGATCTCATATTTAGTGTTAAGAAAATCTACTCCTCTGACAAAGGGTTAATATCCAGAACCTACAAAGAACTCAAACAAATTTACAAGAAAAAAGCAAACAACCCCATCAAAAAGTGGGCAAAGGATATGAACAGACACTTCTCAAAAGAAGAAATTTATGCAGCCAACAGATACATGAAAAAATGCTCATCATCACTAGCCATCAGAGAAATGCAAATCAAAACCACAATGAGATACTATCTCACACCAGTTAGAATGGCAATCATTAAAAAGTCAGGAAACAACAGGTGCTGGAGAGGATGTGGAGAAATAGGAACACTTTTATACTGTTGGTGGGATTGTAAACTAGTTCAACCATTGTGGAAGACAGTGTGGCAATTCCTCAAGGATCTAGAACTAGAAATACTATTTGACCCAGCCATCCCATTACTGGATATATACCCAAAGGACTATAAATCATGCTGCTATAAAGACACATGCGCACATACGTTTATTGTGGCACTATTCACAATAGCAAAGACTTGGAATCAACCCAAATGTCCATCAATGACAGACTGGATCAAGAAAATGTGGCACATATACACCATGGAATACTATGCAGCCATAAAAAAGGATGAGTTCATGTCCTTTGTAGGGACATGGATGCAGCTGGAAACCATCATTCTCAGCAAACTATCACAAGAACAGAAAACCAAACACCACATGTTCTCACTCATAGGTGGGAACTGAACAATGAGATCACTTGGACACAGGAAGGGGAACGTCACACACCAGGGCCTGTTGTGGGGTAGGGGGAGTGGGGAGGGATAGCATTAGGAGATATACCTAATGTAAATGACGAGTTAATGGGTGCAGCACACCAACATGGCACATGTATACATGTGTAATGAACCTGCACGTTGTGCACATGTACCCTAGAACATAAAGTATAATAAAAAAAAAAAGAAAATCAAAATTATTGAAAAGTTAGTTACAAACCAAGCCTCATTATCTATTTTCATTTTCAAGTCGCAGTCAGTTGCCCTACAGAGATAATATGTTACTTGACACGCTAGTGATATGTATAAATTAATACAGCTTCCCAAAGTGCTCAGCTTCTTCAATATAACCTTTAAACATTTGGATAGAAACTTGGCCTTTTAATCTACATGACAATAAGTACTAAATTTGTAGGTTGAGGTAAAAAAGCAACCTAGATGTGTAGGTTTATTTGGTTTCTGTTATTAAATTTTGGTATGATTTGACAAGACAACTACGTTTTTGAGCTTTAATTGCTGAGCTTATAAATGTAAAGGATTGGTATAGGTGATGTTTGACATTGTAAAAAATTCAAATTAGCAGATAGGAAGACAGTTGTAGGACTAAATTGACTGGTTATACTAGCATAAACTCACTACAATCATGTAGAAATGTTTGAAAAACAACAAAAAATTAAAATAAATCCAAAGCAGAGCTAAAAATAAATAAATATAATTCCCAGTGAAATGACTAGGGAAAAGATAGCTGGAATGAAAAGTGCAGGAGCTGTCTCCCTGGTTGCCCACGTGGTTGGGGGACCCAAATACAGGCTTTGGAAATGAGAGGCTACAATTTTATCACAGCCTCCTGGACAGAAGATGTGTTGTTAGAACTGCACAAAGCTGGGGCCTAACCCTTAGATCTCTGCATAAAACAAGGACTTTGAAATATCAGTCTCTCTTGGAAAAGGGAGAAGAAAGCTGCCCAGTATTTCAATAAAGCTGCAAAAAAGCTTTTATGTGGTTTGGGATCTGTATAGAAAAAAGGCTCCAGTGATAATTCTGAGCCTTATATGCCTATACTATGCCCAGGTTTAGTCAGAATTTATAGTTCTCATGTGGCGTGGGAGTCCTGAGCCAATAAATTAATATAAAAACCAATCCTAGATTAGTGAACTCTCTGAAGCATCTGGAAGAAATGATTGTAAAACACTTTTGAGGAGATATTTTTATGAAAGATACATAAAGCTCTTATTTTAAAAAAGTTTATAGTTGAGTTCCCAGTAAAAAATTACAAACCACATGAGATACGTTGGATATTTGTCCCCTTCAAACCGCATTTTGAAATGTGATCCCCAGTGTTGGAAGTGGGGCCTAAAGGGAGGTGTTTGAGTTATGGGAGTGGATCCCTCATGAATGGCTTGGTGCCCTCCTCTTGGTAATGAGTGAGTTCTCACTCTATTAGTTTATGTGACAGCTTGTTGTTTAAAAGAGCCTGGCACCTCCTCCTCTCTCTCTTGCTCCCTCTTCCACCATGTGACATGCCAGCTCCTTTTCCCTTCTGCTGTGACTAAAAATTTCCTGAGACCTCACCAGAAGCCGAGCAGATGCAGGCGCCATGCTTACTGTATGGCCTGAAGGAGGTGAGCCAAATAACCCTCTTTCTTTATAAATTGCTCAGTCTCAGGTATTCCTTTATAGTGATGCAAATGGACTAAGAAACCACATGAAATAAATAAGCATGTTTTATATGATTATTGGTATACAAATAAATTGAAGTAAAGGGTAAGAAAATAAATATCGTGAAAAATAGAAAATAAATATTGTGAAAAATACCTAGATAGATCTTTTTTGGGGGAAACGGGAATAGGGTCTCATTCTGTTGCCCAGGCTGAAGTGCAGTGGCGTGATCACAGCTTATAGCATCCTCAATCTCCAAAGGCTCAGATGATCCTCGTGCCTCAGTCCCTTGAGTAGCTGGGACTACAGGTGCACACCACCACACCCAGCTAATTTTTGTATTTTTAGTAGAGACAGGGTTTTGCAATGTTGGTCAGGCTGGTCTTGAACTCCTGGACTCAAGTGATCCACATGCCTTGGCCTCCCAAAATTCTGGGATTATAGGCATGAGCCACCATGCCTGGCCTTAGCTAGATCTTTTAGAAATAAAAATATATAGTCATAGGAATGAAAAATGCAATAATTTGGATTAAAGAGCAGATTAGATGTAACATCAGAGAGGGCTAAGGAAACTAAATAGAATATAGCATTTAGGGTTGAAGAGGAAAAAAAAATGAATGAGAAATGTGAAAGTAGAGTGAGAAGATCCAGAAAGAGGTGACAGAAAGAATAAGGAAGAAGCATTATTCAAAGTAATAATGATTGACAATTTCTCAAAATTGATGAAAGATATGAAATCTTAGCTTGAATAAACACAACTAATTCTGTGTAAAATAAAAAATAAACTCATGCTTTGATGTATCAGAGAAACTGGAGAACACCAATGACAAGATGAAAAATCTTAAAAGCAATGAGAGAGAAACGACAGATTATTTATAAAGTAATGGCAATTTGACAGACTATCAATACTCAGAAACAGTAGAGGCTAGACAGCAATGAAATAATATCTTCAAAAGACTGAAGGGAGATAACTGTTAACCTATCTAAAATATCATGTAAGAATAAAGTGAAAATAAAGCTATTTTTAGATGAAATCTGAAAGCCTTTACTGCTCACTAACTCTAAAAAAAAATAATAGATTCACTGACCCTAACAAAAAATAACTCTTAAGTGGGGCACTGAGTACAGAAGGAAGGAGTGGGATGTAAAATGCAAAGTAAATATTAAGTGGAATCACTTAAAATTTTTGATATTTGACTAATTTTGAAATATAAAAATAGCAATTTAGGCCAGGCACAGTGGCTTACGCCTGTAATCCCAGCACTTTGGGAGGCCGAGGAGGATGGATCACTTGAGGTCAGGAGTTCAAGACAAGTCTGGTCAGCATGGTGAGACCCTGACTCTACTAAAAATACAAAAATTAGCCAGGTGTGGTGGGGGGTTCCTGCAGTCCCAGCTGCTTGAGGGACTGAGGCAGGAGAATCAGTTGACCCCAGTGGCGGAGGTTGCAATGAGCCAAGATTGCACCACTGCACTCCAGCCTGGGCAACAGAGCAAGACTCCATCTCAAAAAAAAAAATTAATATGGTCTAACCTAGTACTAATAAGTATTGACTCTAAATAACAATAATAATGATGACTTTTGGAGGATTTAAAAATAAAGTGGAACTAAAATACAAATTGTCTATAACCATTACATGCAAGAGGAGAGGTCTCTTGATTGCAGTTAAAACTTTCTTAGGTCTTTATAGTTTTTGATAGATGGTATGCTTTGTTAAATGAAGTATGTATGTAAACTTTAGGAATATCAGCAACTAAATAGAAAGAGAATATGCAATTTTTAAAGGAGAAAAGGGTAAAAATGGCAATGAGAGAGACAAAGGAAAAAACCCTCAATTAAAGTGATAGAAGGCAAAAAGAAGAAAAAGAAGCAAAGACAACAATGCTAGATACAAACCAGAAAAATGTTGATATGAATATTCTAATATAGTGATATTCACAGATTGGATTTATCAATTAAAGAACAGAAACTGAGACTGATTTATATGATATCTAGCTATATGCCATTTATAAGAGGCACAACTGTAATGACACAGAAAGTTTGAGAATGAAGAGATGAAAAAAGGCATATTTGGAAAAAACAAACCATGACTAATGTGGTAGAGCAATATTAATTTCACACCAAACAACTTTTAGGCAATCTATATCAGAGATTGTGGAGATAGAATTAATTTACAGCTGGAAAGGAAAACCATTATGTTTATCACTGGGGATGACTGGGTGTCTGGTTTTTGACTTTTGGTCAAGATAAGGGCAGTGGAATTTGTGATGTGCCATTTAAGGTCCAAAACTCCTATAGCAACTCTCAAGGTCAGTTTCTTTTTTTTTTTTTTAATTATTATACTTTAAGTTCTAGGGTACATGTGCATAACATGCAAGTTTGTTACATATGTATACTTGTGCCATGTTAGTGTGCTGCACCCATCAACTCGTCAGCACCCATCAACTTGTCATTTACATCAGGTGTAACTCCCAATGCAATCCCTCCCCCCCCATAATAGGCCCCAGTGTGTGATGTTCCCCTTCCCGAGTCCAAGTGATCTCATTGTTCATTTCCCACCTATGAGTGAGAACATGCGGTGTTTGGTTTTCTGTTCTTGTGATAGTTTGCTGAGAATGATGGTTTCCAGCTGCATCCATGTCCCTACAAAAGACAAAAACTCATCCTTTTTTATGGCTGCATAGTATTCCATGGTGTACATGTGCCACATTTTCTTAATCCAGTCTGTCACTGATGGACATTTGGGTTGATTCCAAGTCTTTGCTATTGTGAATAGTGCCGCAATGAACATACGTGTGCATGTGTCTTTATAGCAGCATGATTTATAATCCTTTGGGTATATATCCAGTAATGGGATGGCTGGGTCATATGGTACTTCTAGTTCTAGATCCTTGAGGAATCGCCATACTGTTTTCCAGAATGGTTGAACTAATTTACAATCCCACCAACAGTGTAAAAGTGTTCCTATTTCTCCACATCCTCTCCAGCACCTGTTGTTTCCTGACTTTTTAATGATTGCCATTCTAACTGGTATGAGATGGTATCTCATTGTGGTTTTGATTTGCATTTCTCTGATGGCTAGTGATGATGAGCATTTTTTCATGTGTTTGTTGGCTGTACGCATGTCTTCTTTTGAGAAATGTCTGTTCATATCCTTTGCCCACTTCTTGATGTGGTTGTTTGTTTTTTTCTTGTAAATTTGTTTGAGTTCTTTGTAGGTTCTGGATATTAGCCCTTTGTCAGATGAGTAGATTGCAAAAATTTTCTCCCATTCTGTAGGTTGCCTGTTCACTCTGATGGTAGTTTCTTTTGCTGTGCAGAAGCTCTTTAGTTTAATGAGATCCCATTTGTCAATTTTGGCTTTTGTTGCTGCTGCTTTTGGTGTTTTAGACATGAAGTCCTTGCCCGTGCCTATGTCCTGAATGGTATTACCTAGGTTTTCTTCTAGGGGTTTTTATGGTATTAGGTCTAACATTTAAGTCTCTAATCCATCTTGAATTAATTTTCATATAAGGAATAAGGAAAGGATCCAGTTTCAGTTTTCTACTTATGGCTAGCCAATTTTCCCAGCACCATTTATTAAATAGGGAATTTTCTCCCCATTTCTTGTTTTTCTCAGGTTTGTCAAAGATCAGATGGCTGTAGATGTATGGTATTATTTCTGAGGACTCTGTTCTGTTCCATTGGTCTATATCTCTGTTTTGGTGCCAGTACCATGCTGTTTTGGTTACTGTAGCCTTGTAGTATAGTTTGAAGTCAGGTAGCGTGATGCCTCCAGCTTTGTTCTTTTGACTTAGGAATGTCTTGGCAATGCAGGCTCTTTTTTGGCTCCATATGAAATTTAAAGCAGTTTTTTCCAATTCTGTGAAGAAACTCATTGGTAGCTTGACAGGGATGGCACTGAATCTACAAATTACCTTGGGCAGTATGGCCATTTTCACGATATTGATTCTTCCTATCCATGAGCATGGTAGAGCTATTTATGACAAACCCACAGCCAATATCATACTGAATGGGCAAAAACTGGAAGCATTCCCTTTGAAAACTGGTACAAGACAGGGGTGCCCTCTCTCACCACTCCTATTCAACATAGTGTTGGAAGTTCTGGCTAGGGCAATCAGGCAAGAGAAAGAAATAAAGGGTATTCAGTTAGGAAAAGAAGAAGTCAAATTGTCCCTGTTTGCAGATGACATGATTGTATATTCAGAAAACCCCATCATCTCAGCCCACAATCTCCTTAAGCAGATAAGCAACTTCAGCAAAGTCTCAGGATACAAAATTAATGTGCAAAAATCACAAGCATTCTTATACACCAGTAATAAACAGAGAGCCATATCATGAATGAACTTCCATTCACAATTGCTTCAAAGAGAATAAAATACCTAGGAATCCAACTTACAAGGGATGTAAAGGACCTCTTCAAGGAGAACTACAAACCACTGCTCAGTGAAGTAAAAGAGGACACAAACAAATCAAGGTCAGTTTCTTTATCAATGAATTCCAGCTGGCTTAACTGGTGTGACAAGCTGGTTTGATTGTGGCCAGAAGGGCATAAAGCTTCCCTACTGAAAACTTCTCTTTGAGTTCTTCTGAAACTAAAATTCCTTGCACACATCTTGGTGGTTAAAGTTGGGCCCTGGGGAGCTTGCCTGCAATCACTTTCTCTTGCTACACTGTGTTCTTTGTCTTTAAAAGCCTTACAGGCATATACAGATGCTCCTCAGTTTATGATAGGGTTATGTCCCAATAAACCTATTTTAAGTTGAAAATATTGTATGCTGAAAATGCATTTACTATACCTAACCTACCGAACATCATAGCTTAGTCTAGCCTACATTAAATGTGCTCAGAACAGTTACTAATGCCTATAGTTGGGCAAAATGATCTAATATGAAGCCCATTTTATAAGAAAGTGTTAAAAATCTCATGTAACTTACTAAATACTGTATTGAAACTAAGAAACAAAAAGTAAGAAACAGAATACTGTATTGAAAGTAAGAAACTTACTAATGCCTACAGTTGGGCAAAATAATCTAATATGAAACCTTTTTGTAAGAAAGTGTTAAAAATCTCATGCAACTTATTAAATACTGTATTGAAAGTAAGAAACAGCATTTGTACTCAACTACAGTTTCTACTGAATGTGTATCACTTTCACACCATCCATAAAGTAAAAAAAAAATCTTAAGTTGAACCACTGTAAGTCAGGAGCCATCTGTATTCTGGGAAGTTTGGTGCGTCCTTTCAAACATCCAAACTGGAGCAAACTTTACAGAGATAAAAAGGGTCAAAATATAATGAAAAAATAATATTTTACCCGGATTATATAGCAATTCTCAACCAATATGTGCCTAGAAACATAATCTTAAAATACACAAGGCAAAAATATAGAAGAATTACTCAAGACAAATCCATAATCACTCCCCCTAGAAACTGTTAAATCAAGTACATTAAAATTAGTTTACATAGTTATATGGCGGAGTTGCATACATGTTTGCCAATAATCTGTGTTCCCTTTCTTTTTCTTTTCTTTTCTTTTTCTTTGTTTCTTTTCTTTTTCTTTTCTTTCTTTCTCTTTCCTTCCTTCCTTCCTTCCTCCTTTCCTTTCCTCTCCTCTCCTCTCTTTTCTCTTTTCTTTTTTTATTCCTTCTTTCATATGGTGTCTCACTCTGTTGCCCAGGCTGGAGTGTAGTGGCCTGATCTCGGCTCACTGCAACCTCCAATTCCTGGATTCAAGTGATTCTCTTGCCTTAGCCTCCCTAAGTAGCTGGGATTACAGGCATATGCTACCACACCTGGCCAATTTTTGTATTTTTGGTAGAGACGGGATTTCACCATGTTGGCCAGGCTGGTCTCGAACTCCTGACCTCAGGTGATCCATCAGCCTTGGCCTCCCAAAGTCTCGGGATTACGGGTGTGGGTAGTGTAGGGTTGTGGTCGGGAAAATTATGTAGTTTTTCTGCTCCTATGTTCACTTCTTGTGACTGTATCTGCTTCCACAGCCAAGGCATGGGAAGATGTTAAAAAAAAAAAAAAAGCAGCATATATATCTCCCATGCTCTTGGGACCCAAGTTCTGTCCAGAGAGAAGAGCTCTCTTCCCTTAGAGTTTTAGGTGCTTGCACAGCTGCCACTGTCTCTATGTCTGTTGCTACAGGGGATTGCCTGGGGGCAACAATAAGAGAGGACAGAAAAGAACACCCCAAGGAATTTTCTTCACGCTGATCCTTAAAGCCTCCCTTTTCTGCTTTTTGGACCAGAATGAGAGGACTTCTCTTGCAGCTCTTTCTATTTGCACCTAGTGTGGAGTTCTGGGTTTTGGGATGCTTTTGAATCTAAGGCCAGAAAATAGCGGGAGAGGAGGACAAAACTCACTAGTGGATTGATCTCACATTGAGTTCTGTTTTGTTTCTCAAACCAGTCTGCTATTATTTACTTTTTACAGTCCCCAGACAACTGCTCTCTGCCTTCTATGCAGGGTTTTTAGTTGCTTCATTGAATGAGGCAGGGTGCAGTGTGCTTACTTCATCTTAACTGCAACCACCCACTGGAATCATTATCGTTTAATTGTAAATCAGTGGTTTTACATTTTGTTCTTCCAGAGTACATTTAACATGAGCCCAAGGCTTCAATCTTCCATCAGGAATAAACATGAGATGGTTTAAAAAAATTTACTAACTACACATATTCTTTCTCTTGTGTATGGGTACAAGATATTAGAAGGAGAGGAAATCGCTACCTCAGTGAACATGCATGTACTTCAAGACCTATTTGGAGTTTCTAACAAAAGATTTCTTCATTCATTGCACCTAGGCTTTCAAATGGAAAAAGAACAGCCTGAAATGCATTTAGAGCAGCAAGTTTCTCATGTGAAACTTCATTTCCTGGCAGCTTCTTTCTGAAGAGACCAAGCAACATCCTGTGTTGCTCTGAAAGCATGGGGCAGCCACCCTAGGCTGTCAACCCAGCTAGGCTCCATTTCAAAGACTGACTACAGTGCTAGTTCAGCATTTAGCAATTAACATTGCACAGACCACATGGCTGACCTTTATTTTGAAAGTGTTTTTACAGTTTCAGAATGTATCTAGAGAAAGAGCTTATAATATATTCTTCAGTTAAAAGCAACAAAGAGAAAACTTGCTTCTCATTTCCAACAGGGCATGACTCTTGTGTATAAAAAATTCAAAATTCAATAAACAAGTATAAGGCATTTTTCATATGTACACAACCACAATGAAAACACTGTCTTGAATTCAGCACAGCATAATTTCTTGAGAACAAAGAGCCATAATTATCACCATCACCACTACCACCACAACAAGGCAGGGGGCCAAGGAAGGGGAAGACAGAGAGAGACAGAGAGAGACAGAGACAGAGAGAGAGAGAGAAAATATAATTTAGTTGATTGGGCCTTTATGGTTTGAGAAATGATGATTAATTGCAGTTTGTTCTTAAAACAGTAGATGGCTCCTTAGACCTGAAATAGTTGAGAATGATATTTTTGTAAGGACAGTGTAGAAATATAATTCAAATAGGGAAATCTGGTGCTGGGTCATTTTACTAGAAAGGGAATCTATTGTACATTATGAGGTCAGGCAGTCAGAAATGTATTATCCGAACTTCCCAGAATTGGTGTTGAGGGTGAATCAATGATAAGGAGTCATAAAATCCAATTTTGTTATCCTTTTGCTGTGGGATCTAGCATACCATTGTTGGGATTCTTGCCATGGGTGCAATTGTTTGTAGGGTCAGGAGATGCGTCAGTAAGTGCAAAACTCATTAGCTGTAACAGATGAAACAGGAAGAATTGCCACTGAATGTGATATTTTGAAAGAGTTGGAGTTACTTTCTGTTTTGGGAATGAGAAAGAAGAGTATAGAATCTGGCAATATTAACAAGACAAAACTTCCTCATGACACCATAGATTTATTCTAAATAAAAATGGAGAGGCTGAACAGAGATCTTTGGTTTTAATGCAAATGCCAGAGAATTACTTTGTAACAGAAGCTTGGGAAACACTAGTCTGTAACCTTTTCAATGAGGGAATCAATATACTTGGAGGTGAAAGATCCATGCACACTTAGAAATAAGCAGTTTGGTCTCTGGAAGAACAGGAATGGGAAGTTGGGTCTATAGTCAAAGCAACATGAATGTCCTGCCCTTAACTTGACTCATTTAGCCTCTGTTCATCTGCTTCTCTCTATTTTGATAACAAAATAGAGCCTCTGTTCTAATTTTTTAAATCTTCCTCCTAACTTCTGCTTACTCATAGTTTTGTTTCCCTTGTAATTTCTGCTTGAACATAGTCTGTTGTGGTTTTCTTGCTCAATTTCTACATTAGATCATCTCACTTCTGCTTCCTTTTGTTGACCTCACCTTTCTTTTATTTCCTTGGTTAAAATTCCTGAGGAAGAGAAATTGATGAGCTGATCTCAATTCTTGTCCCAGGACTCCTAGGGTACATTGTATTTTGTTGGCAATTTTTGGTTTAACATTCTTTTGGGTCAGGTGTCCTCCCATATATCTGGCAAGGCTGGAAAGGATATAAAGCATGTTTGCATAAGTCCAGCTTCTTCTGCATGGTGAGGGACAGGGTAGAGGACCTAGAACCAGAAATTGGTTTATTTAGAACTACGGTGACCACATGTCCAAGTTTTTCTGGAAGATTCACAATTTAAATATGTTGTCTTTTATCCACTGTAGTTTAGTATTTGTCTCAGGCTTTTCATTTTTTAACAAAATTTAAAAAATTAATACTTGTGGTAGTGGACATGGATATACATTGACCAAATCTACCTTTCAGGAAGGATTTGCTTTCTAGTTGGTGGAGTGCAGTCAACAGACACCTCCAGCTGTCAGCTTCTTTGGGATTTGCTTGAGCTGCAGTGAACTGCATCATCCAAGGTCATATCTTTTCCAAGGCAGCCTGTGTCTGGTGACTGACTGATGTGGGGGAATAAAGTCCTGACCATTTCACCCTGATAGGGGCTTTCCCTGTATTAGTTTGTTTTCATACTGCTATAAAGAAATACCAGAAACCAGGTTACTCATAAGAAAAGAGGGTTAATTGACTCACAGCTCCACAGACTATAAAGGAAGTGTGGCTTGGGAAGCCCCAGGAAACTCACAATCATGGCTGGTGTTGAGTGCCTGTAGCTTTTCCAGGTGCATGGAGAAAGCTTCTCATGGATCTAAAATTCTGGGGTCTGGAGGACGGTGACCCTCTTCTTGCAGCTTCACGAGGCAGTGCCCCAGTGGAGACTCTGAGTTGGGGCTCCAACCACACATTTCCCCTGCGCATTGCCCTAGTAGAGGTTCTCCATAAGAGCTTTGCCCCTGCAGCAGACTTCTGCCTGGACATCCAAGCATTTCCGTACATCCTCTGAAATCTAGGTGGAGGCTCCCAAACCTCAACTCTTGCCCTCTGCAGATATAACACCACGTGGAAGCAGCCAAAGCTGATAGCTTGCATACCCTGGAACAGTGGCCTGAGACATATTTGGGACCCTTTTAGCCATAGCTGGAGCTGGAGCAACTGGGATGCAGGGAGCAGCGTCCTGAGGTTACACAGGGCAGCAGGGCCCTGGGCTCAGCCCACAAAACCATTCTTCCCTCCTAGGCCTCTGGGCCTGTGATGGTAGGGGCTGCCATGAAGGTCTCTGAAATGCCTTTAAGGCATTTTTCCCAGTGTCTTGGCTATTAACATTCAGCTCCTCTTTATGCAAATTTTTGCAGCTGGCTTGAATTTTTCTCCAGAAGATGGGTTTTTCTCTTCTACCACATGGTCAGGCTGCAAATTTTCTAAACTTTTATGCTATGCTTTTCTTTAAAATATGAGTTCTAGTTTCAGTTCATCTCTTTGCTCATGCATATGACCAAATGCTGTCAGAAGCAGCCAGGATACTTCTTGAATGCTTTGCTGCTTAGAAATTTCTTCTGCCAGATACCCTCAATCAATCATCACTTTCAGGTTCAAAATTCCATGGATCCCTAGGGTGGGGAACAATGCTGCCAGTCTCTTTGCTAATGCATAACAAAAGTGACTTTTGCTCTAGTTCTCAATAAGTTCCTCATCTTCATCTGAGACCCCCTCAGCCTGGACTTCATTGTCCATGTCACTATCAGCATTTTTTGGTCTCAACAATTTAGCAAGTCTCTAGGAAGTTCCAAACTTTCCCTCATCTTCCTGTCTTCTTCTGAGCTCTCCAAACTGTTCCAACCTCTGCCCATTACCCAGTTCCAAAGCTGCTTCCACATTTTCAGTTATCTTTATAGCAATGTCTCACTCCCAGTAACAATTTTCTGTATTAGTTCGCTCTCTCACTGCTATAAAGAAATGGCTGAAACTGAGTAATTTTTAAGAAAAGAAGTTTAATGGACCACAGCTCTGCAAGCTGTACAGGAAGCATGCCTGGGGAGGCCTCAGGAAACTCACAATCATGACAGAACGTGAAGGGGAAGCAGGCATGTCTTACATGGCTGGAGAAGGAGGAAGAGAGAGAAGCAGGGGTGCTTTGCACTTTTAAACAAGCAGATCTTGTGATAACTCACTCAATACCACAAGAACAGCAAAGGGAAAATCTGCCCCCATGATCTCCCACCAGACCTCTCCAATACTGGGGACTACAATTTAACCTGAGATTTGGGCAAGGACACAAATCCGAACCATATCAGTGCTGCATTCTGACTGGTAATATTTGTTCCAGAGATCTTTACAATGTTGACCAAGCCTTTGTCAGGCCTGCATCACAGTTCAACTTCTGCCTGATTTGCTCTCTCAACCCTTCCTTCACAGGTATTGATCCCTCCTAAACATCTTATACCCCAAACTCTATCTCAGCATCTACTTTTAGAAAATCTAACTGGTGGTGGTTGCTAGCAAGAGTTATCTGAAAAAACCAGATGGGGTTTTGAAACTGGATGACTCACTGCCTGTCTGGTAAAGAGGACCCCATACTGGTGTGAGTGGAGCACAGATAGCCCATGGTACTTGCTACAACTTATCAGTGGTGAATTGGGAAGGTTTGTCAGAAGGGAATGCACTTGCAGATGCAATGCATCAAGTATTTAAGAGTTATGGATAAATTCTGCAGATATAAGGAAAAGTTGATTGCTTGCTTATTGCTAAGAACCACAGATGCTCTTCAGGAAGAAAAGGAATCATGGAGTGTAAGTAATACACACGTGAAAGCCAGGTGTGAAAGCCAGGGTGCCTCTTCAGGTGCATACAAAAAGCTGTCATCTCCTACAAAAGCAAGGCAAATAAAGCTAGGGCCAAGCTGGGACTTAGTAATAGTCTGATTGCTGAGCTTCAAAGAAGATTAAATGCCCTATCAAGGCAGGTATGTTATGCCAAGGTCAGGCCTCTGTTTTGTAAGACCTCAGAACCTGACCTGTAGGATGGAGATATCTGGGTGACTGTTCTCAAAGATTTTGACTCCCCAGACACTTTTGAACCTTTTGGATCTACAGAAGAGGTCCTTCCCTTTCTAGTAAAAGCTAACACCCCCCTGTGTTAGAAAACAATGCGAAGTCTTCTCTTTTGAAAGACAAAGAAGATCTGCGCCTGTCAGGATCTGCCCCTACCTGCCTTTCTAGCCACTGAATCTTTAACTCAAGTCTCAGTACACCTCAGCTAAGGATGTGCTGGGACTGATAAAGGAGGAAATGGACATATCTCAAAGGAGCTGCAAGACCTAGGTAACATGTACCAGGAAGAACCTGGGGAACATATATAGGCCTGGATTTGACAGGTGCTTGATCAAGGGAACAGAACATAAAATTGGATAGAAAAGCGTTTATTGATTTGGAAGTACTCTCCCCAGATCAAAGTTTGATATCCTGGCAAAGTCCCCAGAGACAGTGAAAACTTGCCATTAGGATACATGGAAAAAGCGACGGCCCATGCTGAACAAAGATGAAATGCCATGACTTCTGTGGCTGATGACAGAGGAAGAGATCAGGAGACTCAGGGAAGTGGGCATGCTGGAGTGGGGGTACTGGAAGACTCAGCAGATGATTATGTTTCATCTCTTTGTTGTAGCACCCAAGAATATGACTGATTTAAAAAATTGTGATAAAATAGCCTAAGTTTACCATTTTAATCATTTGTAAGTTTACAGTTCAGTGGCAATAAGGACATTCATATTGTTCTGCAACCATCACGCCCATCCATCTCCAGAAGTTTTTAAAAAGCTTCCTAAACTGGAACTTTGTATCCATTAAACAATAATTCACCATTCTCTTTTTCACTCCTAGCCCCTGAAAATCATCCTTCCACCTCTGTCTCTATGAATTTGACTGCTCTAATTTGATTACCTCATAAGAGTGGAATAATATAATATTTGTCCTTTTGTGACTGGATTCTTTCAGTCAGCATAGTATCGTTAAGATTCATCCATGTTGTAGTACGTGTCAAAATTTCCTCCCTTTTTAAGGCTGAATAATATTTCATTCCATGTACACACCACAGTTTGTTGCCCATTGATCTACCGATGGACACTTGGATTGCTTCCACCTTTTGGCTTTTGTGAATAAGGCTTCTATGAACATGGGTGTACAAATATCTGTTTGAGGCCCTGCTTTCGATTACTTTGGGCATATACTCAGAAATGGAATGGCTAGATCACATGGTAATTTGGTTTTTAAATTTTTTTCAATTGTGGTAAAATATATGTAACACCTAATTATCTTAATCACTTTTAAATGTATAGTTCACTGATATTAAATACATTCATAATGTTGTGCAACCGTCATCACCATCCATCTTCATAACTCTTTTCATCTTCTAAAACTGAACTCTATACCCGTTAACAATAACTTCCCATTCCTTCAGCCTAGCTCTTGGCAACCACCCTTCTGCTTTCTGTCTCTAAGATTTTGGCTACTCTAAGTACGTCATATAAGTGAAGTCATGCAGTATTTGTCTTTTTGTGACTGGTTTATTGCACTCAACATAATGTCCTCAAGGTTCATCCATGTTGTAGCATGTGTCAAAATTTCCTTCCTTTTTAAGGCTGAATAATAATCCATTATATGTACACACACCACAGTTTTCTTATCCATTCATCCTCTGATAGACATTTGGGTTGCTTCTACATTTAGGTTATTGTGAATAATGTTCTATGAATATGAGTATACAAATATCTGTTTGAGACCTGCTTTTAATTCTTTGAAAATTGATAGATCATATAGTTCTATTTTTAATTTCTTGTGGAACCACCATACTTTTTTCCTATAGTGGCTGTACCATTTTGCATTTCCAGTAACAGTGTATAAGTGTTCTAATTTCTCCATATCCTTGCCAATATATACTATTTTCTGTTATTTTATTTTTTTTGAGACAGAGTCTAGTTCTGTCACCCAGGCTGGAGTGCAGTGGCATGATCTTAGCTCACTGCAGCCTCCGCCTCCCAGGTTCAAGCGATTCTCCTGCCTCAGCATTCTGGTAGCTGAGATTGCAGGCACGGGCCACCACATGCAGCTAATTTTATAATATTTTTGGAAGAAAGACAGGGTTTCACTATGTTGGCCAGGCTAGTCTGGAACTGCTGACCTCAAGTGATCTGCCTGCCTCGGCCTCCCAAAATGCTGGGATTACAGGTATGAGCCCTGGTGCCTGGCCTCTTTTCTGTGTTTTGATAGTAGTTATCCTAATGGGTGTGAGGTGATATCTCATCATAGTTTTGATCTGCATTTGTCTAATGATTAGTGATGTTGAATTTCTTTTCATGTGCTTTTTGGCTATTTGTATGGAGAAATATCTATTCAAGCCCTTTGCTTATTTTAAGTCCTTTGCCTATTTGCAAATGTTTTTGGGTATTTGTTGTTGAGTTGAAGGAGTTCTCCATATATTATAGATATTAATTATCTTATTGGATATACGATTTGCAAATATTTTCTTCCATTATGTGGGTTGCCTTTTCTACTCTGCTGATACTGTCATTTGATGCATATAATGTAAACATTCTCATGAAATCCAATTTATCTATCATTTGTTGCCTGTGCCTTTTGTGTCATATCCAAGAAATTGTTGCCAAAGTCAATGTTGTGGAGGTTTTGTTGTATGCCTCTTTCTAAGAATTTTATAGTTTTAGGTCTAATTAGGTTTTTCATCCACTTTGGGTTTTTGTATATCGTGTTAGATGTGTCCAACAACATATTTTGCACGTGGTTATTCAGTTTCCCCAGTACCATTTGTTGAAGAGACTGCCTTTTCCCCACTGAATGATTGTGGTATCCTCGTCAAAAATTACTTGACCATTGTGATGGTTAATACTGAGTGTCAACTTGATTGGATTGAAGGATACAAAGTATTGATCCTGGGTGTGTCTGTGAGGGTGTTGCCAAAGGATATTAACATTTGAGTCAGTGGGCCGGGGAAGGCAGATCCACCCTTAATCTCGGTGGGCACAATCTAATCAGCTGCCAGCATGGCTAGAATATAAGGAGGCAGAAAAATGTGAAAAGAAACTGGCCTAGCCTCTCAGTCTACATCTTTCTCTTGTGCTGGATGCTTCCTGCCCTCAAACATCGGACTCTAGGTTCTTCAGTTTTAGTACTCAGACTGGCTCTCCTTGCTCCTCAGCCTGCAGACAGCCTATTGTGGGACCTGGTGATCATGTGAGTTACTTCTTAATACACTTCCCTTTCTCTATATATCTGTTCCATTAGTTCTGTCCCTCTAGAGAACCCTGACTAATGCAGATTTTGGCACCAGGAGTGGCTTTAGAGGAACAGAATATTATGGATGGAGTTCTTTCTTGGTTTTGGGGTTTCTGAAGTTGGCTGCTTAATGATTAGATCCCAAAATGCTAAGGACTTTACTTCTAATAGTATGGAGAACACTGATAGTCCTTGTATGAACTGCTTAGAGAGTTACGCAAAATAAATGCATTTGACACTCCTGATTCATCACTTGTGAGAGGAAAGAAGTTTAGTGACTCTATATATAATACCTTTGACCATATGTGGAGAACCAAGGAGCATAATGTAGCTCATTGGTTGCTCCTTAGTTCAGTGGACAAAGTGATGAAAGAAAAAGATGAACCCAGGGATTCTGTCTTCTGGCTTCAGAAACAGATACTGAGCCTCAAATCTACTAAGATTGCCCTGAGTGAGAGTCTTATTTCCTGTAGAGAAAGAGCTGAAATTGTGGCAAAACAGACACAAGCTGTCATCCTGTGAGTGGCTGACCTACAACGAAACACACAGGCACAGCTTTGCCAGGTGTCTATTGTTAAAGTAAGGGGACTGATGGGAAAAGAATGGGACCCTGCAACTTGGAATGGGGATGTGTGGGAGGAGCCTGATGAAGCTGAGGACACTGAGTTTGTAAACTCTGATGAAACTTTTTTGCCAGAAGAAACAGCTTCCCCATCCCCAGTAGTGGCAACATCCCCTCCCCAGCCCATGCTGCCATCAGCCTTTCCACCTTTGTCTGAGGAGATAAACCCTGCACTGCCTGAGGCAACAGTGATGGCCTCCCCTGGGGTAGTTACCAGGCAACGTAATGTTGATTCTCCTCAGGAGCCACCCCCAACACCTCTGTTTGCTTCTAGACCTATAACCAGACTAAAGTTCTGGTGGGCTCTTAGAGGTGGGATTGAGAATGTGACCCATGAGGAGGTGCGGTACATTTGAAAAGAACTGCTTGAGTTTTTTAATTTATATGAACAGAAACCTGGGGAACAGGCATGGGAATGAATATTAAGGGTGTGGGATAATGGCAGAAAGAACATAGAGTTAGATCAGGCTGAATTTATTGATTTGGGCCCAATAAGTAGGGACTTTGCTTTCAATACTGCAGCTCGGGGAGTCATATAAGGTTCTAATAGTTTATTTGCTTGGTTAGCTGAAATATGGATTAAAAGATGGCCCACTGTGAGCGAGCTGGAACTGCCTGATATCCTTTGGTTTAAATGTAGAGGGGATTCAAAGGGTTAGGGAGATTTCGATGGTGGAGTGAATTAGTCACTTGAGACCTACTCATCCTAGCTGGGAGGGTTCAGAAGATATACCCTTGACCAATGTCTTGAGAAATAGATTTGTGAGGGTAGCACCTGCATCTTTGAAGGTCCCTGTAATTGCTCTTCTCTGTATGTATAACAGTGGGTATCATAGTCACTCAACTAAAACAATTAAATATGATGAGAATAATTGGATCCTGAGGTGGCAGGGGCCAAGTGGCAGCACTCAACCGTCAAAGGCAAGGTGCGTGTAGCTACCATAATGAACAGAAGAGGCAAAGCAGCAATAAGAATAGCCTAACTACTGTAGAGCTCTGGCATTGGCTAATAACAGTGTTCCTAGAAGTGAAATTGGTAGGAAGCCTACTGCATTCCCACTTAATTTATATAAGCAGAAAACTTCTAGGTCAAATGGACAAAAGATTAATTTGAATTATAAAAACAGAGACTCATGGCCCCTTATTTTCCAGACTTGAGCCAGTTTACACACCCAGAACCCCTTGAATGAAGGGGAAGCTGAGTCCCCTTGAGGAAGGACCCTACTATACTGCTCACAATTTATGCTGTTAATCTTTCTCCATCCTTCCCCAAAGAGACCTCCAGCCTTTTAACACTCTAACTGTGCATCGGGGAAAGGGAAATGATCAGACACTTTGGGGACTACTGGACACTGGCTGTGAGCTGACATTGATTCCAGGGGACCTAAAATAGTATTGTGGTCCTCCAGTTAAAGTAGGGGCTTATGGAGGTCAGGTAATTAATGGAATTTTGGCTCAGGTTCAACTTACAGTGGGTGTAGAGGATCCCTAGACTCTTCCTGTGGTAATTTCCCCAGTGCCAGAATGCGTAATTGGCATCGACATATGGCAGAACCCCCACATTGGCTCCCTGATTGGTTGGGTGAAGGCTATTGTGGTGGGAAAGGCCAAACAGAAGCCATTATAGCTGCCTCTACTTAGAAAACTGGTAAATCAAAAACAATATTGCATCCCTGGAGAGACTGGGGAGATTACTGCCACTATCAAGGAGTTGAAAGTTGCAGGGGTGGTGATTCCCACCACATTCCTGTTTATCTTTCCCATTTGGCCTATGAAGAAGACAGATGGATCTTGGAGAATGACAGTGGATTACTGTAAGCTTAACTAAGTGGTGACTCCAACTGCAGCTGCTGTACCAGATGTGGTTTCATTGCTTGAGCAAATTAACACATCTCCTGGTACCTGATATGCAGCCATTGACTTGGCAAATGCCTTTTTCTCCATTCCTGTCCATAAGGCCCACAAGAAGCAATTTGCCTTCAGCTGGCAAGGCCAGCAATATACCTTTATTGTCCTCCCTCAGGGATATATTAACTCTCTGGTTTTGTGTCATAATCTTATTTGGAGAGACCTTGATCGCTTTTTGCTTCCACAAGATATCACACTGGTCCATTACATTGATGACATTATGCTGACTGGATCCAGTGAGCAAGAAGTGGCAAACACACTGGACTTATTGGTGAGACATTTGTGTGCCAAAGGATGGGTAATAAATCTGACTAAACTTCAGGGACCTTCTACCTCAGTAAAATTTCCAGGGGTACAGTGGTATAGGGCCTGTTGAAATATTCCTTCTAAGGTGAAGGATAAGTTGCTGCATTTGGCCCTTACTACAATCAATAAATAGGGACAATGTCTAGTGGGCCTATTTGGATTTTGGAGGCAACACATTTCTCATTTGGGTATGTTACTCCAGCCCATTTATTGAGTGACCTGAAATGCTGTGTTTTGAGTGGGGTCCAGAACAGAAGAATGCTCTGCAACAGGTCCAGGCTGCTGTGCAAGCTACTCTGCCACTTGGGCCATATGACCCAGCAGATCCAATGGTGTTTAAGGTGTCAGCAGCAAATAGGGATGCTGTTTGGAGCCTTTGGCAGGTCCTTATACGTGCATTACAGCGGAGGCCTCTAGAATTTTGGAGCAAGGCCCTGCCATCTTCTGTAGATAACTACTCTCCTTTTGAGATTGAGAGACAGCTCTTGGCCTGTTGCTGGGATTTGGTGGAAACTGAACATTTGACGATGGGTCATCAAGTCACCATGCAGCCTGAACTGCCTATCATGAACTGGGTGCTTTCTGACTCATCTAGCCATAAAGTGGGTCATGCACAGCAGCATTTCATCATCAAATGGAAGTGGTATATATGTGATCGGGCTCAAACAGGTCCTGAAGGCACAAGTAAGTTACATGAGGAAGTGGCTCAAATGCCCATGGTCTCCACTCCTGCATCCTGCCTTCTCTCCCCCAGCCTGCACTGATGGCCTCACGGGGGGTTTCCTACAATCAGTTGACAGAGGAAGAAAAGACTAGGGCTTGGTTCACAGATGGTTCTGCACGATATGCACAGACCACCCAAAAGTGGACAACTGCAGCACTACAGCCCCTTTCTAGGACATCCCTGAAGGACAGCAGTGAAGAGTTCTTCCCAGTGGGCAGAACTTCGAGCAGTGCACCTGGTTGTGGACTTTGCATGGAAGGATAAATGGCCAGATGTGCAATTATATGCTGATTCATGGGCTGTAGCCAATGGTTTGGCTGGATGGTCAGGGATATGGAGGAACCATAATTGGAAAATTGATGACAAAGAAATTCGGGGAAAAGGTAAGTGATGGACCTCTCTGAGAGGGCAAAAACTGTGAAGATATTTGTATCCCATGTGAGTGCTCACCAACAGGTGACCTCAGCAGAGGAGGATTTTAATAATCAAGTGGATAGGATGACCCTGAGTATGGACACCACTCAGCCTCTTTCCCCAGCCACCCCTGTCATCACTGAATGGGCCCATGAACAAAGTCACCATGGGGCAAGGATGGAGGTTACACATGGGCTCAGTAACATGGACTTCCACTCACCAAGGCTGACCTGGCTATGGCCACAGCTGAGTGATCAATTTGCCAGCAGCAGAGACTGACATTGAGCCCTTGATATGGCACCATTCCTCAGGGTGATCAGCCAGCTACCTGGGGACATCTTCCATCATGGAAAGGGCAGAGTTTTGTCCTCAGTGGAATAGATACTTATTCTGTATATGAGTCTGCCTATCCTGCACACAATGGTTCTGCCAATGCTACCATCCGTGGACTCACAGAATGCCTTATCCACTGTCATAGTAGTCCACGCAGCATTGTCTCTGACCAAGGCACTCACTTTACAGGTAAGAAAGTGCAGCAGTGGGCTCATGCTCATGGAATTCACTGGTCTTACCATGGTCACTATTATCCCAAGGCAGCCGGATTGACAGAATGGTGGAATGGCCTTTTGAAGTCACAATTACAATGTCAACTAGGTGACAATACTTTGCAGGGCTGGGGCAAAGTTCTCCAGAAGGCCGTGTATGCTCTATATTAGTGTCCAATATATGGTATTGTTTCTCCCATAGCCAGGATTTATGGGTCCAGAAATCAAGGGGTGAAGGTGGAAATGGCATCAATCACCATCGCCCCCAGTGATCCACTAGCAAAATTTTTGCTTCCTGTTCCTGCGACATTACTTTCTGGTGACCTAGAGGTCTTACTTCCAGAGGGGTGAACACTGCTACCAGGAGACACAACAATGATCCCATTAAACTGGAAGTTAAGATTGCCACCTGGACACTTTTGGCTCCTCCTACCTTTAAGTCAACAGGCTAAGAAGGGATTTACAGTGTTGGCTGGGGTGATTCACCCAGACTATCAAGATGAAATCAGTCTACTACTCCACAACAAGAGTGAAGAAGAGTATGAATGGAATACAGGACATCCAATTAGGGTGTCTCTTAGTATTACTATGCTTTGTGATTAAGGTCAATGGGAAACCACAACAGCCCAATCCAGGCAGGACTACAAATGACCCAGACCCTTCAGGAATGAAGGTTTGTTTCACTCCACCAGAAAAAATCCATGACCTGCTGAGGTGTTTGCTGAAGGCAAAGGGAATACAAAGTGGGTAGTAGAAGAAGGTGTCATCAATACCAGCTATGATAATGTGAACCAGCTGCAGAAACACAGACTGTAACTGTCATGAGTATTTTCTACTTCTTTTGTTAAAAACATATTTGTGCATGTATAGACTTGTACTCGGAAAATATCTTATTTCCTTTCTCCTTTATCATGTGACATAAGATTGACTTCACATCAACATTTAAGTATTGTTAACTTTATGTAATAGTATTTGGGTTGGGGATTGGCGCATTTCCGGTTGTACAAAGGATAGTTGCATTTCTTGTATTTCATTGACATTGTTGGAAGGGTTTTGATTAGTGATTCAATCTTCATACTAGTTATTGGTCTATTCAGACTTCCTATTTCTTCATGTTTCAGTCTTGGTAGGCTGTGCATTTCTAGGAATATGTTAATTTCTTTTTAAAAATAAACTTATTTTATTGTAGTAAGAAAACTTAAGATGATAACTACCCTCAAGAAAATTTTTAAGTGTACAATACAGAATTGGTTGACTATGGGTACAACATTTTGTAGCAGCTTTCTAGGGCTTATTCACCTTGCTTGACTGAAATCTTATGCCAATTGATGAGTAACTCCCCACCTTCCGCTTCCTGGAAACCACCATTCCACTTTTGATTCTATGAATTTGACTAGTTTAGATATGTTATACAAATGGAACCATGTAGCACTTGACACATACAAATGGAATAATGTAGTCCCTCTGTGGACTGGATTATTTCTTATTTCACTGAGTATAACATCTTCAAAGGTCAGCTGTGATATTTGTCTCATTTTCCAGAATTGCACTGGATGCGTGATTCAACTTTCCTTCCCTAGGTGAGGCTAGGAGCTAGCCGTTCTCTTCCTGATCATGTGACACTGCACTGGGGGCAGTGTTTCTGGTGAGAGTCTCCTTAATCTCCCCAGTGGGTTTGGTGAGTCCGGTTTTGCTTTCTCCTAGGGTGTAGAAGCCTTCCTTTCTTTTTAAAAAAAAATGCTAAAATTATTTTAAAATTTATTTAAAAAGTCATTTTAATTTTTATTTTAGGTCCAGGGGTACATGCGCATCTTTGTTATATAGGTAAACTTGTGACTCAGGGGTTTGGTGTACAGGTTATTTCTTCATCTTGGTACTAATCATAGCACTTGATAGTTTTCTTTTTTTTCTGAACCTCTCCCTCCTCCCACTATCTACCCTGAAGTACGTAGGCCCCAGTATCTGTTATTCCCTTCTTTCTGTCCATCTGTTCTCATTATTTAGCTCCCACTTATAAGTGAGAACATGTGGTGTTTGGTTTTCTGTTCCTGGGTTAGTTTGCTAAGGATAATGGCCTCTAGTTTCATCCATGTTTTGCAAAGGACATAATTTTGTTCTATTTTATGGTTGCGTAGTATTCCATAGTGTATAAGAACCATATTTTCTTTATCCAATCCATTGGTGGTGGGCATTTACTTTGATTCCATGTCTTTGCTATTGTGAATAGTGCTGCAATGAACATACACATGCATGTATCTTTATGGTAGACAATTTATATTCTTTTGAGTATACATCCAGTAATGGGATTGCTGGGTTGAATGGTAGTTCTGTTTTTAGTTCTTTGAGGAATCACCACACTGCTTTGCACAATGGTTGAACTAATTTATACTCCTACAAGCAGTGTATAAGCATTTTCTTTTTGTAGGAGCCTTTCAATTAGTTGTTGATTTCTTACATAGAGAATTTGTCCATGAATTGTTGCTAAATTAGTGTGTTCGGGCCAGATACAGTGGTTCACACCAGTAATCCAGCGTTTTGAGAGGCCGAGGTGGGAGGACAGCTTAAGTCCAGGAGTTTGAGACCAGCCTGGGCAACATTGTGAGACCTTGTCTTTACAAAAAAATAAAAAATAAAAAATAACAGTTAACTGGGCATGGTGATGCATGGTGATGCATGGTGAGACCTTGTCTTTACAAAAAAATAAAAAATAAAAAATAACAGTTAACTGGGCATGGTGATGCATGCCTGTAGTCTCAGTTACTCAGGAAACTGAGGTGGGAGGATCACTTGAGCCCAGGAGTTTGAGACCAGCCTGGGTGACATAGTGAGACCCTGTTTCTTAAAAAAAATTGGTGTACTTTTTGGGGTAAGGAAGGTCCAAGGCTTCCTACTCCACCATGTTGTGACATAGCTGCCTAGAATTCGGCCATTTCATCTAGGTTATCTAATTCGTTGGTGTATAATTGTTCATAGTGCTCTCTTATAATTCTTTTTATTTCCCTTTAAACCATTGAAATAATTTTTATCTTTAAAATTTTATTCTTACTATATATATTGAAGGTGTAGAATATGATGTTCTGATACACGTATACATAGTTAAAAGTCATGCCAATTGACCTACTCATCATCTCACACAGTTACATTTTTGTGTGTGTATATGTGGTAAGTCACCTAAAGTCTACTCTCTTAGCAAATTTCAGCATACAATTCATTATTATTAACTATAGATCTCGTGCTGTAACTTAGACCTCTAGAATTATCCTACATAATTGCAACTTTGCACCATCTGACCAAAATTCTCTCCTCAATTTTCCTTCACTCCCCACCTGCTTCTGATAGCCACCATTATACTCTCTGTTTCTATGTGTTTGACTTCTTTTTAGATGCTGCATATAAAAGAGATAATAAAATACTTTTCACTCTGTGTATGGTAGAATCTCCTTTTTAAAGACTCAATAATAGTCATATATATGAACATACAATGTGAGAATATTTACATATATGTAATATATATGTAATTTATATTACATATGTATTTTTATTATTTATATAATAAATAAATATTTATATCTCACAATTTCTTTATCCAGTTATCTGTTGATGGACACTTAGGTTTTTCCCATATCTTGGCAATTGTGAACAATGCTGCAATGAATGTGGGAGTCCAGATATCTCTATGAGGTGCTGATTTCATTTCCTATGGTTATATACCCAGAAGGATTGCTGGGTCATATGGTAGTTCTATTTTTAGTCTTTAAGGAACCTTTATTCGGTTGCCTAGGCTGGAGTGCAGTGGCACAATCTTGGCTCACTGCAACCTCCGCCTCCCAGGTTCAAACAATTCTTCTGCCCCAGCTTCCTGAGTAACTGGGATTATAGGCACGTGCCATCACACCTGGCTAATTTTTGTATTTTTTAGTAGAGATGGGGTTTCACTACGTTGGCGAGGCTGGTCTCAAACCCCTGACCTCAAGTGATCTGCCTGCCTTGTCCTTATTTTTTATACAGGCTTTACTAATTTACATTTCCAACAACAGTGTACAGGGGTTCACCAACATTTATTGTCTCGTCTTTGTGATAACATCCATCCTAACAGATGTGAGGTCATATCTGGTGGTTTTGATTTGCATTCCCCTGATGATTAGTGACATTGAGCACCTTTGTATCTTTTCATATGCTTATTGGCCATTTTTATGTCTTCTTTGGAGATATGTCTATTCAGGTCTTTTCCCTATATTTTGACTGAATTATAATTTTCTTTTTTGCTATGGAGTTGTTTGAGTTCCTTATACATTTTGGAAGTTAACTTCTTACCAGGTATATGGTTTGCAAATATTTTCTTCCAATCCATATGCTACTTTTTTTTTTTTTTTTTAACTCATTCTTTTCCTTTACTATGGAGAGCTTTTTAGTTTGATGTGGACCCCATTTGTTCAATCTTGGTTGTGTTGCCTCTGCTTTTGGTTGTCCTATCCAGAAAACATATTGCCAAGACCAAGGCCCAGGAGATTCTTCCCTCTGTTTTCTTGTAGGAGTTTTATAGTTTCAGGTTATGCATCTGTATCTTTAACAAATTTTGAGTTGTTTTTTGTGTGTAGTGAAAGATAATGGTCCAATTTTATTATTCTACATGTGGATATCCAGTTTCCCAACAGCAATTATTGAGGAGGCTGTCCTTTCTCCATTTTATCTTCTTGGTGCCCTTGTCAAAAAATACTTTGCTATGCAGCCTCCAACTCCTGTGACCCCACATAATTCTTTTGCCTTTTTCTGCCATTTGAGGACGCAGAAAAAGGATGGTTTTCTATTATCCAGGAAACAAGCCCTCACTAGACTCAAATGTGCCAGCTCCTTTATCTTGGATTCCTCAGTCTCCAGAACTGTGAGAAATAAATATTTGCTGTATAAATCACTCAATATGGTGTGGTTTTTGTTATAGCAGCTGAATAGACTAAGACGAAGATTAAGAAGTAGGGTGCTGCTGTAATAAGTACCTAATAATGTGGAAGCATCTTTGGAATTGGGTAACAGTAGAGGGTGGAAGAGTTTTTAAGGAGCATTTTAGCAATATGGATGTTAAGGGTGATTCTAGTTAGAGTGCAGAAAGAAAAGAGAAGAGCTGGAAGGAAAGCCTCAACCTTCTTACATAATACTGTCAAGAAGAGCACTGGGCACTGCTTACGAAAGCCAAGGAAGGACTCCAATTATATGGAGGATGGCAAAGGTCATCAAAATGCCAGCCACGGGGAATAGAAGTCCCAACACTTCTGCCCACTGCAACTTGGTATCAGAGTCACCAAGGAAAACACAACACAATAAATTACTGGATGGAACAATACTTCACTCACACAGAGAAAAGACAGAGGAAGATCAGCTTTCATAGTATGCACTGGTCTACCGTGGCTAGTGGGTCACTCCAGTAGCTGACATAGGGCAATTGGCCTAAGCACACCATTCTTGTTCTACAGTAGAAGGACCCCTCTCCTCCCCTGTGCTGTCTGAAATACTGAAAGCTGTAGCATGCTTTAGGGCCACTGATATACTTCAGCAGAACAAAGGAGTGTACACTGAGCTTGAAACAGGGAAAGATAATCCCACACAAGGCAATATGCCTATCACAGAATTAATAGACCATTTATCTCTTGATAAGGAAATATTCCAGGCCCAAGGTCCATTATTTTGCAGATGAATGAGAGGTCAAAAAAGACTACATGCATAAATTATCCTTCCCAATGAATACCTAAGTATGATAAACTGAATGTTGGTAGAATCATGATGGTAAAGGCCATTCAGATTAGGTCTTGAAGGAAATAAGGAACATGTCATTGGAAACTGGAGGAAAAGTAATACTTGATATAATGTGACAAAGAATTTGGCAGAATTATGTTTGTGTCTTGGTGTTTTGTGGAAGGTAGAACTTATGAGCAATAAAATTGGATATTTAACTCAAGATATTTCTAAGCAGAGGGTTAAAGGTGGGGCTTGGCTTTTCATGACTACTTTTGTAAAATTCAAGAAGAAATAAATGACTTAAAGACAGAGTTTTTAAGCAAAAAGAAAGCAGAACTTAAAGATTTGGAAAATCTTCCACCTAATCATATTGCAAAAAGTTAGAACACAAACAGAGTGTCCAAGTGACTGTTTGATAAGGAAATTATTATAAATAAGCCATCTCAACACAAGTCAGATGCTATTCTTTAAGACAATGGAAAAATGACCCTGCAGGTGATTCAGAGATCATCAAGGCTGCCATTTCCATCATAGGCCACAGTGCATAGGCCCAGTGGCATGGTTGCTTCAACCTAGGTTTCAAAGGATGAGGCTGCCTGGAGCCACGGGTGTGGGACCCCAGACCAGGAGAGCTGTGGGGCTCTGGTAGATAAGTATGTTGGGGATGGGGCTCAGGCAGAGAGCCACTGCAGGGCCCTCCTCTCAAGTAGTGAGGGTGAGGTTGCCACTCCAATAGACCTGGAAGGCAGAGCATCTATTGTAATAGGATTATTCTTCAGTCTTTAAGTTTACTATGAGAAGTAAGGAGGTGGCCCTCTATTAAACAGGAAGTGGGCCCTTACCAGACACTAAGTATACTGATGTCTTGATCTTGAACTCCCTAGACTACAGGGATATTTGTTGTATAGGCTACGCAGCCTATGGTAATTTGGATACAGCTACATAAATGGACTAAGACAGACCTATTGGTTGTTTAACAATGTGTTAATTTCCACATATATATGATTTTTTAAGCTTTTTTTTCCTGTCGTGGATTTCTAGTTTCATTTCATTATGATCAGAAGAGATATGTTGTGTGATTTCCACCTTTTAAAATATTTTAAGATTTGCTTTGTGATCTAACATGGTTTATACCGGAGAATGTTCCATGTGCTCTTGATAAAAATGATACCCTAACATCACAATTAAAAGAACTAGAGAAGCAAGAGAAAACACATTCAAAAGCTAGCAGAAGGCAAGAAATAACTAAGATCAGAGCAGAACTGAAGGAGATAGAGAGACAAAAAACCCTCCAAAAAATCAATGAATCCAGGAGCTGGTTTTTTGAAAAGATCAATAAAATTGATAGACTACTAGCAAGACTAATAAAGAAGAAAAGAGAGAAGAATCAAATAGACGCAATAAAAAATGATAAAGGGGATATCACCACCGACCCCACAGAAATACAAACTACCATCAGAGAATACTACAAACACCTCTATGCAAATAAACTAGAAAACCTAGAAGAAATGGATAATTTCCTGGACACTTATATTCTCCCAAGACTAAACAAGGAAGAAGTTGAATCCCTGAATAGACCAACAGCAGGCTCTGAAATTGAGCCAATAATTAATAGCCTACCAACCAAAAAAAGTCCAGGACCAGACAGATTCACAGCCGAATTCTACTACAGGTACAAGGAGCAGCAGGTACCATTCCTTCTGAAACTATTCCAATCAATAGAAAAAGAGGGAATCCTCCCTAACTCATTTTAGGAGGCCAACATCATCCTGATACCAAAGCCTGGCAGAGACACAACAAAAAAAGAGAATTTTAGGCCAATATCCCTGACGAACATCGATGCAAAAATCCTCAATAAAATACTGGCAAACCGAATCCAGCAGCACATCAAAAAGCTTATCCATCATGATCAAGTGGGCTTCATCCCTGGGATGAAAGGCTGGTTCAACATACACAAATCAATAAACGTAATCCAGCACATAAACAGAAACAAAGACAAAAACCACACGATTATCTCAATAGATGCAGAAAAGGTCTTTGACAAAATTCAACAGCCCTTCATGCTAAAAACTCTCAATAAATTCAGTATTGATGGAACGTATCTCAAAATAATAAGAGCTATTTATGACAAACCCACAGCCAATATCATACTGAATGGGCAAAAACTGGAAGCATTCCCTTTGAAAACTGGCACAAGACAGGGATGCCCTCTCTCACCACTCCTATTCAACATAGTGTTGGAAGTTCTGGCTAGGGCAATCAGGCAACAGAAAGAAATCAAGGGTATTCAGTTAGGAAAAGAAGAAGTCAAATTGTCCCTGTATGCAGATGACATGATTGCATATGTAGAAAACCCCACTATCTCAGCCCAAAATCTCCTTAAGCTGATAAGCAACTTCAGCAAAGTCTCAGGATACAAAATCAACGCGCAAAAATCACAAGCATTCTTATACACCAATACAGAAAAACAGAGAGCCAAATCATGAATGAACTCCCATTCACAATAGCTTCAAAGAGAATAAAATACCTAGGAATCCAACTTACAAGGGATGTAAAGGACCTCTTCAAGGAGAACTACAAACCACTGCTCAGTGAAATAAAAGAGGACACAAACAAATGGAAAAACATACAATGCTCGTGGATAGGAAGAATCAATATTGTGAAAATGGCCACACTGTCCAAGGTAATTTATAGATTCAATGCCATCCCCATTAAGCTACCAACGACTTTCTTCACAGAATTGGAAAAACTGTTTTAAAGTTCATATGGAACCAACAAAGACCCCGCATCTCCAAGACAATCCTAAGTCAAAAGAACAAAGCTGGAGGCATCACGCTACCTGACTTCAAACTATACTACAAGGCTACAGTAACCAAAACAGCATGGTACTGGTACCGAAACAGAGATATAGACCAATAGAACAGAACAGAGTCCTCAGAAATAATACCACACATCTACAGCCATCTGATCTTTGACAAACCTGAGAAAAACAAGAAATGGGGAAAGGATTCCCTATTTAATAAATGGTGCTGGGAAAATTGGCTAGCCATAAGTAGAAAGCTGAAACTGGATCCTTTACTTACTCCTTATATGAAAATTAATTCAAGATGGATTAGAGACTTAAATGTTAGACCCAAAACCATAAAAACCCTGGAAGAAAATCTAGGTAATACCATTCAGGACATAGGCATGGGCAAGGACTTCATGTCTAAAACACCAAAAGCAATGGCAAAAAAGTCAAAATTGACAAATGGGATCTAATTAAACTAAAGAGCTTCTGCACAGCAAAAGAAACTACCATCAGAGTGAACAGGCAGCCTACAGAATGGAAGAAAATTTTTGCAATCTACTCATCTGACAAAGGGCTAATATCCAGAACCTATAAAGAACTCAATCAAATTTACAAGAAAAAAACAACCCCATCAAAAAGTGGGCAAAGGATATGAACAGACACTTCTCAAAAGATGACATTCATACAGCCAACAGACACATGAAAAAATGCTCATCATCACTGGCCATCAGAGAAATGCAAATCAAAACCACAATGAGATACCATCTCACACCAGTTAGAATGGCAATCATTAAAAAATCAGGAAACAACAGGTGCTGGAGAGGATGTGGAGAAATGGGAACACTTTTACACTGTTGGTGGGTCTGTAAACTAGTTCAACCATTGTGGAAAAGAGTGTGGCGATTCCTCAAGGATCTAGAACTAGAAATACCATTTGACCCAGCCATCCCATTACTGGGGATATACCCAAAGGATTATGTCATGCTGCTCTAAAGACACATGAACACGAATGTTTACTGCAGCACTATTCACAAGAGCAAAGACTTGGAATCAACCCAAATGCCCATCAGTGACAGACTGGATTAAGAAAATGTGGCACATATACACCATGGAATACTATGCAGCCATAAAAAAGGATGAGTTCATGACCTTTGTAGGGACATGGATGCAGCTAGAAACCATCATTCTGAGCAAACTATTGCAAGAACAGAAAACCAAATACCACATGTTCTCACTCATAGGTGGGAATTGAACAATGAGATCACTTGGACACAAGAAGGGGAGCATCACACACCGGGTCCTATTGTGGGGAGGGAGAAGGAGTGAGGGTTAGCATTAGGAGAGATACCTAATGTAAATGACGAGTTAATGGGTGCAGCACAGCAACATGGCACATGTATACATATGTAACAAACCTGCACGTTATACACATGTACCCTAGAACTTAAAGTACTAAAAAAAAAAAAAAAAAAAAGAATTACAAACCAAAAATATAATAATACTGATTTGTATATTTTTTCATGTATTTACCTTTACCAGAGAACTTCCTAGTTCCATATGGCTTTAAGTTACTGTCTAGTGTTCTTTCATTTTAACTTAAAAGAGTTTCTTTTTTTTTTTTTTTTTTTTTGAGACAGAGTCTGGCTCTGTCGCCCAGGCTGGAGTGCAGTGGCCGGATCTCAGCTCACTGCAAGCTCCGCCTCCCGGGTTTATGCCATTCTTCTGCCTCAGCCTCCCAAGTAGCTGGGACTACAGGCGCCCGCCACCTCGCCCGGCTAGTTTTTTTGTATTTTTTAGTAGAGACGGGGTTTCACCGTGTTAGCCAGGATGGTCTCGATCTCCTGACCTCGTGATCCGCCCGTCTCGGCCTCCCAAAGTGCTGGGATTACAGGCTTGAGCCACCGAGCCCGGCCAAAAGACTTTCTTTAGCATTACTTATAGGGCAGGTCTAGTGGTAATGAATTTTCTGAGTTTTTGTTTAACTGAGAAAGTCTTAATTTTTCCCTCATTCGTGAAGGACTGTTTTGCCAGATACAGTATTCCAGGTTGACAGTACTTTTTTTTCTTTCAGCATGTTGACTATATCATCCCACTGCTTTCTGGCCTGCAAGATTTCTGCTGAGAAACTGATGATAATCTCATTGTGGATCCTTTGTATGTGACAAATTGCTTTTCTCTTGCTGCTTTAAAGATTTTTCTCTTTGTCTTTGGTTTTCAACAGTTTGATTACAAAGTATCTGAGCAGGAGTCTCTTTGGATTTATTCTACATGAACTTTGTTGAGCTACTTGGACTTGGAGATGCATGTATTTTCTCCAATTTGTAAAGGTTTTTGGCCATTATTTCTTTAAATAATCTCATTGCTCCTTTCTCTCCTCTTTCTTTAGGACTCCCATAATGCATACTTTTGTAACATTCATTTTTTAACTCCATTGGTCCCTTAGGTGCTGTTCATTTTCTTTTAGTTTTCTTTCTATTCTTCAGACTGGATCATCTCAACTAATCTATTCCTGAGTTCACAGATTCTTTCTCCTGCCTGATAAAATCTGCTGCTGAGCCTGTCTAGTAAATTTTTCATTTATTGCACTTTTCAATTACAGAATATTTAAGTGATTCTTTTTAAAACATAATTTTCATCTATTTATTGATATTCTCTTTTGTTTTGGACATCATTCTGTGCTTCCTTTATTTCTAGACATGGAGTCCTTTAGCTCTTTGAATATATTTAAAATAGTCAATTTTAAGGTCCTTCTCTAGCAATTTCTATGTCTCGGCTTCCTTGGGGACAATTTCTATGAATTATTTTCATTCTGTATATGGGCTATTCTCTTGCTGAGAAGTTGACATTTTGAATCCTACAATGAAGTATCTCTGCATATCTGATTGTCTCTTTTCCTTATAATTTGTTATTGTTGAAAGATTGTCATTTCTGTTTGTTTAGTGAATTTTCCAAACTAATTTTTTAAAGTGTATATTCTTTGTTGTGGGTGGTCATTGAGTCTTTGTTCTGTTAATGGGGAGTGAATGATTTGACAGAGATTTCCTTAAATTTCTAGAACAAAACTACCTAGTCTTTGCAGAGTTGTTTCATGTATGCTCTGGGACAAATCTACAGCACTCTGCCAGGCAACTGACACTTCTGTTTCGAAGTCAGGGTAGGTAAAAGGCTTGGACCTTCTCAGGTCTTTCTTGAGCATACACACAATCCTTGATATATGTGTAACCTTCTAGATTTCCAGAAATATGTCAAAGCTTTCCAAAGCCCTTATTCCCCAAAGCATCACATTCTCAAGCCTTTTACTTCAAGCTTTTTGGTTAGTCTATTGCTTGCCCTGACTGTTTATCATTGCCTCAGGCAGCAGTGACTAAAACATATGCTTTGTACAGATGCTTCTCAATTTATGATGGGGTTATGTTCTGAGAAACCTATTGTAAGTTGAAAATATCATAAACCAAAAATTTATTTAATACACCTTACCTACTGAACATTACAGCTTAGCCTAGGCTACTTTAAATATGTTTAGAACACTTATATTAGCTTGTGGTTGGGCAAAATCATCTAACACAAAGCCTACTTTGTAATACAGTATGAATACCTCATGTTATTTATTGAATACTATACTAAAAATGAAAAACAGAACGGTTGTATAGGAGATCAAAGTAGAACTTCTACTGAATGTGTATTGATTTTGCACCATCATAAAGGAAAAAAAATTCTACTGAACCACCTTAAGTTGGATATGGTCTGTAAATGTTTTCAACAAATGCCCTCTACAGTGTGTTTAGCATTGGATGAGTTCCAAATTAGTGAGGTAAAGTCAAACTCATTGAACTAGTTTTCCAGGCAACCACCAGATAGACTAAAACAAAACTTTACAATTCTTTGTAAATTAATGAGCTCTTCTATGTTTTCTCTGGTGCTAGAAGTGTGTGTGGTTATTTTCAAGACAGCAAGGGAGGGTATTACAGTAAGGTAAAACATCACAAAGCTTATTATTCATATTGAGATTCAGTCTTTTTTTCCTGAATGAGCACTTCCCAGGTTGCTGCAAGCTTTTGGTCAGTTTTCATAGCTCTGGTTTTTTCCCCCATTTTTTCCCATTGTTTTTATGAAAGAGGAGATTTCAGAGTTCCTTACTTGCCATTTTTGCTGACATACAGGAGCTTTTATTTTTAATTCAGCAAATTATTATTCTGTGCAGTATTCAAATTAAATTGAGAACGCCTATAATTGTAATATCTAAATTTGATAAAATGTTCAACAAAATCATAATTAGGATCTTATTAGATGAGTTTTGGTTTATAAAAATATTTTTTGAAGAAAATTATCCCGAATGATACAAAGAGGACAAGACTTATAAAAATATTTGCCTGAAACATTTACACATTTCAAAAGGAAAAATTTAGAATTGACAATATCTTTCTTTTCAAAAAAATTTGTCTGAGTTTACTGGGTAAATCACCACCTGTAGAGAGCATATTTTCTCAGTTAAAAATTTGATCTAAAGAGAGGAATAAATTAAAACCATTAAAAAATTTAAAGACAGGGTCTTGCTCTGTTGTGCAGGCTGGGGTTCAGTGGTGCCATCACAATTCTCAGCAGCTTCAAACTCCTGGGCTCAAGCAATCCTTTCACCTCAGTTTCTGGAGTAGATAGAACTTAGGTGCATGCCACCACATTTGGCTAATTATTATTATTATTTTTGTAGAAACAGGATCTTGCTATGTTGCCTAGGCTGTCTTGAATTCCTGGCCTCAAGTGATCCTCTTGCCTCAGTCTCCCAAAGCACTGGGATTAGATGCATGAGCCACAGTGTCTGGCCAGGAGTTTATTAAAGGTGTCAGAAATTTCAAATCTCTTAACTGCATAATTCAACTTTATAAAAATTGCAGGCAATTTTTAATGAAAGTATTGACAGTAGTATAACCTACTTGAAAAAGATACATTTCTTAGGTTACACAGTATATTAGTGTTCAAGGGCTCCTGTAGCAAATTACTACAAACTGGGTGACTTTGAAAAAAACCGAGAAATTTATTCTTTCATAGATCTGGAGGCGAGAAGTCTAAGATTAAAGTATTGGCAGGGCCATGTTTCCTCTGAAGTCTCTGGAAAAGAATCCTGATGGTATCTTCTAGCTTATAGTGGTTGCTTGTAGACTTTGGGTTTCCATAGCTAGTAGGTGCAACACTCCAATCTCTATCTCCATCTCCAAATGGCCATATCCCCTGTACATCTATGCCTCTATATCCAGATTTCCCTCTTTGTATAAGATAACAATGTAACACTAATCATATTGAACTGAGGGCTTACTTTGGTCCAGCATGACCTCACATTAACTGGATTACATCTACAAAGACTCTATTTCCACATAAGGTCACACATAAGGTCACACAAAAGCACCTGGGTAGATAGGAATTTTTGGAAAACATAATTCAGCCAGTGCACATGACATTAGAAACAAACGTCAGCTGAGAAAATTGTTAAATATATAAATATATATCAAGAACATTTATTCTGTTTATGTCATCTTTAATGTTTAGGTCATCAATAAAGAGGGTTAACTTTTTATTAACGTTTAAATTTAAATTTTATTTTACTTTAAGTTCTGGGATACATGTGCAGAATGCGCAGGTTTGTTATATAGATAAACGTGTGTCATGGTGGTTTGCTGCACTTATCAACCTGCCACCTAGTTATTAAGCCCTGCATGCATTAGCTATTTGTCCTTGCCTCTCCACCCCCGACATGCCTCAGTGTGTGTTGTTTCCCTCCCTGTGTCTATGTGTTCTCATTGTTCAACTCTCACTTATGAGTGAGAACATGCAGTATTTGGTTTTCTGTTCCTGTATTAGTTTGCTGAGGATGATGGCTTCCAGTTTCATCCATGTGTCTGCAAAGGCCATGATCTCATTTCTTTTTATGACTGTATAGTATTCCATGATGTATAAGCACAATTTCTTTATCCAGTTTATCATTGATAGGCATTTGGGTTGATTCCATGTCTTTGCTATTGTAAACAGTGCTGCAGTAAACATATGTGTGTTATGTATCTTTATTTTATTTTTGGAGATGGAGTCTATCTCTGTCACCCAGGCTGGAGTGCAGTGGCACAATCTTGGCTCACTGCACCCTTCACCTCCCAAGTTCAGTCAATTCTCCTGCCTCAGGCTCCCAAGAACCTGGGTCTACAGGTGCGTGCCACCTTGCCCTGGTAACTCTTTGTACTTTTAGTGGTGATGGGGGTTTCATCATGTTGACCAGGCTAGTCTTGAACTCCCAACCTCAGGTGATCTGCCATTCTCAGCCTCCCAAAGTGCTGGGATTACAGGCATGAGCCACCATGCCCGGCCCTTGCATGTACCTTTATAGTAGAATGATTTCTATTCCCTTGGGTATATACCCAGTAATGGGATTGCTGGGTCAAATGGTATTTCTGGTTCTAGATCCTTGAGGAATCACCACACTGTCTTCTACAATGGTTGAACGAATTTACCTTCCAACAGTTTAAAAACATTCCTATTTCTCCACAGCCTTGCCAGCATCTGTTGTTTCTTGACTTTGTAATAATCACCATTCTCACTGGCATGATGGTATCTCATTGCTGTTTTGATTTGCATTTCTCTAATGATCAGTGATGTTGAGCTTTTTTCATACTTTTTTGGACACATAAATGTCTTCTTTTGAGAAGTGTCTGTTTCCTTCGCCCACCTTTTGATTTTTTTTTTTTTTTCTTGTAAATGTGCTTAAGTTCCTTGTAAATTCTGGATAGTAAACCTTTGTTAGATGAGTTGATTGCAAAAATTTTCTCCCATTCTGTAGGCTGCCAGTTCACTATGATGATAGTTTCTTTTGTTGTGCAGAAGCTCTTTAGTTTAATTAGATCTCATTTGTAAATTTTTGCTTTTGTCGCAATTGCTTTTGGTGATTTCATGATAAAATCTTTGCCCATGTTTGTGTCCTGAATTGTATTGCCTAGATTTTCTTCTAGGGTTTTTGTGGTTTTGGGTTTTACATTTAAGTCTTTAATCCATCTTGAGTTAATTTTTGTATAAGGTGTAAGGAAGGGGTCCAGTTTTAGTTTTCTGCATATGGTTGGCCAGTTTTCCCACCATCATTTATTAAATAGAAAATCCTTTCCCCATTGCTTGTTTCTGTCAGGTTTGTCAAAGATCAGATGGTTGTAGATGTGTGCTGTTATTTCTGAGGTCTCTATTCTGTTCCATTGGTCTATATGTCTGTTTTGGTACCAGTACCATGCTGTTTTGCTTACTGTAGCCTATAGTTTGAAGTTAGGTAGCATGATGCCTCCAGCTTTGTTATTTTTGCTTAGGATCGACTTGGCTATATGGGCTCTTTTTTGGTTCAATATGAATTTTAAAGTAATTTTTTCTAATTCTGTGAAGAATGTCAATGGTAGTTTGATGGGAATAGCATTGAAACTATACATTACTTTGGGCAGTGATATGGATTGACTGTGCCTCCACTCAATCTCAACTTGAATTGTATCTCCCATAATTCCCAAGTGTTGTGGGAGGGACCCTGGGGAGGCAATTGAATCATGGGGGCTGGTCTTTCCCATGCTATTCTCATGATAGTAAATAAGTCTCATGAGATCTAATAGGTTTATCAGAGGTTTCCACTTTTGCTTCTTCCCCATTTTTCTCTTGCCACCACCATGTCAGAAGTGCCTTTTGCCTCCCACCATGATTTTGAGGCCTCCCCAGCATGTGGAACTGTAAGTCCAATTAAACCTCTTTTTCTTCCCAGTCTTGGGTATGCCTTTATCAGCAGTGTGAAAACAGACTAATACAGTAAATTGGTACCAGTAGAGTGGGGTGCTGCTGAAAAGCTACCTGAAAATGTGGAAGTGACTTTGGAACTGGGTAATAGGCAGAGGCTAGAACAGTTTGGAGGGCTCAAAAGAAGACAGGAAAATGTGGGAAAGTTTGGAACTTCCTAGAGAGTTGTTGAATGGCTTTGCCCAAAATGCTGATAGCAATATGGACAATAAAGTCCAAGCTGAGGTGGTCTCACATGGAAACGAGGAACTTTTTGCTAACTGGAGCAAATGTGACTCTTGTTATGTTTTAGCAAAGAGACTGGTGGCATTTTGCTCCTGCCCTAGAGATCTGTGGAATTTTAAACTTGAAAGAGATGATTTAGGGTATCTGGCAGAAAAAAATCCTAAGCAGCAAAGCATTCAAGAGGTGATTTTGGGTGCTGTTAAAAGCATTCAGTTTTAAAAGGGAAACAGAGAATAAAAGTTTGGTAAATTTGCAGGCTGACATTGTGATAGAAAAGAAAAACCCATTTTCTTTGGAGAAATTCAAGTCAGCTGCAGAAATTTGCATAACTGACAAGGAGCCTAATGTTAATCCCCAAGACCGAGGGGAAATTGTCTCCAGGCGATGTCAAAGATGTTCATAGCAGCCCCTCCCATCACAGGCCTGGAGGCCCAGGAGGAAAATGTGGTTTAGTGGACTGGGCCCAGGGGCCCTCCGCTGTGTGCAGCCTAGGGATTTGGTGCCTGGTGTCCCAGCTGCTCCAGCTGTGGCTGAAAGGGGCAAATATACAGCTCCAGCTGTGGCTTCAGAGGGTGTGAGACCCAAGCCTTAGCAGCTTCTACATGGTGTTGAGCCCATAGGTGCGCAGAAATCAAGAACTGAGGTTTGGGAACCTCTGCCTAGATTTCAGGAGATGTATGGAAACACTGGATTCCCAGGCAAAAGTTTGCTGCAGGGGCGGGGTCCTCATGGATAACCTCTGCTAGAGCAGTGCAGGAGGAAAATGTGGGATCAGAGCCCCCACACAGAGTCCCTACTGGCACTTTGCCCTAGTGGAGCTGCGAGTGGAGGGCCACCTTCCTCCAGACTCCAGAATGGTAGATCCACTGACAGCTTGCACTGTGCACCTGGAAAAGCCACAGACACTTAATGCCAGCCAGGGAAATCAGCCAGGAGGGAGACTATACCCTGCAGAGTCACAGGAGCGGAACTGCCCAAGACCATGGGAATCCACCTTTGTATCAATGTGACCTAGATGTGAGACCTGGAGTCAAAGGAGATTGCTTTGAAACTTTAAAATGTGATGGCCCCGCTGGATTTTGGACTTGATGGGCCCTGTAACCTCTTTGCTTTGGCCAATTTCTCCCATTTGCAATGGCTGTATTTACCCAATACCTGTACCTCCACTGTATCTAGGAAGTAACTAGCTTGCTTTTGATTTTACAGGCTTATAGGTGGAAGGGGCTTGCCTTGTCTCACATGAGACTTTGGACTGTGGACTCTTGGGTTAATGCTGAAATGGGACTGTTGGGAAGGGATGATTGTTTTTGAAGTGTGAAGACATAAGATTTGGAGGGGCCATGAGTGGAATGACATGGTTTGTCTGTGCCCCAACCCAAATCTCAACTTGAATTGTTTGATTCAAGGCCTCACGTATTGTACTGTGTGATTCGGAGGCCTCCCCAGCCATGTGGAAATGTAAGTTCAATTAAACTTCTTTTTCTTCCCAGTCTCGGATATGTCTTTATCAGCAGCGTGAAAATGGACTAATTCAGGCAGTACAGCCATTTTCGTGATATTGATTCTCCCTATCCGTGAGGATGGAATGCTCCTTCATTTGTTTCTTATTTCCTTGAGCAGTGGTTTGTAGTCCTCCTTGCGAAGAGGTCCTTCATGTCCCTTGTTAGCTGTATCCTAGGTTTATTCTCTTTGTAGTAATTGTGAATATGAGTTCATTCATTATTTGGCTCTATGGTTGTCTATTGTGGGTATATAGGAATGCTTGATTTTTGTACATTGATTTTGTATCCTGAGACTTTGCTGCAGTTGCTGATCAGCTTAAGGAGCTTTTGGGCTGAGATGATTGGGTTTTCTAAATATAGGATCATGTTATCTGCAAACAGACAATTTGACATCCTCTTTTCCTAATCGAATACCCTTTATTTCTTTCTCCTGCCTGATTGCCCTAGCCAGAACTTCCAACACTATGTTGAATAGGAGTGGTGAGAGAGGGCAACCTTGTCTTGTGCCCATTTTCAAAGGGAATGCTTCCAGCTTTTGCCCATTCAGGTATAATATTGGCTGTGGGTTTTTCATAAATAGCTCTTATTATTTTGAGATATGTCCCATCAATACCTAGTTTATTCAGAATTTTTAACATGAAGAGATGTTGAATTTTATTGAAGGCCCTTTTCTGCCTCTATCGAGATAATCAAGTGGTTTTTGTCATTGGTCCTGTTTATGTGATGGATTATGTTTACTGATTTGCCTATGTTGAAACAGCCTTGCATTCCAGGGATGAAGCCGACTTGATTGTGGTGGATAAGCTTTTTGATGTGCTGCTGGATTTGGTTTGCCTGTATTTTTTTGAGGATTTTTGCGTCAATGTTCATCAGGAATATTGGCTTGAATGTTTCTCTTTTTTTGTTTTGTTTCTGCAAGGTTTGGTGTCAGGATGATGCTGGCCTCATAAAATGAGTTAGGGAAGAGTCCCTTCTTTTCAAGTGTTTGGAATAGTTTCAGAAAGGTACCAGTTCCTCTCTGTGCCTCTGGTAAATTTGGTTACGTATCCATCTGGTCCTGGGCCCTTTTTTGGTTGGTAGGCTATTAATTACTGCCTCAATTTCAGAAATTGTTATTGGTCTATTCAAGGATTCATCTTCTTCCTGGTTTAGTCTTGGGAGGGTGTACGTGTCCAGGAATTTATCCATTTCTTCTAGATTTTCTAGTTTATTTGCATAGAGGTGTTTATAGTATTCTCTGATGGTAGTTTGTATTTCTGTGGTGTCAATGGTGATATCCTGTTTATCATTTTTTATTATGTCTATTTGATTCTTCTCTCTCTTCTACTTTATTAGTCTAGCTTGTGGTCTATTTTATTTTTTTCAAAAAACCAGCTCCTGTATTCACTGATTTTTTTGAAGGTTTGTTTTGTCTCTCTCTCCTTCAATTCTGCTCTGATCTTATTTGTTGTCTTCTGCTAACTTTTGGATTTATTTGCTCTTGCTTCTCTAGTTCTTTTAGTAGTGATGCCAGGGTGTCTATTTGAGATCTTTCTAGCTTTCTGATATGGGCATATAGTGCTGTAAAGCAATGTTAAGAATTGCTTTAGCTGCATCCTAGGAATTCTGGTACATTGTCTCTTTGTACTCATTGGTTTCAAAGAACTTTTTGATTTCTGCCTCCATTTCGTTATTTACCCAGGAGTCACTCAGGAGGTGTGAATTTCCATGTAGTGTGATTTTGAGTGAGTTTCTAAATCCTGAGTTCTAATTTGGATTTTTTCTTCTTTTGGCTATTATGAATAATGTTGCTATGAATACTCATGTACAAGTTTTCATATAGACATATGTTTTCATTTCTCTTTGGGATCCATCTAGAAGTGAAGTTGCTGGATCATATGGCAACTTGATGTTTAACTTTCTGAGAAGTAGCCAAACTGTCTTCCAGTAGCTGCATCATTTCACATTCCTACCAGCAACATATGAGGGTTCCAAGTTCTCCACATCCTTGCTAACATTTGTTATTTGTTTAAAAACATTGTTGTTTAAAAACATTATTGCCATCCTTGTGGGTGTGGAGTAGTGTCTCATGGTTTTGATTTGCATTTCTTAATGGCAAATGATTTTGAGTATCTTTTCATATGCTTATTGGCTATTTATGTATCTTTTTTGGAAAATTGTCTATTCAAATCATTTGATCATTTTAACATTAGGGTTTTTTTTAGTTTTTTTATTATTGAGTTGTAATTTTTAAAATATATTCTTAATACAAATCTCTTATCAGTTATATGATTTAGAAATATTTTCTGCCATCCTGTGGATTGACTTCCCACTTTCTTGCGAATAGTTTTTAGCAAAATTATTTTATTGTTCAATATAACAATTTGTTAGTCAATAAACATTCCAAAATGTACTGTGATAAAACAGAACAGCAATGATAACTCTATGTGTAGCTTCATGTTACCCTTAGGAGTTTACAGTGGGATAGCAGAGGGGAGAGTATTGCTTCATGTGCATGCTCATTTGCAGAATGTTCAGATGTTTAACTAAAGTATGAGCCTCCTATTTGTCTTACATTTCACTGGACTTCATAGTTGAAACAGAGAATACTTTGGAACTGGTGGCAGTTTTTCACTTATAGGAATTAAAACTCTTAAGCAAATATAGGAAGGAAAAGAGGCTACTGCGAACGATGCAGGCAATTCCCTTTGTGGATATGCTATTGAACATGAGGCACATGGACAAAAAGCAAAAAATGCCAAGCTCATTGCAAATGTTCAATAAATGACAGCTGGGTGAATAAATGAATCAATGAGAGTGTGTGAGGTGAATGTCTTGGCATCCTAGGTTTCTACTTTCTGCAACATCATGACCTTGATTGTGCCTATCTAGGTCACTGTGTACTGTCTAAGGTTTGTGTGTACTTGGGGAAGAAAACAAATTTCTAAGGCAACCTGGATTATCATAAATAAGTCAATTGCCCAACTATTATGCAGAATGAAAACTTTATTTTCTGAAAACTTCATTCTGGGGACTTAAAATTTTTGCCCTTTTATAAAATGAGCTGCTTAGTAGTTAATGCAAATTAAAGACTTGCTTGATGTTCAATATCTAGAAATGGCACAATTTAGGACAACCTAGGAGCAAGATGCTTAAAGCAGGTATATGGTCTATGTGAGGTCTCATAGCCATTTTGGAGACAAACTAGTGACACTGGTGCAGTTGGGATGACAGTGACTGATATTATGTTAATTAGAGGGATCAAACAATTATTTTCTGTGCATATTCTTAAGCATGATGCTTTCAATGAACAAAACCTTCACTGGTAATAAATAAGGAAAGTGGACCCAGTACATTACATTTTGTCTTAGTCCATTTGGACTGCTATTACAAAATACCATAGTCTGGGTGGCTTATAAACAACAAAAAATTTCTCCCTAGTTCTAGAGGCTGGGAAGTTCAAGATCAAGGTGCCATCATGACTGGGTTCTGCTGAAGGCCCTTTTCTGGGTTGCAGACTGATGACTTTTTGCTGTGTCCTCACATGGTAGAAAGGGCAAGGCAGCTCTCTGAGGTCTCTCTCTTTTTTTTTTTTTTGAGACAGAGTCTCGCTTTGTTGCCCAGGCTGGAGTGCAGTGGCACAATCTGAGCTCACTGCAAGCTCTGCCTTCCGGGTTCACACCATTCTCCTGCGTCAGCCTCCCAAGTAGCTAGGATAACAGGCGTCTGCCACCACATCCGGCTAATTTTTTGTATTTTTTAGTAGAGAAGGGATTTCACTGTCTTAGCCAGGATGGTCTCAATCTCCTGACCTCATGATTCGCCTGCCTCGGCCTCCCAAAGTGCTGGGGTTACAGATGTGAGCCATCGTGCCCAACCGCTGAAGCCTCTTTTTTTAAAATAACTGTTTTAATAATACTTTTAAATTGAGAATTAAAAAATTGTATGTATTTATGATATACAATGCGGTGTTTTCATGTATGTATACATTGTGGAATGGTTAAACCAAGCTATTAACATATGAATCACCTCACGTGCTTATCATTTTCTTGTTGCAAGAACATTTAAAATATACACTTAGCAATTTTTAAGTGTACATTATTATTAGCTATAGTCACTGTGCTGTATAATAGATCTCCAGAACTTAATTCCTCCTAAGTGAAACTCTGTGCCCTTCAATCAACATGTCCCCATTCCACAGCCCCCTCTCCAGCTCCTGGCAACCACTGTTTTACTCTCTGCTTTCATGAGTTTGACTTTTTTAGATTCCACACAAAAGTGAGATCATGCAGTGTTTTCCTTTCTGGGCCTTGTTTATTTCACTTAGCATAATGTCTTTCAGGTCTATCTATATTATAACAAATGACAGGTTTCCCTTCTTTTTAAAGGCTGAATAGTATTCCATTGTGTGTGTGTGTGTGTGTGTGTGTGTGTGTGTACATATATCACATTTTCTTTATCCATTCATCCATTCATGGACATTTAGGTTGAGTCCATATCTTGGCTATTGTGAATAATGCTGCAGTCAATGTAAGAGTGCAGATATCTCTTTGATATCCTGGTTTAATTTCCTTTGGATGAATAGCCAGAAGTGGGATTGCTGGATAATATAGGAGTTCCATATTTAATTTTTTGGGGGAACTTTCTTAATGTTTTCCATAATGGCTGTACTAATTTATGTTTCCACCAACAGTATACAAGGGTTTTCTTTTTCCATAAACTTTCTAACATTTGTTATCTTTTGTGTTTTTGATACTAGCCTGAGTCCTCTTAATGGCACTAATCCCATTCATGAAGACTCTGTCTTCACGACCTAATTACCTCCCAAAGGCCCCACCTTTTAAGACCATCAAGTTGATCACCAGGCTTCAACATATGAATTTTGCAGAGAGACACAACAGGGCATAGCAATTCATTTCCTGAATCTTTTATGTTCTGTAGCAAATGCCCCTTGGAACATAGGATTCACAGAATAGCACCTTATAAACGTCTCTTATAAAAATCATCTCTTACTTCTAGTGAATCTTAGTTGACACATGTTTATGATACTGAAATACGTTGAGACATTGATGTTACAATGTAAGAATAATTGTCTTTTGGGGGTTTGGTATCCTTCTGAAACTGATATGAGCAAAATGAATAACAGGGTGATACTTATTTGCCTTTAAGATCATTTCTCACTTTGGGAGGCCGAGACGGGTGGATCACGAGGTCAGGAGATCGAGACCATCCTGGCTAACACGGTGAAACCCCGTCTCTACTAAAAAATACAAAATCTAGCCGGGCGAGGTGGCGGGCACCTGTAGTCCCAGCTACTCGGGAGGCTGAGGCAGGAGAATGGTGTAAACCCGGGAGGTGGAGCTTGCAGTGAGCTGAGATCCGGCCACTGCACCCCAGCCTGGGCGACAGAGTGAGACTCCGTCTCAAAAAAAAAAAAAAAAAAAAAGATAATTTCTTACCACTTTTCTCAAAACATGGAATTGCATTCTATACAGGTCATAGACCAAGCTATGATAAGGGGGCAACCTGATCATTAGCCATCTAACCAGTCGATGGCATTCCTGAGCATGCCTGATGTAGAACAAAACAATTCTAGCTCTTTAATTCTGTAGGAGCTTTGCTCTGAAAATACCTTGGGACAGAAAAACATGAGGCCAAAACTAAGATAAAAATTGAGGAAGTAATGGGCCTTTGGGGCAAATTAATGTGGCCATGCCAATGAACTGAATTTGTCTTTCCCTGATTTTAATGTGTCCTGAAGAACTGTTGCAGTGATGTTTGTTGTTGTTGTATTAAACTAGAGCCATTAAGATATCAGGCCAATAAAATGTCACCTGATTAATTTGCCATGGATGTGGCTATGAACTTATTTGAAATCAAATTAAGAATTATTGCATTGAACTGAATTGTGTACATTAGGAGATTTAAAACATTATTACAAAAATATCTTTTATTATGTATAGTTTGTTGTATAATGGTTTTCAATTTATCACATTAGCCTTCTTTTTTGTGATTGCAGGAAAGAGGCATGCCAGTTAAGAAAGGCATAGCTTTCAATTTTTCAATTGAAAATTCAAATTGAAACCTACACATTTTTCAATTGAAACCTTCAGATTTTGGAACTGTTTACTGCAAAATAGTCATAGTGTTATAGTTGTATTTAGATGTGTATGAAAACACATCTGAATATTAGCTGCATTATTCAATACTATTAAGGAAATAGTCTTTTTTTATTCTCAGGTAATGTGGGATAAAATTTAGTGCTGCATATAAACAAATCAGAATGGTAGCAGAAAAAGGCTTGGAGTTCATGGTTAATTTATTCTTCAAAATAGTTTTTTCCCCCATTTTCAATTGAGGTAAAGATAATATAAAGTGGAATGCTCAGATGTTACATGTACCATTTAATCTTCTTTGATGAATGCATATCAATAAACAGAACATTTCCATCTTGGAAAATTCCTTTCACCATTTCCCAGTCAACCTCCTCAGGAGCAAAAACTGATTTCTATCCCCAAAGATTAGTTTTGCTTATTCTAGAATTCACATACTCTAGCTGGAATCATACAGATACACTTTTTTTGTGTTTGCTTATTTCATTAAGCATAATAGTTTCATAATGTTTCCTTTTTTTTTTTTTGAGATAGATTCTCGCTCTGTTACCCAGCGTTGAGTGCAGTGGCATGATCTCAGTTCACTGCAACCTCCACCTACCTCCTGGGTTCAGGTGATTCTCATGCTTCAGCCTCCCAGGTAGCTTGGATTACAGGCATGTACCACCACATCCAGCTAATTTTTGTATTTTTAGGAGAGACAGGGTTTCACCATGTTGGCCAGGCTGGTCTTGAATTCCTGGCCTCAAGTAATCCCCCTCCTCAGCCTCTCAAAATGCTGGGATTACAGGTGTGAGCAACTGCACACGGCTTACCCATGTTTTAATGCATGTCAGTAATTCATGCCATTTCATTGCTGAGAAGTATCCCATTATATGAGTGTACCATAGTTGTTTGTAAAAAGTACATTTACTTGGCGATGATCATCTGTTCAAAAACTCAAAATCTCAAAAACTCTTTCCAGTTTTTGGCTATTAATAAAGCTGCTGTGAACATTCATGTACAAGTGATTTTGTGCATATATGCTTTCATTTCTCTTGGGTAAATAGGAGTGGAACAGTTAGAAAGAAAATATGAGTGCTGGATCATCGGGTAAATTTATGTTAAGCATTTTAAGAAAATGGCAAACGATTTTTTAAAGTTGTAGCATTTTATACTTCACTAGCAATGCATGAGAGTTCCAGTTGCTCCATGTCATTTTCAACATTTGGCACTTTTTCTTTTTTCATTTTAGCCAATCTAGTGAGCATGCAGTGATATCTCATTATGGTTTTAACTTGAATTTCTCTGATGACAAATGATATTGAACACTTTTTCTACAAATTATTGGTCACACAACATTTACATATCTTTTTTGTGAAGTGTTTTAAGTGTTTTATTTTCTTTTTTTTAAAATTTATTTATTATTATTATTATACTTTAAGTTCTAGGGTATATGTGCATAACGTGCAGGTTTGTTACATATGTATACTTGTGCCATGTTGCTGTGCTGCACCCATCAACTCGTCAGCACCCATCAACTCGTCATTTACATCAGGTATAACACCCAATGCAATCCCTCCCCCCTACCCCCTCCCCGTGATAGGCCCCGGTGTGTGATGTTCCCCTTCCTGAGTCCAAGTGATCTCATTGTTCAGTTCCCACCTATGAGTGAGAACATGCGGTGTTTGGTTTTCTGTTCTTGTGATAGTTTGCTAAGAATGATGGTTTCCAGCTGCATCCATGTCCCTACAAAGGACATGAACTCATCCATTTTTATGGCTGCATAGTATTCCATGGTGTATATGTGCCACATTTTCTTAATCCAGTCTGTCACTGATGGACATTTGGGTTGATTCCAAGTCTTTGCTATTGTGAATAGTGCCGCAATAAACATACATGTGCATGTGTCTTTATAGCAGCATGATTTATAATTTTTAAATTGGGTTGTTTGTCTTTTTGTTAGGTGATACAGATGTTCTGTGTATATTCTGCTTTAAATACTTTGTCAGTTTTATGTATTATGAATATTGTCTCCCACAGACATGGTTTTGTATTTATTTCTTGATGGTGTTTTGTGAAGAGCAAAAATTTTTAGGTTTTAGATATAATTTTGATAAATTATAAAAATAAATTCTTTTTCTATTATGATTTGTAGTTTCTGTGTACTTGCCAAGAAATCTGTGCCTACCCCAAGCTTTTAAAGTTTTCCTCCTATATTTTCTTCTAATAGCTTTATTGTTGTAGTGTTAGTATGTGAGTCCATTATCAATCTTTGATTTGGAGTATGGTGTGTAGTAAGTATCAAAATTGTTTTATTCCAAAGGGAAATTCAGTTGTTCTGTACCATTTATTAAAGCAGGGTTCCTTTACCATTGATTAGCTGTACTGCTCTTACTAAAACGAAGGCTCTATTTCTGTACTAGTTATCCAGTTCCATTTATCTCCTTTTTCCAGTGCTATTTTTCTCTTGATTACAGTTGCTTTATAAGAAGTCTTAAAGTCAGGTAGCATAAGTTCTACATTTTTATTTTTTTCCCACTAAGAAGAATTTTAGCTATTTTCATCCTTTGCCTCTTCAGATAAATTTTAAAATTATCTCACCAATTAAAAAAACTTCTATATATTTTAATTGTTATTTCATTGAATCTGAAGATAAGTTTGGGGAGAACTAATGTTAATATTGAGTCTTCTGATTCATGAACATAGTATATATTCATTTATTTAGGTTTTCTCTACTTTCTGTCAATGACGTTTTATAGTTTTTAGTATAGAAATCTTTTACATCATTTGCTAAGTATGTTTCTAAATAGTTGACGCTTTTGATGCTATTGTAAAATTTAAAATTTCATTTATTTATTTATTTTGAGAGGAAGTTTCACTCTGTCCAGGCTGGAGTACAGTGGTTTGATCTTGGTTCACTGTAACCTCCGCCTCGTGGGTTAAAGCTTTCTCCTGCCTCAGCCTCCTTAGTAGCTGGGAGTACAGGCATGCGTCACCATACCCAGCTAATTTTTGTATTTTTATTAGAGATGGGGTTTCATTATGTTGGCCAGGCTGGTCTCAAACGCCTGACCTCAAGTGACCCGCCCACTTTGGCTTCCCAAAGTGCTGGGATTACAGGCATGAGCTACTGTGCCCAGCTTAAAATTTCATTTTCAAATGGTTAATTACTAGTATATAAGTAAATAAATGTAGTTATTTTTGGATAGTGACTTTATGTTCTGCCACATTACTAAATTTGCTTATTACTTTTAGTAGTATTCTTGTAAATTCTTTAGAATTTTTGTCAAACACAATCATGTCATTGAAAATAAAGACAGTTTATATCTATCTTCTGAATATTTCTGCCTGTTTTTTTTTTTTTTTCTTACCTTATTGCTCTATCTGGGACCTCTAGTTCAATATTGAATAGACGGGTTGAGACCAGAGATCCTTGCCTTGTTTTGATCTAAGGAAAAAAATTATTACTTTAGTATTACATATAATATTACCTATAGGCTCTACTTAGATGCTGCAATGGTTTGAATGTTTATGTCTCTTCAAAATTTATGTTGAAACTTAATCCCTAATGCAATAGTATTAAGAGGTGGAGTCTTTGGGGGAAGTGATTAAGTCATGAGCCTTCATGAATGGATTTTTACCCTTATTAAAGGGCTTGAGGGAACTACCTACACCCTTTTGCTATGTGAGGAGAGAAAGTATATCCCCTCCACAGGATGCAGCAACCAGGTACCATATTGGAAGCAGATAACAGGCCCTCATCAAACACCAAACCTTCTTATTTAAATTAGAATCAGAAGAAATTGATTTTATATCTTTATTATTATTATTACTTTTTTTGACACAGAGTCTCACTCTGTCACCCAGGCTGGAGTGCAGTGGCACAATCTCTGCTCACTGCCACTTCTGCCTCCCAGGATCAGGCAATTCTCTGCCTGCCGAGTAGCTGGGATTACAGGTACCCACCACCAAGCCCGGCTAATTTTTCGTATTTTTAGTAGAGATGGGGTTTCACCATCTTGGCCAGGCTGGTCTTAAATTTCTGACCTTGTGATCTACCTGCCTCAGCCTCCCAAAGTGCTGGAATTATAGATGTGAACCACTGTGTCCAACCTATATCTTTATTCTTTTAAAAAGCACAGACATTTAAAGCTATAAATTTCCCTCCAAGAAGTAGTTTTGCTGTATCCTAAAAATTTTAACATGTTCTGTTTTCATTGAGTTCAAAATATTTTCTAATTTCTTTTGTGCTTTATTTTTGAGCCATGGGTTACTTATTAGTGTATTTTAAATTTCCAAACATTTGGGAGATTTTCTAAATTTCTTATTGATTTCTAATTTTATACCGTTGTAATCAGAGGACATATTCTGTATAATTTCAAAACTTTTAAATTTATTGAGGCCTGTTTTGTGGCCCATTACATGGTCTATTTTGGTGACTGTTTCATGTGCATTCTGTTCTTCTTGAATGCAGTGTTCCATAAATACTAGTTAGGGCAATTTAATTGGTAATATTGTTTGATATTCTATATCTTTACTGATTTCTTTTTGGTTCACTAGTTCTTTCTATTAACAGGGGAGAGATACTAAGTTTTCCAGCTATGAATGAGAACTTATCTATGGTTTGTTTTAGTTTTACCATTTTTTTTTTGCCTTGTATTTTTGGGAGCTTTAATATTAAATACAAGCACATTTAGTAGTTTTGCATTACTTTGATTAATTAGCCCTTCTGTTAGGTCTTTCTGTCTCTGATAGTATTTATCTTAAATACCCATATGGGTCCTTACTTCTTATTTATATGGCCACATTAGCTTTAGTATGCATAGTCATGGGAGGGTAAATAGTTTTTTTCCTTTTAAAATTTCAACCTATGTATATATTTATTTTGAAATTGTGCTTACTATAAAAAACATAATTGGGTCTTGCATTTTATCCAGTCTGACCATCTCTGTCTTTTAATTGTAACAATTAGTACATTTACATTTAATACAGTTGTTGACAAGTTTGGTTTCTATTTGTCCTATCTGCTTTTTATTTCTCTCTTCCTCCTTTTCTGCCATTTTTTGGGTGAATCAAATACTTTTTAGTGTTCCATTTAGTACTTCATTTTTATTTGTATCTCTTTATATTAACTTAATAGTCTTATAAATAGTTTTCAAAAAGAATTTATCATAGAAATTATTTTAAAATTTATTCTGGATTTTTTCATACCTTTTTTTGGGTGCTGCCACTTTCCTTCTTTTTTTTTTGTATGTCAAGCTTGAGACCACATAAAGCATTGTCTGCAACAGAGACTCCAACAAGTTCTCCTTGCATCCGAAGATATCATCTCTTTTCAGTTTCAAAATGTGTATTCCCACTAATGAAAGAAAAGAAGGGCTGACTTTGTGGGATAGAAATATGGAGGTGGAAACAGAACAACAATAAATGAGAAATGGAGACTTTGCTATTTCTTCAGACTTATTTGCTGAGAAAAGTAAACCTTTTCAGCAGTTTTCTTTCTTCTTTTTTTTTTTTTTTTTTTTTTTGAGACGGAGTCTCGCTCTGTTGCCCAGGCTGGAGTGCAGTGGCCGGATCTCAGCTCACTACAAGCTCTGACTCCTGGGTTTACGCCATTCTCCTGCCTCAGCCTCCGGAGTAGCTGGGACTACAGGCGCCCGCCACCTCGCCCAGCTAGTTTTTTGTATTTTTTAGTAGAGATGGGGTTTCACCATATTAGCCAGGATGGTCTCGATCTCCTGACCTCGTGATCCACCCGTCTCGGCCTCCCAAAGTGCTGGGATTACAGGCTTGAGCCACCGCGCCCGGCCTCAGTAGTTTTCTGTAGTGGAACACTATTACACTGTTCGTGGCACTGTAAACTAGTTCAACCATTATGGAAAACAGTGTGGCAATTCCTCAAGGATCTAGAACTAGAAATACCATTTGATCCAGCCATCCCATTACTGGGGATATACCCAAAGGGTTATAAGTCATGCTGCTGTAAAGACACATGAACACGAATGTTTACTGCAGCACTATTCACAATAGCAAAGACTTGGAATCAATCCAAATGTCCATCAGTGACAGACCGAATTAAGAAAATGTGGCACATATACACCATGGAATACTATGCAGTCATAAAAAAGGATGAGTTCGTGTCCTTTGTAGGGACAGCTGGAAACCATCATTCTCAGCAAACTATCACAAAAACAGAAAACCAAATACCACATGTTCTCACTCATAGGTGGGAACTGAATAAGGAGATCACTTGGACACAGGAAGGGTAACATCACACACCAGGTCCTATTGAGGGAAGCGGGGAGTGGGGAGGGATAGTATTAGGAGATATAACTAATGTAAATGATGAGTTAATGGGTGCAACACACCAACATGGCACATGTATACATAACGTAACGAACCTGCACGTTGTGCACATGTACCCTAGAACTTAAAGTATAATAATAAAAAAGGAAAAAAAAAACCCAGAAATAACTTCATATAGAGCTGTGCTCAAATGTAGAATTTTCTGCCTTTTAACTAGCTGACTTTGGGCAAGTTACTTCACTTCTTTGATCTTTACTTTTCTACCACTTAACAAACATTTATTATTTATTGAGTTGAGACTTGAAATTTACTTTTAAAATAAGAAGAACCTAATGTTTTCAGTTATATTATTATCAAGACAGAAAAAGCAAAACAACAAAAAATACTTAGTGATATAACCTTGTAAAAATCTGTTAAGGTTTAATCAAACTATTTTAATTTTTTTCCAAAGTATCAAGCTGAAAATTCAACAAGAAGCTGGGGCCTTTCATCTCCATATATTTTTCTTAAATTTTTTTTTATTTCAATAGCTTTGGGTTCATTGATTTTTAATGCTTGCCTACAACTACAGATTTCAAATTTATGACATTTGTGTATTACTTACGCTACATGCATGTTGTTATTAAGAAAGGAAAATACAGTAATTTCTGTTATAATTTTTATCTCATTTCTAATAACAGTTCATACATTTGATACACTAAATCATGTCCTGTTTTTATTTTGTTATAGTTGAAGCTATTCAATGATTTGTAAGGCTTTCTTCCAACTTGCTAGAGCACATTTAAAAAATGTCAATCCCAGAGGGCATGCTATTGAATTTCTCAGCAGAAGTCATTGCTTTGTAACAGGTTCTTTCGGAGATTATTCTTCATAGACCAGGATGTGCCCATCTCATAGCAGTTCTGCTGTAGATAATAATGTTCTGATAAGACTGTATGTAGATGCCTCTAAAGATCTGTTTTTAGATCTTTTTTATACCAGGAAGGATATAACTTCTCTGTCTAGGTCAACCAAAGTACCAGCTGTTTTGGGAAAATTTATGTCCCTTGTTAGGCATGGAAAGCATTACTATTTATGTTAGAGATTGGTGACATTTGTGTACTTCATGAAAGCTCTGTGAAAGAATCAAGACAAATGCAGAGAATGACTTGTTTTTCTTCTTTAAGTACTGTTATTCTGCTTCCTTTGTTTTACAGGTATAACAAAAAGTAAAAATAATTATCCATCAAGTGATATATTAATGTATTTTCCCTCAAAAGGAGAAGTTTTGTATGTGAGAGTTATGCATAAAAATAATTAAAATGGAAATTTTACTAAAACCCCCAAAGTGAGGATGACTGGGACCATGGGATAGCTTCATAGTAATAAAGACCCTTCTTTGCAAATGCCTCTTCACAGAGAACAATTGGCATGTGATACTAATGGCTATGAGGGGACCACAGAATCATGAACTTTTTGCCAGATCCTTCATTGGAAGGCTTCGAAAGTAAATTAAGTCACTTCGGTCACTAGCTCTGGGAATTGTTATCCCAGATACAAATAAAAAGCAATACAACATTTGAAAACTTGCTGTCTCTTGGAGCCTGATTCCTCATCTTTCTAAATAAGAAGGAATAATAAACTACTTTCTTAAGTTATAATGATATTATAGAAATAAATATTTATAAAGTGCTTTGATGGAGAACAAAGGAAGATGCTATGAAATGCCAGCTACTGGTATTATTTAATCACATTCAGCACCTAAATCAGAAAGATTAAATAATGGTTGGCATAATAACTATTCTGCTTCATCTCAGTAAGTAATTTTTGTGAACTGTTGATTAGTATGTTCTTAATTCATATGAATTTAGCTATTACAGTCCGCTCTTGAACAATGGTGGATGGGGGGAGGGTTGGGGTGCTAACTCCCACACGGTTGAAAATCTATGTATAACTTTTGACTTCCCTAAAACTTAACTACTAATAGCCTACCGATGACTAGAAGCTTTACCAATAACAGAAACAGTCAATTAACACATATTTTTTATGTTACATGTATTATATACTGTATTCTTAGAATAAAGTAAACTAGAGAAAAGAAAATCATAAGGAAGATAAAAATACATTTCCAGTACTGTACTGCTTTTATTGATCCCATAAGTTTATGTCATCTGCTTACAAGTTGACTCCTTTGTCTGAAATGGTGGGCAACTGGAGCTGCAGACCTCAATCTATGATACATATCAAGCGATTCAACCTTTTCTTGTAATGTCATGACTTTTCTCTGCTTCTTGGGACCACTTCCAGCATCACTAGTAGCACTTTGTATGGGTTCAATGGTGTAATTCAATGTTTACAGTATTGCACTAAACAGGATGAAAAATACATGAGAACCACAAGAGATCACTTTTTACTGTGACAGCAATTTACTGGAGAGACAAACTGCTCATTTGGAGATATCAGCATCACATTGCGCTTTAAGCGGATCCTCATGGCACATGAGCTCACCATAATAGCAACTGAAGGTGGCTACAAAATTATTACAGTAGTATATATAGTATGTACTATAGTTAATCTTATACAGTTACGATTGAATACTGCAGCTTTACATTTGTTTACATTTCTCACTACAACAAATGGTGCCATGTATGGTCTGTAAATGTTTCTGTGCATTAGTTTTGAAAAATTTTAACTTCTTGTAATACATTTGTGTATATTTTATGGTAGCAAATGATAAAATAGGCTACTAGCTACATATATTTTATGTATTCATGACATACCTAACTTTTTCTTATTTTTTTGATACTTTTTACTACATGGTTCATCTGCAAGTTTTTTCAAATTGTCACAAATCTCCAAAAATTTTTCCAATATATTTATTTAAAAAATTCATGCATAAGTGGACCCATGCAGTTCAAACCCCTGTTGTTCAAGGGTCAACTATAATGGTTTCATTTGCTTGGATAGAAAACAAAGCTCCTTACAAAGCTACATAAAGTCATGACTTGAAGGATTGCTACAAATCTTTTTGAGTTCTGTTTCCCAAAGAGATTCTTGGTTCAAATTAATGGTATGTTTGTATCTTTATGCCACTACAACTATTTTAAGCAGAAAGTAGGTTTAATGCTAAACCTATTTTTATTTCTTGTATTTCAGAATTTAGTTTATACATTAAATTTAAAGCATTTGAACTTGCTAAAATGAAGATATATCATTATTATTTCTAAGTCCATCCATTCAGTCTTCCTAGTGGGTTAATGATATAAATGTAATCTAGTAGCGTGAATAAGATTGGACAATCCCCACAAAGAATATTGAGCAAAAAGCTCATGATGCCTGATCACTAAAATTCCAGAGAGTGTTGGACTATTAAATTTAAAAATTTTCAATAAGTATTAAAAATAAAAATAAAATGATTTATTAATAAAGTATTATTTATTTTAAAATTATTTACTTGATTTATTTAAAAAACTATGGAAGTAATAAGTATTTATTTTATCATACACAAACATTGCAGGAGCATGCAGAATAGGAAGCAAACATTCCCTATCCCACATAGTAAATATACTTGAACGTGAATGTTGGTACTTGGTATGTATAATTCTGTAGGAAACAGCTTGAGGCAGAGGTAGTGGGCTGTTCCTAATATTTTTCCCCCTTTTCTACTGTTTTAGAACTTTTAGTGGGGCATATAGTTGCCCAGAATAAAGACTTCATTTCCCAGCCTGCTTTGTATCTTTTTATGGCCACATAACTAAGTTATGGACAGTGGATTGCTAACAGAAGTATTTTGTACCAATTTCAAGAAACATTTTTTTTTCAAAGACAAATAACATGTGTTCTCTGCCCCCCTTTTCTTCATTTGTTCCTCTGTCCTGCTGCCTGAAATGTGAGTAATTCCTTGGACCATAAGCATGAGAGTTGTATCTTATGGAAAAGCTGATAATGACCTAGATCTCTCAGGACATCACGGGCCAGAACCACCAGGGCAGTCTTGGCTTTCTTACTTCCAGACCAATAGATGAGAAAGACAAAGTTCTGTATTGTTTAAATCACACATTCTACTTTTTCCACATTTGCAACCCATGCTAATCTTCACTAATAGAGAGTTCAGAAGATTTTGGATATATGCAAATGTAATTTAAATTTTTGACATGTGCTTCTAAATATTCCTTACAAAAATTATTTTACTTCATACTTTACTAAGAGGTCTATGCAAATGCTTTCCCCTCATAAGCTATTATGAGGATTTAAAATATTGTCTGAATAGGTTATTAATATACACTCTTTTTCGGTTTCTGCCCCTTTCATTTTATTTTCTTATCTTGCCCTACATTTTTATTGTTCTCTCTCTAGATTCTCTAATTTTGTTTCTACCTCTGTTGTGACTTTTTTGTCTCTAGCTTCTTTCTTAGCTTTTTCTTTCCTCCAAAGGGCAGATTGGAGTATTATTTTTTCTCTTCCTGAGGATACGCCACCTTGGATCTACTCCCTGGGGCTGGTTCCAGGGGTCTTAAAATCTGAAAAGGGTTTAAGCACACTCAGTAATTGTATTCTTGATGAACTGTGAACCACCACTATTGTGACATTTATGTATATCCTCCAAGTTTCCAAAATTTAGATTGCTTATGAAAAATACATACACACAAAATGATTAAAAAATAGCATGTAGAGCTTGTTACCACCAATTTGTACAAAGCAGGCCTTTGTGAAACTTAGGAAATCATTCTATTTTTAAAAGACAGTATTATATGCAATTATTTTCTTTATTAATAATTGTGAGTCTTCCATTGTTTGTTATAGTGAAGGAGACTTTTTTTTTTTCTTTCTGTTCCTTCCAGAGCAGGGCTAACTCTTAGGCAGTGTGCCAGAATCAGCCTAAGGAGACTTTTGACTGCTTTCTTTACTCTGGTCTTCCTAGCAGTAATTCTCCACGTGACATTGTTAGTGTCTAACTCTCTCCAACAATCCCAAGTTGTCATACCCACAGCCTTATCTTAAAGAACAGTCCACACACATTTTCTTACCCACAGGTCACCTTCATTTGTCTGCTTAAACTTGACGTGCTGGCCACAGCTGGTTTCTCCAAGGTTTACATCTGATCCTAAGGCAGCCATCTGGACTTGCCATGGTTACTGAGGCAACAGGTTCAAGGGCTTGATAAAAGGAGTCA